>NC_086330.1:356516165-357207384 GCF_032445375.1 Bacillus rossius redtenbacheri
AAACTGGTGCACCTCTACTATGAGTGCTTCAATTTGAACCAGAATTACATTGAAAAGTAGTTTAAGAGTCGTGCTATCAATCTGAATAATAATATTGTCTGTCACTTAATTTTGTTTTTATTCGAAACCATAAGTTACTTTCTAGATAGTCATCATATAAATGGCTTGCACTTACATCTAGTCGTTCCAAGATTTCACTCCGCCTCAAACTGTAGTCTGCCGGCCGCGGTTCGCTGAACAATTGTGTGGAGGACAGCACCGGCCTTGGACAGTTAACGTGTGACTCAACTGGAACCAGAGGCGACTTGCCCACATTAGGATCGCTGGCCATGTCCTCTTGGTAGTCCAGTGGAAGATCGGCATGAGAGCTGTGCCCGTTTCCTTCTGGTGGGAGCAGCTCCATTGTTTCCTCGGTGACGGCTTGTCTCCACCGACTAAATGGCTGCTCATCTTCGTCGTCGTCAGACTCCCTGAAACACAGACAAACGACCACACCGATAATTGTATCACATGCTCACAAACATGCATGTTACCTACTTCCAGAGATGTGTCGAATACCTTTTTCTTGAATCCGAATCTCGAACTCGATTCCTTCTTAAAATAGTGCCTTGAATCTCAAGAGTCAACAATAACATAATATCTAACCAAAAAGCACAAACTTCAGTTTTGAACAAATAAAACTACATTTTTAGAGAGAGAAAAAAAAGCAAAATTATATGTTCAGGATATAACTCAATAATAATAATGTGCGAAACAAAATATTCCGAAAGCTCTGTAGCTGATGGCTGGCAAACACGAACATTTATTTGATAGTTTAGCCTATATAGAGCTGTTGCAGTACTGTCCTTTCCGACCAGCTACTGATCTTAGTTTAGAAAAAATGTTGCCTATCCACACAATAATTTGACACCGCCCGTCGGTGCTCCCTCTGATCGCACAGGCCGTTATGAGTCCTCAACACCTGATCAGGACGAAGGTAACGTATATGCCCGCATGTGCCAGGAAGAGTGGGTTAGGGCAGTGCACCGAACGGCGTGACGCTAGACACGGCTGGCTGTGTTGTGCGACGCGCCCGGCCGGGTATGGCAATGCGCAATCGGAACTTAGTGCACATGCAATTATAATTAAGAGAAATAACTAAAACCTTTTATGTCTTTAATATTCCTAAATAATTAATACATGTTGATTTGAATGCTTTTGTGTCACAAAACTGGCCGTCACCATCTTCCCACGCTCCGTAACTTTCCGTGGGAAATCGAGCCCTCCCTAGCCGGGTTGCAAGGGAGAGGAGTTAGTTGCCATCCAGCACTCATCAGGGCCGGCAGCTCCACGCACGTGGAGCCTTCACTGTTCGCGCCATAATCCAACATGTAGCTTCCATAGGTAAAAATCTCAATCCGTTTTCATCCGCTCCACGGCCAGCCCTAAATTGACCATTCGAAGTGTCACGCGGTCCATTAATAATTGTGTGTGGCTCAGTCATGAGCAGTTTCCTTTATTACGTAATTAATATTGTTAAGGGCAGCATGCCAATGTGCCCGCACTTCATGCCGTAAGACCTCCGCCAGGAGTTTTGAATTTTGCCCATGCGGGGCAGCATAGAGCTAAACGCGTACAGTGACATTAAATAACACATCAGTTCCTGGGACGTGCCGCGGTCGCGTGCGAGTTTTCCGTGCCCCGGTACCGCCGCGCTCTCGCCCAGAATTCGCTGCCTCCACGCCACTATGAGGATGGACTCTTGGTAATTATGTAATCTAACCTGAACTGTTATTTTGCATCAGATTCATGCCGTTCTGCGGAACACCCCCATGTTAGACTTTATCCCACGGTATTAATTCTAGTCTTAGTTTCAAATATCAGCCACGTGTGTTTCCTACCTATGCCAAGGGTGTGCTAGGTGTGGGGATAGCCTCCACGTATAATTTTGTAAATCCAGTTTTTCATCTAGGTCAATTATAATTAGTTAATCAGTCATTCATTTGTTTCGCCGTCCGGCGCATCCTAATTCGCCGTCTCCAGACACGTCACGCGCCTTCATCTCCACTACTGCTACTCTCAGGATAGCCTGCAACCCTCGGTGGGGTATTTCCGGGGAATTCCGCAAACCGTGACACAGTGCCGCCATTCGAGGGCTGTGTGTGCAGAGATTAGAAGGTAGACGATGATACGGCCAGTTACGTGATAGCGCCATGTACCAGGTGATGTAATGTCCGTGTGACATGCAAATGAATCCAGTTATATTTGCGTGTTCTTTTAATCGTTACGGCATCCTGGGTGGCCTAAACAGCCCGGGGAGTCCTTTGTCAATGCGTCCCTGCCTGCAGCCACGAGGCAAAGAACCCCGCCCTCGAGTCGAAATTTTAGCTTTCACAATTTAAATTCACTAATTCTAAGACAGGCAGCGGGGACGACATCAAATTGTAGATAAATATGTTAATATTTGTATATGCACATAATTAAAAAAGGCTTGCGGAGTAATCGCTAAAAATACAGCAATATTAACATTTCATTAGATAGATTGGTTTTATATAAATATATATAATTTCTTTTTTTCAATTCCCAATGTAATAACAAAAACCAAATTTGCACCAGTTTCTATTTAAACTTTGAAGTAGTCTTAAATTTCAGAAGCTGTGAAGGTTGTATCATGGCTGTGATTATGGGCTTCCCAGAATGACAAATTGCAATTAGAATAATTTGAATGATCTATTCGTTAATAAAATTGTGACTTTTTATTTCTTCGCCCTATTCAGTTATATGAGTACTAATTACTGTTGTATTACATACTATTTCAAACATTTATATTAATGTCTGCGGTATTTGAATTTTGTAAAAACAAAATTTCCTTATAGCAAAGGGAGAAAAAGCTTCTAGAGGGAATTTTTCGTACATAGGTGTGGCAATACTATTGAAATTAACCATTTTAGGCAAATTCAACCTGTTACGTTTTTTTGATGTGTTGTTGGATATTTAAAATGTGGCAATATGCATTTGTGAGAATTTATTTTATTAATTCTTGTATGGGGTTTTATTCGAGTTTGATCTTGTAGGTTTTTGCTAACTTTTGAGACAGTAAATTTAAATTAAACTTCGTGCAGTCCTTTCATAAACACGCAGTGCAGCATCATGATTCAAGTGAGTTAGGTATATTAATTGTGAATTTTAGGTTATGTTATCAAGTATTTGTAATTGTCACGTAACATGATTAGTGATAAGCCATTCAATAATTTATCACCTCTTTCTTTAATAAAGTAAGACATCGCTGCAAATAGTTCCACAGAAAATGTAAATGCGCAAATCACACAATCGCCGGGAAAATGTAGAACCATTGATAATCATAATGAATCATAAGACAATGTCCGAGATAGAAGCATGGCCAGGAAAAGGTTTAGGAGTTGTACATCTTAGTATTATAACAAAAAATACAGTGAAAAAGCAGCTGTAAAATTACTCATAAGAGCACAGAACTGCAGAGAGTGGGAGAGAAATGAACAGTATTAATAAATGTATGGCTCCAGTAAAAGGAAACAGGCTCAAAGAAAAATTCAGATGATATGTATTTCAACAAGAATTTTTAATTGAATAGTTGCTGTCACCCGGTCTCTTTAGAAGGCCCGGGGAGTACCTGACGGCCGCTACGGGCGTCGTTATGCTGCTGTTGTCCGGGGGGGGGGGGGGGGCGGCGCCAGGCTAGTGGGACACTAAGCCGTTGGTGATGGGTCGCGGGTACGCTGCCCCCGCGTGCCCCGCCAGGTACGCGGCTGTAAATCTACCCAGAAACTCCCTACTTGGCTGTGAGGCCGCTCGGCCATGTGGAGGATGGAATGATGCGGAATAATCGTAGATGACACAGTTTATATTAAATTGGCTTTTAATCCACAGACTTCTCCGGTGGTACCCATGGGTACGCTGTACTCCCTACACATACACTACGCGGTGGCAGAACCGCTACAAAAGCTATGATAATGCACTATGCGGTGTCTGAGCCGTTGTACAATTACACTAACACAATCTGATAACAAAACACGACACGAACATAACACTGTGACTTTGCCGCGGCAGTCTCGCGTGGACGTGGTTACTAGTTCGCTGGAGACGGCCAGCGCCGAAAGTTAACTATCTTAGGGGGGCTCAATGAGCGTGATCCTAAATTATATTTTACACTTGAGGTTGTAGCCGGCAGGCGTATACGCAGCGGTCTTAACGAAAACGAGTTGGCTGGAGTTGGCCAGTGCCGTAAATTGCGTGATCCGCGAAATACATACAGAGTCTACGTGAGCAGCAAAAATGAAAAAGGTTTAATTATTAAATCAAGTGCAGAGTGAACGATCAGTGGAACAAAGTGGAATGCTAAGTCGGTGCCAAAAACTTATATCAACTTAATTTGCTCTATTATAATTAAAAACACGTTCCAGGTGCTTAATTAAAAGGTAGCACCTGGTAATTGGGTGCTTAAGGCTTAACAACTGTTTTATAATATTTAATTATTTGATTTGAGGCATCAAGTTGGCAACTGTAAATTTAACATATTGTCTCACTGAACTGTTTTAGTTGGATTTCTCCTAATCTGACTCGATCATTGTCACGGGCACTTTAATTAAGGCCAGTGACCGCGGTGACTGGTAATGAGGTTCGTTGTCTACTCCGTGCGTGCGGTGCTTGTACGGAGTAGCTACGACGCACTTGTTTAATGCCTGTGAATTAATAATTGTGTCCTAATGTCTGGTTCCTTAATTGTTTTATGGGGTTACGTGCCCTGAAGTTTATTCGAGTCTAGTGGGGTTACTCCCGAGGCACTCGCCTGACTCATTCCTGCTGGGCTAGGGGGTGAGCTCCGAAAACGGGATCTGGTACTAGCGGTGCGGAGCACGGGCTTAGAGGTCATGGTCGGGATGACGTCATAGTAAATAGGTACCTATCTAAGGAATTCTAGTCAATACAGAACAGATGTTACTCTTTGTATTTTGAAGTTTCTTTTTAAATATAAATGTATTTTGCTGCTGCCATGTTGTGCTTTAATAGTGTAGCCAAGACTGTTTTCTAAAAGAGATATCTCTTATCCTGTTGTTGCCACCCAACTATTTTCTTGACACTAGGTCCAACATGATCTTGTGGTTCTCCAGAGCTCCTTAGAGATGTATTGTAGCCAAGCTTGTTTTCAAAAATAAAATAATTTTTAATGTATGTACATTATAGCCAGGGCCAGACTTGTTTTCCACTTTGATTTGTTTTTCATTCCAAGTGAATATTATTCTATATTATTCATACTTCAAATGAGCAGATGGTTGGTTAGGTTAAGTTAGATACATTAAAAATACCATGATTAGGAATATCCTATTTAAAATGTAGCTAACTTAACATAATAAATTGCCCTTATTATTAATAATATTAGGAATGTAGCTTAACTAACCAAACTGGTAAGATGATTTTACAGTATTTTTATTTTAGCTATCATTGTAACCAGGGGCGCAACAACTAAATTTCCAAAGGGGGCAATATACATTTTTATAAAGAATCATTGATCCCCCTATTGAAGTGGGGGGTCTGGGGGTCCTCCCCCGGGAAAATTTGTATTTCAAGGTGGAAAATGGTCCTATTTAAGCAGTTTTATAATCTAAAAATTGATTACACAGCACTTTCTTTGCCCCCGTTTGCCCCCATTTCAAGGTTTCAGAGGGGGGGCAAAATACCCTTGATCCCCCCCCCCCTGTTGTTGCGCCCCTGCTTGTAACACTGCAGACCTTCAACTAGCCCAACATTGGTTTACAGTTCACATGCATGAACATTAGAAGAACTTCTGTTGGGCACTGAAAAAATATTTTAAAATGTTTGTAAAGTAGGTTACTGCTGATGATTTGATTACCTACTGTAATAATGTCTCTTGGCTACAAACTAACTGTTTTTTTTTTTAAATTTAGTTATTTACTTAATCCTTGATGAAAACTCACAAATCACAATGGCCGCCCTCATCCGACTACAAAAACAAGTATATTTTGAAAATATAAATTTTTTGCACATAACAACTAAACTGGCTCAAAATAAATTTACTGTTCATTGGTAGATATCGAAAATGAAAATTATATTGTTAATATTAAAATCCTGGAGTTTCTTGAATGATTATTTTATGGGTGGATAACGATTTTTTTCTAAACTAACATATTTGTGTAATACACAAATGTCAGTGTGATGATACTAGATTACATAAATACTTAAAAACTTGGAATACTACAGCAAAGCATTTTTGTTTCTCGTATTATTTACTATATGTAGGAATGTACTCGAAAGTTATATGTAAGATTATTTAAAATAATTTCCTGTAAAACGTGGTTCATTAGAATATGTGTCCCGAGGCATGTAAGTTACCTCCTCTAAACCGTTGCTCTAAACGCATTCATGCACTGCTCTGTTTTGTTCTTGGTGACAAGTGTTGTCAAAGCTACCGTCAATAGAGGTCATCAACTGTCCGAGGAAATTATCTCATTTTTAATTGTCACTGTGTTTTGCAGTGCTTTTGCACTCATTAGAAGGAGCTAAGGATGAGCTGATAAAATCCTTCAAATCCTCTAATAACATCAAATAGGTATTAGAAATATTTGCTTTTCTATAATGTTCAATATTCTACAATATTCATTTAAAATGGAAAAAGCAAATTAGGGTAGAAAAACCATCTTGGTCCTGGCAGTAACGTACTTACATTAAAATTCCTGTCTTCTTGAAAAAAACGTTGGCCACGCTTCATTCCTAAGGATCTCAGGAGAACCACAGGATCAAGTTGCAGCTAGTATGTATCTAGTAAACAGTCCGGTACGGCGGTAGTCCTGAACGTGCCAGCAGGGTCGTCGATAGGGAGGGGAAAGAGAGAAAGGGGGGGGGGGGCGAGCCTTCCCCAGGGCACAAAGGAGGGGCCCGGATGAGTTTTGAGATTTTTTCGCAACTTGAGTTTATCTTGATAATAGGAACTAGTCTATTACCGGTACTGATATAATTCATTGTAAATTTTATTAAGTAAGCAGTATGCACAATTATTCATGTTTACAGTTATTACCACAGCAACATTTAGTCTCTTTAGATTTGTCGCGGCCTCTCGTCTTGTGAAGATGTGGAGACGGGGTGGACGTCGCTCGGTCGTTCGGTTGTCGTGTTGTTTGCCCGGCGCCAGCTCTTGGCTAGAGCAGCCTAACACTCTGAGGCGGGAGTGGACCGTTCGGCCCAGTGCAGCTGACCGAGGACGTGCAGACAAGGAAGGTGCCCGCGGTCTCACAAGGAGTCACTAGCGGAAAGTCTGGGAGCAGGAGAGAGGGATGCCCGCGGTCTCACAAAGAGTAGCTAATGGATGGGTACAAGAGAGAGGGAGAATGAGAGAGATAGAGAGAGAGAAGGGAAGCCCGTGGTCTCACTAGGAGTTGCTAGTAGAGGAGAAGGAGAGAGAGAGAGAGAAAGGTAAGCCAATAACACCACTTATTACTGTGTTGGTATTTATTTTCCCAGATTGGCTGGGAGAGAGGAAAGCTCACTGGGGTTGTTAGCCTGCACAATTTATACAGTTTCCTTCTACAATCATTTGTGTTAAAACTTTACATATTGCTATCCCTTTGGATGATTTGAATTTACAATGTTATTGACAAGGCTACGAAACATACTTACACTACACACTTAATAATCTTCATAAATATTTACAATCATAACATGTCTTAACATAACTATAATACATTGTCTGTTCATATTTACAACTGCCATCTGGTGACGAGTGGTGGCACTACAATGGCCATGGCCGGAATGTGGTGCCGCGGACAGGACTGTGACCCGGGTTTTAGTTTAAATACAGAGGAGGTACGACGTCAGATTAAATCGTGATGTTTGAAAGTTGTACGTTAAGTAATGGGGAGGGGATCCAACAAAACTATTTGCTTCAGTGCCAGATTTAAATGCTTTCACTGTGTGTTATAATAATGTAAAAATAAAACTGTTATATAGCCGTAGGCACTAAAAGGGGCCTGTCTATCTCCCGAGGGCTGGCGACCCCCTAGAACGTCGCTGGGCTGCAAGGAACGCCACTCACTCCTCGAGGCTGACGTCGGACAGGTCGCCGTACTCCACCGGCTCCATGCACAAGGTGCACATCCCGCCGAGCTCCGCGAAGCAGGGCTCGCAGTACGTGCCCGGGCAGCCGGGCTTGTAGCAGCGCACCGCCCTCTCGCCGCGGCCTTCCCGTATCACGTGGGCGCACAGCAGGCACGCGGGGTCCTTCTTCACGCCCAGCAGCGTGCGCAGCACGGGGCACCTTCGGCAGGGAGTGTCCGCAACGCTTCTTTCCAGTTAGTCAAACGGTGCCGCTTAAATTTTGTTTCAAAAATGCAAACACTACACTTTAGGCAAAGTTTTGGCGTCTGACAACCATGGAGTAGACAGCGATCTGAGGCTTCACCCGGGTTGCTTAGTATATACTTAGAGTATCCTTCCGCCACAGGTCTAAAAAAAAAAAATAATTTTATTTTTGTATTGCGTCTCGTGATACAAACGGTACTGTAAGTACAGAAACTCGAAAACTTTAGCTCTCACAATTTTCAAACGTAAATGTTATTATAAGGCATTAAGTAGAGAAAATACTTATCTTCATATTGCTACTAACTAGGAGTATACCAGAGAGTAAACACGTTTTTTGATTCACAGTTTACGATAAGTGATACATTTTTTTACTGTATCAAACACACTAGAGACCATGGTTCGCTGATTTAAACCAAAATGTTTTAAAACATGTTTTAATCAAGTGATTTTTTTTTTAAAAAAAATTTGTTTTAAATAATGAAATTTTAAATAGAATCTCGTATTTGTAAAATCTAATTCCACTCTAATAACAACCAAAGTTTGGTCATTAATGTTTCTTGTGATTTACAGGAACAAAAAAATTATAAACTGACAAGGCCGCGGCTAGTCCCTGTTATTAGTGGCGCGTCTCCGGCTGCTCAGGGGCGGTAGATTAGGGTTCGTGCCTCGTGGCCTAAGGGATCTAGCCTGCCCAGGATGACTTTAGGAAATAAAAGTCCGCATGAAGTTTCCGGGTTTTATGCACAATAAAAACATACCCTTTACATGGGGCTACTGCGGTCCCACCTGTGGCAATCTCAATAAGGGCGATGCCCGGTTCCGCGCGCTTTAATTTCCCCGCACACTGCAAGGGGCGTCTCACCCGTACTGTAATCGCGACTAAAAAGGCCTAGCTGTGGAGAGCGACGTCTCCCTGCGTCCACCTCCCTGCGTCTCTCGAACGTGAGTGCTCCCCCACGTGCCGCGACCGCAACTCCCCCCCCCCCCCCACACGTTCTGCGACCTTGACTCCCCTCCTCCGCGAGCCCGGGGAACGCGCGGACTGGCCAAAGGCGGAGAACCATGGCCTAGGCACCCGGTTAATAATACGAATAAAATAAATAAAAAATATGAACTATAAAAACAAATTAATCTAAAATGAAATACAATACAAAATAAGTACATGCAAAAGAAAACACAAGTCTACACTGCACCCTCGGCGAGTAGAAACACTTACACGAAGCACCACTCGGCAGGAGAAGGCATTGGCGTGACATATAGGCCTGTAAGAGTTAAGGAGGCCCTTGGGCCGACGTCAAAACTAATCAAGATATTATTATTTAAATTATATGCTTAAGTTGTAAATCATACCCAGTTAAATACTCCTCTAAAGTTAAAAATATTAAATAGTTATCCTATTCTGTGGAAATCCCTTACTGCACTGTAAATACCCATTCTGTGGGAAACCCCCATTCCATGGAGAATCCTCCTCCTGTGGGAAAATACCCTTTCTGTGGTTAAGTCCCAGTCAAATGTAGGAAATTGAATCACTGGAGGTTATTTTTCCCCCATAAATCTGTACATTGGATTGACATCGTCCGGGCCTGCGGCCCCTTTTAAGTCCGATATGCCACCGCCCAAACACCATCCACCCTCCATTCAAACCTCCCACCTACCCATGCGTACGTGTGCGTGCGTGTGTGTTCGCCCGGCAAGAGGGCGCTGTCGAGTCAGTGTGCCGCACCCCTAAAACATAAGTAAATATAAAATTTTTATTTGTTTTTATATTCCCCAAGTGCAACATGACGGCAGATCGGCCGGGAGGGTTTTATGTACTTTTAATTAAAATAAGGTAACAAAATAGAATAGCGTTTCCGGACATTCCCGAGGAAACCCGAAGCCAGACAATAATTAAATTTAAATTTTAATAATTATAATTTGTACAATCTTTTCTCTTTATTCAAAAATTGTCACGTAATTTTTAAATCATTCTTGTCATGTTAATTTAGTTTCCCGTGGCACGAATTCGCAAATATCTTAACGGCAATTGTTTCGGCGGGAGGACGCCATGTTAGCCGAGCGAGCCATGATCTCTGCCCAGTCCGCCGCCATCAACGACCGAGAGTAGACGCTTCAGCACTCCGGGGACCTCACCGCTTGTCTCTCCGCCAAGTAATTCTATTTCAATTTAATTCCGTATAAATCGTTTTCTTTTTGTCCTCGGAGCTCCTCTCGGTCGGGGGACTGCATAAATAATTGTCTTACGACCAGTAATGGTCTTTTCTTTTATGTAATACGTAATTCGAGATGTGACCACAAGGGGGTCTTCATACCTAAACCGAATCGTGCCGCGGGCGTTTTAAACAGTTTCAATCGTGTACGTGTGTAAGTTGCATTTGCCGAATAAATCAGGTGTGTAAATCAAATGTATTATTCTCTTATTTATATATGTTCGACCACGTGGAGTGTGATGGCGTGTGGGACGCCTGAGAGCCCACTGCGTAGGTAATAGCGTGCCCGACGCTGAGAGCGGGCAGGGATTCGTGCTAGGTGTTTTCAGGGGGAAATTAAAATCACGCCTCACATGGGCGACGTCACGACCCTGGGAAAGAGTCTCACATCGGTCCGTGCACGTGGCACGGTGGCGCCCATAAAACCCGAGCACGCTTTACAATTCAATCAGTAAATATCAGAGACTACGGCCCCCGTATCAAGAGGTGCCGCCACGAGTGGCACCGTAACAGGTTAAAAAGAATTTTTCTAACATAATAGTAAGTTATTTTCATTGTCATAATGTTGGTACCATATGTATTAAAAAGATGCATTGTTTATACCATGGAGGTAAGAAGTAACATCTAATAGACCTATACCTCCATGGTTCATACTGGGCATACCATCTGCTATTTATTGACTAACGTGACAATGCTAGGTTTTCAAATAAAACCCTGGAGAAGCTATTTCTATCCAGGCTTTTTCCCTCAGTTGCTTATCCCGATAGTCTTTGCTATATATATTATACAATGCTCCTTTTCCCGGACGTAATTTATCAGCATTTCTTCCGAAAAGCTCATTCTCATAAGCAATCTTTACCTTTATTACGACAATAATAATCGGTCAATACGACACAGCCTTCTATATATTGCAAATTAAAAAAATCAAACACTGTTTTCGGAAAGTCGTATTGAAGATGATCGACTTAACAAGGCGGTGGACCATCCGTTGGTCCGTCAAAAGCTAAAGCTGGGCAAGGTTTTGACGGATGGACGGATGGATTTTTCGGGCCATCTGATTGGCTGCAGGTCACGTGATTGACGGACGGACGGGTGACGGACGGATGAAACAGATGATTGGGAGTCCAGCTTTAGTCTCTGTATTCCATTCCATTCAGGGAAAACTCCAACTAGGCTGCAGTAACTAGTATCTTTCTTAATTATTTTCTCCAAGGGTACAATGGATCTTCTTTAATCTGGCATGTTTGGGACCAACGTCAATATAGTTTTTACGAGAATACCACAAAAAAATTAATACACATTTCAACATGGTATTTGAAATAATAAACTGCTCCATAGCTAGAGAAAATATATTAAGAAATTCTTGAAGATGAAGTCGTGATGGGCTTCAAGAACATTTTGCAGAGTGAAATGATGGGCATGATGAGGAACCCAAGAGAAGAGAATAAAGGTGTGGAAACTGAAGAATGAATAGTAGAGACAGAAATATATGATGAAGGTAAAGGGATGACCTTCCCAGAGAAGAGATGCAAAATGTCGAGAAGGAGTGGGAGAGATTTAAGAAATGCCTGGTTGGACTCAGCTGCAGAAGAGGTGTGTGGACGAACGACCAATAAAAGGAAATGGAAGAAAATACAATGGTGGAATGAGAGAGCAAGAGAAGCAGTTAAGGAGAAGAACAAAGCCTTTAGAAGATGGTTTAAAATCAGGTGTTTCATCACAGAAAAGGAATATAAGGAAAGAAAGAGAGAAGCAAAGAAAGTGGTAGAAGAGGAGAGAAAGAAATGGATTAAAAAATGGACGGGTGCTAGAAAAGGATGTAGTTGGAAGTAAGAAACTATTTTACAGCCAAGAATGAAGTAGGAGGAAAGAAAAGTGTCAGACAGTTTTAAAATGACAAATGAAGATAGAAGAGTGACGGATACAGAAGAAGAGGAGAAGGTACCGGTGGGGTAATTATTTTTAAAAAGCTGCTGAACCCAGTCGGAAATGAGAAGAAGGAAAAAGAATCAGACGAGCAGGAAGTATTTTCAGAGTTGGATGATGAGAATATCACACGGGAAGATGTAGAGGAAGCACTGAAAAGGACGAAGAACGGCAAAGCTCCAGGGATGGATGAGCTGACTAGAAATGATAGAGAGCAGCAGGAGAAGTAGGAATTAGTTTGTTGTATAGGGTGATGAGGTTTTTTTTGAAGAGAAAAATGCATACCAGAGGGCTGGAGTAACTTTATAGTATGTTGCCACCTATATTATAAGTAGCAACTTTACACACTGTAGCATTTTGGAGGGGGGTAAAATTTGATCCATCATCTGTGCATACACACATTAACTACACGATCTGGAAGGTTCTGTGTTACGGAGTGACGCTGTCGTACCACGCCTCCAACTGCTCGAGCAGCGTGACCTTCTCGATGCCTCCGCCTCCCTTGGTGACGCGGCGACGCAGCTGCCGCCGGAGGAACTTGAGGAGGCCGACGCGGGACTTGAGGATGTGGTTGTAGAGCCAGACGGCGCGCTGCTTGGCGCGGTCCGGGTGGTAGCGGCCCATGATGTGGGCGCGCAGCCGCAGGCCGTAAGGCTCCAGCAGCGCCAGCAGCCAGCACAGGCCCAGCAGGATCCCTGCGGGCGTTTAGCCTCGGCTGCATCCGGACCACTGGTCTCCCACCGAGGGGATCCGAGTTCAATCAGTGGGTGAACTTGGCTTAGAATTTAATCGGGAAAAAGAAAGGTAGGAAGGTTATTTCCGGAGGGGTTCAGTGTGGTTTGGAATACCTTCTAGTTCGATGGGAGAGTTCCAAAAATGTTTGTAAAATGACAGCCCCTTAATAAGCTATTCAACACATCTCTGTCATCTTGAAAAGTCTTTATTAAGAGGATGGAATCTGAACGATTTAAAAGAAGTTGATGGGGTTGGTTTTTGATGGCTAGATATTTTCATTGTGCTAACCAGAATGTACAGAAATATTCAATATAGTGTATAGATTTTTTTTTTTAATTGCAAACAGTTATTTATAATATAAGGGCTTGGAAACAAAAAAATAAACAAATATGAAAAAAAATTTGGCTGTAAAAGCTTTAAAATCATATAAGAATAACCTATATGCTAACCACATTTTAGAACAAAATGTAATTTTATCTTTTTTAAACAATCTATTATGCATTTAAAAGAAAATCATTGATACACACACACCCACACACACACGCACGTGCACACACACGCTTGCACACGCACACACACACACACACACACACACACACACACGTGTGCACACACAGGGATTATGGCCTAACCCCCTGGACCGCCTCTGGGTTTTATTCCTAGCTGGGCAAGGTTGGAGTTCTTGCGGAACTTGGCTGAGCCAATGGGTTTACGGCTTCTTCCATTTCCCCCACCTGGGGAGGGGGGGGGGTCAAGGGGGCCTGGACCCTCCGTAAAATCAAAAAGCCCCTCTCTATAAGGGCCTGCTTGCACTTGCAAAATCATAACTGTGAAATGGGGATGATAAAAGTTATCCTGTGTCCACCCCCCTCCTCCCCCGGTAGTCTATCAGTTTTTAGTTTATGCCCCCACCCATTCACTCCAACACTCCATTTTCATCTCATCAACCCCTCGCTGTCTTGTACGTCTTTGACAATGAGACATTCAGTATATCTTATTTACTCGAATCTAAAGACCCAGAACATTTGGAAAATTGAGGATGCCATGAATATTAAGGCACATCTCATGTCCAGAAAACCTACCTTCAAAAGTAACAAAAAAAAGTTCATCTTAAAATTGAGTGAATTCTATGAGTTTAACTGCTGCTAACAGACTCACTAAATGATCAAATTGTGTCTAGTTAACCCACCATTTGCTTTGCTTTAAACGGTAAAATGCGAGACTAGAACACTTTCCTTGCAACTCAGGAGGTAGTTTATGTTGTGGCTAATGAGATATCTGTGTAAAACACAAAATGATACTCAAATTGCTATGGGTAATATTTCTGGCTATTAACACCATGTTGTTTATTGGTAGAGACCGGAAAAATTCGCGATTTCAATGTCATGTAGAATATACTCCGTGATCCTGTATGCACGCGGGAAAATTACGACTGCTCATTGGCTACTGACTCGTCTCACCTGTTAATTGGGACATTAGTGATTCGATACTTCTTTTGTTGAAAGTTTATCATTGGCAGAGTGTCATTCAGATAAACTGTGGCCCAATCACTGATGCGGTAAAACGGCAAACGTATTTTGATTCTAGCCTATCGCGAAATGAATCCGCGAATTTTTCCGGTCTCTATTTATTGGTCGCAGGAAACTTGAAATGAAATAAAGAAATATTATGTTTTGGACTTTTTGTTTTTGCATAGAGATTGGTAAAAAAAATGTAAAAAAACAAATGTACCTTCTAAATTATGGGTATAAATACATAAATTTCTATGTTCATATGGCATGTACAAAGTTTGGTCCCAACATCCCGCTAGAAAAATGATTGTTTTCTAGCCTACATAATCTCTAAAGTTCTGTTATTTTAATTTAATCGCCAGTACTCAAAATCCCTTATACTAAAGTCTTAGCTTTAAATTTAAACATTTTTTTAATGTAAAAATTTGATTAGAGTAATATTTCATATTTAATTACAAAAATAAATACTTGCTATAGCTTAGATCAATTTTTGTCATTTGTGTGCACATACTTAAGAACACCTTCATCATGGATGAAAATTTGACATGTTTAGCATTGGTGACATTTTTATTTTTGAAATGTGATTTATACTTTACATGCATCGCTAAGCAATTCATACATGAGTGTTTATATATATAAATTTTCTTATCCATACTAAATTTTCTATTTATTTAGTGCTTTTTTGTGTGAAATAAAACAGTGTAATCTGGATGGTTCATTAATAATTAGGCCTACACATTAACATATTTAATATATTCCTAATACGAGTGTTCGTAAAAGTCAAAATTATGAACAGAATTTTTACTACTTTAAAACAGGGTGAATAAATACAGCAGGGTGAATAGAAACAGTCTGTTAAGTGAATCATAAAAACCCAATTCTTCATTATAAATCACCCTGTAATGATGTTGGAAAATAACTTGCAAAATATAAACATTTTAAATTAATGATTTTATTCATTAGATTTTTTGAGCTGACTGTTTCTCTTCACCACACTGTTTCTGTTCACCTCATTTTACGGTACACTAATCAATAATGTTTAGTGTTAGACTGCTTCAACAATCCTCTCAACTTCAGTTACCATCAGACCAAACAACACAGCAGAGTAAAAAGAAAAAAAAATTATAATAATAAATGTTAATTAAATGATGCAGAGTAAAAAAAAGATCTTCACACTTCAACAATCCACTTGATGATTAAACAAAATATTCAGTTAGTCACTGAACGATGAAACTGAACAATACACCGCACAATTGAGGTTCACAAATACAACAAACATGTTGAGGAAAAACTTGCAGAGAGACTTATATTCATCTGACATTCTAGTGTGTTTGTTAATCCCCCTCCTTCCTCCCCCCCCCCTTCCCGCCTTCTTTGCCATAAAGAGCCACGCACCTGGGCAATGCATTTTTTGTTGCATTTTTTGATGACTCATTGTCTCTACATTTCCTACTGGCTGTAGAGAAGTTTCACTTCAAAAAAAAGTGTGAGCTGGATGCCACTTGCAGGATGTAAACTTACCGATCTCTGCATAGGTGAACATGTCTGGTTGCAGAGGGTCCGGGAGGCAGTGAATGGTGTCAATCTCCAGCTTGATGCCGAAAGGTCTGAGGGCGTTCACAATACTGCGCATCAAATTGGCCAAGACACCGTCGCCCTCTATGTGAACACCGACCATATTTGGGGCTGAAACAGAGGTATACGTATGCCTTCATTTTCCCTCAAGTGAGGTAATTTTTCAAATGATATTCTTCATACTAAAAAAAAAAAAAAAAGTTAAATAAATGGTAACAACAGAGTTTTCTCACCCAAAATCTGTTTTAAAATGAACATTAAGTGAATATTCTGATGGTTGTGATACACAAATTAAAATATGTTCAAATAATGCATCTTTGGTTCAATCATTTTGTCAATGGTTTGTACACTTTTGAAACTGTATTCATAACCAATACAGATACCTAATTGGTTGATTTAACAAAACCTTCAATTGAAATCCAAGCCCCTATTTTTTTGTGTGTATGTTTCTGTTAAAATATTCACAGAAAATCATCATAGTGATTTATGTACTGACGTCGTCTGGCCGACGACCACCCCAGAGCCCGACCTGCACCCGCCAGTATACGCTCCCGCTAACGGAACACACCCCTGGCCATGGCCCACCCGAGTCAGGCGACCCGAACAGCAATCAAAGACAAAGCCGCGGAAACCTGAGTAGACAAGAGAAGAACCGTACCCATTCCTCCTAAAACATTAAATTAGGATTTTAGCGACAATAAAATCTCTTCCAGACACACCCGTTTGGAGTCTAGCGTAATGAGGTCACGCCTGGCGCGAGAGAGGCCGAGCCTCCCTCAGACGCCATGCCAGTTCGGCAGTTCAGCGCAGCTCATGGACCGGGGCGGACCTACGTCCCACGGAGAGGCAACATCCTTTGTCTACATTGAAAGTAACGTCCGGTAAATATAGTCACTAATTAACCAAACCCCTTTTATTACTTAACCTCTCCGTGAGTACCCGGTCCCTTTTTACGGTCCAGGACCTAATCCGGCCGCATCAACTTAAGGACACCCCGCACCACACTTGGTCAGTGGGGCTGCTCTTCAGCATACGGCACGGGCCGTCTCCCGCAACGTACAGAACTTTGTTTAAGGTCACGCGCACGGCGCTGACCACAAACCCGCAAGGGAACTTGGACAAACTTAATTGCGGTGCGTGTTTCACCACAGTGGGCACAACACCCGCGCCGAGACATTTGCATACGGGATTGGCCGTCTCCAATCGCCCGCCCCTTAATTCAGTGTATTTTTGTATCCCGTATTTTGTACTGCTAACTTACGTTACCCGAGTAACGAGTGCCACGTAACTTGTGCGCGCCCCCTTAATCCAGTGTAATTTTGTATCCCGTGTTTTGTATTGCTAACGTACGTTACCCGAATAACGAGTGCCACGTAACTTGTGCGCACCCCCTTAATTCAGTGTATTTTTGTATCCCGTATTTTGTATTGCTAACTTACGTTACCCGAGTAACGAGTGCCACGTAACCTGTACGCGCCCCCTTAATTCAGTGTATTTTGTGTCCCGCCTTTGTGTTACGAAATTACGTTACCTACGTACCCAGTGTGACGTCTGAGACATAACAGCATCCGAGGCCACGTAACGCGGAACACAAACAATAAGGCGCCACGGAATAACAAGTAAAAACCCCCCGGGGACCTCTGTAGAGTGTTGTATTGTGTACGACTCGCTCCTCTGAATAAAAGGTACGACACCACCACCTCAACTCCACGTCTCTTATTTAAAATCATCTCACGCAACACCGCCGCCGGCCCTAGTGGGCCACGCAGGGGCACATACATCCACGACCCCAAATTCACGACTAGAAACGAGCTAGTCTGGCGCCCACCCGGACAACACAGATCAAGAACCGGCGCGACGAGGCGAGCGGACAAAGGACACTCCAACCACCCCCACCCCCGCACGTCATAACGCGAGGCGAGCAACGGAGCGACGTCACCACCCCCACTCCGCGCGGACCGTTTTCGCCTCCTCTTTGTGCGGCTGTCCGGGCACCTACCCCCACCTCGTCACCCCGCTTCACGCTCTCCGCTTCGGGCAACCATCCCGATACCCCCACTCCGCGCGGAGCGTTTTCGCCTCCTCTTTGTGCGGCTGTCCGGGCACCTGCCCGCCGCCGATCTCAAACCCGCGCGCTACAACACGCGCCCAGACTACGAACAGCCCGTCACAGACGGCGAACTTGAACGTACAACATACAGCTCAACATGCAGGCACCACCTACAGACCTCGTGTGCACGCGTTGCCTATTACCAAGGGAAATAGACCTATTGACGGGATCACTGCCGTGGTACAGGACATGCCAATGCGCGAACACCCGGGACAACGTCACCGAACAGACCTGGGGCAAGCCCTGGAGCGAGACGTTACTCGGCGAGCCGCACACCCAATTACCGTGGTCATGGGCACCGCTTAAGACGGAGGCACAAGCTAACGTCACACTGGGAGGCATACTACCGACTATGGGCCTCACGAGTGCCCGGACCAATCTGGCACCCAAATACATCCCACCACCAAGCGCAATCACCGGACCAAACACGGGGATGCATACACGCAACCCGTGCTACACAGGGAAGTTAGCACTACCCGAGTTCAGCGGAATAGGGCACGAAGTACCCAGAGACTTCCTAACACACTGCGAGGTTAGACTGGCACGGTCCGGAATACCGACCGATGAATGGTCGGGGCGAGCGAGCGAACAGCTGAAGGGGACCGCCCGCCAATGGTGGAACATCTGGGGACACTTCGGCATGCCCTGGGAGGAGTTTGCCACGTCATTCAACCGCCGATTTGACACGGAACACGCACTGGTCCAATGCACGACACAGTTCTATGGCGAACGCCAACGCGACGGCGAACCCGTCGAGCAGTTTCTGGCCAAGAAAATGCAACTGTTCAATCGAGTAGCACCCGGCGCCGCGCCAGCCACCGCGCTCGCAACCATTACCACCCTCCTACACAATGAACTGCAACCGTTCATGCGGTGTTACCGCGCAGAGGAAGTCGAGGATTACGTCCGACAAGCCATAGACACGGAACGGAACATCCGGGGACTGCGACACTACGACCCCCCGAACACCGACCGGGACCTGGCCAGACGCCCAATGGGTCAGAGAATAGCCAGCGTCCAGAACCGGGAAGCAGGGGGCTACCCACCCGACCGCCCGCGACGAGCCATCGAGGACGCACCACCACCTGGTAGGCCCGATGGGTCATCGACACAGCAGGAACCCCCACTACCGCGATGCCAGTTGGGCTGCCCCGCAGGTACCCGCCACTGGCATGTCGACTGCCCACGCCGGCAAACACCACCCTTCACCAACACGTCGGGAAACGCCCACCCGGGGTCACGGCGGTAAAACCCGCGCCTCCGAGTAACCCGAGCCAACCCACACCCGCCGCGGAAGCAGCCACACCGCAGATAAACCAGCTAGTCCGCCCTCGCGACGGCCTACTCCGTATCCCAGTGGAAGTCAACGGGCAACCCACGGCGGCCCTGGTAGACACGGGCGCGAGCCACGTGTTCGTGGCCCCCCACCTGGTACCCCCCGGCGCGCTGCAGCCCCACCAAGCCGAGTTACGGTTAGCAACCAGCACGCAACCGGGAAGGACAGTGGGGCAAGCCGAACTCGAGGTATGCATTCGGGACGACGTCACCACGGTAACCGCCCTAGTGGTAGAGGACTTACACGAAGGGATAGTACTAGGCCAACCATGGTTAGCGAGACAAGATGCGGTGATCGAAATGAAACCCAGACGAGTTTACATTGGCACCCGCGAGCGGCTCACGGTGTACGCCATAGGCACTACCCCCGAGAGTCAGGGGGAGAAAGTAACCTTAGACCAGTTCCGCCACAACGTCCCCCACGAGTACCGAGCAGCAGTGGAACGCGTGTTGGCAGAAAGGCAGGACGTCTTCGCGGTAGCCGACCCACTGAAACGCACCACCATCACCGAACACCACATCCCGACCACCCACGACAACCCAGTACACGAGGCCCCGAGAGGCTACGGGTTCCGGGAGCAGAGGGCCATCCGGGAGCAAGTGGCGGACATGCTTCGCGACGGGGTAGTCGAGCCGTCCAACAGTCATTACAATGCTTGCGTCGTATTAGCCCCAAAGAAAGACGGTTCGCTACGCTTCTGCGTCGATTTTCGGCCGCTAAACGCGATCACGATTAGCTCACCCCCACCTCAAATCAGCGTCGACGCCGCCGTAGCCGGACTCGGCCGCGCGAAAGTCTTCAGTACGCTCGACCTGAAGGCTGGGTACTGGCAAGTGCCCATACGGGCGGAAGACAGGGGGAAAACCGCGTTCACGATACCAGACGGGCGGAAGTTTCAATTTCGCGCCATGCCTTTTGGGCTAAAGTGCGCACCGGCCACGTTCCAGGGAATGATGACCCGAGTGTTGGAGGGGTACCTGGGCCAGTTTGCGATCGCGTACCTCGACGACGTGATCGTCTTCTCCGAGACGTGGGAGGACCACGCCAGACACCTGGCGCTGGTCCTAGAACGCTTGGCCACACACCATCTCACGGCCGCACACCACAAGTGTCATATCGGGACCCAGGAGGTCGAATTCCTGGGCCACCTAGTAAGCGCGGCTGGCAACCGACCCCAACCCGTTCACTTGCGCAAGATCGCTGAAGCGGCACCACCGCGGACGAGGAAGCAACTCCAATGGTTTATCGGCCTGGTGAACTGGCTCAGGGGGTACATCCCCGACTTCTCCCGTACCATCGCACCACTGACCGACCTCCTGTCACCACGGGCACGGTACCATTGGGGCGAACCCGCGCAACGCGCCTTCGAAGAAATAAAAGCCGCCTTCACTCGCTGTCACACCCTCACACGAGTAGACCCCGGACGCCGCCTCTACCTTCAGACCGACGCCAGCGCACTCGGTGTGGGCGCGGTGCTTTTTCACACGGACCCGAACGGGGTCCGCGAGGTCATCGACTACGCTAGCGCGAAGCTCGGACCGGCCGAACGCCGGTATCACAGCAACGAGCAAGAGTGCCTAGCCGTAGTCTGGGCCATGAAAAAGTACCGGCCCCACCTGGAGGGGAAGTGCTTCACACTGAGGACGGACAACAGCTGCCTCACCTGGCTGCGTACGATGCAGGGGCGGAAAGGCAAACTCATACGATGGGCGCTATTCCTCCAGTCGTTCGACTTCGACGTCGAGCACGTTCCCGGCACGGAGAACCAGCTCCCCGACTTACTGTCGCGGGAACCCGACGACCGAACAGAGCTGACGGACGAGGACGACTGGGAGGAGATTCTACCCCCGGACACACCACACGGACACGCATCGCACGACTCGGCATGCGCGCGAATCACGGCCGACGCGGACGGGGACGAAGACCCACCCAACACCGTGGCCGACGTCCAGGACCGGGTACGTCGAGCACAGGAAACGTCAATAGACGCGGCAAGACGCCGCCAGCAAGCGACCGCCGGACACGAGGCGTGGCGCGTGCAAGACGGCCTGATTCAGACTCACACACCCGGACACCAGGAAGACTGGAGGACCTACGTCCCGACGGAAGCCCGAGAAGCGGTCCTTCGGTTCTTCCACGACCACGACCTCGCTGGACACCCGGGGACCGATCAGACACGACGAGAAGTCACCCGGCACTACCACTGGCCCCGCGTCACGTACGACGTACGTACGTACGTGCGCGAATGCGAGGTCTGTCAGGCGAGGAAAGCGAGGCGGCGTGACGGCGAGGAGCAACAGCGACCCAGGGAACCCACCACCGCCTTCCAAACGATAGCCTTAGACGTAATGGGCCCCTACCCCCGCACGCCGCGCGGCAAACGCTTCCTCCTCGTCGTGACGGACCTCTTCACGCGGTGGACGGAGGCGTATCCATGCGGGAACGTGCGCACACCTACCATCATCAGCCTGCTGACCAGGGAATTCCTGTCCCGTTGGGGATACCCCCAGTCGGTGTTGACGGACAACGCCAGTCAGTTCCTGGGGCGACATTGGAAGGGCTGGTGCGACGAACACCAGATCGAGCACCACACGACGCCCGCCTACCACCCGAGAGCGAACCCGACAGAGCGCCGGAACCAGGAACTGAAGGCACAGCTCCGGATCCGGCTGGGGGCAGACCACACGCAGTGGGACCTGCACGTGGCTGACGCCCTCTTCTGTGTACGACGCCGCACCAACGCCGCAACCGGCCGCACACCGGCCGAAATGATACAGGGCCACAACCTGCCCTTACCGGGAGAATGGGCCACACACGGCACTCCACACCCCGACGAGACGACGGAGGAACGCGACCAACGACGGGTGACTCTGCACGACGAGGCAAGACGTAGGCAGGAGAGGTACGCCAACCGGATCACCCCAATCACAGATCATCCTCCACCCGCCGTGCAGGTCGGCGATCAGGTGTTCGCGCGACTACACCCACTTTCAGCCGCACCCCGCAACTATTGCGCGGGCCTGGCCCCGCGCTGGGGCGGGCCATACACGGTACGGCGACGACTAGGCAGGACGACGTACTTAGTCCGCACGGAGGGACGGCGCCTGAAAAAGGTGCACAGGGACGACATCCGGCTCACCGCCCTGCCTGGGGAGAGGAACCCAGACGGGGACGCAGGACCCCCCACTCCGGACGACAACGGACGCCGTACGCCGGAGAGCGACGCCGTCCAGGAAGAGGACAACTCGCCAGAAGCGACCCCCGCTAGGAGCCGACCCGAACCGCGCCCATACCGCACCCTAGTGTTCACGAACACCACGTCCAACAGGCCCCGCGACGAACTTGCATACACGCCCGGGACATCACCCGCAGAGGCCGCGTCAGACGACGAGGCGAGGCCACGACCACGGCGGTGGCGGCGCCCGCCCACGTACCTCGACGATTATGCCCTTAGCATGGCCACGGGGGACACCGGGGGCGACCCCGCCCACGACGTGCCAGACGAACCAGAAGAGGTCCACGAGAACGCACCGGAGACGGCAGTGGTACCCTGGGAGGGAAGCGGGGTGTACGAGAGCCCCCCACCGCAATGCTACCCACGGGGCGATGAAGCAGAGGCCGTGGAGATCGCCGAGCTGTCGCACAGCATAGGTCAATCCGATGCGGGCAACGACGACGGGCCAACGCCGATCGTCACGCAACCCGGAGAGACCGACCCGGAGATCGCCGCCTCAGCATCAGCCGCCATACCCGAACGGGAACGGACTCCGTACCAGTCCACGAACTGTCAACCGCCGCCGAAGGAGGACCTCCGCGGACCAGGACATCGACTGGGGACAAGCGAACCCGCCAGCGAGCCCGCAGAACGACCCCGACGGGCCCACAGACCTCCAGTTCGCCTGGCCGACTTCGACCTGGGAACAGGGCGCAGGGCCTGTCAGCCACAAGGCTACCTCGACGAGTCAACCCCCGGATGTTCGGCGTGGGACGACCCGGGACAGGTGCTCGGGCCCTACCAACTGCGGCCACCGCGAGCACCACCCGGGTGGAGCTGTTGCCGGAGCTAGGAGGCGCCACGACGCCGCCCCCGGCACGCCTGCCACGACGGCAACCGGGGCGGCGCGCACGTTGGCCCAGTCGGCCACGTTCACCAGGTCCAGTGCGCTGACCCTATCAGCCGCTGACCCCACCCAGACGCCACGACGCCGCCCCCGGCACGCCTGCCACGACGGCAACCGGGGCGGCGCGCACGTTGGCCCAGTCGGCCACGTTCACCAGGTCCAGTGCGCTGACCCTATCAGCCGCTGACCCCGCCCAGGCGCCACGACGCCGCCCCCGGCACGCCTGCCACGACGGCAACCGGGGCGGCGCGCACGTTGGCCCAGTCGGCCACGTTCACCAGGTCCAATGCGCTGACCCTATCAGCCGCTGACCCCACCCAGACGCCACGACGCCGCCCCCGGCACGCCTGCCACGACGGCAACCGGGGCGGCGCGCACGTTGGCCCAGTCGGCCACGTTCACCAGGTCCAGTGCGCTGACCCTATCAGCCGCTGACCCCACCCAGACGCCACGACGCCGCCCCCGGCACGCCTGCCACGACGGCAACCGGGGCGGCGCGCACGTTGGCCCAGTCGGCCTTGATCACCAGGTCCAGTACGCGGAGCGAACCAGCTGCTGAGCCGCGAACCACGCCGGGATGGAGCGGCCGGAGCTAGGGGTGGCCCCATGTTAGCGGGACCATAAGCGGCGCAAGGTCGGGCTTCACAGGGGGGGGGCGTTTGACGTCGTCTGGCCGACGACCACCCCAGAGCCCGACCTGCACCCGCCAGTATACGCTCCCGCTAACGGAACACACCCCTGGCCATGGCCCACCCGAGTCAGGCGACCCGAACAGCAATCAAAGACAAAGCCGTGGAAACCTGAGTAGACAAGAGAAGAACCGTACCCATTCCTCCTAAAACATTAAATTAGGATTTTAGCGACAATAAAATCTCTTCCAGACACACCCGTTTGGAGTCTAGCGTAATGAGGTCACGCCTGGCGCGAGAGAGGCCGAGCCTCCCTCAGACGCCATGCCAGTTCGGCAGTTCAGCGCAGCTCATGGACCGGGGCGGACCTACGTCCCACGGAGAGGCAACATCCTTTGTCTACATTGAAAGTAACGTCCGGTAAATATAGTCACTAATTAACCAAACCCCTTTTATTACTTAACCTCTCCGTGAGTACCCGGTCCCTTTTTACGGTCCAGGACCTAATCCGGCCGCATCAACTTAAGGACACCCCGCACCACACTTGGTCAGTGGGGCTGCTCTTCAGCATACGGCACGGGCCGTCTCCCGCAACGTACAGAACTTTGTTTAAGGTCACGCGCACGGCGCTGACCACAAACCCGCAAGGGAACTTGGACAAACTTAATTGCGGTGCGTGTTTCACCACAGTGGGCACAACACCCGCGCCGAGACATTTGCATACGGGATTGGCCGTCTCCAATCGCCCGCCCCTTAATTCAGTGTATTTTTGTATCCCGTATTTTGTACTGCTAACTTACGTTACCCGAGTAACGAGTGCCACGTAACTTGTGCGCGCCCCCTTAATCCAGTGTAATTTTGTATCCCGTGTTTTGTATTGCTAACGTACGTTACCCGAATAACGAGTGCCACGTAACTTGTGCGCACCCCCTTAATTCAGTGTATTTTTGTATCCCGTATTTTGTATTGCTAACTTACGTTACCCGAGTAACGAGTGCCACGTAACCTGTACGCGCCCCCTTAATTCAGTGTATTTTGTGTCCCGCCTTTGTGTTACGAAATTACGTTACCTACGTACCCAGTGAGACGTCTGAGACATAACAGCATCCGAGGCCACGTAACGCGGAACACAAACAATAAGGCGCCACGGAATAACAAGTAAAAACCCCCCGGGGACCTCTGTAGAGTGTTGTATTGTGTACGACTCGCTCCTCTGAATAAAAGGTACGACACCACCACCTCAACTCCACGTCTCTTATTTAAAATCATCTCACGCAACACCGCCGCCGGCCCTAGTGGGCCACGCAGGGGCACATACATCCACGACCCCAAATTCACGACTAGAAACGAGCTAGTCTGGCGCCCACCCGGACAACACAGATCAAGAACCGCCTTTTCCCACTAGGAGCCACACCGGGACTCGAGCCCGAGACCCCGGACGACGGCAGTACCTCAAATTTCCTAGTAGGAAAAAATAACTTGCACCAATTTTATCTGTTATAAAGTCCCCCTTAAAACTGTTTTACAAAATTTAACAAGTTAAAATTTTTTGGACAAAGCAGAATTTTATATGTAAAAATTTATTTCTATTTTGTCCAGTCTCTTAGCTGTAAAACTAGAATAAATACAGAGTTGTTACAAAAATACGTTTCTTTCAGCCCTTTTTTCAAACGTTATGTTAGTGGAGTTCATTGAGTCCACTCAGAAGTTACTGAAAATGTTTATGTTATTTAAGAGCTTAGTGCTTGCATGAATGATGTACTTGTACAATTTATTAATATATTTTGTAAATCACAATGGTTAAATTACATTTCTAAATTTTCCAAGTAAATTTTTACCTACCGTTCACTGTTGACTTGAATCTGCCATGCTTTTTAATAATCATCATGAGCCAGAACAAGCCATAGTCGATGAAGAGGTATGTGAGGATTTTGAAGGACCCCACACTGAGGATTAAAAACTGCCTGGCGAGTTTCTGTTTCTCAGTCCGTATCAAACGAAATGATCTCATCTGAAATATAGTAGAAAGACATACAAAGATAAGGACACGTGTTAGGTGGACATAGTAGCATTCAAACCAGATCCATTGGGAATATAATACTACTGACACAGGCCATTTGTGTTATTCATTGCATTTAGAAAACCAAATCAAAGATAAGAGATTTACATCACCAGTATGCTTGGAGAAGACTAATACAAAGATAGGAGGAGTCTTAGGCCGGGTGTACACACAATGAGGCATGACACGATGCAACATTTTGTGTGAATATTAGAATTTTCGAATATCAAAACGAATAGTTTATAATTCGTATTCCATTCTATTTCAAATACTAACACTTCGAAAAAACAAATATTCAGATGTTTACGAATATGGCTGTGTGGGATCTCGAAAGTCTGGAAAAATTTTGGGATCACAGAAGAATTTTATCGTCTGGCTGGGACACAGGTTTTAAGTAATGTTTTAGGGTTATTTATGTGGAGTTTTTTTCTACATCTGGCCATGTAAATTTTGAGAAGGCTAATATAGTAAAGCTGGATGTAACACAGTAATTCGGAACCAATATTACACCTACTTTATCAGCTGAAGTAATTTACAGAGAAGAGAGTCCGGCAGGTCGTTAAAAATAGATAAGAACTGATAACATACTGATAAGGATAAATATGTGTCCATAAAAATCAAAACAATGTGGGTGTGTTAAAGTTGACAGTTTTCTGATCAGAGGGTTGAAACACAGCATGCCAGCTCTGTGATTAGTTTAGTTCAGAATGTGGGGGAGTGGGCAAGAAGAGGTAAAACTTTTATGGATCTCGTGGAAAACATCTGGTTGTATAGTCACAGCAGCAAAAAAAAAAAGGGAGGAGAGGGGCAAACTTCACCTCTTTTTCCAAGCACTGGACAGGACAAGATACAGAAAAAGAAAGGAACATTCTAAGCAGCTTCTGTGTCAAAACAAGCCAAAAATATAATCCATTGATTTATATATGTTAATAAAAATATAAATAATAATTAATTTCCACTTAGTGAAAAATACAAACACACAAGTTTTAATTTTTTTTAGTCCTACATCATCTATACTAATATTATAAAGCTGATGAGTTTGTTTGTTTGTTTGTTTGTTTGTTTGTTTGTTTGTTTGAACGTGCTGATCTCAGGAACCACTGGTCCGATTTGAAAAATTCTTTCAGTGTTGGATAGTACATTTATCGAGGAAGGCTATAGGCTATATTATATTATCAATAACATTAGGGATCCTTACTAAAAGTCCAATTTAGAATCAAATGCGTTGGAGGGGGTTAGATTCAACATGCAGTACACGTACGAAGAGTATATTGACAATGCCGCAGGCGCTAGAAGTTTATTTCCTATTGCCTATTAACATTGTTGCCATGTACTAGATGCCTTATCATTCTTAATTTTTACATGCAAGTAAAAAACACCCGTGATATTAACAACGAAGCAATCAGTACCCTCATAAGAGTTCAAATAGTATTTAAATACTTTTTATCACTTTAAATCGCAAACCTAAACCATTGTTTTTTTTCCTCTCTCTGTGTTTAATTTGTTTTTTATTGCTTTTTTTTCAAGTACATATATATATATTTTACAGACTTGAAACTTCACAGTAATGTTCCATATGTTACGCAGGATGACATTTTACTAAAATTAGATCCCATGGGTGGTTAAAACCAGGCAACAGTGGGTACTTTGTCTGCATGAGAACAGGATTTTGCATTGTTCATGCCTTCTGCGTCTCCATGGCAACGGGCATCGCGCAGCAGTGGCGTACCCACAAGGAGGGGCATGTATAATGAGCGGCGCAAGAGTGATCTGCCTGTAGACTGCCGTAGCGAAGTACGGGTACATCAGTTGTAAGTTGCGTGCACGAGTCGGGAAACCATCGGTGCTATTCATTTTCTCTCCGGTACATTATGCAGCATTGTAATAAATTTTCACTGAATTTTTTTTTTATTTACCATTACTGTAAATGGGAGATGTGGCTTAATTTTTTTCCATTAGTATAGCCGTGCGAAGCCGGGTCGGGCAGCTAGTAATTTGATATTCGTATTCATATGTGATTCGACTAAGAAACTGATATTCGCACAGGCCTAGTGATAGTAGTTGTAATATAAAAGAAATACACGCTGAATCAGATGCAGCCCGATGTGACAAAACTGTCGTGATCATACAGGAGGCGACAGCATCGAATGGCTGTTCTAACTTCGTCGTGAGCAGACTGACTGATGACAGCAGTGTTCTGCGCATGCATGAATTAAGAACATTTGTCAACAAAAACATGCCGTAGTGTATTAATAATTTTTTTTTTGTCATATAGAGCTGGATGCAAATTATTTTTATTAAAGGAAAACCTATAATAATATAACGAAAATAGACATCTTGTGGTGTAACACCATGTTCCATGGTGTTGCGTCTTGTCTGAATCTGTGTGCGCCCAACCTTAGTAGTTGAGTGGTCAGATGATTCACCTCCTACCAAGGCATTCCGGGTTTGATTTCCGGCTGTGTCAGACCCAGATTTTTTTGAAAGTGCGAAATGTGGTGGATGTTGCCGTAAGCCCAGGGTTTTCTTGGGATACCCTAGTTTCCTCCACCAACTCATTCCGTTTCTACTCCATCCACATCACTTCACCCCTTGTCATCTCTGATGACCTCAATGTCGATAAAACGTAACGCTCATTTCATGCGTTCATTCCGTCATTCAATCATTAATTCATTAATTCAATCATTCATGTATTCATTAATTCAATCATTCATGTATTCATTAATTAATTCATTCAAAAAGACAGGATTTTAAATAAAATAACTATCACTGCAATACTTTGGCACCAGCTACCTATAGTTATTTAGTTGTATGAATCATACCTAAGGTTGCTTCAAGAATTACAGTAGCTACCTCCTGGTCACATTGATATGGCACTGTGGAGCGAATGGATCAGGAGGTTGACAAAATATAATCAAATTCTTCGTTTCGATGTGCTGGGTAACAAACATATTTATGCACCTTTTTTTCCCCTTTCAAAAAGATAGGTTCGAAGGTGCTAGCATATTCATTATGTTGGTCATTATTTCTTTTGTGGTTTCTGTGATCATTTCTTTGCATGGAGACGCGATAATAAAAACCCTTTTCTGAATCATATGTCATACAGTGGAACCTCTTTATAAAGTACTTCACTTTAAAAAATTGTTGCGGAGGGGGGGGGTTGATCGGTCGGCTTTAAGGTGGAAGGTTAGTGGGCGCCACCACGTGGTGCGGCACGTGGACCCGGTGAGACTCCTAACTCAGGGCGTGACGTCGCCCATGTGAGACGTGATATTCCCCCTTGAAAACATCTAGCACTAATTCCTGCCCGCTCTCAGCGTCGGGCATGCTTTTACCTACGAATTACGTAGTACGAGGAAAAAGACCGAGACTGGCTGTAAACTAATTAATGAAACAGTCCCCCGACCGAGAGTAGCTCCGAGGACTAAAAGAAAGTGATTGAGACGAAATTAAAGTTAACAGAATTACTTGGCAGAGAAAACAAGCGGTGAGGTCCCCGGAGTGCTGATGCGTCTGCTCTCGGTCGTTGATGGCGGAAGACTAGGCAGAGATCATGGCTCGCTCGGCTAACATGGCGTCCTCCCGCCGAAACAATTGCCGTTAAGATAAAACAAACAACACAATTATATATACTTATGTTTTTAGGGGTGCGGCGCACTGGCTCGACAGCGCCCTCTTGCTGGGCGAGCACACACGCACGCACACGTACGCACGGGTAGGCGGGAGGTTTGAATGGAGGGTGGGTGGTGTTTGGGCGGTGGCATATCGGACTTAAAAGGGGCCGCAGGCCCGGACGATGTCAAAATTATGGCTTTTTTCTTTTAAACTCCAAGTTATCTGTGTGTAGTCCTTTGTATACTATCCAGTAGTTATCTTTTGTGGTTGTTAACTGTTGTAAAATAGATGTTATATTGTAATATATTGCATTGTACTTTATGTTGTCTAAATCATTTACTTTATTTTGTATGACTTTTTCTATTGTTTTGTTTATGTATGTTGTCTACCACCTTTGCTAACTGCAGTAGGTAGACATGTTACAACTGATATAATAAATAAATATAAATAAATAAAAAAAAGGTAAAATGTCGCACAAGTGATAACGATTACGAACACTAGTACAACCTTTACATCCATTAGTGAATATCTGTTGAAAATATTAGTGATATTAGTGACAGAATAACAAATGCAAGAGAGGAATCATGTTAAAATTTCAGGAAAAAAAATCTTCAATAATGGTAATGTGAGTAAAATTTGAAAATGTGCGTGGCACGTGGGATCGAGTCTTATAAAGTGCGTATTTTCAGATCCCTAGAATATGTTTTAAATCTAGTAACAGTTCAGTATAAAAATTTAGAATCTTTCATTATTTAGTAAAAAAAAATTCTGTTTTTTTTTTTAATGCTTCAAGCATGTCGTAATGAGATGTGACTGTATTCACACAGCACAATAACTCCTCACCACGATGTACTGGGTACGCTCCACACGGGTGAGCGGGAGAACCGTCTCCATGTCCTTGGCTGCACGCCTCACGTCCAGCTCGATGAAATCCTGAGTGATGTAGACGTTGTCGAAATGCTCAGCCGTGAGAAACTTGCGCTTGTAGCACCATATCCTGCAATAGTACGTCCAGCGACACTGATAAGCTATGTGCGAATTTCACGTCTGCCACACTATGAAATCACTTTACGGTAGAAGGATGTTATTACTACTTTCTCATACTATTCGTAATTATTTTTTTCTATATCGAAAATATTTTTCATGACATGGCTTGATGAATGGATTGAGCTTGAAGCCTCATCGACATCTGGGTCGTTAGAGACAGTGAAATATGAAGTGTTGACAGAACGAATGTGTGGGAGGAAACGGGAGTGCCCTCAGAAAACCCGCTGGTGCCACATTTTCCGCCGCATTTCCCACTTGTTTGACCCTGCCAGGAATCTAACCCAGATCGTCTTGGTGGGACGCTAGTGATCTGACCACTCGACCATAATAGTCCTGACATGGCTGTGATGATTTATTTTATTTATTTATTTTTGTAACATGCCCACCTGCAGCTGGAGAACTTTTGAGGTGGGCATGGCGTACAGACAGTCAAATAAACACATCTACATTTTGAGAACATAAATACACAAAGGACAACGTAGGCACCACAAGCAGACAGGCACCGCATGCAGGTAGGTACCACATGGGTTTAGGCACCACCTACAAGTAGGTACTACATAAGCACTACTGCAAGGGCTACAATGGACGGGACAGTCTCTACAGGATATAGGACAAATTACGTCAAAAACCAGTACAGACAAATATATACGATGAACAAAGGATAACATGATTATTATAAAAACACAAATACATAAATAAGAAACATAAAATGAACAATATTTATGCAATAGACAAACACAGTAACACAACATGGATCATGTTTTCAAAAACAAGTGATTATATTGAAGTTAACAACAATATAAAAAATTTTAATGATAATGTTAATAAAATTTTAAAATGTATTCTTTTTTTGTTTTTATTTGTCATTTTGACAGTGAGCTTTTTTAGAGGTCAAATGCTCTAAAAGAAGAAATCAGCCGTGGTCTATTGTAAAGAGCACATAACTGCATTTATTTGGAGTGATTTCTGGAAAGCATGGAAAATCAGAATGGATGGGCACTATTGAAACCCAGGCCCTTCCGAATGAAAGTCCAACGTTTTACTGTTACTCCTTGCTCAGTGTTAAAATTTAGTTTGTAACAGTTTTTAACAATTTCAAGAGTGTGTAAAGTTTTAAAATCAAGATGTATGAACTGGAATTCAAACCCAGGCTGTACCAAATGCAATCAGGCCCCAATTTATGGCCGCTAGCATTCTCCTTCCTTTTCCAGTTCCCCCCAAATATATAATTTTACAAGCTTTTTTTTTATTTTCACATTTAAAACAGCACATTACACAAATAAATACTAAGGTTTTTCAAAGACATAGGAGGTTTGTCTTTTTATTATTTAAATTCAATAAATGGTTTTTGCATTTTTGTATGGCTGTTGTAACTACCGTAGTAAAACATGAGCTATAGTATACTGTATATTGTTAAACGAGTTTAAAATCTATTTCTAAAGTATTTGGTTTAAGGCCTAATACTTTTAAGCACACTACAATAGTTAGTGCAAACTGACATTTCCCCTTGACATGTATTTTTGAAAATCAAATCATTACAGTACGTTACAAAACTTATTTTTCCGTCCCTCCAAATTATTTTGTCCAATTTTTTTCTCACCTCAAATTCCTTCGTCCCTCAAAAACTGGCGCTCTGGGCAAATGCCCGGTTGGCCCATTTGTAAATCGGGGCCTGAATGCAAGTCCAACCTATTACCTTTACGACACCTTGCCCAGTGTTCAAATTATGCTTGTAACTGTTTTTATGATTTCAGGCGAGCGTTAAGTTTAGCTTATTAAAATAGGAAGTAGGCAGAGTTGCCAGTTCATTCAAGGGAATTGCAGCACTGGTCACCTGAAGAGTATGTTGATGAACATGGTGCTGAACAGCATGCCGATGAAGCTGAAGATGATCATGAACACAGTCACTCGTTCTTGGATGTCAGCTGCTATCTCTGCTGCGATCTGCTTGTACGTCTTACTCTGCGTCGTCTCCATTTCGAAGTCTCGGCTGATGTTTATCTTAACGTAAAACATGGTCTTCACCTGGTTAGCAAACTCTTTGAGTTCTGGAAAATAAAATATAACATTTATTTAATAATTTATGTACAAGAGTGTTATACCTTACTTAAAATAAACAAGAAGACTAATGTTACAACCTACAATGACGTGGACTTTTAATGAGAAGCATTGTTTTTTTAAATTTTTTATTTATAGACAAATTTATGGATTACTTCAATGCACATTAGTAATTAACATAAAATATCCAAACTTAAGAATTAACATCATTCACACATATTAATATATTTAATATATTTTTGGTTTGGTGGGGGTTAAAAATAATTTATTTTTGAGCTCTCGTAAAAACAACTATGTCAACCTAATTCCTTGCATCATTATCTATATTATTAATTTACTCTCTTTTTTCTTATAACTGTCGTTTGATTAAAACAAGAAAATTTACAAACTCACCACATTATTTATAATTTACAGTTTTACTGATAGATCATGAAGTCTAAATAAAGTCTTGCGGAGTAATTGGGGGTGCAGAAGGTTTTAAAGGGCAGAATCAAGGTTATAAAAAACTGCATTCCAATTAAATAATGTATTTCTACAATATGTCTTTAGATCCAAATGAACATGACACTTGTGAAATTAAATTTTTTTTGCTTATCATTTTATCAGGGGGTTATTTCATAAATGTTACAATTTTAAATTTTACTGGTGAAAGGTGACAGAAAATTGTGCGACAAGTTTTCGTACTGATGTTTCATAAAAACTTATTACATGTTTAGCAAAATTGTCATGATAATCATGTACATCTGTGGACAATTTTGTACATGTTTATTTCCTTTAACTTTTGTGTTGACAGGAAAAAAACGAGACAGATTTGTCAAATCTTAATGTACTTTTTGTTTTATAAAACAGATGTATCTCAAGTTTATAAACTTGTCAACAGAAATGACAGGTATCCTTTTATTGTTTATTTTTGTGTGTGTACTTAAATTTGACGATTTTTTTTTTCTGAGTTAGAGGGGGTGCATTTAATTTTCCTTGATAATAAATGTAGTGAGAGTAATGCAAAGAATAGGAATAAGATTACAAAATTTCAGGCAACGTATCAAAAACCAACATCATAGCTTGTCTTGAATAAAGCATGTGTACTTGATAGCTATCCTTATCATAACAATATTAGCTTTAGATTTTAAAATGTAATTGTAACATTTTTTGAACTTTAAAAATTAATTTTTTTCCAGCCTATTATGTATGGAAAACTTGTACTTGTTATGAAACATAGATGTGTTGTGTCATATTGACAAATTGTTCTTAATTGTGATTTATTTAATTTTTATATGTATCACTTGCAACATTTTATTAAATAGGTCCTGTGGAGTCATTATAAAACCAATTGAACCAATTGTATATTTAAATCGTTCAATTTTTATTTATATTTATATAAATATTTTTTGTGGAATTTGATTACATTTCATACGGATACAGATAGAGTACCCAAAAATAATGAGATGACTTCGCTAAAAGTGTGGTTCATATTATAATTGTAAACTTGTATCTCGCTGTTGGGAGAGCTTGAATTAACAGCGTTGGGAGCAGCTTAGTTGCAAAACTACAAGCTCTGCATCGTAACTGCGTCAATTAAGCCACTATAGCTCGCTGGTAATTACTACTTCGTGAACCTGCGCTTAGTTTAAAAACTACATGAGCTGCCTGTGAAATGCATTTCTTGTGATACTTCAATCTGCTAGTGATTACGGCTTCCTGAACCTTGGTAAGGGAAGGGGGGTGTCAGCAGGTGTGGCAGATGAGTCAGAATAAATAACACACTAAAATGTTGCGAAGGGGAGAGACGAGAGTTCAGGGAGAGGGTTACTTTACTGGCTGCTAGCCAAGGAACCCCCCCATCCTCCTAGTTCCACTTCCAGGTGACCTTCCTCGTAAATCGCATCATTCTTTGATTTCAGACTAATGGCTTTCGAACTACAGCCATAAAACTTTTTTTTTTTTTCTAATTTATTGCTGCTTGCTGTTTCGTAAAAGGCTATGTAAATCACAGTGAAATGTTGTGGTACGTTTAATCTTTTGGCTTTGGGCAATCAGCGGGTGCTCATACAGCAAACGTGCAACGGAAAGGAATATCTTTGTACGGTTTAACCCGCGACCGCCTGAAACTGGGGGTTTCACACCATGTAGGGTGGTTTACACCAACCTGCGCATGGCTAACTCTAAACGTCTCAGCCTGGCTCATCGCCTGCTTCCCACGGAGCGTCTTATTGACACTGCACTGCAATTGCGCGTCTTCTCAGCCAGTGGAGTAGCCTCCGGAAGCTCGCTAATTTCAGATTTTTGCGCTACTGTTTGAGGCAGAAAATTTCTAGTAAGTAATGTATAAATTTACTAATAAAAATTTTTTCTTTCATTTCTATGTGTGTTGAATTGTGATTTTCCCTCCATAAAGTATTATTCATAAACTCACTATAAAATTTTGGGGTTGCATTATATTCAGACTCACGTTATTTTCAGGTGAATGCAGTAATAAAAATAATGCAGTTCAATGCATGCGTGCTTGAGATTGCTTCAAAATGTTAAGGCCTGAGCTAACTCAGGTTGTGCGAAATCATTTATTGAACTGGAAAATTGGCAAACTTATCCATTCCCACTTGCGTGTGTTGTGAGCGCACTCACTGTCCCCGATGACGCCGACGTTGGTCCGGATGAAGTCGAGCACCAGGCACAGCAGGTCGAGGAAGTACACGGTGATGCAGAGCGCGTCGGCCACGTACGCGATCGAGCACAGCCAGTCGAACATGGGCCCCAGCTTGGCCTGGCAGTCGACCACCGCGTCGCCGAACACCCTGACGCAGCGCTGGAACGGCGTGCCCACCTCCGTGTTGCAGATGTTCACCACCGACTTGAGCCAGTGGTACATGTTCTTGATCAGCGCGCCTGCACACACACACACACACACACACACAACACAGCGTGACGTGGATGTTCTGCCTCGCCGGGTTAGTGGACGTCGATATAGTTTTAACAGGAACACTAAATGTCAGTGTGAAAAAAGGAATGTGCCAATCAAATGCTCAAATCCTCGAAAACCATCAAGTCCTTAGTATTCGAAGGATTCAATATTTGAGGAAAAAGAAGAAAAATATTTGAAGAAATAAAAAATTAAAAAATTCAACATTGATTACCTCTCAAGTTTACTCATATGTTTTCCCTTCATTATTAAGCTACCACCATTCTCCAAGATATTGTATTTTTAACAGGTAATATATATATAAAATTACAATATCTATTGATTCTGAAAAACTTAGTTTGTGAAGGATTGAATGTCTCAGCACCATAGTTAATATTTTTAATTTCTTGTATATTTTATTATATTTTTATTATATTCCCTCGAGGCCTAGATTTGAATTCGAGGTGTATATTCGTGGTACTCTTTGGGATTTGAATTTGCGATTTGGATTCGAGTTAATTGGGTTTTGACCCATCACTATGTGGAATACAAGCTGCTCGAAAACTGGAAACACTGTGATGAAATTTAAATTGACACTAACTGTAAAATGTTATGGTCATGATGAACGAAAATGGAGCTGCAAGATGCACTGAATTAGATGGTGTTGAGTTAAAACAGGTAAAAACCTTCAAGTATCTAGGCAGTGTATTGGAGGGAGAGGGCAAACACAAGGATAAAATTGTAAGGTGATGACAAGAAGAGGATGCATTTTACAGGTGTGTGAAGGATTTGGTATGGAAGATGGCGGTGCCATTTAAATACAAACAATTGTTGTACAATACCTACTATGTGCCCATAGACACTTATGGAGCAGACACTTGGACTGTAGATAAGAGAGATGCTGGGAAGATCAGAGCAATATAAATGCAGTTTATGAGGAGTATATGTTGTCGATTACGAGGCGTGTCAGGATCCAGAATGAGATACTGCAAGCAAAAGCAGGAGTACAGGACTTGAATGAAATCACAGAGAAAGCAAGACTGAGATGGTATGGCCATATTATAGATGATACGACGACGACACTGACGAACACAGTAGGATTCATATTTTTTTTTTAGGTTCATCATTGGATTTATCTCTTTGACATAGCTGATTTAGGCTTGTTTTCTGTGGGTTTATGTTTTCATTTTTATTTCTTGATTTGTGTTCTTGATTTTTTTTACCATGATAAACAGTACAAAACTGCAATGGCATACGTCCAAGAAATAGTATTAAATAAAAATTCCCCATTGCATGAATCATTTAAACTATGTACCGCCATACATTCGATCTGCCAGAAATAACTCATTCTTTTTTTTGGAAGGGTCTGTGTGAAATTATTTGAGTCTACACTTAATGAAATTCCTGAATGTTCTTGGTCAAGACATTTGGTTGGCAGTAAAATTGAATGTGTATTATTGTGGTTTGTTATATTTTAACAAAAAAATTGTTCTTAAAATGAAGGGCACTGCATCACTTGTCGCGCTTTAAAATACTGAACTGTGAAGTGAGGGGGCTGACATTTTTTCACACACTGTTGTATTCTGTACGTTGCTAGCTCATTGTGCAGGAAATCTACATTTTAAAATGTTACGTACACCCATGTGTACAGTTTGCTGCTAGCGACACCTTGCTCTCTGTTATAGTTCTTTGATTTGTCCAGAGTGTCTGGTACTTGATAAAAAGAGGTCTATAAAGCTCCTAAAAAAAGCGAGCGAAGCCGGTCATTAAAAGGATACAAAATTTACCTATGCCGATAATTATTCTCTTGATCGCCATGAATGCCTCTTTCAGTTTTTCTGCGATTTTCTTGATGAAGGCCATGGCTTTGTGCAGAGCATCCCTTATCATGATGAACGGCCTCTTGATGGCATCTAGGATCTGCATCAAGGCGTGTTTCAGTTCCTCCTGGTAAAAAAATTTTATGAGTTTTGACAGTATTCCACATAACAATGTTCTATTTAGGGCAGACCAGGTGACATGAAACAGTAGCATGCCTGTGGGGTAAAGAGAAAGGGGGAGGCATGCTCCTAAAAAAATTGTGAGTGATTCTTTTAGTACTCGCCAGTGATGTGCAACATCTAAACTTGGAAACGAGGAAATTCACGTGTTCTCATGTTGCAAATACACTTATAATATGAAACTCTGACACAAAATTTAACGTAGAATTCTTAAAAATAAATAATACAGTGTGTGATAAATATACAAAAATTGTGTTTTAAATTACATTTCTGGATGCGAATCACAGATAGTTTCCGCACCCGCCGATAGGATTCTATGCTGGAGCAGCTGGGTCAACTATTGAATCATTTTATTAGCAGACAGAAATTTTAAACTATATGATGAATTGGCTATCATAAAAGAGAAAACAACTTAAAATAATACTAAATCATGACTTTGGACCTGATTTTCGACAATGAATTTTATTAAAAATACTGCCCATCTCATCATAATTCACTAAACAGTTAATACTGTAAAGTTTCTCTTTGTCTTTGTGAATTTTGATTCGAGCCATCTGCCACAGATGGCAGCACCGTAGTTGTTACACATTTCCGTTCCTTGACTTCCGTGACATTCATGAAATTACTCCCACCAAATGCTGTACTATATCGAGAGCTAAGATGTTACGCATCAAAAATAAATCTTTGAGGGGACAGTTCTTCTGAAAATTTTGCTTCAATTTTATTTCAGAAACAAGAGTTGAAGTAAATATAATTTTGTCATTTGCATTTGGAATCAAAAAAATTGCAAATAATTGATCATAAAATTTGAAATTAAAAATGTACAATAATGTTTGTTGTTTTTTCATGTTTTTCTTACAAATTCTAAGTATACTATTAAAATTATGCTAGTTAATGACTAATGTATTAATAGAAGGAAATCAAATAAAATAATAAAATAATTAAAATAATCTTTATTGGATGGATCTTGAAAGTTCTGAAAGTTTGTATCTCCTATCTCTCTTTTACCTTTTTTTTCCTATAAAAAAAATATTAGTACCATGTAGCGATGTGAGCTTAAATAGGTGTAGTGAAACTACAAAGATATGGTATTAAAAAAAAGTGTAAATCAATTAAAGTAAACACAGAATAAATTAAATAGTGCAAGCTTACTTGAAAATGGCATAATTAAAGACAACAACATATTGTTTAAGATTAATTACAAATTGTATCTTCTAGATATTAGTGACTTTTTGCTTAACACACAAATGCACTGCAGATAAATGAGAAATGGCTTTTGAAGCAACCCAATCTGCCTACTCTAGTGGCTGTATGAAAGTGACAGAAATGCAGATAACAGTATTGTCTTTTCATTTAATTGTAACCAAAGAGTTTGCTTCCACCATGGCCCCTACTCCCCCACATCAACCCTAGAACTGACCCTGATCCACCCCATTGTGATCCCTCTTTTTGACTTATCTGCCACTAGCGTTAAAAACTGTCTTTAACTTAACCATGCACCAAACAACTTAAATCATATTAGTATAAAAATTACTTCATTTTTTTCAATTTTTTTTATTACTTTCACTGGCTATCCCTTAAATCAGATATATAACTACAAAGCAATCTGCAATCACTTATCACTGGCTATCCCTTAAATCAGATATATAACTACAAAGCACTCTGCAATCACTTACTCAACATAAAATAAAATGGACTGTACAGATTTTAAATATCACATATCGGATATCATGTGACATAAATATGTGATCATCATTGTCATTTAAGACATAATACTTTTCACTGAAATTAACAATAAATACACTGAACGTTACGAACAACACAGGAGTAGATTGATCTCTCCGAAACAACTAGCATACGACTTGTCCTTGGAACTCTTCCTCCGTAGAAGTTGAGGGCATTATTGCCTGAGTCACCTGAGAGCGTTTTGCTCCCTCGAGTAAAATGGCCATCTGCCCAGACTTGTTTCCGGCACGTTAAACGCGCAAAAGGGCGCTCCGAGAGTTAAAAATTCAAAAAGATTCTTGGAGTATTTGGATTTCAGGATTTACAGAAGGGGGGGTGGTTTGAGGGAGGGGAGATGTCATGCCAACTCCCCTGCGTACGCTCCTGACCTAAAACCCCGTGGTACAGTTAGCCCTCCCTACAACCAGAAGCTGTGTCCGCACGCCCGCGCTCGTGGACTGGTAACTCCAATATGTTTTATTATTAAGCGTAATTATTTTTAAAAACTACGGAAAATATGTGTGTGTGATGTGATATTTAAGTTCGAGCATTGCAATGTCGTAATAACTTCCTAAATTGTTAAAAACCATAACAAATTATATTTTAGTACTTTTTTTCCTTCAAATCTAGTACTTTTTTCTCGCCTAATTTGGTACGGAATATTTTTTTCCTTGTGGACACCCTGGGCGGCAGTGGAGGGACACCCACCACAGTGCAGGTCATCGACTCGGACAGGATGTTCATGTTGTTGATGGTGTTGCGGCCCGGGCCGGAGATGGCCAGGATCAGCGTGTACGCCATGAGGGCCTGCCGACCTCGGCTCGAGAACAGCTGCGGCAGCAGCAGGAACACGAAGCACCTGCGGCACAAACTGGCGGTTCAGAACAAAACTACGACACGTGAGTAGCTGAGATTTGATCGTAAAAATAAATAAGGAAGGATTTTTGTCTGAAATCCTTGCAAAAAAAACAAAATCAAGAAGGCTTATATGGTGAAAGTAGTATGTGTCTCTTAAAATGTCAAATAGGTTTTGGGGTCATTAGAGACAATGAGAAGTAATAAAAGAGAATGGGGAATTGAAAGAATGCATATGTTTGGGAAATGGAAATGTCCCGAGAAAACCCAATGAGTAATGGTAACGTCCACCACATTTATCACTTACATTAAATTCTATTTTAAAACCAGCCAGGAAACGATTTCTTGTCGGGAGGTGAGTGATGTAATTGTGGCCACTCTGCTACAACAATATTATTTCTCAGATGTGCTTAAAAGCAAAAATTATTTTGTGTTTCATAGATCCAATGCTTCACACCATGGTTGGTTAAACACACATGTTGGCTTCGCAGTTGCCAGTAACCATTTTATCACATAGCATCAACTACATTTTAGCAGATTTATGATATGTTACCATTAAATGTGAATAAACAGCAAATTGATCATAACAGCAGTAAAATTGAAAACGTTTGGTCCAAAATCATTTAAATACAACACCTTTGAAAATTTTAACCCACTCCCTTAGTGCTTGAAATACATAACTAACTAAGATGTTTTTAAAACTAAACCAAAGGCTGTGAGGTATATTTAAGTGATAATAATTAGACTTAAAGTATTATCATTAAACTCATTTTGTCTGGCTACATTTCACTGTATATTACAAAATTTTCCTTGATCATTACACATTTCTATGTTAGACTGGATTTATTGTTATTTTCGGTACTATCACATATATTGCTCATGTGTGATGTATCTTCTTCTGATCCTGTATTGTTTGATTCATGTGTCCACTTTTAATTATAACGTACTGTTTCTGTATCATGTATTTTTTGTTAGTTTATAGCATCACTGCATGGCATCCTGAAAGACCTCTTCACAAGCAACTGTAATAAATATTCCCCATCACCTCTAATATCCTCCTTCCAAATAATTCACATTTGTACAGTTTCTGTATACGAGTCTTAGCTATTTGGAACATAATAAAAATAAATGCATTGGAATGAATGAATAAATAGCTATACAACCAGAAGCACCTTGAGAAAAACCCACCCACCTGCCCAGTGGCGTAGCCAGGATTTGTGTATGGGGGGTGTTAAGAAGCATGGCCCCCCTGTATTAAAGCGGGGGGTCCGGGGGTCGTCCCCCGGAAAAATTTGGATTTTATGGTGTAAAATAGTGCTATTTTAGCAGTTTTCAGTTCTTAAATTTAAATATTGTAAAGGTAAAAATTTTATTAATTTTAATATGAAATTTTTTGAGTGATGAATAGGAAATTAATTAAATATTTGGTGCTAAGGGGGGGTTTGAACCCCTAACCCCCCCCCTCCCCCTGGCTACGCCCCTGCACCCGCCAATGACGATACCTGCTACAATTACCAAGCATACCGACAGGGTCATTGAGAAAATTTAATGTACACAGTTTAAAAAAATTGTTAAAATTGTTCACGATACCGTGGCCATAACTGTAAACATATTTACTTTTAGGGTTTTCACACAATTCTATAAGCAGTAGAATCATTATTTTCATCACTCTATCAGAGAAAACTCATGCATAAAAAACCAGAGAAAGGCTCAGTTCAGGCACGTGCCGTAGATTTTTCGTGAAAACGGGATGAAATCATAAGTGTTTCAAATTAATATGTAATTTAATTTTCAGTCTCTTTAAAGCAATGGTTACACAGAGTAGTAGGTATAATGGTTACAGAGTAGATAAATGAATCGATAGATAAACTGCACGATGCAAACGTACTGATATTTTCTATCCGTTGTGGGCTCAACCATTATTTACACATTACCATTTTCATTTCCTTTTCGACACTTCTGTGGCCCTCACATTCGCTCGGCACTTCGCTTCGAAGCGAGCTTTTCTTTGACTTGCGTTTTCTATAATTCTGAGCATATTTACAAGTCTTATGAGACAATATCTTTAATTATTTAATAATTTTCAATTTAATACAGATTTTCACATATATTCCGGCAAATAAATTTATTGTCTCACTTTGGGTCCTACCAGTACTCCACAAGCTCATCACAATGACACCTGAATCAATACCCTAGCGGAACATGTTTCCACGCTACACAATTTATAACTTTACACCAAGCTAATTCGTAACAATCATGCTCATGCGCCTACACTGGTACAGTGATATCAGAGGGAAAACAAATACTACGCGACAAACACGTACAAACATGATCTGTCCGCTGTGGGCACAACCATTGTCGATGCATTATTAACCTCGTAGTTATTAGCGTTTAAAATCTGATGATATTTTGTCACACAAGAAAGTTTGACTGACTATCACTGTAACAAGTGAATAGACATTTTCATGTAAAAAAAATTTTCAAAATTTCAATGGGGACCCCCCTTGGCCCTGCATCTGGCTTTGACCCCGCAGGCCCCTAGAATGAGACACGATTCAAAATTGGCTTGGTCTTGACTTTGGCTTTTGGCAAGTTGTTGCTTCTCTGTAACACTGTCGAGTTTTTTCTTGACTTATTCAGGACTAATAGTTAGCTAAAATAATTTGCATAGCAGTGCAAATTTCCCTATTAACCTGTGGCACTGTTCACCTGATAAACTCTTCCTTGAGACGAATAGATTTTTTCCATATTGAAGTTATCTATACTTCTCATTTAGGTACTTAATTTTATATTTAGGTGTTTAAAACTAACTAGATGTCATAGTGGTAAAACATTGGATCCATGTTCGGGAGCTACCTATGGTTGAACAGAGATCCAGCAATTTTTATTTTGTTTTTTTAAATGAATTTGCTAAAATCTTATTGAGTTAAAAGTGGGGATTAAAGTTGGAAAAATCTGTTGTTTTCAGGGTTCAGGAAAGTAAGTTATGTAAGTTATGTAGTGGTTCTCAAACATTTTGCAGTATGGCACATTTAATTAATTAATTAATATTTTCTTTATAGACTTATTTCATGTGGCGAAGTTAAGGCATGCCACCTTGTCTACCACTTAACCACAGATATATTATACAAGAAAAATGTAAAGTTACAACAAAAAATACATAACTAAGCTAACCTAAATAAAAGACAATAAACAAGAACATGATAAAAACTTACAAATTACAATACAAACTAAAAAAAAAAAAATAATAATTGTAGGTGCACCATATACGAATTTCTGAGAAATATGTTATAATAATTAACACCTCACAGATGTATGCAGATGGTCAACTCAAGGCTTGTTTACAAACATTTAAGAGCAACTACAGTGCCATACTGAACTAAATCACTGTTCGACAAAACCTGTAGAGTAGTTCAAATAACACACGATAATGTCGTGTTAAAAAAAATAGCGGTAGTATCCGTAATGAAGTGGCATACTAGAGTAACTAAATACATGTATTTTTAAATCTGGACGAATATTTCTCTCAAATACCATAGGGTGCACCGGTGTACTCTGACACACACTTTGAGAACCACTGCTGTACAACTTTGTACTGTGGGATGGCAACGGCAAACCGTCGCAGGGTTCCCTGGTCAAATCTGTCCTGCTCGTTGTCGCCCATGCCACGATGGTTGACCTTGTCAAATTTTAAAAGAAGAAAGTTCATAAAAAAAAAAAAAGAGGTTTCGGCCCAGGCGTGTCGCCCTGCGGGTCGGTACAACCTGACTCTCAGCGAGAAGGCGAGTCCGAGCGTCAGCAGCAGTGCGAAGATGGTGCACAGAGCTGTCGCAGCGGTCACGCTGTAGTGGTACTGGATCACAAGGAACGTGAAAATCAAGTAGGTCAGCACAACGCCACCTGATAATAAAACAACAACAAAAAAAAAAAATAATTGTGCCCACGTTTAAAGGCAAGATTGATTAGCGATAAAACTGAAATAACAGCAAAATTTAAGTCAATACACCACCAAACATAGAAATGTTAGTCAATGCACCTCCAAACATCGAAATGGTTGTCAATGCGCTTGCTTAATGACAAAGTTTACTTTATTATTATAAATTTTTTTTTATAAAATCTTGGCTTTAACTTTATTATAAATCAGTGACACCCAACTTCATTTGTTTTAAGGCCAGATATCATTTTGGAAATTAAGCTGAAAGCCAGACATAGATTAAAACAATACTAAATATCTTACCAAAAAAAATTGTAATGATTTTATATGCTAGAGATTAACCAATAAATACAATGTGTGGCATGTGATAAAGTAAAAACCCTTAAAATGTAATTAGGTTTCCATGAAATAATTCACAGATTGTAAAATTATTAATAAACTTGTTGAATTTTTCTGTTAAAAGTATTGTAGCTTGTGGACAATGTATGCTGACAACTTATTTTACATATATGTGAACAATGTCAGCTAATACATAACAGTAAACAGGCTGCTAGTAGCCATCAACAAGAGTGTATCCAGCAGATAGAAACAGGGGCAGGTTTCTGCCTTTCTGAAGTGGGAAAAAATAAATAACGTGCAAGCAGCTCTGGTTGGAAAAAAATTTGTATCGAAACCTCACAAACCATTGTCCTAACACTTTATTTTAATGATGTTCTCGCTCTGGCTATTGTTTATTTTTGTATTGCACCATGGACCCCCATGAAAGAAGATGAATTCCAAAAAATACCCCCCATCCTTTCCCCTTCTGTTGAATTCTCGAATTTGATTTGAGTTGGTTACCCCTTAGCAGTGGCGTAGCAGGTGGGTGGCAGGGATGGCCCCCGCCAGGGGTGCCGGAGCAGGGGGGGGTGCTGCCGCGACGGTTTCACGGTTACTGAACGCTCCCTCCCTCTGTTTTAATCCAAGAGTCCAGTCATCTTAGCTACGCCACTGCCCCTTAGGCTATCACTGTCATAAATAAAAAAGTAAAACATTAAAGATCAAGTGACAGTCTGACATTGCATTTTTATGTATAGACAAAACTTCAGGCCAAGCTGAAAGTACACCACATTCTGAACAGTGCCATTTTTTTAGGGGGTTGTGAGGAGAAGAGGTCACTTACCCCAAACCATGTTTATCAGAAAATTTGAAAATTGTTTTCAGTGACTTTTTCAATTTTTACGTCAAATGTTTGAGTGTCTCTCCACACACTTGATAGATATATATGTATGTGTGTGTATATGTATATATATATATACACACACACACATACATACATACATACATACATATACACACACACACACATTCACAGCTGACCCAAACAATTAATTTGGATATCCAAAAATACCAACTGTTTGTTTATAGTTTTAAGTTTTCACTTCTGTCGGCAATCCTCATGACTGCTTGGAATTTTTTTTTTTTTTTTGTGTTCTAACACTACGATATTCAAGTAAATATCTATAGTAAAAATTACTCTGCCAGTTTAGCACCCCCAAAATGCTGCGCCTAGGGCTAGAGTCCCTTCTACCACCCTCTAGATACGTCCATGTATGCGATGAAGGGGGAAATATATCCTGCCTTGAAATCCTAAATAAATCCATCATTCCCATGAACAAATGAAAAAAATTTGTAAGCAAACAATGGGAAATGTGGTTTTTCATTTTCCCCTTCCCTTCTCCGCAAATGAAATGCTGTGTATGCTCCTGATGTATGCTGTTTTTCGGAAAACATACTGATTATACTGTGGTATTTCAACACCAATATTTGGTATTAATTTATAAAATTTCTCTTTTTAATAAAAATTATAACTTTTAATAGAATTTTGATAGACAATATTTTTGCTGAACATTAGCATATGAAAAATTACAATTTTGGTTGAGAAGGGGGAAGGGAACCACTTTTGCCTGATAATTGCTTTCAAATTTTTTCCACTTGTTTGATAGATATCCCCACATCTGCCACCCTGAGTACGCAACTGCTGCTGATCAATTGATTGAAGACCAGCAATCCCTAAAGTAGATACTACATACCAATAAAATTTTGTATAATTATGTATGTACTTACCAAGGAATCCAAAAACACTTTTAATAATGTAGTTTTCAAATGTGTTCTCTGAACAGAGTCTTGTAAAAAACTGCCTAACACAGTTGTCAGGTGACAGGGTACAGCATGCAAACAGTTCTGAAATTCTTCTCCAGAACCTATTAAAAAGAAATGAATTTCATGTGACAATTTTTGTAGACAAGCTAAATATAAATTTACAAGCAACATTTTTTTTAAATCCATTTACCTAACCCAAAAGTGATGATATTTGTCAAATATAGTATAATTGGGTGAAATTCCTTCATGTATTCTTATTGAATTATGTTTTTCATGTTCATAACGTTGTAACTTTCTTTTAAGTAAATGTGCTCTTATAGAAAATACAAAATGAGACATATTCTTGATGTATCACTTTATTACAATCACATGAATCTGACAAGTTAACATGCCACTCTACACAAACTCATGTTTTGATAACTTATTTTGTTTCTGTTTGTTGATTTCAGTGTTTAAAAATATATATGTAAGTTTATATATATATATATTTATTTATGACGTTCCATAGCATACCTCGTCATATATAAATTAAATACATAAAACAATTATATATTTGAAGTCATAGAACAATGATTTCAAGTCTGCTGTAGCATGGTCTCAAAAATTCTAAGAATTTGTATCTTTCTTTTGATTGTATGGAGTTTTTAAAATATTCAAAATTGAATGATTTATTTAATATGCATAAATTATATTGAAATCGTAACTATAATTTTACGATTTACACCGCGGGAACATTTAAATTCAAAAGTAACAGGAAACAGGAACTCGGTTGTTTTATGTTTAATGATGTGTTCGTCGAATCGCCACTAGATCGCAGTGCTACTCGCCAAGTTCAATGGAAGACAAACCACTTTTTGGAATGTTGCCATACATATTTTGATGCTAAAGTGTCATGTCTTTGACTTAATTATTTGCATTGGTGTAAGAAACAGCTGTAGTATGTAATCGTTGAGCGTTTGCTGACTACGTGTCTATGTAGATAGTTAAATTGGACATGACGTGTGCGGATAATTCGTATATTCTTTCCGTGATTACGAGATATGTGCGTTTTGTAACCAGTAAAATTCTTTAATTTGAAATATCGTGGATTGCCGAAATGCGTTTGCTTTATGAATTGTTATGCGGTCCACATGAGTTTTGACAAGTTGGTTTGTTAGGGCAGTAATTAAAACTTCAAGAGCTTTTATTTTATTCCGAAATGGCAATGACTCTGTTCACTAAGGTAAGTGTGGATTTTATAGGTAATTGTTGAATTTCGTTGAAACGTATATTTCGTTTTAGTAAAAAAACTAAAACTGATACAAGTTATGTGTTTGTGTTGTCTGTTTTTAAAATGGACTTAGTCTTTCCTCATTTGTCGCTTATGACTCCTGTAGTTTTTTTTTTGGGGCCCTGTCTATTCATTTCTGAATAAATACAAAATGATTGAACAGCTATTCTTGGTAATTTTACAGCTTTTAGCTCTTTACATATTAAATAAAATATGTTGCTGAAAGCAGGGCTGTATATGTATCATAAGCTCACTGGGCAAAAAATTAGTCACCCCTGGAGAAATCATTACAAGCATCATATATAATACAGTGTATCTCCGCCTCTAGGCTTGATAACTACTCGATTCAGTTAGGAAGTGAGTCCACAAGGTTGTGCATCCAGGTTAAGCCACTCGCTGACGATTTGATCGTACAATTCCACCAAACCTAAGAGATGCTGATGTGGGCATTTTGCCTGCTGTTAGAACTTGTCCAACAGATTTCAATGGGATTCAAGTCAGGTGATTTTGCAGGTCAATGGAGATGTAATAGAGTGGGGGAGTGTTCATAAAACCAGTCACATATACATCCAGCCCCATGAACTTTGCTGTTGTCATCTTGAAAAATCGGGGTATCAATAGCGTAACCATGATGCAGATGTTGACTGAAAGGCAACACCTGATCATCCAGAATTTTTAAATAAACATGTTAGTTCATGTTTGTGGTCACCGCAGTGAGCGGGCCCAATACAGGATACGAAAAACAACCCCAAAACATCTGCTTGAACCTGACCTTGCACACATCCAGGATGAAATGCTTCATTTGGCCTTTGGTGCACTCTACGATGCGTGTCATTGGCATACAGGCAAGAAGAATGTGATTTGTCAGACCACATTACATTCCGACAGTCGGCTACAGTATTGTCCACGTTCAATGATTCTAGCTCATTGAAGATGCACAGTTATGTGCCGGTGTGAAAAATGGCCTCTTTTGAGGTGACGACTCACAAATTTTCATTGCATGCAGTTCCCGTCGCAATGTTCACTCGCTAACGGGTTGGGATGTACCTTCATTCACTGACTGCAGCAGTTCTGTCTGGTTTGGAAACAATCTTGATTCACAAGTCGTGAAGTACGTCTCCGGCCCCTGTGTGGGGATCTGTTTCCGACCTTGATTCTGATGTCCGTTTTGTAGCCATATGTAGCACACCACTGCTTGTAAACACGTTGAACAGTCCGCCTGCGAAATACTAAATCCAGCAAATTCATGCACCGTATGGCCATGGCTACGGCCAAACACAATTGTCCCTTTTTGCCACTCCGTCACATCTTATATTTGCCCATGTTGACGTACACTGTCCCCTTGAAACCTAGTCTCACTGATCGCTACAGCCTTATCCTCACAGTGCGTGTGTGATTGAGCACGGGACTGATTTTCTGTGCCATCTGTACATGCTTAATGGTCCATCTGTGCGTGTGTACTAGGGTAACTAATATTTTGTCCGGGGAACTTATAACTTGCACATTAGCCTAACTAAGTTGAGCAAGTTTACTATTAAAAAAAATAATAGCAACTTGTTTGCGAATACATTTGTTGTGAACCAACTAGTGCAATGTAAGACTGCTAACTTGCTCAGTCTGGCTTCTTACTTTGATCCTGTGAGTAAACATTAAGACAAGTTTACTTTTCTCACTACATACTTGACATTGCTGTGTAGTCATTGTTTTTTTCTCAGTAAATAGTTGACGGTACTAAATTGTAAATAAGTAAAAGGAATTGTTTTTTTTTATTTAACACAAAAAACTATTAAAAAGAAATAAAAATTATTGAAATTAATACTGCTCAAGAAAAAAATTTAACCTGATGTCATAATTCATGTTAATGAGTAAACGTGTGTTTTAGGTGATATAAATTGCTGAAAAAGTGACATCATATTGTAAAAGTTCTGTATCATGTAAGTTATCCAAGTCTATCACTTGATCCAAATGGTATGATCCTGAATACATTGTTCCTGTGGTGCATTATGCTTGCTGTAAATAGTTTATTACATTTAGTACTTTTGAAGATCCTGATTATAGCAAAAATATTGTGATATAACAATGTATTATGATTGTACATATTATCAGTTCAAATAAAAATCTGAAAATAAATATTTTTTTTTTTACTTACTAACATTGTTTGCATTATAATATTTTTGTTATGTTCAGGATCTTTCGACTTACTAAATTAAAACAGCATGCACCATGTGTCACAGGATCAATCATACAGGATCATGCCATCAGGATCAAGGGACAAACTTGGATTGTGATATGGAAAAATTACCCATCATATAAGTTTTTTCACTGATCAGTAGCTAGTAAAATTGCCCAATGTGATTGACACTATAATTGGGTAATGTTAGAAACAAAACACTGATTTTAAAATTTACAGAATTCACACATACAACCTCAGCAGATCAAGTAACTAGGCATAACCAGTAAAAACATCCTTACATCTTAGTAAATAGTTTCAGTTGCTAAGTATAGGTTCAGACTGCCTCATGATATGACCTGTCAGTTACTACCTTTAAATGCCAAACCAATTGGGCTACATAAGCCTTGAACCCCCTCCCACCCTCCCCCCTCTCCTCTTCAACCCTTGTCTCTTCTGAGGTAATATTCTTACTGAGAACCTTTTGTGTAGTGAAAAAATAAAATTTTGAATATACTTTTTTCGAACACTGGAGACTTACCTGTGTTTACCCTGAAAACTGGGTTTCTGAATATCTACTGGTTTCTGCGAAATCACAGTTTATATATAGCTTACATTACAATACAAGTGCATTGATGCTGCTGCTGCTGCCATTTTTTTTTGTCTTTTCTGTGTGGGTCTGCGTGTTTGTTTTGGGAACATTTTGTAAACAGAGGTATTGTTATGATGATCAAAGGGAGTTAAGTTGAGAATGTATCACAGTTATAAGGAAAACTTTAATGTTTCTATTTGCTGTTTGTTTTTGTAAGTAACTAATTGTATTATGGAATCTTGGTTTTCTAACTTTGCTTTCAAAGTAGTATTTTGAGTTGTGTAGTAACAAATTATTTGAATGGGAGCAAAAAATTTAAAATCATGAGTGGTTGATTACGTTAGGTTAGCTACATTGTAGATGGTTAGTTGGGTTAGTATAACTATATTAAAAATACTGTAAAATATTTTTAATGGTTGCTTAGAAATATCAGTTTAAAATGTAGCTATCCTGACCTAAACAACTGTCCATGTGATTTCAAAGTATTTTTTTATGTTCCTAACCTTATGTAATTAAACATTTTCACAAATTAACTCAATTTCTCCTAATCATATACACACACTGAAACACATAGGAAAACAAAAAATGGTGATAGCCCCTTCAATGCACAGGTATTGTAATGAAATCTATTAAAGATGATTTCTCAGAAACCAGTAGGAATATAGAAACAGTTTTCAGGGTTAATATAGAAATGTCTCTAGAGTTTGAAAAAGGCATTTTCAGATTTTTATTTTTACTTTGCGTAAAAGCCCCTCTATAAGAATCAACTACAGATATCTGCCCTTCCTTGAACATAAGGGGTTTAACTATCAAACATGGGGAAGAAAATTTTTCTACCTAAAGTATCCGGGACTCTCAAGTATCAAACGTGAAACCTATGGTGTACCAGTTGGTAGAGCTGTGTAACGTCTCCAGTAGGCAGTGGGGTGCCTACATACAACAATAGATAAAAATAAAAGTTCATATAATACATTTTATAATATACTGGGCTGCAATGACACAAGTCAATTATATCAGGTATAATTTTTACAGTGTAAATGTGTATCATTCATAACAAAATAGCTTATTTTATTTATTTAAATTAGTAAGAATTTTGAGAAGTGTTAATGGACTCAACTAGAATACATATTTCAAGATGATAAAAACATTATTAAAATAATTTTATCATTAGCAGATTCACCACATTTAATTGTTATAAACAAACACAAGTTTCAATAAATATATTTTTAGCAAAAAATAATATTTTTGCACGTGTAATGGGCGTAGCTAAAAATATTTTGGGTTTCTTTGATATCAAATAAACTTTAAGCTTGAGGCACATTTTTTTAAAATTTTAAACGTAGGATTACCAGACGTCCTCTTTTATCTAGACATGTCCTTTTTCATCTATACATGTCCTCTTTTTATAGGTTTTGTATTGTCTGGATGGATTTTCTAAGAACCAGGATATTTCCACATTGTTTATTTTTCTTAGTAGAAGTTAGAGGAAAAAAATTATGCTTCTATTTTTATTCCGCAAGTATATAATTTTCATTTTTTTAACTTTGGTGAAGTAATTCTATTGAATTGTCCCTTTAAATACTTCCTCTCCATGGGGAAACACTATTAACTGACCCCAAGTGAGATACCTGAATAAAAATATTTCTGCATCTTCTGATTTTTTTTTTTTTTGGCTGTTGTGAAAGAAAGTTTCGTCTGGTCAGTTACAGAAATAACATGTCCAGTCATTACTAAGTATTAAGATTCTCTCAAAAAAAAATTATGGTTTTGCATTTTGCACTTTAACCTATTTTCTACGCTAATTAGCTGGATAATAAATTTAGCATAACAGTATATCAAATACCGGTAACTGTACATTTTTGTTCTCTTTTTTTGCTGTCAGTTATTTGTGCATGTCTATTTCGGTGTTGCTCATCTGGCAACCCTGGAGAAACGGGACATGTGCGTGTGTGTGTGCGCGGAGCAGGTTCTTTGCCGGTGTTGTACTCGCCCCAGGTTGGGAATATCTGTATGCGTGCGAGCGCAGGGATTGCTACTTGCTATGGAGCAGCCCTCTGTGTCTGGGCTGTTGACCTCGGAGCTGCGGCCAGACTGTGGGAAACTTGAGCCGTTCCGCCAGGATTATAAACATTCGCTACCTTGTTTCCCCCAAACAGGAACAAAATTGCAATCATGAAATGTGTATTCATTCACAAGTAAATACTGATCAAATAAAATTTGTACCTGCTGAATTGTTTTTAATGCTATCAAATGGGATTAATACACAAAAGTAAAGTTTTTTTTTTTTTATGAAAACTATGATATGGATCTTAAACAATGATATGCAGGGTCATCATAAGGGAGAAAATGGGCCAGCAAAATTTTCAGGGCCTGAGCACTAAGGGGCCTGTTTGAGTTCTGAAATATTTATTTTTTTGCTTGTGCTTATCCTGATAGTTGGACAAATTACAATTATTTTGCTAATAAAATTAATGGGAAACTTAAAATGTTTTCCAGACCACGTTTACAGTTAATGTTAACTCTTAATCTTTGGATGTACATTCAACTGCTTACTTTATTTCAATTTTTTTTTTACGTTAAAACACAATTGGATAAGTTACACAGAACAGTTATTGCTCCTGGGTGACAATGTTTCTGATTGCATATCCAGTTTACATCAGCATATCTTAAAAATCAAAAATATTTTTGGTAATTGTAAAGTTTCAAATCACGAACACATTCTGCTGCTTATTTTGTTTTAATATTTTACTTAAAATGCAATTGGACTTGTTGCACAGAACAACTCCTCCTGTAAACAATGCTTGTATAATTTTATACAAACACTTAGTACATTTTATATATATATTTAAAATAAAAATTGTTTTGGTAATTATCCAGATTTGCATCACAAAGCATCATATACTTTCCTTATTTTAATATTTTATGTTAAACACAACTGGATACAAAGTAAGAAAGTTACCTGAAAATTGTAACTTTAAAGGATAGGGAGGGGGCCTGAAAGAATTATTTGCCTGCAGGCCCTTAGGTTCTCTTGATGAGCCGAACATGTCACATGGTAGCACCATAGTTATGTGACTTACACTTTGGTGATGGATTTCATAGTGGCAAGCTGCCCTGGCAGTATGTACGCTCATGTTTTGCAGCTCCAATCCAGGAAATGATCCAGTTTAAATTCTCGTGTGTTCTTGTTCAATTTTAACTTGGCCCTCGTAAATTCAATTTTTGTAATGTTTACTTGTGGCAGACTTGAAAAAAATGTTAATGTCAATAGCATTTTATATAGTTTGCTTGCAATTATAGATTTGTGAAATGGATAAGCAAAGCTCAGTGAAAATAAACTGGCACAGTTTTTTTTTTAAATTAAAATATAAATTTTTCCATTTATTATTTTTTTTTTGCTTTGATTGTTTGGTTAAATATGTGCCTTACATGCTTAAAAATAAAGTTCATAATGGGCATTGTATGTAATGCTAGTTTTTTGAAGCAGAGTTTGTCAAGTCCAAAGCTGGCCTTTATAACCCACTGATAGTGACTCAGAATGCATAGTTGAATTTCTGATAACACTGCCTTATCTTTTGCAAACTTTAATCATCTTATCATTATCAGTCAGTGACCAAAAAATTCCTGTGTAGTGTTTTGTGGTTTATCTACTGACAGCCATTGTTTTTTCAACAAATATAACATGAAATTAACTATGGGTAGTGTAATTTTTTATGTTTTTGTACATAGAAAATTTACAACTGTAATAACCAAATTGTTATGAACCTAAAAGCAGATTCATCTGATTATATAAATATATAAGTGTTTTGTGTGATTGCCAAATATCAGTGACTATAAACACATACATACATGAGTTTAACTTTTTCTGTTCAAGTCTTTTCACTATATTTCATAAAGCTGCATGAAATGTTAACATAAGAAAGCAGCAGTAATCTTCATATGGGCTAAAATTGTTTGTGCTTTACATAAAAATTAACATAACTATAGATACAGCAATGCTTTTCTACTCCTTTAAAATCATTCCATTAAAGTTTGAATGTCAATTGAAATTAAAAAAGTTTATCAAAACTGGAAAATGTCTGAAATGTTTTGGCTTTAGCGTGACTGGATGATTCTATACATTTTAGTTAGTATGTATAAGTTTAGAGCCTTTAGTGTATTAACTCATTAATTTTTACTAAGAAGTTTTTTTTACTATTCATTTTTTTTTGTGCTAGAGATCTATGCATCAACATTTTACAGTAAATTGTGTTGTTGAATGCTGAGTTAAAAAAAAAATTCATGTCTCGCTTCAATTTTTCAGTTGCATGTTAAATAATATATATATATGTTTATATTGTATATATGTATATATTTGTATTAATTGACTTGTTCTATATCCCGGAGTCCTTACCTTCATATGGGATCTACAGAACAAAAATTGAATAAATAAAATAAATAAAAATAAGTACTAGTTTGAGCCTGTCCACTTAGGTCAAGTAGGAATTTTCTCTAAAAAAGGTTTTATTTAACTTTGTAACTTGAAAATCGGCATGTTCTTGCTAATAGTAAATCTTTTTTCTAATCATGTTTAGTTAATATTATATATAAAAATTGACCTTTTAATGCAAGAAAGTGTTGCGATGAAATTTTACTGAAAGGTCCTGAGATAGCCCTGAAAGTGGTTTGCAAGGTATTTGTAGATGCTCTGAGTTCTACTTGCAGCTGATTTGCAAGTAAGTAGGAGGGGAGACTCGTGACTTGCGTGGGAGCGCCTGTTGCTTGCCAAGGTTAGCGGGGCGAAGAGAGCTGATCTCTAGGTGCCGCTCCCAGCCGGCGAGAACAAGCCGCATTCTCCGTGTGGGAACACCTAGCAACTTAACTATCATAGAGGAGGGCCAGAAGTAATAACATTTTCCATTTCCCTCCTGGGCTCATCGTGAATGTGTTTCTCTCACTCTCTTGCTCTCTCTGAATTTCACAATTATGCTCATATGTTTTCCTTGAGCACGTGAGAAAGAAGTAGCTAATTTGGTTTTCATCTTTTTAGTTGTGTTTTGAAACATAAATCACACTGTTTTCTGGATTTTGGAATGTTTTAGTAATAAAAACATATGGCTGGTCATCTGGGTGGTAGACATTTTTTATGTGAAATTCAACTTATTCCATTAAAGTAGATAACATTAGATAATGGGAGAGAGAGTGAATATGTACGAATGCAAGTTTTAATTGTTTGAAATAATAATTGATATAAATGAAAATGGCATACTGCACTTTCTGATTATTTTGGTTTTGGGCATTAGACATACATTTTTTAATTGGCATCCTATATTAATTTACTGCAAATAAAAATTGTCTTAGTTTGGGGGAAAATATTGCATCAATTTTATTTTCAAACAAATTTTTGTTCGGATTTATTTGCTGTCTGTCCTGCTGAACCATACTGATCTTGAAAAATATCTAGTTGTCTCAAATTAAATGTTAATGCAGGTATTCTCTTGATCTGTCAAATAATTAAATCTAGTAATATTCCAATTTAATTTTTTGCTTTCAAGCCAGACAGTTCATTGTAGCTGTACCTCTTGGAAGTTAATTTTAATGAAAATAAAAGGAAAGGAAATTTAATAAGTTAAATTTATATATTATTTTTATTTTAGAGTAGTCTTTTAAGTTGCGTAAATAGACAGTATCTACACTGAAGTGTACGGTGATACGTAGACATCAGGCTGTATTAAAGTGGACAGACCGTTACCCGAGAAAAGCGGCGGTGATGGCTATACAATACTGTCGGGAGATGATTGCATTGACCGGTCGGCGCCAGTGAAATAACGTGAGTGGATTAAGGGGGTGGGGGAGGAAGGGGGGGGTGTGATGTGCAGTTATGGACCAAGAAGGCGTGTAACCCCGGGGGGAGGAGGGGGAGAGGTGAGACGCGGGTGTGTGTGGGTGTAATGCGATCAATAATGGCCCCCGGCTGCAGGCGCGCCGCCGAAACTGGGGCACTGCGGTGTTGCCTTCCCTTCCGAGGGCTCGGGCGGGTTTCGACTTGCGTTCCGCTGCGTTTGTGTGCCGGGACGTAACCAGACTTAAGTTTCCACCCGGGGCAAGAACTCATCTTGGCGCCCTCCCTCCCTTCCCCCCCTTTTTTCCCCTTCAAATCAACCAATCCATAACCTTGCCCAACATCTCATATCTCCACCATATAAGTATTATATCCATTATTCCAAATATTTTTGGTTCAACTTAGATGCTAAATAAATATATTTATCTGCAGTCATATCATTTTTAATTCATTGCAAGTTGGATAGTGCGCAAAAAAAAAAACACCTGTTTTTAAATATTTGAAGATTAGGCTACATGTATGTATCCTAAAGTACAGATTATTCAGTTTATCTGCTCTCCAACTTTTTTTTATATGTTCTAACAACGATATTCAAGTACATAAATATGTATTGTTAAAAAAAAACTGCCGGTTGTAGCCCCCCCCCCCCCCCCCCCCCATCACGCAATTGCTGCGCCTGGGGCACAAATCCCGTTTGCCCCCTCTATTTACGTTCCTTTATTTTCCTCTTCCCCCACTTACACACACACACACACACACACACACACACTTTGTACCTTCCACGTCTTTTCATGACGGGCAGTTCAGGAATGTCGCGCTTTTCGCCTGCAGCGTTTTTTTTTTTGCTCTCCGCATGCCTCCCCCCCCCCCCAAAAGCTTATATCTAGAGCACTTAAAATGGCAAACTGTTAAATTATAATAGGCATGCGAACGTAGTAAAGGAAGAAAAAAAACCTGAACACCAGCTGAGAGCAAGAGTATAAAAGCCACACAGGGTCCAACGCTGGCCAATAACAGTCAATGATACGAGGTCGTACATGATTGGCCGATACAGAAGCCAATGGAAGGAAAGTAGGAGGCCTCTCATGAATGAATAACTACCTGAAGGACACCTTGGCAAGCTCTCAGTTGATTCTCAGCCCTGAAGATGTCTACTGTAATGCAGACCGAAAAGTTGATACATCATACAACTGCGACACTGCTGAATATATCTTGTTTTATTAGTTAAAATTTGTTTAATTTAAAATTTTTAAGTAGGTGAACTGTTCAACCAGGACATTATGAACACATGGAATATCAACGGCGACACGCATACAGGCAACTTACATGTATGCTTATTTTATTCAGAAACTTTCCCTCCCTTCCTTAAACAAATGACTGGAACCTGCCGGCGCCTGCCGCTGCGCGTGCAGCCTGAAGAGTGTTGCAAACCCAGATGCTGGTAAGCGCGAAAACTCTTTTTTATTACGACTTCAAACATTGCGAAAAGATTCCACAAGAAGCCGAAGTTGTCACCGAGTTGAAGTCTGCGTTTCCTGAACGGCCTGAAGTAACAGTTTCTGGAACATTACGCTAAGGGGAGGAGGTTGCTACAATGGGCAATGGATTGTCGCGGCCGTTACCCTCCTTCCCCTCTCCCTGTATTTTTCCTTTGAGTCTTTTGATTTGGTGAGAAGGGGGGGGGGGGGGAAGTAATTCCAAGACGTTCGGGTAATGTAGCGAATAAACACCATCTTGTTTCCCTAACTCGCGGACCGTATTCCAGAACGTGTCCAAACAGAATCCCGGTAAGAAATAAAATTGGCAACGCGTTTAGTAAATGTTACTCTGCGCGAGGCTATGAACTGGTTTCAACCCATTGTAGCGGACGTTTCGTAACAATATGTCAGGGGAAAACAATACTAGAGATAGCAGGACCATCGCACAAAAATAGAACCGCCGTTATAATTATCTCAAGTTCTTTTTAAGTTGTAATTATTTATTGTTATTACCTTTAAAGCGTACGAATTGTATTCCAGGATAGATTCGCCACCATAAAGTTTAATTTGGCACACCACAGCCATCTAGAAGAAATCAACAAAAAAGCGAACTCTGCACATGTGCAAGATTTGGGCAACAGATAGATTATTTCGACAAATACCTGGCCTATACCCCACACCAAGTGTTTGCGTTGTATATTTGCTTTCGAGAGCTGGTGATTAGTTTGACATCCGGGGAAAATAGGTTGTGTGTATGTTTGTTCATTACTTTCACAGCTGCAACTTTTATCTCCGAAAATATATGCTTATTATTTTTTTTCTATTTGGGCCTAATAATAACTTTATGTAATTTTCACTAACGCTATTCAAAATTAATATTTAAAAAATGCACACAAAATCACGCAACCAAATGGAATGTGTGTGGAATTCCCTGTGCTACAGGACCGTTGATGAACATAGCCGCCTGGCCTGGTGTCCGCGGCAGGATTTTGCTCAGCAATAGTCATAGCTTGGCGTGGAGTCACGCTGGTTGCGTGATCATTTCACTCGCCTTTCACCAAGTGATGTGTGATCGATTCCCGACGAGGTAGCGCACGGATAATTCCCCCCTCCCCCCCCTCATCCCAAACACAATTGTGAAACGTAGCGGACGTTTTCGCGAACTGACGAGTTTCATCGCGGTGCTCGCTTCCCCCCCCCCCCCCCCCCCCAAATTCATTTATTCCAGCACTGCTCCGTTAGCTCGGTGGGCCACAGCAGAAGCAAAGCATTAAAAGTAGCGACCAACGCCAGTGCTATCGATAGTGTCTCTCGCTCTCAGATTGCAGTACAGAGCAAATGGCACCCATTGTTGCCAGATTGATACTATACCGAGCTTGTTGACACTAACATTATTTCATATTCGATGATTTATTTTAAGTTTAATATATTTTAAATTTTACTAGTTTTTCTCTATTTTTTCAAGGCCATTAAATATAGCCCCTTTTGATAGTTATTTTGATAGTTACAACAGTTGTATAGGTATATTATGAAAGAAATATATAAATTATTAACACCAATTGATATGTTACGGGAGAAACTACTTATGGCATTCGGTCACTATTAATAACCATTCCATTAATTAATTTCTATGGTCGATCAGAGCTCAATTTTTTTAATATTGAAAGAGTTAAAAAAGAATTGATGGCAATAATGGTTGAAATAAAGATGGTGTCGTCCTGATAATTTTCTTAGACGAGAGAATGGAATATTCTCATGATGGTCTTGATGAAATACAAGAAACTTTATTTCCAAAAATCTTATTCCAAATTTTATTCTTTAAAATATTTCTTAAATTCATTTTTTTTAATTATAAAGTGTGTCTAAAACTTTGGCGCCCTTTTGCATACATATATCTGGCCACATGGTATTGAAACAAGGACAGCACTAATAACAGTTGTTTATTGGAAAGAGCGTAAATGCCCATTAAAATGCACACTGCAATCTGAGGTTGAGACGCGCTACAGGATGAGATTTTTCATTTTCAGAGGTTGGTTTAAGCGTTACTGTGGACAATTGCTAGTCTGTGTTGCCGTAACTTTTCTCAAATTTGACAATCTTCACAAGTAGTATTAAGGTCTACGCATACTTTATTTAAAACATTTTTATGGACATATGCATTTGCTGGTTGGGAATGACATATTTGCTGCGACATTTGCAGAAGAAAGTTAGCTTATTTGAACACATTCAGAACAATATTGTTTTCCAGTTTCCGAATTGACTGGTGTGCATTCTGGGTCCATACCGGCCGTTAGTACGTTCTTTGAATGATTCTTGCTACGAGGAAAAATGTTTTAAAAACTGATCCTTCTGCCACTGTTTGAGGAGCCTCCCGAGTCAGGGATGTATGTGTGTTGAGGCGGGATGATTAAGTGCGACGCTCGCTGGTGCTTCTCGCGCCGTATCGCCTCTAAGCGCAAAGAGCTTTGAACTGGCGCGCAATCTTCTCGTCGAACTTAGGACAGCTGTGATATTTGAGTGGTAACCATAACGTTATGTGGCGGATAAATGAAGATAACAGTGTAAATGCAAGTCCCGTGAGTGCTTTCAAAGATATGTGCCGGGTGTTTTATACTTATCCCCCCCCCCCCCCCCCTCGAATACACACGTTATAGCCATTTTCACTCTTTAAAAAATATAGTTTAAAAACGAAATACGGAAATACTCACAACGCGTATTCTTGAATGCTTTTCGTACACACTCCACTGGTATATCATCAGTAGGTAACAGCTCCCTTATGATGGCGACTGCAATTTCGACCGAAACATTGGTGAATTATTTGCCAAGGACACAACCCAGAAGCCAAACTACTTCAGACAATGGCCGTGAAAGCCTGCGAACATTAATATCATGAGCAGTTTTCAAATCGCGTGTTTTCTTGTGAAGCTCTGCACACCGTATTTGTGCCTGGGTAGAAGGGGCCCTTGAACAGTTATTTGTAAACGACACCGTGTAGTCGTCAGTGTTTCCTAAACATGTCATTATTTGCAAGCGAAATTCGGCGAATGGGGGTACCGCTGGTACTAATATCGAGAACAGTCAAATTCAGCACAGCCTTTACGGGGCGAGTCGTGCGAGACACTTCCCGCTTCGGGCTAGACAGCAATTGCTTCTCCCGTCCCACTCTCGTTTGCTCCCCTCTTCTTTCTTGTTCTTTACGCCAGCCCTCTCCCTTTCGTGCTCACTGTTGTGTAACCCCAGTTTACCGTCTTTCATTTCTGCGCAGGATAATTATTATGCTCTGCCCCCTCTCCCCTTCTCCAGCGAACGCGTCAACAACTTTCCTGGGCAGGCACCTACGCAAAAGCACCACCCGACGGCATTAAGGCCCGGGTCTCGCACGCCGAGTGGTTTGGTTTAATTTTCTTGTCATTACTGTTGATTCCAGTCATTTAATAACCTTTTAACAGCGAAAATTCTTTGGGCGCGGTGGGAATTAAATTTCAAGGCCGAATTTTAATGCAAAGATTTTAGCGAAACATTGTTGTGAAACGATTTCTGACGCTACTAGGTTGCGGACGGCGCAGAAAACTCGTACGTGATCATAATTGAATCGGCACGTGCTGAAAAGGCCTCAGTCCAAGCAACCCAGTTTTGAGAAAAACGAATAAATCTGTCTCCAAGCAACCCTTTTAACGTACTTTAAGAATTCCCCTTAGCTAATATGAGCTAACCCGCGCGTGTGACTCGGTCCCTTTTAGCATAGATAGTTTAAGCTATCGTATAACATGAGATTTTCGTGCTTAACTCACATTGCCATTTTTGTGACCGAGGCCCCTTTTAGCATGTGCCGATTCAATTATGAATACTTGCGGACTTCTTAACGCCATTATGTTATAATAAGAAATTTTGAGACGACAAAAAATGCAAGAGAGCTATCTATACAAGTTAACAGTAAAATACCTAAAATAAGACGTGTGAGACAGCCTTAGTTCGCTACTTAAGTACAGTTTGGCTAGCATCAGGGACGTAACTACAGGGGGCAGGCGTGGCTTGTGCCCCGGGCGCCGCATTGGGGGGGGGGGGGGGGGGGGGGCGCCATAACTGGCAGAGTAATTGTTATTATAGATATTTACTTAATATCGTAGTGTTAAAACGTAAAAAAATTATGTACGGCAGATGAACTGAATTACACGTATAGTCAAACATTTAATAAACTGGTATTTATCGCGCACTATCCAGCTTGCTACGCTATGTATTAAAAATAAAATGACTGCAACTAAATATATTTATCTACCATTTAAGTTTTAAAAAACAATATTTGCAATAGTGGAATTCATTTGGTTGGTAATATGAAGTATTGCCGGGAAATGTTTTGGTTTGAAAAAGTAAAAACAATTGGGGGGGGGGGGGGATGAGCTCTGGCCCCGGTAGGAAACTAGTCAAGTTACGTACCTGGCTTGCATCAGGGAGATTTAAAACAGGTAAATTTCAAATTCCTGTTCATGGCAGGGAAATATGTTTATTATGTAGGGTCAAGAAATTAAAAATCTATTAACGAACAGTCACGTTAAAAATCAACGCACGTTCTAAATCTGAATATTTGGTTTGAATAAGTGAAATTTTATAAACAGAAAATTCTGAAAACAGTTGTTACTGGCGCTAAGCTGAGAGAAATCCCAAAACAATTTAGAAAAAAAATATACTAATGATATTCCGGAAAATGGTTCGAATCCCAGTATGTAAGCAGAGCTGCAGTCTGTTTACTGCGTGCTCTAAATGACATGCGAGGCTAATGACTGTGTTTTGAGTGCGATGTAAGAAACTTCACCTCGTACTTACTTTCTCGGTTACAGGCAATGAAATATTGTCATCAATAATGAAATTGTTTAATTTGGTTCGGGAAGTAGTGCAAAAGTTACTTTCTTAATCCTTTCAGTATATTCAACTGAAGTGGACAATTTAGATCTTAATGGTACATGGATTAATTAAACTTTGAATTGTGCAGCCTACATTCAGTCTTTATTCTTTCGGGCTAGGAAAAAAAGTTATATTAAATATTTGTTATAATATAAACAACATATATTAATATGTATTGTAATTCGAGCTGAAGATTATTACTACATAAAATATTAAAAAATGAGTTTGGATAAAAAATAAAAAAATTCAACTATGTTAGGATATGACAGTGTGACTGAAAGAGTTAAGTTGGTGTTCATAGAAATATATATATATATATATAATATTGTCCAGGGAAAGCTTGCGAGAGGCGTGGAAAAGTCAGTCCACCAAAATATATGCGCTACTTTCAAGTACTTATTTTTATCGACTAGTACCTACAGTGTGATTTGCTATTTTTTAAAAAAATGTTTTGAAATAGAATTGGCGATTTTCAAATTATTCATGACCAAACTATGTGACGGTCAGAGGATGCATCGCTTGTACGGACAAACTTTGCGCCTGTCAGTTTCCCTGACACGACATACTTTCCTGATTTGAACTCCCTGACTATTTCATTTTCATTCGTATCTTCCCCGCTGATGCTAGCCACCCCGGTAGTAACGGAATTAATGTTGTCAGATGGTGCTTTGTATAACAGACGATTCAGGGAAGTTGTTGATGTATAACCGACCGTAAAATGGATTGTGTGTATGTGTGTTTGTGTGGGGGGGGGGGGGTTTGTTTGTGATTTATATTCCTTCGCAGAAACTAAATAATGCAAATGCTCGACGTGACACCAGAGCATAATAGTTTGGATTCGATGGAGGCCAAAAAGCCTTCTCGTTGACACGATTGTACGAGCAGCCTTTGACGAATTTTGCGGGAGGCCTTGGCCCCTGGGGGGGGGGGGGGGGGGGTTGTGGTAATAGGAGGGAGGTGTTTGGTATTTAATCGACTCTCTCTCCAACTGGGTCGTTGCTGTGTTTTCGGGGGACTGCCCTGATGTGGGCGCAGTGGTATTGTCACGTGTCTGCGCGGTTGCTGGGCCGCACACCGAACGACCTCCCCCCCCCCCCCCCTCTTCCACTACACTAAACATTTTACATGACGTGGTGTGAGAGTCACGATTGTGCCTTGGCGGGAGTTGGAAAGCGAAGGTAGAAAAGGGGAAGAGAGAGAAAGAGAAAGGTGCACGTGGCTGAAACTGACATGTGGCCCCTCACAGCTTCCGCTCCATATCTCCCCCCCCCCCCCCCCCCCCCCATCTCAATCTGTTTTCTAGTGGTCCATTTTTCATCCATACGCCCCACCATAGAGCAAGGCTCGGCCTCCTAGCGTCGACAGAAGAATCGCTGTCGCAGAAAATCTTGTAGGTGCACACACTGCGAGAAATAAATCTTCTTTAAAATTAAAACAAGTTTTCCCAATGGATGTCATCGAAACTGCTTGTGCGATCGCTCTTTTTTGCTTCGAGCGAGAAGCAGACGACGCAAACATCGTCATTGGGTACATCCAAGTAACATGTCAAAAGATTATTGAAAGTGCAATTTTACAAGTTATTTTAAGATTTGTGAGAGCACCATGAGAAGTTATTTCCATTATACCGGATGTAGAAGAGAAATTTTTGCGAATTCCTGAGAATATATTGGCCAATCAATGTATAATGATACGACGTGGAGAAAGTCCATACCACAACAAGGACGTTTGTCAGTAACTTTAAAGTATGTAAAATTATATATAATAAAACGCACGTTGGACATATTTATACATTTAATTTAATCAGATACAATTTTATTGATACAAATTATTCATTGTTAGTGGTTTTACTGGTTTAACAAATCAAACTAATCACCTCCCATTGCAGAATACTCAGGGAAGGTTTTTCGAAAATTTATGGTAAAAGCTCTGCAATGATCCAGTATTCTGCGAATTTTTCATCAACAGTTTGACAATATGTATATTGATTTCGACTATGAGCTGGTTGATTCTGGATATTAAGCTGGTTGTGGTAGAGGATTCCGCGTGACGTTTAAAATATCAACTGTAGCATAATGTTTTTGTCCATTTGATTTTCCTAAAATTGGAACCAACATAAAGGCCAAATTTTTATCTTCATTGACTTTATCACGTTGTTTCGCTTTCAATATATTCAATAATGATGCTATATACGATGTTACATAAGTCTTGTTTGTATGTGTTTTTCTTTCAGCGCAGTCGCTATACAAAATTGCAAACTTTAGAAACATGAAAATGGTCGTGTTGACTGCTTTAAATTACTAATAATGCACCGGCGATGAATACATCTGTATGGAAAAATGGGGTAGTTTTTTTTTTTTTTTTTTAAGCTGATTAAAGATGGGGGAATGCATGAAATCTTCTCTTTGGTCTTATGTCCTTTTGGCATGACCCACAGCACATCACATTCACTCGTATTTCTCAGATATTAGAACCACTGGAGATTTCTTACAAGATGTAGCTGGTCGCTATTACCACGCCATGTTTGTCGTTTAGCCAAGATTTCAACGTGTGCAACATGTAATAGAACATTTAATTGGAATACTACAGCTCATATTTAAAACATGTGAGCTAGTCTTTAAGTATTCGCCAGTGATGTGTAACGTCTAATCTCTGTAACGAACAGATTCATGTGTTCTCATGTTAATGCACTTGTAATACAAACCTGCGACACAAAATTCAACGCATAATTTTTAAAGTAATACCTAGCGTAATGAATAAGTGGAAATTGTGTTTTCAACAAAATTTCTGGACGCGTTTCACACTAGTTTCCGCACCCGCCGCTAGAATTCTCTGCCGGAGAAGTTACTTCGACTATCAAATCATTGGATTTGCAGACCGAAATTTTAAACTGTACAATGAAACGGTTCCGATAAAAGTAAAAAAAAGATTCGAAAAATATAAAAACCCTGGCTTTGGACTTGATTTTCGGCAAGGAGTTTTATCAAATTAGTACCCATCTTAAGTAGCTTGGCTTCTGGGTTGTAGCCGCGTCCTTGGCGAATAATTCACCGACGTTTCGGTCGACATGGCAGTGATGGCCTGATGATGGCGACTGCAATGTCGACCGAAACGTCGGTGAATTATTCGCCAAGGACGCGGCTACAACCCAGAAGCCAAGCTACTTCAGACAGTGGCCGTGAAAGCCTGCGGACATTCTTAGTACCCATCTTGTTAAAATCGATTAAACAGTTAATACTATAAAGTTTCATTTTGTCTGTGGGGACTTTGGGTTCGTGCCGTCCGCCACGGATGGCAGCACCGTGGTTGTTACACGTGTGTGTAAGCTCTGGAATGTGCTCAGCTCTGCGGGATGTCGCTGGTCGCCGGATGCTGAGGCGTGGTCAGCTGCAGCGGCACACGCGCGTCAAGTAAACATCTCAGTGTAAACGAGATGTTGAGTTATTCATGGCGGGGTTTAGAGCGCGGTCGCTTCGCCGCGAAGAAATACGACGCCCCGCTCCGTCACACCCCCTGCGGGCGGCGCTGCCTCGTCACGGGCTTCATGCTGGAAGTCTGTCCCCCCACGCCCCTCGTTCGGGATGTATGTGTGTGAGGCGGGATGATAAGCGCGACGCTCGCTGGTGCTTCTCTGAACTAGTATCGTGCAGTCTTCTCGTCGTCACAGGATCACTGTGAAATTTGAGCGGTGACCGTTATATTATATGGCCTAGAAATGCAGATAAAGGTATAATGCAAGTCCAAGAGTGGTATATAGAGAAGCGGCTACTCAGAATCCGGCGCGAGCAGCACAAAATACTTCTAGCCTGGGCGGAGTTTAGCCTTGGAGGAGTGGCCTACTAGGAGCGCGTCCTGGCGAAATGATGTCGGTGGAGGAGATGGACTCTGTTTACCCTCCCTCACTCCATGGTCATTCCCTCCTCATGACGGCGCGGTACGGGTCGGGATGTCTCGACAGCATTGCTACCTGCCTGCCTGCCTGCCTTCCCCGTACGAGCGGAGCGCCACGCAAGCTAACAGTGGCTACACACGTTTCATTCAACTCAAATGTCAAATAACGCGAAAAGTATGTTTGTCGTAATGGTAGCATTTTTTTACGCGTGTTTAGTAGTTCATAAGTAAAAAAAAAGGTAAAATGGATTACTATGTTTTTGCTAAAAACACAAACTTTTACATGAAGTGGGAAAAGTGACATTACATCGTAATTTTCGAAGTCACGTGGATATTAAACGTTACATATCCTCCAAGGAACATGAAATTACCTTATTCTGCAAACAAATCTTGCCGAAGTTAAATATATTTTCCGAATCGATGTTATGTATTTTTTATAACTCGCATCTGTCAATGATAGTTGTAAAAGCTTTTCGAAATACATACATATTATGTATTATTTTTTTTAAAAAAAGTGTTCGTGTTTTTATAAGATGGAATAATCTCATTTGTAATTTTTTCACTTGTGTCATGGCAATGAGTTATCATGCAGGTAGCATATATTTTATTTGGATGTGGTATAAAAAGGCACTATACAAAAAATCGTTACATAATTCCACATTATGAAACATGTATTTATTTCACATGTAATTCATACATTTTGTTTCACACCAATAGACAATGTTCATTATGTTATAAAAGACAAAGAAATTTAAAAAGAGCACTATAAATTAAACCAACGTGGGCACGAGTTACTTCCAAGAAAGACAAATTAAAAAATAAAAAAAACTGTACGGTATAATATACATTTTAAACACAAATATTTTTACATCACAAAAACCTTTTTCAAAACAGTTTGCAGAAAAGTCCAACAATCTTAAAAGTATGTAGATGGCCTTTAGAGAGGTATTTAAGAGAAACAAATGCTTAAATAGAAATAATTTTACAAATCCGATACAGTAAACGACAACAGATTATTTAAACAAGTTTAGTAGAATTACACACAAATTGGTTTTACCTGTGACGCACAAAAAATGTATATAAGCTTTATATTTTTAACTAGACAGGCATTTATACTATTTGATTTAATGCACACACACTTTTAAAACAACAAAACACAGAATTTAATTCAGCTTACCACTGAAGCAAAATATTTTTATGGTCGCTATTATACATTATTTAACGAAATTTATTTCGTTTCTCCTTTTTGTTAGGACTTACCAGACAAGAAGTTTATGCATACCGAACACTCTTTTTATGAAATTCTCTTGTTTCTCATTTAAAAATTTTACAAAATTTCTTAATTGGCTGCCAAATGAATTAATTTCCTTCAAACTAAGTAACAGTTACGAACACCTCAGTATTTATTCACCTAAACAAGCAATGTCTTCTATAATTTTAAAGCACCATTGCTCACTTGAGCATTTAACCATTCTGGAAAGCTTAACTCAGCTTTAAAATTTACATTATAGGGAAGACATTTTATTTTTTACATATCCAAAATAATTACGGTAATGATTCTCTAGGTAGCCACTGAACGTGACCACACGGGCTATACTTTCTTATGCACACGTAGGTGCTGGCATACTATAAATGAAGGTTCATGAAAATGCTTGGCATGGTTAAACGTTCTAGAAACAATGAGCAAGAATAATTTCCAGTATGAAAGGTGATAGTTTATGAAGCAAAGTGAGCAGGCGACTTAGATTGATAAATCAAACAGGTCACTATAAAAATTAGTTTGAATGATTATCCAAGACCAACATTTTCTTGAAAGTTCTGCAAAAGCTTGAAAAATGTTCACGTTTAATGTAATCAGGGTGTAATATTCGGTTTTGTTTTGGACGATCTTCGTTTCCCCATGCATTTTATCTTATGACTTCTGATAGCCTCTGTTATGTGCGGCGGATCCCGAATTTCCATATTTCTTATGTGTCTAGGATCAACTAATTCCGGAAGAACGCATTGTGTGTAAAATAAAACGAGTTTTGGCTCCATTTTTTTCTTTCCAGAATGTGTCGTCTCTGAAAATTTCCAATTGGTACTTTTAATTTCTTTTGGCTCGAAGTCCAGATGCCAAACAAGCAAATATCCCTTCTGGTTATGTGAAGCTGACCCTGGACTTGGTAGAAATATTCAGGATCTTTTTTAAATGAAATGACAGTAGGACTTTCTTCAGAATATTTCAAATACTTTATTTTGCCTTCTCGCATGGCTTCATTTATGTCCATTCCATATGCCGAAGCAGGACACTTTATTTCTACGAGACGACCTTCGCTAACAAGGCCATCGGGTGTTGCGGCAAGAAATGGGTGTTCTTGGTCAATAAAAAGACCAGCTTTACTTATATTAATTTTTTCCTGGTCTTCTAGCTGTTTGATGACTATTTCTTCGGACTGCCTGCCATGTTGTACTGCTGGAACATTAAGTATGTCATGAGAGTATATTATGGCTCTTACTAGGTTCTAGCAGGTTGTTGTTGGCTTCAAATAGGTTCAAACGTTTTATTACAAAAATTCTAAATCAGCGATAAATGTTTGTTCTAAATACCTTTCTTTCCTGTTGAACACTGCTCATTTCATACGCCATTTTATTAAGTTTTCAACGATGTTGATGTTTTCTATGATGATGGTGTCAGACACTTCCGTGGACCAATGAAAAACACCGGCTTCCATTTCCAGCAGTTGGATTGGGGGCTGAAGTTTGGCGTACGATTTGGTGACTGTCCTGCAAAGATTAAAACAAAATATATTTGTGACATGTCGAGTATCAAAATTCCAAAAGTAACGAAATTTCCTATTTTGGCTCTCATATTTGAGTACAATTTTATAGTTGTGTGTTCCGCTCAAAATGTTGATGAATTACTCTTTAAAGGTAGTGAAATATTCAGTTAATTTTATAATCCTGCCTATAAACTCTACCACTGTTCGCAAACTAATCAGTAAATGTGGGATATGATGTAAGAGAGTTTTATTGTACACTAATATGACAAGTCTAATTCCAGAATGTAGGTACAGCACGAGATACGGGCATACACATGCATGCACGTACAAACTTGCATACAAACAAGTAACATTCAAAAACAAGAAATGCCTACGTGGAACAATAATAATTTATGTCATCATATATTTACTGAATGTTTTGTTTGCAGGAGAGTCCTTTACTAGAAAGCCTAAGAGGCGAAAATTTTTCGCACTCAATATTTTTTATAAGGAAACATGGACAATCACCCAATGACGCACTTGAATATTACAACATACAGCAGTAAGGATTCCTGGCGTTTTTCCAACCAAGCGGCTACCACAAGTAACACAATAATTTGTTGATAGTCGAACGCATTTGTAAACTGAGACACGCTCAAACAAGGGAAATGAGGTGGGGGATGAAGAAACTGTCTTTTGGAACCGAACACAGTGAGTTATCAATAGCTTGCCTTCCATTTCGCAATTATTCCCCCACCCTCATAACTTCACCCATACTGATTCATTTAATTATTTTTCGGCTTGTTTTATAATAGCACTAGTATTTTTCACATCACATGGACTTTTCTTGGACTGAATAAATGCCCTATTAGTTCACTTTTTAAAATTACTAATTGAAATTGATAATCGATGACGTATGTATGGTCGTCAAGCCATAATAACTTCCTATGACTTGCATACAACAGTAATACCGAGTATCTAACTTTTCTTTAATCTGTCCTTAACACTAGGCCTATATATTTTTCTAAGAACAAATCCATAGAAGTTGAATTACTGAACTGAAAATTATTTATATGAAAAATTTAAGCCTTTCATTAGACTCTGAACGTAATAAAATTCTAATTCTAAATGTTATCGTTAAATACAGTTCGCAGTTTGTGTAGTATAAAACACTGGCTACTTACTCCTCTTCAGGATTCAGAACCATATTTTCATTCCCTGCGTTGCTTGATCCTGGTAAAGAAAAATGGGCCGTCAAGTTAGCTGTTTGGGGATCAGTTACTGTGCTGTTGACTTCCTCTTGAACTGCACCATATTCTTCAACTCTTCGGATTTTTCTAAAAAATTAAATGCATTGTACAAACTAAGTTGTAAAATATGTTTCTTAAAATAGTTTTTAGCCGGTTTTGGAATTCTCCGGTGTTCTTTTACATTGATAAAAGAAAAATTAATATCGGTATCGCTATATCGTACCTTTGTTTCTGGTACTCAATCAGATCCGTTGGTCTTCTTTTCTTCCGTTTCGCACTTAAATAAAGTCGCCCTAACTTACCGATTAATTTGTCTTGCTTTTTTTCCATGCGTACCGACTAACAGATAATTGCGTCTTTTTTATATTATGCGAAAGCTCACAAACAGCATTAACGAACCATTGAACGAATCAGCAGACTTAAAAATCTTTTACAATGTAGTTTGCTACCGAGTGAAGATTCTTTTCAAGCTACTCGCCAAGGAAATCGTCTGTCCCATGATAGTCCAGGAAAGGTATGAAAAAAACATGGACAAATTGCAAGAAAAGGTTTTTCTTACATCAAAGAATAACATATCCAAAATCCACCGAAATCCACTTTCTTTTGGTAACTTTTTTCCGGGTTTTGTCCCGGAAAAAACACGAAATAAAATAATAACTCAAAAACGGTGCATCTGACGACAAAACCTGTAGAGGTAAAAATTAAAGAAGATTAACTTTTCCATAACATATCCAAAGTTCAAGAAAATCAGCTTATAAATTCTGCTTCGTCTTCCGGGATTAGTCCCGGAAAAATATTAAAAATGAAATAAATCGCAAATTGTGCACTTTACAGCATAATGGTTTAGGAAAAAGATAAAGTAAACAATGTTTATCATAATATATGAGAATTTAACACAGATCAACATTTAATTGGTTTTTTTGTTTTTCAGGAAATGTCCCGGTAAAAAGTTATCGAAAGAAAAAAAAAACGAAAATCGTGCACTGTACTTCAAAATAAATCGTGAATTAAATATGGGCAAAAAAATTGCATTATATAATTGAACTTTATCAAATTGTGCTTAAAATTTGTGTACTATTGTCCTGGCTGGTATATGTAGTTACTATTTATACGATTGAATTCCCATTCCCTTGTACTGAGTGATTTTATGTATCCATGTGTTATAACTCTGCAAACGATAAAATATATAAAATTAAATTAAATATGTCATTGACGGAGGATATTTACTTCATCAGTTACCTTGGCCCCATACTGCAACATACAACGAGATCGCTCAGCTGTACGTGAGTTTCATCTTGAAAAATTATGGATTAGCAACTACTGTATTTGATGGATATGGGAAAACTCACAGTACTAAAGACACAGCACATATGAGAAGAACAAGAGGTAATGCATCACCCGTAGTTGAATTCACAGGAGAAATGCATCTATCACTCCGTAAAGATATGTTTCTTTTGAACGAGCGAAATAAAGGACAACTTTTAAGGTTATTAACAATACATTTACGCGAAGCAGAATGTCCTGTTGTTGAAGCACCAGGTGATGCAGATATTTACATTGTCCAAGAAGCTTTAAAATGGGCAAAATAACAGATGACAATAGTTATAGGAACAGACAAAGATTTACTTGTCCTTTTACTCTACTACTTTGGCTCACAAACACATAACTGTTTGTGTTTAAAATGTGAACAAAGGCAGAAGAAAACATATCACATTAAGGAGCTAAAGCTGAAGCTCGGTGATGAAATTTGTAGTAATATTCTTTTCTGTCATGCATTCATGGGATGTGACACATCACACATCTATGGTATAGGAAAGGGGAAAACATTGGATCTGCTCCAGAATGACAGTGCCTTCAGGCAACTTGCGAAAGTATTTCAGATAGTATTCCCAGTGTGTCAAAAGAAGACACTGTAAAATCGGCAGAACAGCTGTAGTACACCTGTACAATGGGTCAAGAAGTGACACACTCGACACTTTGCGTTGTTAAGTGTTTAGTGAGAATGCAGCTACTAGTTCCAAATGTGTACAACCAGAACAATTACCTCCAACTAGTGCTTCAGCTCGTTTCCATTTATTAAGGGTTTTCTATCAGATACAAGAATGGAAGGGAATTAAGATGAATCCAGAAGAATGGGGATGGAGAAAATGTGGCTACCTTCTCTTGCCAATTTCGACAGACAAGCCAACAGTTCCGGAATGCCTTTTTAAGGTAATCAGGTGCACTTGCAAGGAAGATGGTTGCGGTGCATCCAACTGCAGTTCTAGGAAACACGGCATCTAATGTTCTTCGGCTTGTGGAAACTGTCATGGATCAACCTGTAAAAACCGTGAATTACCTCCCGAGGACTGCAATTACTGTGACGGCTTTTAAGGTAGGGTGTTCCTACATATCCATGCAAATTAGCCAGTTTTCCTATCCAAATACACAGATATTTAATGCTGTGACCTTTTAATATACCATTTTGTTCAGAAAAATATAATCTTTTCCAATATAGATACAAATTTTCATTTTTCTCATCGAATAACTAGAAATTCGTCAACGAATTGCTTGTTTTTACCATTTTTTTAAAATATATTTTGCGTCACGATTTCCAAAATATAAAACTATATTGGAAAAACTGCATTACTTTTCTCGTCAGATTAATACTCTGGAAGCTGTAGCTATCATAATTCTCGAGAAAATAGGCTAGTAGTGGACGCATGTATAACTGGTTTTAAAAAGGGGTATATACCACTCTTAAACAGGATGATTCTGTTAAATAACATTTCGAGCTTATATGTAGGTTATTTTCCGAATTGTTGGATCAGTTTGTTAACATTAATAGAAATATAAAATCACGTTAATGTTTGTTTAGGTAACCTATAATTTAAATTAAAGTACTTATGTATGTTACCTAATGCATGTTTATTCAGTATTGTGTGTTAGAGTGCATCCCAATGTGTGTATATTTTTCTATTTCTTCTCGATACAGGTCACTGGAAATCTTGTGTAAATTTAATTGTATGGTATGTTATGTGAGAATGGCCGTGTCGAATTTTTCTTTCAAACGATAAGCAGTTGAAATGAGTCTGATTTTGTTTTCTGGAATATAATTTTGTTGAAATTTTAAGGAATGGACTGGGTTATCGCTTTGTATCACTTTATTTGTTCAGTAATCAACATTTCGTCACCTTACACCATTGATAGTTATTCTACCAGTGAGGAAGAAAGAAACGAAAACGAAAAAGCAAAATAACAAAACAATTGCATAGTGAATAGTGTTGCCACAGGGCATAACATAAGGGTCAAACAATCGATATATAATAATGGTAATAATAATATAGAGTGCAAGAGTTCAATGTCTCAATAAATTTTGGTAGATTTCAAAAACGTTTTAACACATCACTAACTGAAAAAGGAATATCATTTAAGTGACTTTAAATATATATTATGGAAAATGAATATAGTTCGGATCTGACAATTTGACATGGGATACAATGCTTTCTGTTATTTTGCCTACATATTCAATACTTTTTCCGTGGCCGATCACAAAATAAAATCTACTAACCAGATTTCAGTGAATTTAGGATCTGGTATAGGAAATCTTGTGTGCTTCTGTTTGTCCCACCGAAACTTTTTCAATACGATGTTCCGTTTTCGTTTTATTGAATTTTTAAAGATTTTCCAGGACGAGTCACAAAAAAAACTATATACATATAAAAATATATACATTTATATATATGAGCAGATTTTGGTGAAATGAAATTATATTTAATACAAAAATAGTCTTTAATTTTAGTCACGACTTTCTTTGACGTACGATACTTTTCGATTCGTCTGTTTTTCCAGGAAATTTTCTGGAAAACCAAAAACCTATTTTGTGTTGATTTTTGTTAATTTGTAATATATTATGAAAATCGTTGTGTACTTTAACTTTGTCCTGAAACATTTTGCTGTAAAATGCGCTATTTTCAATTTATTTCAATATTTTAGGTTTTTCTGTGACGAATTCCAGAAAACAAAATAGTAGTTATTAGTGTATTTTTGTAAATTTTTGATATGTTATGGTAAATTTGGCTCTCTTTAATTTTAGTGTCTTTACCTTTCTTCGTAGAACGCACCGTTTTCCAGTTATTAATTTATTCCGCATTTTTCCGGGACAAATCCCGGAAAAAACGTTACCAAAATAAAGTGGATTTCGGTGGATTTTGGATATGTTATTCTACAAATTTTTCTGCAAATTTTGATGTAATAAAACCTTTTCTTGCAATTTGTCCGTAAATCGACCCCTTTTTCTCATAAAATGCCTGGACTATGAATCCTTCAGAGAAACGGTGTTGCTGTGTAGCGGGAGGAGGTAGGAGGGTGAAGGGAGGAGGGAGGTTTATCACCGTTACAGATCCGCACTTCCCCTACCGCGGGCGACGTTGAGGCGTGTCAGTGTCATCCCCACCCTGCTCGTCTTCCCGGAGCTTGGCGTCAACTTTCCCGTCGAGCAGCACAAGGCAGACACTGAAAATGCCAAATTAGCCAGTTTTCCTAACAAAATACACTGATATTTAATGCTGTGACCTTTTAATATACCATTTTGTTCAGAAAAATATAATCTTTTCCAATATAGATTCAAATTTTCATTTTTCTCATCGAATAACTAGAAATTCGTCAACGAATTGCTTGTTTTTACCATTTTTTTAAAATATATTTTGCGTCACGTTTTCCAAAATATAAAACTATATTGGAAAAACTGCATTACTTTTCTCGTCAGATTAATACTCTGGAAGCTGTAGCTATCATAATTCTCGAGAAAATAGGCTAGTAGTGGACGCATGTATAACTGGTTTTAAAAAGGGGTATATACCACTCTTAAGTGCTTTAAAGAATCTGTACTGGTTGTTTTAAGCCTAAAAATTACTCTGAAAACATGCGTTTTAGCCATTTTAACTCTTCTAAAAACTTAATCCGAAATGAACAGTACTTTTCAGCCCTCAGCGAACTCTTAAATGTTTTTCGTAAGCAGACCCCACTCGGATATCTTGAATTGTTTTGAAATCGCGTTGTTTTTCCTGAATCTCTGCACACCATATGTGTGCCCGGGTCCAGCTCCCAGTTAGGACTTGCTCAGCGCGAACTGACAGATTGGACTGAATTGAGGCCCCCTCTGCACACACGGTCAGACCAGGTGCTCAGCACTGGAGCCTTCCCGCACGCGAATAGTCTTGTCGTTGCTGTACCTGTTGGATGTAGCGTTTCATCGTAGAACATGGAAGTAAACTTTGGATGTTGCAATTGCAGTTGCACTTTCGGCTGATGGCAGAGCAACCAAAGGAGTACAAACACAGACGTCTTGTCACGACACCAAGCTTATGGGACTGTTCGACTGACTTTTGGCCTGGCGAGACGCTGATTCCCACACACGGCAGTTCGGACTAAGGTTTTTCGAGCCCACAGTCCGATTTGATGGAAATTCATCAGTTTCGACTGGAAAAAAAATTATTCAATGTATAAATTCTAAATGGCAAGAATTTTTAAAATCGCAAATCAAAAATATCTGGAATATTCCTGAAAAACTTTCCAGAAATACACAGTATAACCTCAGGTATACAAGAGACATATACAAAACTAATAGATTTTTTGGTTCCACTAGAAACAATAGAAACAGAAGAAATACTAATTAGCCAAGCTGTAGAAAATATAAAGCAACAATTTACAGACCAAGAAATTATGGACGCTATTAAATCCCTTAAAAATAATAAAGCTCCTGGACCGGACACAATCACTATAGAGGTCATCAAAGAAATTTATCTAACAACAAAATAAATCAAAATATAATGAATACCTAAATGTCTAAAAGATAGCATATTTCCACAAACTTGGAAGAATGCAGAGCTAGTTTTACTATATAAAGGTAATAATAAATCGAAGATAAATCCCTCATCGTACGGTTCTATTTGTCTACTTTCTACTTTAGGCAAAATACTAGAAAGATTAATTTTACGAAGAATATATCCAGTGGTTTAAGAACATATACTTGACAATCAATTCTTTAGACCTAAATTATCAAGGGAGCATGCTATGCATAAATTATTGAAAGTAACCAATAATATACAAGACAAATATATTATAATATTGATATAAGTAATGCATTCTCGACTTTTCGATGGAAACATTAAAACTGAACTAAATAAAATTAATATTTCAACAAATATAAAAGAATTGATGTGGAATTATCTACCAGACAGAAGTCTGCAAATTACAAGAAGGGAACTTGAAATACATGGGGTAATGAATCGTGGATGTCCCCCTAGGTCCAGTTTTATGGAATTTAGTAATAGACACCTTAAAGGAAGGTGAAAATCATCCTGAAGTTACAACGATCGCTTTTGCTGACGACCTAGCTCTAATAACTAGTGGGAACACTCGCCAAGAACTAGAAATCATTGCCCATATTGCCCTAACAGATGTTTACACATGGATGACCGACCACGATTTAGATATTTCCATCCCAAAAACATTGACTCTTCAGGTAAAGGGAGATTTATATAAACGACCTCCAGTCATCAATAATAAAAGTACACGATTCGTCAAAACACTTATATACCTGGGAGTAAATTTGGATCATAAATAAGTTTTTTGCCGCATGTTAGATACACCGATAAGATAAAAAAGGTTCTGCAATTAAGACAAAACATTTGGAATACAAATAAGTATAATAATATATAAAGTGTTTTTGCAACATATTACAATATGCTTCTACAGTCTTCTCCCATCGGCTTACAAATACACACATCAAAATAACTCTTGGATCAGCTCAACGTTATATATTAATAAATCTTTTTAATCTATGTCCAACAACTTCATACGCCGCAACTCTTAATTGTTAATAAAATCATACCCGTAGAATACTGGCTACATAAAAATATCAGTTACTACTTAATGCAAGGACAAAAAATACAAGAGGGGGAGAAATACATACAACTGAAATTCAAGGAGACAAAATATGTTTTTTTTTTTTTTTTTTTTTTTTTTTTTAAGGAATGGAGATCCCCCAGAGGCGAAAAATTGTTTCAATGCTTACCTCAATAACGAAAAATTTATTAGGGACTAGATACAAGACATACCGCACAAGGAAGGTCATTTTAATGTTAAAAATTTTATTAAAATATAAATGAGTGGTATGATTGTGATATATATTTTAATAAACAAATTATCTCTTTGATAACTGGCCACGGACAACTTAAATATTGTTTTTAAAATGTAATAAATAATTTTCATGAAGATATTTGTCAATGTGGATCAGCACGACATGACACTTACCATCTCTTATATTATAATTGCGACATTTTCCCGGAAGAAACAAACAAACTTAGAAGAAATTTAAAACAATATAATGAGGACTGGCCACTAATTACAAGATAAATATATAATGGTGAAATCTATTCGTGCATCAGTACTTTTATGAAAATTGTTTGATACAGTTAAAACATTGAATAATAATTTGGAGGATTTACTAATTGTATATAACTGTAAAAAGTAGAAAATATAATCTTAATAATTGTACCAGCATAGTTGATTATAATTTTATTTAATGATCAAGTTGAATATTTAGTGTTTCTGTAATCACACATTCTAATAGCAAACATAATTTAAAAAAATTTCTTCGCTCTTTCCTCTTTTCTTGTGAATATTTTTAAATATATAAATGCCAATTTTAGTAAAAAAAAAAAGTAATATATTATAAATGTATATTTTATTTCTTTACCTGTTAATTTTAGTATACATACCTAATAAAAATAATTTTTTTAAATATATTTTAACATTATAATCAGCGAAATCATATTGTGAGGAGAATGTATATTAATGGATAGATAGTAAAAGAGAGTGAAATGTACATTTATTAAGGAATGATGTTACACAATAATTAAAATTAATATTTAATGATGTAAAAAAAGTATTTATGCTGATACAATAATCTTAACATTGGCTGATTATAGATTAATTGAATGTCGGTATTATTAGATTAATTGTATGATTTATGTTATTTTCTATCTCTATTTATTGTTTTTTTTTTTTTAGTATTTTCATTATTTTTAGTATTTTCTTTTACTATATAAATTTTCTGATTAAAATTAATTATGTAATTATTGTACCTATAAAATATTAGCCAATGTTACATCTGAGGGCTCTGTCCCTCGTGGAAACCGACCATCCAAGTTTCCGAGATGATCGAGCCAAATATCGCTCTCCGTCCAGTATGGACCACCCTTCAGGTTTCCATCCTGAACGGACCTCAGGGGATTTCCAAGCCACACCCGTAAATATATCAATAATTGTATTAAATATAATAATTTCTGGCAGTTCACACAATTGTTCTAGTAAAAATAATAAATAAAATGTCTCATTTTTAATGATAGCTAAATTACGAGGAAAACCATATAAATATAAATTAATTAAAACCCCGGAAGGGGCTAACGCTATTTATTCTTTATGTTCAGTCCACGTTTCTTGCTCACACACAACGGTTTCGACTAGTTTGGTGGCCTTAAGAGAAAATGGCGACCACGTTTGCCAGATTGTAACTCAGCTTGTTAAAATTAAAACTTTTTTTGTATACCATCTTTGATTATATCTTTTTAAATTTTACTATTGATGTATTTAGACCGTAAATTGTCTATTGGCTGTATTTTCACAAAAAAATTTCAATGCTAAACACCATTTATGAGTTCTCAAAAAGAAACTATTTGTAGTAGACTGTCACTGGTAATAACACTACGGCGGTCCATGAAATTACGTGATGTGCTCAAAGGAGCAAAAAAAAAAAATAATATCAAATGTTTTTAAAACAATTGTTGACAAATAATATTGAAACCAAGATGGCGTCTTTCAATTGCGACTCCTGAGAAATAAAAATTTAATATTATCAGGTAATTCTAATGAAACAGGAAAATATACTTCTCATTTAAAATATTACTTTACAAAATCCAATGTTTCACTTACATTTTAATAAGTTTTTTATTACAATACAAAGTTGTGTCCTAAAACTGTCCTTCTCGTTACATATATTTGACAACAGAGCACACATAGTGTATTGGCAGTGTTGCCAAATTAGAGAATTTGTCGCTAGAAATGACGATTTTTGCTCGTCATAGCGACAAACAAATGTTTTGACAACAAAAATTATTTAGCGACTTATCTGACGACTTTTGGATTACAAATCAAAACAGTTTTAGGCAATGGATATGTTTTTTTGGTCAACTTGTAAAAAATAAAACTTAAAATTTTAGAGGAAAGTAATTAACTATAGAATAGGTACTGCACTGATACTTACAGTAAAAATACACTGTCTATATGACGCACTACCTACTAGTGTTATCTTCGATAAGTATTATCGATCTATTCTTGAAATTTTCAACATTTCAACTTAAAATTTTTTTTAGAGTTGACGAAAAACGTACGTAATATTAATAATAAAATATGTTTCTGTCCATCATCATCTTGTTTTTCGAAATGTTAACTCGTAATCAAATTATTTATACCAGTGGTAACACAATAGCATCGCGTTCGGGGAATCCCCGGATTTCGTTACGTTTTGTACTTGAATAATCAGATTGATATTTACTTGGTCGATTGTTGTATATCCTCTAGCTCGCTCGCTTTTTAATTCATTTTAAGTAATTACAAAGTGCTTAAACTTGTGTTGTGGTTACCTTAAATAATGGATTTACCTCAGAAAAAAGAATCGGTCCGTTCAAAAAATATCGAGATAGTGGAAGGCAGAGCCTGAATTCAAGGGATGGCTGAAACCAGTCTTTGGAGACCCATCGAAGGTACTTTGTCTAATGTATAACAGTTTTGTTATAAATTGAGTGGTATTAGAAAACATAATAATATTCACAATCATAAACAAAACATAAAAAAACCTCTTGTGGAAATTGTCCCGAAAACTACGGTTAGAATAGCAAGCAGAGTGGAAGGTGTCCTTTTCTTTATTTATTGCTGAACATTGTTGTATTTTAGCTGCAGATCACTGTGTAAAAAGGTGTTTTCTAGTGATGGGTGCGCTAAAAACATGCAATTACATCGTCCAAAGTGTACTAACATTATAACCGAAGTTTTGGCTCCATATTTTACACAATCATTGGTTGAAGACATAGGTGATCAAAACTACAGTTTACTAATAAATGAATCCACATATGTATCAAACCACTGACGAGCATTCCTTCACTCCCCCATGGCTAACGACCAGAAACTGTACAAGCGAAATTTGTCTTTGGCCACAAAAAAAAAAAACTGTGTGGTTGAGAAATGCCAACATCAAAAAATTAAATTTTAACTATGAGGAAAAAACAGTAATTTCTTAAACATAAATAAATAAATAGTATTTTTATGAACCACTTTTTCAGATTTTATGGAATGGTGTATTAACGGAGTGGCGTATTGATTATATGGCAAAATATGCTTTCGAATAATGTTTGCCAATGTTATAATAATTTGGTAGCATGGCTGCAGAACAAAAATCATATTTGTGCTTTGCTTTTGCTCAGTTTTTTTTCTTCTTTTTTTTCAATTGAAACTGGGGTTATGATTTTCAGCATTCAAACTTTACGGATTTGCAGCTTTTAATATTTGAAACAACATAAAAAAAAACATTTTAACATAATGTTTTTGTTGTTCCTTACTGAAAAATAAAGCATCTTAAACGTAATAGGCTAATATTCGCAGCAATGAACGACCACAAAGAAAAAGTAGGCAACTTTTACTCTCGAAAGGTTAACGACTTTCAGGTTGTAGGTTGCCTCTATATCACAGAATAAACAATTTGTTATTCTGTGTCTATATCCCACACAGTTCGCTGATTTTCAAAGACAATAAGAGCATTAGTTATAGCAGTGAGTTTTGGCTTTATCTTCCTTGCTTTGTGCTGCCGACCGGCCATAGAAAAGTACTTAAAACATCAATATTCTAAGAGGGGTTAAAAGTAAATAAACGAACAAAAATTGGTACTATTAAATACCTGTTCTTAACGTATACCACAGATTCATACCTCATCTCACGAACCCATAATTATTCCAAAAGGATTTTAAATAGGTAAAATAAGAATGATGCAAACTCAGTTTTTGGATTTTTTTAATTTTTAAAATTTTCACTTTTTAAGAAAACCAAATTTGGAAGTTTCTATCATATGTATTTTTATTAATGAAACCACGTTAAAAAAGCTTTAAAATGGGACCAATTTGAGCTAACATCAACCGTTCCCAAATTACAAATATGATTATAGATAATAAATATTCAAAGTTTGTGTTATTATTGAATTTTGTTAATTAATTGGGGGGGAAAAACACTAACTTAAAAAAAAAATTTCCATTCATTTCACGCAAGTACACTGTAAACAAAAAAAAAATGTGTGCGTGGAGTTTATGCACGACTTAAGTGTAACTTCTTAAGTATATGGATAAATAAGTACTTTTTTATTGAACAAAAGATACTAGTTTAAGATAGTAAGGATAATCTCAAATTAAAGAAAAAAAACAAATAGCCAGTCATGGGGACTGTCAACAGAAGTGAAAACTTAAAACTTTGTTTTTAAATGTGTAATATGGCATCATTTCTACGTCAAATGTACATAAGAAAATGATTTTGGTATTATATCAGTACGATGTCAGCATATCATTTATCCTTACATCATTTTTTAGTCACAACAGATGTCAGTGGTATGTCAAAATTACGGAAAAATTCATTACCTAGCTATGACCTACCCCAGTGATGTCAGGCCTAGGTCATGTATTCACGTGGTAAATTTAACTTCACTTACTGCTACTACAGCATGTCGGTGACGCGAACTCACATGATTTTACCTATTAAAAAAAAAAATCCAACACGCACATGATGCAGTCGAGTATATACAATGTATTAGTGTATATATGCGTATACATGTACACAGGCCGCTGCGCGTCGCCAGTCTGGCGCAACACGTCACTAGCATGTCGGTGACGCGAACCCATAAGTTATGACCCTACCAAAAATCGCCCAACGCGGCTAAAGAAGTTTTCACTTCAAAAATCTTTTTCCGCGCCCTGTAGCCTACTCTCATATCCGTTCACTCACTTTTTCCTTTGATAATACATCTTGTCTACTTATGCCTTTTTGTAATTTGTAGGCATGATGGCAAATCGCGATCTCCAGCTGAGTAAAATGAACAACAAAATTCCAAAAGAACGTAAATTACATTTATAAAGTATCTCACAATTCTACAAGTCGTTTTGACATTTCAATTCACAGTGTTCACGTAAAAAAAAAATAACACTTACAAGACTAACCTCTTTTAATTCCATACGACGTTTTTTTACAAATAAATCTCACTATTCACATAAAAATGAATTATACTTACAAAATTAATCGCACAAATCAATAACTCTTTTCCACACAAATAATTAAATTGTAGATTTAAAAAATATGTATATATATATATGGTAGCGCCAATCGATAGCCGTTACGAAAACTGAGTTGTAGATAAACACAAGCAGCGTTATGAGAGTTCCGTAGCATCACTGCTGCGTCGTTTCTACATCTCCCCTGCCGTATCCCCTTTCGGCTGTTTGTACTAGCATATAGCGTGCTACACTATGTACTTATCCCCTCCCCCCACCCTCCTTCTCAATCCATTCGACCGCTAGTGCATGCGTTTGAGTGACGTCGCCGCTGACGCACTCTCCTCCTCTACGGGTTCTCCCACCACGTACCAACTTTTCCCCTCATTCGATCGGAATTTTCGTAACGCTCGAAAATTGTACCCCCCCTCAGCAAAGAAGTTTCTGTTCAAAATCATTGAAATCTAAGAGTGGAGTCAGGTATAAAGTGTGTGCTGATTTGTCGTGGAATCACCCGTGTATGCAATCTTTAAGATTGATTGTTACAGTGTATGCGAGTAAACAAGGTAGGTTCTCGTGTCGGAGAAGACTCAGTTCTCGGTGCCGGCTCTGCTGACGGGCGTTCTTTGACAGAGATCCTCACTCGCTAATGGAGCTCCTGAATGGTTTCCTGTTGCCCAGAGACCCCGGCGCCGCCGGTGTGAAAGAGAACATTGAGAGTGGCTGTCTGCCGCCGAGTGTGGTGAAGGGGGCAGGCAGTATGCGCAAAGCTGGGTTCACGCGTTGTATCCCACATCTGTTGGTAGTTTTAGTAACTACATGAACTACCAAGCTTGGGTTCACGCGATGTATCCGACATCTGTTGGTAGTTTTAGTAACTACATGAACTACCAAGCTTGGGTTCACGCGATGTAGCCGACACATGTTGGTAGAAACGATTATCTCACGTCTTACCAGAAATTTGTGATCACAGGTTTTCAAACGTTTAAATTAATTTGGGTTATGTAAAATGTTTAGTTGACCATTCCACTCATACAAAAATTTATTTTTTTATTTACATTAACTGCTATTTACTTATTATAAGTAATAGCAATAATTAATTTTAAAGCAGGAATTGCATATACCTGAGCATTGTAATATATCGACAGTTTCTTGCTACAATATTTTTGAAAATTATAAAGTCCCGCCAAAATTGCATCCTGATCTACTTTTATTGGATGTTGCGCTATGCGTCCGTAACAGGAAATATATGTTAAATTCCCTCCTATGTACTCTGCCTCTCCTCGAAAACATGGCGGTCGAATCTTGTACGCACAACCTACTGTTACTGCTATTTTTTCAATTGTGCACCAAACTTAATGTGATGGCAACATGTGATGCCAGCAATGTTGGCGCCTAATTGAACGCGGCGGAATTTTTTCGTTGGAATTTTTTCATCGACTGCCGCCACATTTTACCATCCATCTTGTTTGGTTCGTGTGTTCGTTAGTTTGGCCTATGGTCCTCCAGGTGTCAAGTGGTTCGTTAATTAATAACCATTCAAACGTACACGTTTTTACAGTCAAGCACTCCAACAAATAATTCTCATGTTGTAGTCTACTCACAGGTATTGACACACTACACACTTAAAACTTTTTAAATAAAAATATTTTGACATGGAGTTTGGCTAAATTTGGGAAAGTAAAAAAAGATTGTGGGGTTGACCCCATTAATAAAATACAAAAACTGCAATTTACACCCTCCCCCTTTGACCATGGGCGTATGCAAAAAAAAAGGGGAGGGATGCGAGTGATTGGGGGACATAAACATCCCCAACACAGAATTTTAAACAAATGTAAAATTCAAACCACGTAAAGGAAAGGATTCGAAAGCAAACAGCGGGCAAAGTGGTTCTATCATCCTCTCCTAAAAGTCGATTTCAAAAGTTTGATATGGTATCTGTACGGAGTAGAGCTACGTCAGGGGTTTCATAAGCCTAAGGTGGTCACATATTCAGATGCACGCCTTAAAATTTTGGTGTTCGTGCAACTTTGGAATTAAACTTCTGGGAAGGATAAAACTTTTTTTACGGTAGTTATATGGATAAACGAGCCCAAAAAAAAAAACCTTCACTTTGATGACGGATCTCCTGGTACTGGCGAAAATAATAAGTTCCGAAATCGCGAAACTCGTTCGTGTTAACTTGTGGACGTATGCTCCTTGAGTTCCACCTCTGGGCACAGCAATGGGAAGCGATACCGTGCGAGAAACCCCATGGATGCAGACGTCTCCAATTTCGTAACAATGCTCCTCCAACTCTTCAAGGATCTTTCCGTGCGCGATGGTTCTCGTCACGCCCGCTGCCTCCTCAACTGTTGTGCTGTTACGTCCCACAGCCAATTACCCCTGTAAGACGGCACCCGGCTCTTTCATCTGCAGGCTGAGACACGCCTAGCACGCAAGCTCGTCAGCCAGGAGATTGTCTTTCTGGACTGAACCGTTCGAGTAAGTGGAATGGTCGCAGATATACTCGATACGATGGACAATTTTTAAGTTAAAACAGTTTTCAATTTTTCCATCAGCGTCCGATTATTTTTGGTTCTGTGCGACTTTTTTTTTTTTTTTTAATGTGTAACACCTTGGCTCTCAATATTTGGCATTTGGTGGGGATGAAGTCAAGGAACGGAAATGTGTAACCGCTGTGATGCCCTCTTTGGCGGATGGCGAGAACTGAAGTTCACAACGCCAAAGGGAAGCTTTATAGTATTAACTGTTTGTATTGAATTGTACAAGATGACAGTATTTTTAATAAAATCCCTTGTCTAAAATTAGGTCCAAAACCGGGGTTTTTGTATTATTTCCAGCATTTTCCGCTTTGATCGGAGCCGTTTCATTATATAGTTTAAAATTTCGCATTGCGAATCGAATAATTCTAAAGTCGACGACGTAGCTGCTCCGGCAGCGAATTATAGAAGTGGGTGTGGAAACTGAAGTGTGATTAGCGTTCGTAAACTTAGTTTAAAACACAATTTTTGTATGCCCATCACCTTTGGCATTATTTTAAAGATTTCTACTTTAAAATTCGTGTCAAGAGTTTCGTATTATTTTTGTATTTGCAACGTGAGAACACGCCACTTTTCTCATTACCGAGGTTAGATGTTGCACATCTCTGGCGAGTACTGAAAGACTCGATCACACATTTTCTTGCTAATTTGATTGTTTTTGATTTGCGGTTTAATCTCGATCCATTACGGTGTGATGGCCAGCGATTTGCACTGGCGTGACGCACAGAGGTGTAAAGGACAATTTTCTTGGACAAAACCTCTGTTCTAGGATAATTTAATTTATTATAACTTTCGCCATATCCATATCACCAAGAAAAAAAATAAAACAATCAGAATTCAGTACCCATAATTCCGCATAAATCGAACCACTTTTGGAGGGTTTTCACAGGTAGGCAGCAAATGCTCTGTTTCCAATGAATTTAGTTGCCGAATATATTATAAGCACCAACATATATAATTTCAAGTTAATTTTTAATTTTTTTAAACTGGTCTAGGAAAACCAGTCTTTGCCTCATAATGCGACGGTTGGATCAAAACACAGCCTCTCCCTCTTCGGGGAGGAAAAAAAAAACTGTAACGTAGAACATAGGTCATGGGAACAAAATTTGACCGCCATGAGGTCGAACCTACTGATTGACAAGTACGGTCAGGTGCATGGAAGAGATGTCGTGCTCATATAGGATGGAAATGATTCTATTATGTTTATTTTGCGGACGCATAGCGCAGCAACCATCGAGAGAAAGAGTAGGGTGCCATTTTTTTTAGGGAGTTGGGAGGTTGTCGAGGTATTACATTGCTCAGGTAATTACTGCTTTAAAAATGACAGGCTATTAATGTTAGTGAAGATATGGAAATATGTTTAGAAGTTTCGAATCTTTCACCAACATTTTTGCATAACCTATTTTTTTTTTTTTTTTTAATTGTGAACCTAATTTTAACCGTCTTAAGTGGCAATGAAAAAAAAGAATCTCTCTCGAGCGGACTTCACAAGCTGAGCGAACCGTTTTCGTTCGCGTCACTTCGGAGCGCCGTGCGGCCTCGCGGCCATCTTTGTTTACTAACAAGCGGCGGCCTTGCGGCCGGAAAACATTCCGCGGCCTGGCCTGTTTCTTCTCCCGCGCGGCGATTGTCGGGGTCCCGGCCGCGCGGAAGTAGAGTAGCGTTTTCGATGACGTCCAAGGTCAGCAGAAAAGAAAAAAAGTAGTCCTGTGTACGTGGCACATTGTGCGTGGAATGCAAGGGCATGTTCGTGCAACCTCGTAACACTTCTTCTGGGATACTTAACGGTATTAATGTGACTGATCAAACCCTACCAATTCTTTACTTTGGTTGCGATCTCCTGGAACCCATCTTAAATGTGAGTCTTTTCAGTACTCGCCATCGATTTTTAACATTCTAACCTTGTTAACGAGCAAATTCGTATTCTCGTGTTGCAAATACACTTAAAATATGAAACTAGCACACGCTATTTAACGTAGAATTAATTAAAATAATGCCAAGCGTGATAAATATGTACGCCAATTGTGTTTTCAACTGAATTTCTTTGGCGCGAATCACACGCAGTATACGCACCCGTCGCTATAATTCGTTGCAACTACGTCGACTTATCGAATCATTCGATTTGCTGAGCGAAGTTTTAAACTATACATTGAAACGGTTCCGATAAAAGCGAAAAAGGCTTGAAAAAACACTAATAAAAACCGGCTTCATTTTTGACGTGAATACGTCTTTAAAATTGCCTCCATAGTGGGAGGTAATTAAAAAAAACTAATGATGATAAAATCAGGGGATACAGTTTGGTGTTCCAGCTACATATCTTAAGGGGCCCGCCTACCTGGGCACACATACGGTGTGCAGAGCTTCAGGAAAAACAACGCGATTTCAAAACTACTCAAGTTATCCGAGTGGGGCCTATTTACGAATAGCATTTAAGAGTTCCCTGAGGCCCGAAAAGTACTTTTAATTTCGGATAAAGTTTTTAAACTGTATTTTTAGAAGCGTTAAAATGCCTAAAACGCGTGTTTTCAGAGTAATTTTTAGGAATAAAACAATCAGTACAGATTCTTGAAAGCACTTAAGGGGCTTGCATAACACCTTTATCTTCATTTCTCCGCCATATAATGTTACGGTCACCGCTCAAATTTCACAGTTATCCTGTGACGACGAGACGAATGCGCGCCAGTTCAGAGACTTGCGCTTAGAGGCTATACCGCGCTGGAAGCACCAGCGAGCGTCGCGCTTATCATCCCGCCTCACTAACACACATACACCCCTGACGAGGCGGGCCCCTTAACATCTCCATCCAACATTTAATTGCACCACTGTATAGCTAAAGGATCAAAGAATTTGTTACGCTGAGTGAGGATTTGAACGCATCGCGCGTGGTGGAGGGGAAAGCGCCGCCATTTTGAGGTCATTTTGCTTCGTTTAGAGATTTCCATTTAATATAACTTTTGACTCGGAGAAACTAAGACGTTCGTTTGGGTTTAAATCGTCAGCTCTCGTCAAAAGCTATCGATTGCATATATAAAACATTAGTGTAAAATAGTTACAGTGAATATGTATGGTGTTAAAATAAAAACATGATTATAGCATACATAAAATAGCGTATTTTTTATAGAAAATATTACCTGTTACGTACACGTATTCACGTACAACACAAGACCGTGTCCATGACACATCCACATCCTATTTTATTATTAAGGTAATGTTAAACCAAGAACAAATATTATAAACGAAGTGTAAAAAAGAGTAAAGCTGTTATTTATAGTGTCTTGTCTTATTTCAGCAATTTAAGTTTAGGGCGTCGTGATAAAATAAGTATGTGCGTATGCTGGGCCACGCAGTTATTTCAAGACTCTTAAAAACACGAACTAAGATATATTTTTTTAATAGAAAGATGTATAAATTATGGGAAACCAGAAGACCAAAAATTGCAAACTGTTACTAAATGGCATGGGGTTGTTTTCAACCGTTAGATTTGTTTTTTTGGTCGTGATCCTGGTTTATGCTCGTTGTTTGCGCCCTGACGTCGCTACGGCCAATTTGAAATGTTTCATCGCCGTAAACTATTCCAATCTATGGCGGATCAGGTTCGCAAATGATTGGTTGCCGGTCGATTTTTTTTTTGTGCGCGGGTCGTTTGCGACGCACACAGACCAAGCTTATTCTGCCCTAATTCCGCTTCACGTACCTCAACCGTGCGTTCAGTCACTGTTCTGTTCTCCCATCACCAGAGCCAAGTTTATTTCGCAGATTCACCGGTAGCAAAGTAGACTAGAAGCGCACATAAATCTGCTTCACTTTGATTGGACTGCAGTGATTTTGACACGCCCGTTGGTGATCCTGAGCCAGTTATAACGAAGGAGAAGTGATTACCCAAAGTTGTCCTATACTGGAGTGAAATCTGAGATATTGTCGTGACTATACTCTTTACCCCGTATCGTACCTATTAATACCGATGTCGTCTAGGCGTTATTATCTGAATTATTATTATTATATAATGTCCTGTTTTTGCTCGTGATTTTAAATACATACATTTTAAAACTATAGGTTATTGTTTATAAATGATAACAATTTAATTAGTGTTTTGAAGTTATGATTTTGAGAAACTAATAAACCAATATTCTTATCAACCCCAGCATGAACGGAAAGCTTGTATTCGTGTAGTGTATATTTTTGAATTAACAGCTTGCATGTAGCCTTCTTCTTCTTAGGAAAATATTCATATAAGAAAGAGAGGGAGAAAACTCTGTGGTTGTTTTTATTTATTTTCTGAAACTGTAGATTAGACGATTAGAGTTCGATTAACGTTTCCGGATGCAAAAGTTCGCGTCAGTGGTATTCCCCCCCCCCCCCCCCCTTGTGTTAAAAGTAGCGGCAGCCCACCAGGCGCTAAAATACCTCGCTCGATATGTATCGATTGTCGCACACCGCGGCAGGTCGACGATCTCGACCGCAGAGCGCCTGCGTCGGGGCGCATCGTCCGTTATGCCGGAATTACAACAGCGATCTCGTTCATCAGGCGCCGAGCTATCCGCAGCACACTTTTCGTTCGTCATAAACTTTTTCCATGTAAACACTGCTCATCATTGTAATTTAATTATGTACTCATCTGTGACTAGGGAGATTTTTGTTTCAAAAATATAAACATTAAAATTTGTTCAAACGTAAGTTTAAAAAATAATTATCGAAGCAGCTAATCAAACAGAAATAAAAAAATCTTCCAATATATTATTTGACTTTCAAAAACCGTACAGGTATTTGGAGGTTGTAATTTAATCCGTACGCCCGTCAAAGGTATGAAGTTTCCAAAATTTTAATGGACGGACGGGTGAACTTTTCCGGCCAATCTAATTGGTGGACGGATGACGGACGGACAATTTTAATTCCGGCTTTACCTCAAACATTTTTTTAATCAACCCTTGTGGGTTACCAATGTCTAACCTGCACTGCAGTAAGACAACGACTTAAGGTGGACAAACTACTTTTTTGGCCTCAAGTAGTTGTGACTATAGCGTCAAAGCCTACGATCGATATGTAAATTAAGGGTCCCGCCTTCTTGGGCACACATACTATGCGCAGAGCTTCCGAAAAAAAAAACACAATTTAAAAACTATTCAAGATATCCGAGTTGGGGTGTTTTTGAAAAACTTTTAAGAACTTCCCGAGGGCCTAAAAGTATTTTTTTGATTTCGGATTAAGATTTTAAACTGTATTTTTAGAATGGCTAAAATGCATGGTTTCAAAGTTCATTTTTAGGCGTAATACAACTAGTACAGATTTTTTAAAGCACTTAAGGGACTTGCATTACACCCTTACATTCATGTCTATGCCATATAATGGTACGGTCACCGCTCAAATTTCACAGTTGTCCTATGGACAAGAAGACTGCGCGCCAGTTCAGAGTTTACAGCCTTGCGCTTAGAGGCGACACCGCGCTGGAAGCACCAGCGAGCGTCGCTCTTATCATCCCGCTTCGCTGACACACACACCCCGACCACAGAATAAATAAGGACATCAGAAGCGAACTAGCGAGTCGGCGCCTTTGATGTCAGCGAACTCGGGCGCTGATTGGCTAGTTATGTCCGCCATATTGTAACTGCGTTCCCGAGGTAAACAACCCATATACGACAATGTACTTTCGTGTGAAATGTTTATCGTCAAATATGTTTTTTCGTTGCGATTGAGATAATTAAAAACAATTTCATAAACACGCCGAAGCTTACGATTCGTAATAGAAAAACGTTTTTTTAAGGAAATTATGAAATTTTGATCTTAAACTTGTTATTTTATTAACCTGCGTAGCTGATGCTGACTGGTTATTTTACCCGAATAATCACCTGTTCTGATGGAAGACAAGTCCTTTTTATCTATTAAATGTTTGTTTTTTTGGGTGGTTGCAATAGTTGTGCAGTGCGCGACAGGTATTTTATTGCTAATATGTCCATTTACGAAGTGTAGGATTTCGAGAAAATAAGACATAAAATGCTACTAATTTATTAATACGTATTCAAAATTCATCGGAAATTTTAATGGTAAACTCATATATATAGAAATGCATGTTTTAGTTTGGCAACAGAACACATGTTCGTGATTCAAGGTTAGCACTGCTATAAATGAGTTATGCATTTAAGTCGTTTGTTTATAGTAAATGTAGGCCTACTAATTAGTTTAGTGGTATTTATATAGTAGATATCACGCAGCTTCGTATTGAAAGTGTAAGTTATAATAAATGATTGGCTTGATGAAACCCTACTATAGGAAAACTGGCATATGCTGTTTTCACAACATAAAAATGAGATAAACATAAGTATGCCTACTTACATTGCAAATTAATAAAAAGGTATTTGTCCATTTCTTCGTGATCCAATCACATCAGTTTGATATAGGTAACCAATTTGTGTACCAAGTGTAGGCCTCTGTTACAAAAGTCTCACGAAAGACTTAAAACTAAAGAAAAGTCCTCACATTTTGGCAATTAAAAAAGCTTCCAACAGCAGAATTATTTCCAATACCTACCTTATTTATTTTCATAGAATGTCTTGAATATAATTACATGCTTACAGGAACTGTACAGGTAAGATTCTTAGGGTGGATGTGGGGAGGATAGGGAGTTTTTTTTAGTTCAGATAGTTACACAAATAATTTACTGATTAATTTTTATTTATTTATTAATCCTAAATTCATCTCTGGGCTGTTTTACATTTGGTACATGTTATAAATACAAGATACATGGTAATAACATTACATTATGTTAATACAATCCAATTAATAACATTACATTATGCAAATACAACACAATTACAAGAGTACCTACTTGAGAAATTATAGGTATATCAGTTTTCTCTAGTTTTACATAATTTGTATATTACTTAAGGGAAGCCAGGGTAATAAGAGAAAATATTTTTATTAGATTTAGTTTTATTCATATGTCTTTGATAAAATTTTACATTCACAATTTAAAGTGAAATAATTTTTTTTTAAATTTTATATCATCTTATGTATCCTAAAACCCTATGAGAGGGAATAAGAGACATACTTTTCACTGCCAACTGTATAATAATAAAAACGTAGCAAATAAAATGGACATTTGTAAAAATCTTGCACAAGGACTTTTCCATAAAAAAATTAAAAGTCAAAATTACTGCTAAGAAAATAACTGTAAACAAAAATACCAACACAAACTGAATTACCACTGTTGATGCAGTAACAGATAAAGTGCAACAATCACTTTGGCATAAATGCAGAAACTACATAAATATAGGGTACCATGTTTACATATTTATATACTATGAAGATGCTCAACTAATAGATTTAACTGTGCTTTCTTACTAGTGTTCAAAATTTTAAAGACAAAACGTATCTCATGAGAATCTAACAATGATGCAATACAATAGAATACAGTAGAGTAACAGAAATTGGATTAACCAGAGAAAAATTAACTGTACTGTAATTTGCACTGTTTGCCATATACCTGTAATCCAAGAGTACACACACACACACACACTTGTTGAAGCACAATTACCTGTGTAAAACTTTATTGGCTTTCCTGTTTCTTCTCTTCTGAAGTCGTTCGAAATATATTTCTCTGTTGTACAGTTTCACAGAATGGTATATCTTCATTCTTAAAAATAGCTTCATTGTAAATAATTATGGAAAACTGGGGCAAGGATGGCAGAAGTCAACAAGCTCAAATGCTTGCAAAATTGTTGTGTGCAATTAAATGTGTCTTATGTTTCTCAAACAACAGCTGGAACAATTCATCAAGTTTAAAAATGAAACTAACAAAATATTCACAAGGCATCATGAAAGCTCCAAAATCTCCACGATTACTTTAATATGCTCTGAAATAACCTAACAACTGTGAACTGTCAGTGAGAATGGCATTAGCACGTGCATAGTTTTCACATAGGTACTCCACAAGAATGTCGAATGAGAGCTTTAGACATAAGATAGCCACTAATGTAAACTAACGCATTCTGCTCTGGAACATTCAGATGGCGGTAATCTTGAGCATTAACACAACAAACACTTGGTGACACTTCTTTTCTTAGCTTGCCTCCGGTTGTTCGAACAATTAAATGCTGAACAGTACGTTGTCCCGCGAGGCTATTTACGTTTTTACATTCTTCCAAGAATCAAGTCATTAAAAAAATTTGAATGGAAATTCTTGCAGACATATTTACTTGCCTACGAATCTTAGTAGTAAATCCGATTGCACAAAATCACCACAATATTATTCCAAAACAATCTGTCGCTCTTATACACTAAGCACACGAATACGTTGGAACCGCAGTTAGAACATGGCGGCCGTCCACGCGGTCGAGTTCGTGACTGGCCAGTGGAGTTCGCTTCTGATATCCCTTATTTATTCTGTGCCCCGACTGTACGGGAGTATATTGTGGGCCTAAGGCACAGAATAAACAAATTCTGTGCCTAAGGTGCGAAAGGAAAATGACATGCAACGGTGGTTTCTGCAATTGGCTAAGACAAAGTATTGCCACACCACATTCATGAAACATAGGTCATTTGTGACAAAAGTGATTTCCTTGTAGCTCTATGGCGCGCAGTAAAGTTAAATTTATGGTAACATCTCGTTTAATATTGTCACGTTGGCTTCGTTATATTTTCGATATTTTGGTGGAGAGTTTAGTGAAGGAAATATTTTTTCGAAAATGTGACTTTGTATAAAAGTAAATTTTGTTTGCATTACCAAGTTCTGTGTAAACTCACAAAATTAACTTAACCCGTAATACGTCATACAGAAAAATATTAATACTGTTTTTTTTTCACGACTAGCATATAAAGTTACTTTAATCTGCAACAAAATTTGTAGCAAAACATAAAATATCGACGCTTCACATAGTCGAACATCTGAGAAATAATATGAAATTTAAAAAAAAAAGTATTTTATGAAATAAATTAACATAATAAAATGCAATAATAAATTGAATTATAAATAAAATTGTAACTCCGCTCAGCTAAAACATAATCACCCTCAATTTAAAATCACTAGATCAGTTTGGGACTTAAGAAGATATTTTACTGTTACGAAGGCGGGAGACAGGGACGTGATGCGCGCCAGGTATCCGAGTGTCTGACGGACCCGCACAGCCAGTGGCGGATCCAGGATTTTGGTTTGGGAGAGGCTTGACCCAGCTGAGGCTAGGCTTTATCAAGGCAAACACTAAAACAATAGTGGACCCAGATGCTTTTGGAGGGGGCTTGAGCCCCTTAGCCCCCCCCCCCCCCTCTGGATCCGCTACTGCGCACAGACACTGACTTAACGCGCGCATACATTTGTGATTAGAGCGGCCCGGTCTCACCACCCCCCTGCCCCCGCGGCATCTATCCTTGAGTGGCCTGGGAATTCCGCGGGCCTGCTGAGGCCGCCGCGTGAAGTGGCGTGAATGAGCGCCGCATTCTGGATCCTTCGAGCGTCCGGTCAGGCCCGGTCGGGTTCCAGAAAGACGGCCAACGGATATAAAAGAGGCGACGCCAGCCTCCGGGAGAGTTCCAACCGGCGAGTTGTGTGAAGTGCGAGTTCGGCGAGGAGTATGAGAACCCCTCCCCCCCTCCCCCCCAATTATTTTTCGAGTGGTGCGATGTGGAGCGACGGGATCGTGCGTGTGTGACGAGAGTGGGGGCGAGACTGTTTGAACAGGTGCGAGGTAAGAGGTGAACCACTGTTGAGCCAGGCTCCATTTAGGAGTGTGAACTATGAACTGGACAGATACTTATTGATTTGTGAACAGACATTAAGTATGGTGAGGTAACCTGTAATGTAAATATTTGTAATAAATAAGACTATAAAAGTCAGTTTACCCCACTCGTAACAATACCATTGATAGTCCGGGGTTTGGATTCTAGACCTTCCCAAGAGCGAATGAATGTGTATTTACATTTTGTACTTTCATACAGGAGTTGAGCTAAAAAAAATCGTACATTTCTTGCATTTCAACGGTTTCCGGTATGTACACGTGTGTACCCAGTCGTTTGATCCTATTAAAATATTCATGTGTGATGAAAGGATGCATTACAGAGTAGAAATCTGACGTCCCTATTATTACTTTTAAGTGTTCATTTTAGTAATTACCATCATTTATTTTGTGTAATAAAATATACAGCTTGATGTTTTGGAAATTATTTAGGAGTGGGAGGAAAATTACTTAAAATATCATGCCATGATGAATTACTATCCCTGAACGTAGTTACTTTGTACATGTCTGAGATATGATAAATTCGAACAGTTTAAAAGGTACTTTTGACTTTTTGTATAGTAGAAATTTTAACGAACTCTGATATTTTGTGATAGAAACATCTCACTGTAAAAAGTTATATTACTGAATATAAGGAAAATCCTTGGAAACTCAGCTGCTAACGATGCCACTTATAAAACTGCAAGGAAGAGCGTTGGAAAATTGCCAATGGTACAAAGCTCTGCCTTGCAGTTTTACAAGCGATATGGTTGGCAACCGAGTTTCCAAAGAACTTTCCATATGAAAGAACAAAAAAAAAATGTTTACAGTGACTTGTCGCTAAGCCGTTAATGGGTTCTCCAGCTCGTTATAAGGTCTGGCACGCGGCGCTGTGTGTTGGAATGGCTTATCATCGACCGCAGGCGGCAAACGTCCGTTCGCCGATTGCAGTGTTGGGGACAAGTCTGACGTGCATGCAGTCCAAGCGTGACTAGCCCGACAGCGAGGAGCTTTCCTCGTGCGGAAGTTGGTTGTTGCGACGATGTTGCTGAACGTGATTACCTTAAGGCCGTGTCAGAGTTGAAGCGCACAGTTGTGCAGGGCAGGGCAGGGCAGGGCAGGGCAAGCCGGGCATTGACCCATGACCTCGCGACCCTGATGGGCACAGATTCCTTGGGGGGGGGGGGGGGGGGTGGGGGGGGGGGAAATTAAGAAACCCTCTCACTGATGGGGGAGGGAGGCACTTGCTCTTGCAAAATTGTGATTGTGAAACGGATTTGAGAAAACCTAAAATTGAAAACTGTTTTTTTTTTTTTTTCGTAGAAAACTTTGTACATTATAAAGTTTTCCGCTTATTGCATCCATTATAAGCCAAAATGTTGGCAGTTACACACACACACACATGAAAGCACTCTTTCCGGAGATGATTTTTGTTGGTTATCCCCCGAAACGCAAATTTCTCGGGGCTACCTCCCCCCAAATTTCTGCGGTGCCCTCTTGCGAATCCTACAGATATGCGCCCCTGCCCGCGACTAGTGCCGATGTTTTTCTTTTCTATATTATTTCTTCGTCTGGAATATAGGCGTTATTAGGAAAGGAGAATTAAAATTTTATTTGCATATAAATTTAATGTGCTAATCAATAAAAATTTCTATTCATGATTGACGTTTACGATTTTCTTGGTATGGCAAGTTGAAACAATTTTTTTTTCCTATACTAAGTTGTGTGTTTCGAAATGTTCCAGGTTAGGCGAGGACCTAAGTGTGTCTCGGGCTTAAGCACCGTGAACATGCTGGGATATGACCATGCGGAGAAAAATAGTGTGCATCGTCTGATTACGAGGGTTTATAGCAGTTATGGCATCGATTGATGCCATGGCTGATGCCCCTTTTGTCGCCCTAGCCAAAGCTAGACACTGCGACACAGGTAAAACCTGCATAGACAATGGGAAAACTCTGCGCATGCTTGCATGCATTAAGAAAGCACGTTTACTACTGGTAAGAAGAGTTATACGACTGCGTGAATCAGATCATTGATGGCGCCAATCTTTCAAAGGGAACAGCGGTTAATTGCAGTTTATGTGGGGAGCGGAGACACTATTGTCCAAATGTCAACTCAGTAGTTACAGCAACAGACTATTCAGTAGAGAACATAACAATGGATCGGCCGCCTGTTTTTTTTTTTGTGTGTGTGAAAGGATTACACTAGCGACCGGTTTGCGTGAAGTCTGTGGATGAACAGGTTTTTTGTACTTGGGAAGTGGTTTAGTGATAGAACTTGCAAAACCGGTTTTTGCGTCGTGGGAGAGAGCTGGACCATTGACAGAATGGATTGAGAACGCTTACACGTACCCTGTGGCACACCCAACTTGGAATGATTATTTTAACAAAAAAAATATCATTTTGAGAGAGTCTTTCAGTACTCGTCAGAGATCTGTAACATCTAACCTGAGCAAATTCATGTGAAACCCGGTCTTATCATTTGAGTTTTGCCTAATGGTACACTGATGCTTTGGCTTCTGTGTATAATGAGGCGAGGGTCCGGGTTTGAATTCCGGTCCGGCCATCCTGATGTTTCCGTTCCCTCCGTTTTTCCCGAGATCACAGGGAATGGCTTGGACCAGGGGGCGGCCACGGTAGCCGTTATCAGCTAATGGCCTGGGCCATGTTGATCAGACTTCCAAAGCACTGGCTGGTGTGTGCTGCTTCCATTATGGGAACAGTTTTAAAAGACTGTATTTTTACGGATGTGACTTGTCCTTAAGGGGCCCGCCTACCTGGGCACACATACGGTGTGCAGAGCTTCAGGAAAAACAACGCGATTTCAAAACTACTCAAGATATCCGAGTGGGGCCTATTTACGAATAGCATTTAAGAGTTCGCTGAGGACCGAAAAGTACTTTTAATTTCGGATTAAGTTTTTAAACTGTATTTTTAGACGCGTTAAAATGCCTAAAACGCGTGTTTTCAGAGTAATTTTTAGGCATAAAACAATCAGTACAGATTCTTGAAAGTACTTAAGGGGCTTGCATAACACCTTTATCTTCATATCTCCGCCATATAATGTTACGGTCACCGCTCAAATTTCACAGTTATCCTGTGACGACGAGACGAATGCGCGCCAGTTCAGAGACTTGCGCTTAGAGGCGATACCGCGCTGGAAGCACCAGCGAGCGTCGCGCTTATCATCCCGCCTCACTAACACACACACACCCCTGACGAGGCGGGCCCCTTAACGACGGATATATTCTGAGTCATACTTAACTAACCAGCGGATTCCAGGCAGCTAGCGCTCTGGGCAGACAATCTCTAGCTGCCTCCCCCCTTTTCCTTTCCATTTACCAGTTCCCCCCAAACATCATAAAGTATGACAAATTCAAGCTCATTTGCTATTAGTTTTAAAACTGCGCATTATGCAACTAAATACCAAATTTTGCAAAGGTATGGGCTGTTTGCCTTTTTTTTTTTCTTATTTAAATTAAATAAATAGTTGTGGCAGTGTTAACCAACTGTTATAGCTACCGTAATAAAACATGAGTTATACTATAGGTACTGTATATTGTTAAACGAGTTTTAAATATATTTCTAAATTATTCGGTTTAAGCCTTATACGTTTTAAACGCACTACAATATTAATTATTAACTAACATTTCCTGTTGACATGTATTTTCGAAAAACAAATCATTACTATAAAGTAAAAAAAATTAGTTTTTCCGCCCCTAAAATTTTTTTGTCTTATTTTTTTCGACCTCGAAAACTGACGCCCTGTGCAAATGCCAGGTCGACTGTTCGTAAATCGGGGCCTGATTAAGCATCATATTCGCAATGTTTCGGGCGTATGGCGATGGCGTGTAAAACAGTGACCAACTAACGTGCCCTTCTGACTATTCTTAACTCTGAGACGGTGAGTGTTCCTTTCTATAGACCATGGACGAGTCTTCACCCAACATAGGCCCCACTTGCTGTGTGTAATTGCGTGTTGCCGTCTCTGTAGAAGAGAGGTGAAGACAAAATTATTACGCAAGAAAACCACAGCTCTTTTAGCAAACACGATTGGTTGTTACCAACCCAACAGCTTAAAATTGTAAAACTGTAAAAAAAACAAATCTTCCTGAGCATTTTTTTTTACTATCATCATGAAAAGTATTAAATTCTCAATTTGATTCAAATGTGTTATTTGCCTTCACTATGTGTAAGTTTTAATTAGTTTAAATGCGACGCGTTTAGTAAAAATAAAACGTAGCCTTGTAGACACGAAGATGTGTCTATCGTTCAAGGTTTTCGGTGTACTTCACTTTAAATATAGAAGGCGGAAACGCAATCCGAACGCAAGGAGTTGAAAGTTGAGCAACGCTTTGCGTCCGAATTTGGTGCCTTACATAATTTATTAACATGTATAATAAAATTTGGGTATTTGGCTTGTTTCATCTTGTTTTTCTTCCATAATAAAAAGAAATTGGTGCATGTACGCGTTAGAAGTTATATTTACTTATCGTAATAAAGAAGTTAGTTTTGCATGCAAATATTTAATAAAAATAAAACAAAAGGATTGAAGTGATATTATAAATACGTTTGGTAAAGTATAAAATCAATCAAATAAGCGTGAAATGTTAATTAATAATGAAATTCAATAAATTGTTAGTCTATTTATTAATTTTAATTATTTGTTGATTAATATTGCAATCATTTATTATATATAAAGCAAATTATACATACGGGACCATAGCCTCACTTAAATCATCCTTCCTACTCTCTGATAGAATTCGTTGACCTAATAATATATAAGAAAACTAAACTTTGGTAAATTTTATTTAAATAAATCACAAAACGAGGAGAAAAATATTGAGTTTTGTAAACTAACTCTTCACTCTGAGCTTTAGACTTCAGTTTATACAATTTCTTATGTACCCATTTTTTTCTTTTTTTTATTCTCTCTTTCTTACTTTTGAAATGTAAAAGTACTCTGTAATATTTAGTTTTTGTGGTTGTACAGTTTGTTTGTATATATGTATATATTTGTAATTTTTGTCTTGTTCTATAGGTATCCCGGAGTCCTTACCTCAGTATGGGATCTACAGAACAAAAATTGAATAAATAAATAAATTAATTAATTAATACACTTGAAAAAGTTTATAAACACAATTTCTATCACTTATGTTCACAATACACAATTTTTTTTTTTTGTAATTATATGAACCAGTAGCCTATTCAATATCAATTACTGAAGTATAAGATTTAAAAGCACATATATAATTTTTATATGTATGTAGCCTTATTTTTTATACTGTAGGAAATTTCGTTTCATGGTGCGCACAAATCTAAAAAAAAACGCGCGTAAAGAAGTATATCTTATAAGGCATTAATTAAAAAAAACTTGCATTACTTTCGTTTCTTTACGAGGTCTTTACTGTCACGACTTTTAAGTGCATTTCTGCCGGTTGGCCGGAGACTGGTTTGTGCTTAAGGTCGTAACATAACTCATTACACATCTGTACTTTTATGACCTATGGAAATAACATTAACAGCTAAACAGGTTACGAATTTTTTTCTCAATAATTTTGAATTCCGAAAAAAAAAAAAATTAAACTGGCAGTGGTAAACGTTTACACTATGTTACTAATACTTAAAATATTTTGGCAATTTGCTTAAGTTTCTACATTTGCTTCGTAAGTTACGGTCTGTGTGTGTGCATGAATTTGTTGAAAAGTTAAGTTAGTAAAATGTTCAATAAATATAACCTACAAAATTGATTTTCAAAATTTGCTACGATTATTTACCTGTAAGTACGCGAGAAGATATACATTTTCGTTTACTTGCTAACCAGCATACAGGGGTGCGAATCTGAAGGATTTGCAAAGGGGGCCGGTGGAAATTTCCGGTGAGAAGGGTGGTAGGTGGGAGGGGGGGAGGGGTTTCGAGAGTTTAGCGCGTGGGTTTTAACACACAAAACACCTCTGAATAGACTAAATATACAAAAATGTTTCATAAAACATAGTTTTGACGTCTACGTTTATCAAGATCTTGCAAACGAAAGCGGGGCCCCCCCTCAGTGAAAAGTAGGAGGCTGCTTAGTTCCGGGGCGGGGGGGGGGGGGGGGGGTGCCTCTGATCTATGCCCATGCCAACATACTTCACTTGAAGTCCGGACAGCCCTTGTGATGTCACCTCCGGGGCGAGTATGTGTAAGTATATACTTCAGGGGAATTCGGACAATCTCGTTCATTTAAGATTTGCTTCGGTAAGAAGCAATGTGCAGGCTTTATTCAAATAGTATTTTTTTTTTTAAATCCGGAACGTACGCAGAATTTCATTTCGAGGTGGGTGAGGTATAGAATCACTTTGCCTGCTGTTCGATTTCAAATTATTTCCTTTTGTTGGTGGGGATGGTAAACTTATTTATTTTTAGTTTTGTTGAAAGACGTGCAATGGGGAAGACAGATGTAAAACACAAGAATGGACAAAAAGGGGTGAATACATACACACACAGAAAAACAAGCCAAAATAAGTGGATGCCAAATGTTAAATGGACAGTACAGAGAATTAGCGGAAGGAATTAATCGAAAAAAAAAAAAAACATATCACCGCACAGACGAGCACAGGGAGCTGAACGAGGAGACAGCTCTAACAAGAAAAGAAGAAAAAAAAAGACAAAACACTTGTACAGCACACAAACAGACGAACCCATCGATGATAACAAAACAGATACTTTGAACAACAAAACAATAATTTATTTTTTTTCGGTTCATATACTGAAAACATTTTTTTATTTATGAACGAAACGTGTATGCAAAGCAGTTGTCAGGTTTAATTGAAGCACGAAGGTTACCTTGCTATTATCTATCATATTAGGCGCTTGTCCGTGACAAGTTAGTCCGGGCTAGCCGCGCCCCGCGAGGTTGGCTCTCCTTGTGCTTGACATATGGCTGATGGGAGGGCCAATCTAGTAGGCATTTTCCGTGTCCGTGAACAGGATTTTTAAATATCCACATTTTTTTCTTTTCTTTCGGCAGCCTAATAGTTCTCAAGGCCGCGCCGTTGGTCGGCGATGGTGAAGCGTAGAAATTATAGTGTATGATAATTATAGTGCGGGCCAAACACTTGCGAGCTTTCAATGGGAGGGGAAAGAGGGGCGGTAAGGAAGAGATTGCGTATCAGAGGCACGCGGCCAAAGATGGAAAATCTTTTCGGGCGAGGAATTTTTCTCTTGAGTTCTATACGTGAGTTCAAAATACGTCGATCATGTGCGTAGCAAGTAATATCGTCGGTATACTGCCAAAAATGAAAGTCTAAAATGAGAAGAAAAAAAAAGATTAAATTACTATCTGTTTAATAAAGGACTAAAAAAAAAAATTGCTTACGTCAGTATCTCAATCAGTAAATAAGGAATTATTTTAACCAAGTCACATTAGAAAAAAAGTATTGTTTATAAAAATTGATAAAGTTAACTTATTCAATTTTGCAACTTTTTGACTGGTCACTTTTGACATGTAACTTAGGTTCACACCTCATAAAATTCACCATTACTCCCCCAGGCATATGATTCCGCTAGGGCGTTATCCTGGTTAGGAGAAAGATGGGTCTTTTACATGCCTGACACTGTTACCAGTGCCAAACATGGGTTCCGAGAACCGGGAATAGATTCGCCATTTCCAATCACTTTTGACAGTATGCCGATGACATGTAGCTATACGCACCGGCGTCTACACTGATTATGTTTTTGGAACAGTTTATGTGTAACCGGGCCCCGCCATCATGAATATTCAAATCTTAGCTGCGTACTCATTTTTACAATGCATCGAAACAATAAACAAAAACGATCGGAACAAATTAATTTTGGCTCTATACCAACTGCGATCTAGTGAATACTTTAGAAACCAGTAGATTCGGACGTCGGACATCGCAATTGTAGACGGGGCGTTTTTCCGTTCGACAGGGTGACGCCATTCAGATTATGACACGGACCGCCCACAGGTACGGAGCGACGGACTGTTGTAGTTGGGCCTTCAGCAGTATGGCGACGCGGAGCGCCGTTTTGTAAAGTAATCACGAAAATAAAAATAATAATAATAAAGTATTCTCATTACGTTTGATACACACGAAAACTTGCGTTAGTCGGTTACCACTTTACTTCACGTAGGCCTTCGTTCGTACGGGCCCAGAAGCGGAACCTGGACATTTTTGGTAGAGAGTTTTCTACGCAGAATTTGTGACGTATTTTATTTTAGAAAGTAATAGTTTTTGGGTACCGAACTGTAAAGAACAGTCCCTCAGTCTAGTATTTTTTTGCGATAGCGGTATTTAAATAAATAATAATTAATGGGGTAATTGGGAATCAGGGGTAAATGGGAACAGGCGCCACTAGCGCTGACGTGAGGGTTTGGAGAACCAAAGAGCTGTGTAAACTATTAGTTCAATATCTCTATGAAGTGGTAGAATGAGTTCCCGCTTTTTTCCAGTCTTCAGCTGACAGTGCTATGGTAAGGTTATAAACAGTGCAACAATGTTTTGAAAATGAATTTTACGTCCGTCAGTTAATAGCACCTAGTGACTACGGATTTCACATGTAAGTGTCCTTCACTGTATTAATTGTTGCTTATTAGATCAATTAATAGTAATTTGTTGTGCTTGTGGCTTAGTTATTTTTTTACTACCATCTGTATGGATGTTCTCAATTACCCCTGAGAGTTTGACCTTAGGGGTAATTGGGAACAATTTTTCATACTTTTTTTTCACATCTCAAAATTAATAAAAACATTGTTTTTGCTACAATAATAAAGTGTTTTGATAAATAGACTGTTGCAGTGACCGAAAGGATGCCAAGAACATACGTTAGGAAAAAGGCTCCACCCTCTTACACCATCCAAGATGTGACCCAAGCTGTAAATGATATTCTCAACAGCAAATTGACGTACCTCGCAGCTGTTGAGAAGTACCAGGTTCCCAAAACAGTTCTTTTCAACCGCATCAAAGGTAGAAAAACCGATATTAGTAAATTGGGGGCAGGAAGACCTACTGACTTGCCCAAAGAGGTAGAAGAAACTCTTGTAAAGTGCTTGATAGCAAGGGCACAAATGGGTTATCCTTGTGATAAAGCAGAGCTTAAAGAGCTTGTGCAGCAGTACATTCAAACGATTGGAATGATCACAAGATTCGCTGATGGGAAACCGGGTGAGGATTGGTATCAAGCATTCATGCGTCGCAACCCCAAGATTTCACTAAAAAAAAAAAACCGAACATCTGCAAAAGGCTAGAAAGCAAGCCAGAGACCCTTTTGGAGGTTACTGGTCTAAAAAGTACTGATGGATCCAAATCTAAGTTCACGTTGATAGAAAACGACAAATTCTCCGTCAACATGGAGCAAGTGAAAGCTGTTTTGCCTACTCCATCATGCATTACAGAAGGTAGAAAAAAACTGTACAACTTCAATGGTCGTGTCAGTGTAAAGGAAATGTAAAATTATGTATGATAATTTAATGTAATTTGAAGAGTTGGTTATGTGTTCCTCAGAATATCCTAGTCTTACAAACATTTTGTTTTTTCTTTGCACATTACTTTCATGTTACTTTTTTTTTATACCCAGTAAATATTCTGTTGAAAATTATTGTAACTTATTGGTTCCCATTAAAGTGTGCATAATTTTCCCATTTTCGCAGTCAAGTTTATGTGGTAACCTCTTGATGAGTAGATGAGTTGGGGTAATTGTGAACATTACTTGGGGTAATTGTGAACAAAGAGCTAAATTGTTCTAAGTTGGTTAAAGTCATAACAGGCTTTAAAATCATTCTTAATGAGGATTTTGATTCATTTAATAGCCATAGGTGAAAAAGTAACCGTTCCCAATTACCCCCTACCCTATGGGGTAATTGGGAATTTCTGGGGTAATTGTGAACATGAAAAATAAGGCCATCAGAAAAACAGATTTCTATATTAGACATGTAGGAAAGTTAAATAAAATGTGTATTAACAAGTGTATGCATAAAAAAAGGTGTTAACATGGTTTGCATGGTCCTGGTGTTAATGAGAAGGTAAAAACATCCAATTTTGTTCCCAATTACCCCACCTGACCCTACTATGTTTTGTGATATACATTTTTTGGTATCATAAAGTATATTAGTTCCACCTAGTCTACTTTATTTTGCGATACCAGTAATTTAATTGGTTGAAAATTCGACTTTCTGAGAATTTTTTCTCTGTACTGTGAAGTAGACTACAGTCCCACCCGGTCTAGTCTGTTTTTCAATACATACCTACCGGTATTTTGCTACTCATAATTGACCACTTTTCCTGCAACTATTATTTTTCAGTGTCATGAAGTTTTTGTAAAATTTATAGCACACTCTTATATTCCATGATATCACCATAAGTTGTAACGTCTCCAGACATTATTTCTTTGGTATTGAAATATCGGTATCGCAAAATAGACCATAGAGCCGGGGGGGGGGGGGGGGAGAGAGAGAGAGAGAGAGAGAGTGAGAGATTATAGTCTAGTTTACCATACTGAAAAAAGCATAATATTAAAAAATGAATGTGAAAAAATAGTGTTTTTTGTACTTCTCCACTCAAAACCCCCTTAATCCCATGCTTGTCCTGCAGTCTTGGTGACATCAGTAGTGCTACGGAATCGTGATGTAGAATAGCCTCATTTAATCAATAAACTAAAAACGATTATGAAGTGTGGATAATATACCTTATGTAATGTAATGGAGCGTAGTGGCACTGTGGTAACACTCTGAACTCACATTTCAGGGGGTCTGGGTTCCATTCTCCAGCCTAGCCATTATGATATTGGTATTCCCAAAGTTTCCCAAAATCATTTCAGAAAAAGACTGTGAAATTCCTTTCTATAAGTGATGTTAGTTTAAAAATTGCACAAAATCAGTTCAAGCATGTGAAAATTCTAAAAATTTAAATTGTGAAGAATGTTGAGTATGTGTCCTTTATTGTTTATACAGTTGTATTTTAAAATAAAATACTAAAATAAAGGGAATTGGTTGTGTTTGTGATGCAAAGCTGTAGAATTACCAAAATATATTGATTTTGAAAATACGTATAAAACTTTAAGGAACTTTGAGGAACTTGTTCCCCAGAGCAATTGTTCTGTGCAACAAATCCTATTGTAATTTATCCTAAAGTATTAAAACAAATTAAGCAGTTTAATGTTTTGTGATTTGAAACTGTAAAGTTCAAAATATTTTTGATTTTGAATATATGCATTATAAAGCTTTGATATAAACTGGATACTTGATGAGGAACATTGTTCCTCGGAGCAGTTCCATGAAATGTATCCAATTATATTTTAATGTAAAATATTAAAATAAAGTAAGCAGTTAAATGTGTTAGTGAATCAGTTCAAAATCTTCTTAAAAAATGACTTTGAAAAAAAGTTTGTTAACTAAGATATTATATAGATATTGTATTTTCACTTTGTTTGTTGGAAGGTAACTGTGATTATTTTCTTTTATACTTTTTCTCAAAGAAATTTAGAATTGATGACTGTATGTAGTTATTTGTTAATATACAGTGATTGTAAATGTGTTTTCAGTAATTAACTAATAGTATTATAGAATTGAGAGATGCACATAAAATATAATTTGTAATGCTCTACGTTTATAAAAGTTGGTAATGGTGAAGTGATAGACCTAGCTTCGTATTGGGTTGTGGAGTAGGGGAGGGGAATTCATGATGTCTGGAGGGGTGTGGGTGGTATGGAAATACATCAGAGTTAAAAGGGGAGTCTAAAATTTTTAAAAATATTAACACTTATAAGGGTGTTTTATTGGATTTCTGATATGTCATGTCAACAGAAGTTACAAACTGACCAATATCACTGAAAATGTTTGAAAACTTGAAGAGACTTCAAAGTTGAGGGATGGCCTAGAGTAAATTATTTTTTATCACACCAGTTTTGTTTCTGTTCGTGTGGTGGGAGGGGGGTGCAATTGCATGCATCATCCCGCCACTGATTGTTGGTCTAGGAGTCTGTGTATCTGACTCCTTTCTCTGTGGTCATGATTCAAGTCCCATTTCAGACATCTAGCAGCCTCATAGTGTTTGTAATTTTTTACATTTTTGCAGTAACCCTACAATAAATGTTTAGTTCTTTACCAAAATTAATAAAAGGTTTTGCCTTTATGGGTGTTAAGTTCCTGTTCTGGTCTTTCTGTTTACAGTTTTATTGCTTCATTTTTTATGTCCATATGCATTTTGTTCTGAACATTTAAACAACTGAATCAAATACATCAAAATAGTGAATTTATAATATTTGCATTAACAGTTGCTTAAGTCTTTTACTAATATGTGAATACTTAAAATCCTAATAATGTCGGTTCTTTTATTCAATATAATTATTGTCTCATATAACAATTTGTTACAATAGAAAATTGCGCATTAGTACAAAATGATAAAATTAAGTTCATTCCAAAAGACTGCTAAAACATATTTTTAAATATTAAAATAGTCTTAATCAATGAAAATAATTTTTCTTTACTACTTAGCAATTTTGTATTTCATTAAAGGCAAATTAAACATCATTTGGAATTATACTTTCAATTTTTATTGCCACATTGACAATTTTTTTATTTTTAGCAAGTCTAATGTGGATAGTCCAAAATATATCTTTGTCTCGTAATATAATAAAAAAATGTAAATAATTTATTTAGATTAAACACTCAAGATTTACTTTAACATATAGTATATATTCCAATATATACAATATTATAATTAAAATTTCAGTCTTCACAAAAAGGTGTATAGTATGTTCCTACATTGCAGCTAATTTGTAATTATTCTGATGGCTTTATTTGATGAATTATAATCCTTGAAATTTAAGTTAGCCAATACTATCAAACAATATTATATCACACTTAAAAAAATTCAGAATAGAGTGTTAGGTAAGGGACAAATATTTCATACTTAGATAAGACCCTCTACAACCTTTTTGCTGACATTGTGTGTATGTGGTTCCCAATTTAGTTTACTGTCCCAATGTATACATAACTGTTGCACACTACCCTGTATCAAAACATAATGCAAACTTTTATTTAACAATTTGAAAATAATTTTTAATAGTTTTACAGGTGGGGAAGGCAGGTCCAGAAAGGATAGCCCAGTTAATTAACTTTAGTTTTATTTATTAACTATTATTTAAACTATTAATCAAATTAAAGCACTTAAAATGTCTGTCCACAAATTAATCACTCTTTCAGTTCATCCACAGTTTACTTTCCCTCTGGCTAGACAGTGGCTCTATCTACTGCCAGTCTCATACCATGCACATCTGTCCCAATACACTGCCTTGCACTACTCACTCCGTCCATCGCACACACAGCACAGTCCCGGATGCTTCGGTCCTCAGTGCACCAATGTTCGCACATGAAGCCCGTCACTCGGCGTCCACTTTTGCTCAAGGGTTCACTCACCTTCTTCACTTCACTGGCCTCACAGAACACTACGAGGAACCACCGGCATTGCCACCAGACTCGTGCACACACACGCTGGTGTCGCCACTAGTGTCTTGTCACTACGTACCACACTACTCTCCGCAGGCTGGCCTCTGTCCCAAATACCTGCCAAGTCCCGACCTGGATGGATCTAGTAGCCCTCTGACGTGTCTCGTCAACAGAATCCCAGACTTAACATCCAAAGCTCTTTGAACATCGGGGTCCTAGTTATGCCTCGCAGACGCTTCTCTGGGAACGTGCCGAACACTCAAGACAGAGAGAGGGGCCGCTCCTAATCGGCCTGTGGCGGGAGGTGGCGCCTCCCCTGTCCCCCCCCCCCCCCCCCCCCCCCCCGGCAGGCCGGCATGCTGAGCCAACTGGCTGCCTTGTTGCCTCGCCTCTAGTATCCCCGTAACAGTAGCATAACATTTCTAGCTACAAATTAAAACTATTTCAGTGTTTCATTTGAATGATGCATGAAAATATATTTACTATTTACCAAGTTAAGTGAACTTAACCATGCGAGTCATGAGTATTTCCTTTGTTAGCGGTAGGTGTGATCTGAATGGTGAAGTAATTTACATGTTCTGTCAAATTGTATCTATTTCCTTGATATTTCATGTGAAAAATGATTATATTATTTATGATGATTGATTGTTTTTGTTGATCGTTTTGCTGTCATGATTGTATATTAGTGCTGGGTGTTATGTTTTGTAATTTTTATGTTCCCTGTTAACTGATGTGAGATGCCAAAGCAATTGCCTGAACAGCTGTCTTCATCTTGTCTGACACTTGCTGTGAAGTTAATGATGAGTGGCACAGTTGTTCTATGCTGGGCTTATTTACATTCACACACCTGTGCATGCATAACAGGTTTTCTCTCGGCTGGTAGCTGGAAGGTTTCTGCCATGGCCGGTCTGTTCCCCCTTTCCTCCTCCCCCTTCGGCTCGGTCGGGTTGTCTGCCGGTATAAACAGTTTCCGTGCCTGATTGGGCTAGTCAGTCGCTCGGTGGCCGGCCGGTGAGGCGAAAGTGGTCGGCTTAATTATCAGTTCCAGCTCCTTACATAACCGTTAAGACATCCTTGAGTGTTACTTCTTTGGAGGACTTACGCAGACCTGAACTCTAGTGTGTTTGATTTTTTGAATATTCTGAAGTGATTTAAGTTAAATTATAAATAGTTATACAACTTGTTACCTCAATTTTTATTTTTATATTCAAAAGTCTTATCGCACAATGTATGTGCAATTTACTACACTAGCACTTTGCGGCTGGAATTGTATTGCTTTAAAAGTTCACGAACTGTGAAAAGTGGCACATGTGTGGTGGGTGTAGAATCTCCGCAAAAGTGTCATATTCTCTAGAACTGGTTTGGTGAGCTCTGGGTTTCGTATTACGTATGCGATGCTGCGGTGCGGTGACGAGAGACATGTCAGCATGTGCTCGGGATAGTGCACTTAAGTGACCTAGAACAGCAACAATGCAACATTTATAAATTTTTATGAATTTAGTTTTTTTTGCAAGTTTTCATAGTTTCCTTCTTTTTGAAATTTTAATTTAGAAAAGTGTAATAGCTTGGTTGAGAAAGTGCGCTTACAAATTTTTCAAAGCTTAAACAGTACACTTTATAAATTAGTGTTCGTACTTCTGAAGATTTTTTTTTGTACGCACCCTCCCGAAAATTGTAGACTTGTGAGAACGTGTGAACTTCAAACAATGCTCCAGTTTTTACCATACAGCCCGTCGGGTCCTAAGTCCCAGATACCTGCAGAATCGTGGAAAGACCGTTTCAGGAAAGAAAAGAAATTTGCAGCGGAACATGTTCGCCGGTTTCAGCAGTGGGCTGTAGTGACAGAGTTCCTAGTACTGTATAATGCTGTAAGTTTTTCACTTCTTTTTATTTTTTTTACAATCAATTCTCACCTCTCTTTTTTTGCCTATTACTTTCAAAGGTTAGTCTCCTAGGATTGCACTAATTTCAGTAATTAAATTAAGTATGAATAGTGTAATAGTTAAATATTCCATTCTTGAATTTTGTGTTAAATGTGTCATCGCGAGATCTCATGATTAGTCTTTTAATTAATTGAGTGTAAGAGTTTTGTCAAAATGAGACTTTACAGGTGTTAAGTCCTGTAACGCAAAGTTAAATGTATAGTATATTTTATTACTCAAAGTAATAACCAATATAATATATTATGGGACTTTTTTGCTTGCACAAATACCCTTTTTATGCCTTATTTAGAATGTAAATTCAAACAAAAGTTAAAATAAATTTAATATAAATTTTTATAATGTGTTACTTAGATCTTACCACACACTTCAGTAGATTCATAAAACTAAATTTATAAAACCAGCCTCTCGTCCTTGTTAAAACCCATGGCACTGTAATCTTGAAAAGTTTAAAAGAAATTACATAAATATTTGCTATAATATTTATTATCCCATTTTCAATCCTTTAAGAAATGAAATTTTAAGAAATGGATAAACATTAATAACATTTTTTATGTAAGTTATTCATGCCAAATTTCTTACCTCCAACTTCAGTATAATTGGAGATATTATTTTCTTTATGAAACAACTTATCCTTCCCTCTACTTTTTTCCTTTTTATTCTTAGAGAATGGATTTTAAACAGTGGTCAAAAGGAATGGATAGTTTTTTATTATGTTTATTATTCATATTCTTATCTCCAGCTTGATTAGCTTTCGAAACATGAATATTTATTATAAAACATTTATCCTCTGTTTGATGTCTTTAGTAGTATAATTTTGTAAGGTTGAAAAGCCTGTTTTTAAGTTTGCAAAAAATCTTGTTAGTAATTTTTTTTTAATAATTTCAATCTTTTTTGCATAATGCTAGAAAAAAAAGTAAAAAGAATTGATTTTTGAGTTCTAAGTTTAATAATAATCTTTTTAATTTAGTTATTTTTTAATTGAGGCAATGTACATATTTTTATCCTGTAGTGAAGTTTACTGCTCCTAAATTATATTGTCAAATACACAAAAAACCTTTTTCTTGCAACATTATGTGATAATATATAGCAAAATTAGTTTATTACAGTAACTAAGATTATATAATCATGAACCTGGGTTAAATACTAAGAATAAGAGTAAAAGTGCTTAAATAATGCTTATGAATTTAAATGTAGTTATGTTGAAATTTCCTAACTTGTATACAATCATCTGTGGAGTGGATGTAGTATTTTAATTGAATTAGTAATGGGTTACTTTTTCTCAAATTTGAATCTCGAATTTGATTCTTGAAAGTGTCCCCATGTCCGAATCTAAATCTAAATCTCAATAGTCAGAAATAAAATAATAAAAGTGCCAAACCACAAATTAAAGTTTTAAAAAAAAATTTTCGACCCATAAATTTTTATTTTTAAAATAAAAAAATAGCATATTTACATGTTTAGTAGAGGGCTTATATACAGAATTCTGTTTTGTGCCATAAAAACATTGTAGCTGGTGGAAGAAGCAACCATTTCTTTGATAGCATCTGTAGAGATGAATGACTACACAGGTACTTGTATTTGATTTTTTGAATTTTCCTTCCTCAAATATTTTTCTTCAAATATTGATCCTCAAGTATCTAATCTTTTGACTACTAAATATTTGATATTATCAAAGGATTTGATTGGCTCATTCCTAAATTGTTAATATTTATTCTTATTTCTTGTGTGCCGTTGTTTTCTGTGCTGTGTGTCCCAGAGTTATGCAACATCTAACAGGTTGCATGTTGTGATCTCATGGCCAATCGTCTCCACTTCCAGATGCCATAAAAAAATTTCTCGAGCCTGTGGTGGCTCATTTGTCAAGGTCACGAAGGCCATTAGGCTAGGTTGGTGCTTTAAAATCAGGAAGAAAAAGCTAGCCTTCACTGTGAATTAGCATAAATTACGTTTGTCATTTTCTGAGGCGTGTTAGTTTTAGCCTCTCATTCAGAGCTTCCTGAAAGTTCTTAACTGTGATGCTGGCTAACAATATTAAATTAAATCCTCAGTTTTGTATGCAGGTGTCTTAATTTCTTAATGATAAAACTGTGGGAATCAATTGTACTGTTCAAAAGCAACCAAAAATGCCTTTGAAACATTTTTTTAAAATTCCTTAGTTCTACAGAGATTTCAGTTTTGTTTTTTTTGGTCAACTTTTCACTATCTTACTGTATGAAAATGCTATTAACTACATATACTGACGTTACAAGTCCTATTGAACCATTCTAAAGAGAATTTTCTGTCAATCTTGTTTTCAATCTTCAGAGTTGGTTAAAAATTTAGCCAATATAAATTCAAACATTTGAAAATTTCAGTAATTTAAGTTGTGAAAAATTTTGTACTTTTACTCAATTAAGAAAAAACTTAGTTTCGCAAATTCCACGAAAACTTCATCTTAGGTGACTAATAATTGGTATATCCAGTTAAGAAAACAATGTTGTAAGGTTAAAATTGATTTTTGTATGTTAGAAAACTTTGTTAGTATGGGATTTTATATGGAGGGAAGGAAACATTTTGTAGAATTGAGTTGATGGCATTTTTCTTTTTAATCCACTAAAGGTACAAATTTTTTACATTTAAAAAAATTAAATTCTATAATGTTTGAATGGTTATTGAACAATTTAACTGATCCTCAATTAGTAAAATAAAAAATTTGACAGAATATCTAGAGCAATTCCAAATAATACTTTTATATTTGTCCTAACTTCAGTATATCGGAATTAGTAGCATTTTTATACACTAAGTATTTTATATGTTTGAAAAACCACGCTAAAACATAATGTCGAATATCTCCTGGACCAAGGAATTTTTGAAAAAAATGTATTCAAGACATTTTTTGTTGCTTTTGAAAAGTACTGTTGATTCCCAAAGTTTAATCATTAATTTTTTTAAACTGTGCACCTGTGACCCCCTTCCCTCCCCCCCCCTCACACACACACACACACACACACACACACACACACACACACACACACACTGAGCTACCAGCAAGTAAACTTTGTTGTTTGTTTACATGTATTGTAATAATTAATTTTGAACATTCTTTTGGTTTTTGGAGATTATTTTATACTTTACGTCAGCGAGACCAAATTATATGATTACATAAATAGCGTGTATGTAATTATAAACCGTTTGTGTGTGTGTGGCGGCGATTCTTAATGGCAACATGTGATTGGCTGCTGCTTGGGCGACGTGGCGCTTCAAAATTTCAAACACTTGCATTGTTTGAAATTTTGGAAGTGTCTGGCCCGTTGCATGCTGGGATTTGAAACATTGCCAGTGAGGCTTTTCTGAACTGAAAAAAACAGCCCAACTATAGTGCAGCAGCACAAATGTGCATAAAATAATTGCGGTAATAAACATGTGATACGTTAGTGATCTGCGTGCCTCGGAAACTAAGTGATAAACTATTACTTGTGTTAATAGTGCGTTCCTGTTCAGCGCCTGCCAAGGTAGGCCATATTGAATTGACATTTAACACACAATTTACTGACACCATCATGTTGTAAAAAAATTGTCACATCCTGTACCTATGTTCTGGCTCTTAAAGCTGCCAGAGAACATTTTAATATTCAGTTTGACTGGATCTATAATTTTTTTTTTAAATACACACTATATATCTATGCACAGAACATTTCTAGATTAGAGGTGTAACACTGAATTGAACTAGTCTGGAACTTCAAAACAAACTTTATTTGATAATAAATTAGAGTTGTTTTTTTTTAATACTTAGTTGAACTTGTGAAGATCATGAACTATTGTCAGTGTTCATCATATTGGATACTCTAGATTCGTACATTGTATTTTTACTGGAATCTAGCTGGAGCAACCTTTGTCAGTGTCTATTTCATGTTATAATATAATAAAATCAGTTTTCTTTTAAAGATACAACTGTTGGTTGAAATTTGAAAAGTTAAATACTTTGAACCCTCACACACTAAATGTTTGTTGTTTTGGTTAATTTTCGAGGACTCTGCAAAAAATATCAGCCACCCAAAATTAAACACTCAGTGTGTGTAAATTTACAACATTTATTTTTGAATAACAAATCATTATTACTTTTGCTGTTATACCCAAGACAAAGTAAGAATATTTAAAGAAAAAAGTAGTAATAGATTATCTAGAAACACAAGACTATTTCCTATAAGAAACTGATGTTTTGATCTTTATGGTATAATTTATTAACCATATAATCTTTACTAGAAGCTAATTTGAAAATAAAGTATATTAGTTGTAGTGCTTTCCATAAATGTATGCAAAATTATAAATCTAATATTCATGACATAACATTAAACAATGTGTAACTGATCTAAAAAAGATGTGGGCAGTTTAATTAAAATCTTCCTATTAGTTAAATAAAACTTAAAATGTACATTGAAATTACATTTTATATTTAACCGGATGAATGGCTTGTGCGTGTAAAGAAACATTCTCTAACCGTGTAACTAAATGAATTTTATAATCCACTTCATTTTTATTGTATTTAAAAGTTTAGAAAACTAGGTAACCCTTCAAGCAAGGATAAAATTTTAATACAAAACTTCATAAATACATAGTGAGGGCAACATTTTTTATAAGTGTGTGATATTGGGTAAGAAATATCTGAACTTCAGGTAGATTGGTTGAAATTAATACTTGTTGGACTCATTACCAATGGTTGGGAACACTGTAGAGTGTACATGCCACAACACCTGATCTTTGAGCTAACAGATTTAATATAACATAATTTACTGGTACAATAAATATTTCTCATCATGTGGGTGGCCTCGCAGTTGCATTGTTTTCTGCACCTTCATGGTAACAACTGTGTCTCATGGCCACTGTTACATACAAACACAGATTAACAAATTTATCTTGGCCTGGATTAAACTAGTTTAAGTTAGCCCCTCTCTATAGGGAGCAACTAAGTTGAACAAAGATCAGACTCGCCCAATCGAAAGACCTATATGGCCACTTCTTTACAGTCTTTCATCCCTAGAATGGCAAGATGTAGGTATTATAAAATAGTTTGTCGTTACTTTATGGTTACAATCATAGTGGACCTGGTGCAATGTGCGAAGTGGTTCTCACAACAATTCAGCAATATAGCTTAACTACTAGTTTAATGTGAAGATAGGCCTTACTGGGTCTGTGGGCAGACAAGTAGGTGAATACTTGCCTTGTTACTCATTGGCCTTCCCCTCGGTGTGGACGCTAGCTCCCTCGGACTCTTGCCTGGTGCAGCAACTCTGCTCCGCAGGTCGATTCAGGAACTCGCTGCTCGTAAATAATGACGTGCTGAGCTGCTCCTCGCCGCTCCAGTCTGAACACTCTTCCACTGTTGAGGTAGCAACAGCTACTCCTTCCTCCAGTCTCATGCTGACTGGGTCGGGGCCTCATAGTCCCAATTCCAATGTGCCTGGATGGTGCTCTATGCTGAACCGCTCACTCGCTCGGTTGGTGTCGCACTGTGGCTCACAGCTTGCGCTCGCCGGGACTCCCGTACAGCAGTCGTAGCGAGTGGGCTCTTGTCGCGGTGATCGTAGCTCGGGGACCCACAAGGCCCAGGCCTGCCTCTACTCTCTCTCCTCTCGTGTGGCGCCGGCCTCCCTTCATTGGGCCTGTCTCGTCAGTTGGGTCGGACCAGCCCTCTGGCTGAAACTAGACATTCTCACTCACAGCTTTGTGGTCTGGTGATTGTCTGGACAGTCTCCCTGCAATCCAACCAGACTACCCATTCCTTGAGGAGAGTTCATCGGATAGCAGTCAGTCTCGTCCGGGTCATCTGCAGCCCTACGACTGCCGCCAAATATAGTGTCAAGAGTTGTCTGCTCACCTACATTTTTTAGCCTCCGCACACACCCTAGATATTTACTACTTCCGCGGGGCTGATATCACATGCCTATTAATTGCTGCTCAGTTCCTTTTCGGACAGTCACCGCCAAAATTACACTAGCCAAAGCTTACACTAGACTAGACGGCTCTCCTCACCTTTCAAACTGCTATTTAAAAAGTCTCACAAATTAACGCCGTATAACAGGTGTATGCATTGTTAACACTTCCTGGTCCTTAATGTGTCATTGCTGCAACCAAAATCACGATTAAGCTTATTTTCTCAAGTTCTAATTTGTAAACCTCTAACTTACCATTTTCCTCTCAAAGTGGTGTTTGTTGTCCATTTTAGTAAGTAAGAAGAAGAAAGTGGTACCCATGGTTCAAACAATGAAAAGAACAATACTGTGATTTAATAATTTTCTAACGAGAGCAGAAGTAAAGAAATTCACATACAGATATAACAGTTTTAAAACAGACAGTTTCGTCAAACCGATCACAAACTCTACAATGTCTGCTTCAACTCAACATTGTTGGGGCTCTTCGAGAGGAAGTTTAATTTGAAGTGGTGATTCACGGAAATCCTTTGAGCGATGTTCTGGTGCATGCTGATTACATTCATCAACTTTAGGTGATTTAAACTTGCAGATACATCAACTTGGAGCTCTGCCAAAACAAATTTTTGAAAGTCTGGCAACTGTATGTTACCTTGATGGAATTTTTAATATTACTTGGGAGGTTATGGGTGTTTGTTGGTGATGCTTGTTATCAATACCAATTCTAAAGGAAAAGTCAGTTGCTTAAAAAAATAGTATTGTGTGGAATAACTTAAGACACCTACGAACAATGGTTCGTAAACATCTTCATTCTGAAGATATTTAAATTTACTTAGATTTTAGGACTACAAATAAATTGCAATCTACTGTTTAATTAAAACATTTATACTATCCAACAAAATAAATATAAAACAATATTTTTAAGTGTGTGTATATGTATATGTGTGTGTAAATTCCCTCGGCTATTGGTATTCTAAAATTTTCTGTTGCACAATAGAGGCCTATAAAAGATTCCTGTGTAACAATTTTATTTATTTGTTTGAGTTGAAAATTGTTTTTGTGTCCAAATCTATACTTGGCACACAACATTGAGTGAGATGGAACTTAATTTTTTTCCGCAGGGTGCGAGGGTATGGATCAAACACCCGGAGAAGGTTTGGGAAGGAGCGGAGGTGGTGGACGACTACAAAGGAAAAGTACTCAAAGTCATTACAGAAGACAATGGAAACGTAAGTTTGTTGTGCAAAGTTTCACCCAATGTCTTTGGCGAAATTGCGAAATTGAGGTCTTGTAGGTAATTTGTTCGATGGATGCATTTTTTAAAATGTGTTAAATGTCTCCAGGACCTTAATTACAGTAACTTGGTAACAGTACCCACAAAATTTAAAACAGTAATGCTTTTAGAAAGAAAGAAACATATTCTTTTCACGAAGAGCTTTAGTGGTATTACTTTGGCACCCAAATTCTTTGCATCTTCTATCAATATACCAATTTTTATTTTTTCATTGTGTGTTCTCTCAAAAGTGTGTGAAGTGATTGATAAAGGAGAGGGTGGGGGAGCGCTTTGGTACAGGCTAAGCTTTTATAGTTCATTTTGCAGTACTTAATACTTTTTTTTTAATTTTGTAAATTTTTCAGCCGTGCCCATAAACGCACACTAAATGTCATTGGTGACATGTTAATAGGCTACGGACATAAACTAGCTAATCAGAATGTTTTGGGCAGCTGCACAAAATTCAAATTGAACATAGCCTGTACCACCCCTGTTTTAGCTGACAGTAGGTATATTGAGACAATTAAAAATTTCAAACAATTCAATTTTTGACTTCATGAGAGGGTACCAACCATGTAACAGTTATGGCAATAGTTTTATGTGATCAGATTTTTTTTTTTTTTTAATTTTGGGTTTTGAGAAGTTTTATATTAAATAACAGCACAGCAAATTTTTTTTGCCCTCTGGCCTTCTTTGGTTTCTCTCAATGGCCATAGTGAATGAGGTTTCACTGCATGTTGTTTTCGGGTGCAGGTCATAGAGCTTCCTATCGCGAGCGACGAGAACTTGCCGCCGCTGCGTAACCCGGACATCCTGATCGGCGAGAACGACCTGACCTCGCTGTCGTACCTCCACGAGCCGGCGGTGATGTACAACCTGCAGGTGCGGTTCTGCATGCACAGTGCTATCTACACGTACTGCGGTGAGTGCAGCTCTCTCGCCTCTTGCTCGCGTTGGCGGCCCGTCTTCCGTAGCTTGCATGTCGGATGTGCGTGGTACTTGAGGGGAGAGACGAGGAGCCTGTTTCAATGCCATAGCAATTTTTAATATTTTAATATTGAAAATTTGTCTTCCTTAAAGCAGGAGAACACACAGCTGTGAACACTTTGACACAGTATTTATTAATGGTATTATTACTGTTGTAAGCATTTCTAAAAACTGGATGAAATACTAAAAGTAACTTGACTTTGAAGGTGACGAGGTTACGAGGCATAAGTTTGTAAGATGGTGTCGAGATTTAGAGGTTATCAGTTGGCATTTAGTGTGTTCCCGTCTCTTCCTTGAAACTTTTTTTTTTCTGTGTGATTTTGAATAATTTTGCACTTCACCTATCAACTATTTAACTTTTTCAATGCTTAAACACTATGCAGTGGTTAATGTGTGTGGCCTACACTTTTAAACTTTTTTTTTCCTAATTTTATTTTTAAAGTTTTTTTTTAATTTGATCTTTATTCTTGCATATTAGTATGCTATGTGGTTAGACTGCTTGAAATTGGTTCTTTTCAGTATGTTTCACAAAATACATTTCATTATAGTTGGGCAATTGTATGCGATGCTAGAAAATGTAGTTATGATAAAAAAAAATTGCAGCACTGAGAATGCCCACTGACAGACTGAAACACTGCACTACTATCATGCACAAGTATTCCTGAAAATACATAAATGAGTGTGAGAAACTGAACAGAATTCCACCGAACATATTTAAAAATAAATTCTTACCTTCTCCTCAATCCAAGTTTTGTTCAAGAAAACACACCGACTGTTTGCAACGTACTCCACGTTTTCATTGTGAATTCCTTCAGATTGTCCATTGTCTAGTAAATGGTTTGTATGTAAAATGACCAGTGGAACTTCACATCCTATGTTTTTTATTTTATGAATTTTTTTAAAAACTGTTTGTTGTAATTTCTCAAAAACATTAGGCATAGAAATAACTCGCAGTTGTACATTTAGGTTTTTTTTGTGTTGCACCTACAAATTTTTCATGTTACGTCAGTAACAATACAGCCCTCATTCTTAAAAATAAAATAATATTTATGCAACTTAAGTTGTCCTAAAATGTTTAAAAAAAATTATTTTACTATTAAAAGAGTGTAAATATTCTTCAGTGTTTTATTCAATACATTATAAATACATAGGAAATCAAAATAAATATATCTCGTACACAACATTTTGACAATTTTTCTCCCTGCTTTGGCTGTAATGTGACTGAAAACGGCCATTACTATATTTTATGTTGATTTATTAATTAATCAATAGTTTGATGCTGCAGTTGGGCAAAAGCCCGGTGGCAAGCAGATGTCCCTACTTTTCTCTCTCTCTCTTTCCTGAAGTGCACCACATTTCTTACTCCTCATACAAACTATTCCATTCTCCTATTATTCTCATAACCAGCAAGTTATTCCCCTTATCTGTTCTCCTCTCTCTAAATACTTCATCAGTCATCTGCCATCATGTGCCATCATCCGTCATCCTCCGTCATCCTCCGTCATCCTCCGTCATCATCCGTCATCATCCATCACCCTCCACCATCATCCGTCATCCTCCGTCATCCTCCATCATCATCCTCTGTCATCATCCATCATCCTCCGTCATCATCCATCATCATCCTCCGTCATCCATCATCAACCTCCGTCATCCATCTTCAACCTCCGTCATCCATCATCAACCTCCGTCATCCATCATCAACCTCCGTCATCCATCATCAACCTCCGTCATCCATCATCAACCTCCGTCATCCATCATCAACCTCCGTCATCCATCATCAACCTCCGTCATCCATCATCAACCTCAGTCATCCATCATCATCCTCCGTCATCCTCCGTCATCCATCATCATCCTCCGTCATCCATCATCATCCTCCGTCATCCATCATCATCCTCCGTCATCCATCATCATCCTCCGTCATCCATCATCATCCTCCGTCATCCATCATCATCCTCCGTCATCCATCATCATCCTCTGTCATCCATCATCATCCTCCGTCATCCATCATCATCCATCATCATCCTTCGTCATCCTCAGTCATCCATCCTTTGTCATCCTCAGTCATCCATCATCATCCTCAGTCATCCATCGTCATCCTCCATCATCCATCGTCATCCTCCGTCATCCATCGTCATCCTCCGTCATCCTCCGTCATCCATCGTCATCCATCGTCATCCTCCGTCATCCATCGTCATCCTCCGTCATCCATCGTCATCCATCGTCATCCTCCGTCATCCTCCGTCATCCTCCGTCATCCTCCGTCATCCTCCGTCATCCTCCGTCATCCATCGTCATCCATCGTCATCCATCGTCGTCATCCATCGTCATCCATCGTCATCCATCGTCATCCATCGTCGTCATCCATCGTCATCCATCGTCATCATCCATCATCGTGGCCGGGTCAGCAAAGCAAAATGCCTCCATCCTCCTCTATCCCTCCTCCACTCATCTTCCTTCACCCTATTCCAGTCTTCTCCTCTCTCCTGCACTCCGCATCTTCCACCTACTCTTTGTTCTCTCTTGGTGTCTTCTATCTGTGTACTTCAACTCCACAATTTTACTAGGCAGTATTTTTTTTTTCCCATCCTCTGAACATGACCATACCATCTCATTCCTGATCCTGTCTCACTGCATAACTGCAAACATAGTTCTCATAAATTTCATTCCTATTGCTCTGGTCTTCCTAGCATCTCTCATCTTCAGTCCAAGTCTCTGTTCCATAAGGACTGTGGACACACAGATAAACATGTCTCATAACATATAATAATTTACATGTTTCTTGATATGAAAGCAAGTTGCGAATGTAAAAGCATGTTACTGTTTGGTTTTGCACTAGGTATTGTGCTGGTGGCAATCAACCCTTACGATGATCTGCCTATCTATGGAGCAGACACGATATGGGCCTATAGGGGCCAGTCAATGGGAGACTTGGACCCTCATATATTCGCTGTTGCAGAAGAGGCGTACACAAAGCTAGAAAGGTGAGGTTTAATTAATGTTGTTTGGTCTTGCATTCTTTGTGGGTGAATGTAAAAAAAAAAAAATTGAGGTAAGATTTTTTGAGCGTGCAAAAAAACAATCAAACCATCTCGGCAACTGTAACCTGGTTTTAAGTGTTAACATTAATAGCGGTAATTTTCGTCCATGAACGTTCATTCTCATGAACTGTAAAGTATCCATATTTGTTAAAAAAAAATTTGGGGCCAACAATTTAGTGTGAAAATGGATGTTAAAGTAATTGATATGCCTCGTGACAATATCTGCAGTTTTCCTACTAAATATTTTTAAAATAATTTTTTATCTGAAGGATTCAAATTTGTGCATGCCCATATTTTGAACTTAAAACTGGATGTTTTCAAATTCATTATAGTATAGAGAAAAAAAATCACACTTGATAGATATTGGCTAGGTTACTGTTATTTATTTGACTGGTTAGCCTTCTTCAATTATTTCAGTATAATGTTTGCTCACCTCTCCATTTTAGCTCAAATATATGCATTTTAATATTTATCTGTAGGTAAAAAATGGTTTTCTGGTAATTGTTCTTTTAATCTAAGAATAAATGTGTGCATATTTAAATTCCTAGGTATTTCTGCTATAAAGTTTTTTTTTTTGCTTAGCTGGATTTGAAATGTATAGATATATAATAGAGGTAAATCTTTTTAATGTGAATTGATTGTCTAATCAAGTGAAAATTAGTAATTTCATTGTTTCTTAAAGTAACATAAAATATTAATAAATTGTAAGATTGTAAGTCTTTCTGTTTTTTATAAATTTTTTATTGTTTACTACTGGGTACTTGGATTTTTTTTTTAATTTTTTTTTTTTTACAATTGGATATAATATGTGTGTGTTTGTAAGGAACAGTTAGTTTGTGGAATGTTCTAGGGAGCAGAGGGATCAGTCTGTTATTGTCTCCGGGGAGTCTGGCGCGGGGAAGACAGTGTCCGCCAAGTACGCCATGCGCTACTTTGCTACGGTGGGCGGGTCAGCGGAGGAGACGTCCGTGGAGAAGAAGGTCTTGGCATCCAACCCCATCATGGAGGTGAGCTTTCTTGCCAGTCGGTTATTGTTTACCGTATCTGTTCGTGCTGATGTCTGGCAGCTTAAGGGGACTTGGGGCAGCGCACACATTCTGGCTCGGGGGAAACGTACACACGCCGGATTGGGGGGCAGTGTGTGTGTGTCGGCCTGGGGGGGCAGCATACGACATTCATTGTTCCACGCAGTATTGATGTATTTTTTAAGATAACTTTGTATGTATGTATTTGAGGTTTTGTTTTCTTTGCCATATTTTTTTTTTTTACCTATCAAGGTGAAATATTTGTGTATTCAATACATTTACAAATAGAAAATTGGTATTTAAATATTTTCTGTATCTGATGCTGCCTTTTTTTGCTATGAGGAGAATGTAGCAATTATATTGAAAGATTTTTCTGTGTATGTGTATAATAATGTTTTTGTACAAGAGTTTTGCATAAATTAACTTTCTTTAAGCTGAAAGTAGGACAGTTAACTGTTATGTGAAAACTGGTACAAACAAGCTTCGGTAACCTGTAAATGTCACTGAGTTGAGTGTGCTTCTACTTTATTTTATCTTAAAAATCTTTACATACGTGTAACGACTATTGATGTAATGAGACTATCGAGGCATATGCAATATTAGGTTACTTTATGTGATTCTCTTTTTTTGGCTAATGAAATCCAAGTCATACTCTCAAAGAAAAGTTAACAATTATAATTCTTTCTTAAAAAAATTAATGATAGAAATTTTACTTAAAATTAAAAACTTGTCAGGAATTGGAGGGGGGAGGGCAGCTCAAACCCACATAGTCATTAAATATTTTTATTTTAATGGGACACATATTATGTGGTTGTTGGTTTGGCCAAAGAAATTTTTTTATATGTAAATTATTTTGTTAATTTAATGATTAAATTATGATTTAAAGCATTAACAAAACCTTGTCTGTGTATTTTGCAGGCCATAGGCAATGCTAAGACGACTCGCAATGACAACAGCTCAAGATTTGGAAAGTTCATCGAAATACACTTCAACAAGAAGTACCACATCCAGGGTGCGAGTATGCGGACATACTTGCTGGAAAAGTCTAGGGTGGTTTTTCAGGCGCCAGATGAACGGAACTACCACATTTTCTACCAGTTGTGTGCTGCACGCCAAAATTTTCCTCACCTGAAATTGGGTAAGACTAACTTTAATATATTCTGGATTCTTAGATTATTTTGTCAAGTTATTTAAAATTGTATTTTATAATATGTTATTTATTATTTAGAGGTTTACCATTAGTGCTGCCAGTCTTTCCTCGTCTCCTCTGCGTTGAACTTCCTTGAGATAAACATATTGCTAGTTTTGATAAGGTGTTGTAAATATTTTATGTTCTCTTAGTTATAAAAATAACCCTCTCACTGTTTGTAAAACTCTGGATTGTTTTTGGAACCACGTAAGAGCTTACAAGACCTAAATCGCCATATGAATCTCGGACCACTCAGTAACTTTAATTCTTTCTCTTAGGTGGTGTAATTTTATACCTTACTCTTACTGTTTAAAGAATTACTATTTTTGATTCTAGTGGTGGTAGTTCCTCACAATTAGTCCGGTGATTTGTAGGATGCTTGGTAGTCCTTAGTATGACTGCTGCTAGCTGTGAATAGTTAAAAACTTTTCTTGCCAATTTTGCTTACTGTAGTTCTAAAATTCTTTTAGTTCAGTATTATTATGTCAGTCAAATCTGTTATGTACCTTTTTCTGTTTAATTAAATTTTATGCTCATTTTGATGTTCTTACTAAATTTTGCTATACTAGCCTCAGCTGGTTTTGTCTTTTGCTTGAAGAATTCACCAGAAACAACCCAGTGTCTATGAAATAGCATATATTAGTGAACATTGTATTATAATTGTAGATTCTTTTATTATTGCTAATTGAGAGACATTGATGATAGTAAGTGTACAATTTAATTAGTTGTCTACATGTATTTGAAAATTTCAAATTAAAATTGAATAATTTCATATTGGATTCAACATTTCAAAACAAATAATTTTTTTTTTAATTTTTCAAATTAATATAGATACAGAAAGTGGGTCTCAATTCACAAAAAAATTTGAATGAAAAGCATGTATCGTGTATGAAGATAAAATGATTTATGCTTTTTATATATAACAAGAGCGGGAGTACAGGTCTTGAAAGAGATCGTGGAAGAAGCAAGAATGAGATGTTAAGTACACATCCAGGGAATGGGAAAAGAGAGGCTGATGGGAGTTGAGTACGCAAGAAGAAGGCCCCAAGGAGGAGGTGGGAAGAGCAAGTAGTTAAAGGAGTGTAGGAGAGAGGAGAAGAATGGAACTGAGTGAAGGAGAAGGAATGATGAAGTGACAGAGGAAGATGGAGGCATTGTACTCTGCTGACATGACCACAGGCTGGAAGCAGTTGATATATAATAAATTTTATATACAACAAAGAATCTGCAATAGTGATTTGCAGTGAAACCTCGTTAATAAACACTTTTGTTAATACCAAACTTTCATTAATACAAAATATTTTCACATGTTTAATACAAAAGTATGGTTATTATATAATACATAAAAAAAATTTGTTTCAAGGGTAAACAATTACATGTAGTAAAAGATGGTTAGTACAAATACCCCAGAATAATGTAAAGTTTCAACTAAAATAATATTTATCCCATTGCTTTGATTCATTGTAGTTTGGGGAAAAGAGCTTGGAAATTTTATTCTTCCAAACTGATGGTTGTATGTTTTTTTGTAGGTAATTTATAAACCTTTGCTTTATTCCTCTGTCTTAATCCATTTTATTTTTATACATTAGAAAATATGTTTTGAGCCACAAGTATAGCCATCAAAAATTATACTTTACAATACATACCTAAAAAAGTACATATGATATGGTATAAAATTTTGTGCAATTTAACTGAAATCACAAATTTATGTAATTTCTAAATCAAATTTGAATAAATTTGGTAATAGTTTGTGTAATACAAACCTCGTTATTGTAAAGTGACAAATAATGGTCTCTTCAGGTTTGTATTGAGATTTTACTGTGTATATTTATTTTTTGTTTTGCTGTATTTGCATCAATTTTTTCTTGTACCCTTGAGAAGTGTAAAAGTCACAGTTCCACTGTATATGTAAATTTAATTTTAAAAATATTTGTTATTTGATTAAAAATTTTGATATGATTTTTAAAAAAATTGGTTGTCTGTAAAATCGGTTTACGGACGATAGTTTAACGTGACGTCATAACAAAACATTGGTGAAATGATTGCATACTTTTATGAATAAAATTGAATCATTTTTATTTTAATGATAAAAGAATAAATACTTGAAATTATACTAGTAATCAGATTTTTAAAATGCAAGAATAATTAACCTTTATTGCCGAAATTGTTTGTTGTAATAAGCAATGAAAACCACATCAACTTTTCACTTCACTTCACTTCATAAACAGTCGACGAAACAGTTCACGTGTAGATGTAAGTTGTGTGCTGCCGCTGTCTTTCGTCTCCTCGGGCGCATAGGCCAATCGAGTGGAAGAGAGATAGATGCGGCGCAAGCGTACAATGAGCGTGACGGGACGCAGCGCAACGGAACAATGTGCGTAATGGGACACTTTTTCGTGCGTGCGTGCGTGCAGCCGGCGTTCATCGATTTATCAGACGTTGTCACGTCAAAACTAGTATTGAACGTGGGCCACTACTGTTGCAGCTCATCAGGACAACTTCCACTACCTGAACCAAGGCCAGAGCCCGGACATCGACGACGTCAGCGACGCGGAGATGTTCGGAGTGACGCGCGAGGCGCTGAGCAAGCTGGGCTTCTCCGGGGAGCAGCAAGGGAACGTGTGGAGGATCCTGGCGGCCGTCCTGCACCTCGGCAACGTGGACATCGAGGACGCTGCCGGGCAGCAGGGCGGGGACGGCGATGGCAGCGCCATCAAGGTGAGGCTTTCCTCGACGTCTGTCGCTACGAGGAGCTAGACTTTACACTTACCTACCTTGCTCTGTGATTAACTAATATTAAAGTTAGTCTTTTTGGGGCGAATACTCTCAATTCTGCCGAGTTACAAAGTGTAGTGCTTTATTTAATCCACTTTATTCATTTACTACTGTCATTTGGGTGGTAAACTGTATTATGCACAATTAAGCAGACTGTCCGATCGGCTGGCAACACTCGCCCACCTCGGCACACACGTGATGTGCAGTTTCAGAAGAAACCACGCTGTTTGAAAAATTTTCGATTTACCAGAGTGGAGTCTTTTTTTTTAAAAAAAAAAAAAAGCATTTAAGAATGCACTGAGGGGTGGATGAGTAGTTTTGTTTCCGGGTTTTGTTTTCAAACTTATTTTTTAGAAAGAGAAAATGGCTAAAACACTTGTTTTCAGATATGAAATGCCCGGCAGACGTCTTGAAACCACTCGAGCGCTTTCCATTATAACTTCATATGCATTTCTTCTCCATTTAATGTTATGGTTACTACTCAAATTTCGTAGTGGTCCTATGCACGACGAGAAGACTGCATGCCAGTTTATAGTTTTGTGCTTAGAGAAGATACCGCGCTAGAAGCACCAGCGAGCGTCGCTTTTATCATCCCACATTACCAACACAGATACACCCCTGACTAGGTGGGCCGCTTAAGGCCAAGCCTCGCATGTCGCGTTGGTTGTTTCATTTTCTTGTTTTTACTATTAACTAAGGAATATTTCTGTAAATTTATTCCGATGGCTCTCTTGCGTTTGTCGTTAGAGTCACAAATTTTCTCACAGAGTATTTAAATAATGTTTTCAAGCTGTTGAATTTCGCACTGGTGATTGTAATTGTGAACACTTTACTGCTACATATTATCATAAAAATTCTTTTGCAAATATTTGTTTAGAATATTTGAGAAAAAATGTAATATGTATAAGTGCTTGGGGATTAACAGCATAAGATAAAAATAAAATTATAACCAATAACAAGAAAATGTATTAATCATGGCGTGTGAGACCGAGCTTTAAAACATATAAAAGTGTGTGTGAAATGCTGTCTTGAATTTGAATATCAAATATCATATCATGAAATTTTGTAATTTATTTAAATAGCAGTGCCATGGTATGTGAGTAAAAATTGTGTGTTTTTTTTAAGAATGATATATTTATGTACATTTTCTGCCATTTTTTTCCTTTCGGTGTTCAATCAAATTTATAGCTACCACTAATGTTTGTCCTGAACAACAGTATGTTGCATGTTTATTGACACAGGCAAATGGGTACATTCACATCTTGTTTTGTGGCTAAGTTTGAATTGTATAAATACATAACGCAGGAAGAATAACAGTTTGTTTTTTTCCCTCTCATTTTTGTAGGCAGATGACCACCATCTGTTAACTCTCTGTGATCTGCTGGAGTTGACTGCAGCTGACTTGAGAAGTTGGCTGTGCAACAGGAAAATAGTCAGCATGAGGGATGTGATATTCAAAAATATGACTGTCGACGAGGTAATTTCATTGCTATGGCTTCTTTTTTGGGAGCACGGCTCATTGTGAACTAACAGTACTTTTCCACCACAAGCCTGCATTACATATTCGCAAGTTTAGTGAATAGTTTGCTTGCGCCAAGCAAGTTGAAACACTGTTGGGTCAGAACCCATTTTTCTCTAATACAAATCTCGAATTTGAATTACGAAGAGTACTTCTAATCTACCCTTCCAATCTTATATAGGTCTTAAGGATCAAAAATAAAATAAAATGTTAGAGAAATCAAATATAAAACGTTCCCCTGTTTGAATGTTGATTTCACAAGCTAAGTGTCCATAATCAATACACATAATTTTATTTATACAAAAGTACAGTAGCTTGGGAACGGTAGTAAAATTGGTATGAAGGAAAACACAAACAGCCTAATAAACTTGATTAGTCAATGAGGAATTTTTGAATTATATCACATTTCTTCAAATTTTTTGTTTCTTAGTTTTTTCCCCTTAGAATCTCAAATCTTTAAAATTCTGTAGATTCAATTATATTAGAGGATTAGAGGATTTAACTGGCCTCTTCCTATTGAAAACACAAAGTTGTTGCTTTCACACTAAATCTCTAATTTATTAGATTTTAAGTCATAGAACTGCCTTTTTTCAGTAAGCTGACAAATTAACTTATTTTACTCTGTGAAAACTTTTTTTTATATTGTATTGATAGGCAGTGGCTTTTTTCTTTCCAGTGTATGTTTTTAGTAGTGTTCATATAAGCTGCTGTAGTACTGTAGTTCAATCCTGTCCACATTTCTGAGGGAAACTACTTGTGACTGTTGCACGGTACGGCCGTCCCTTTCTGGTAGGCTTCTGCTAATACTTTTTTTTTAATGAATCAAATTTATTTTTGAATATCACAAAATTCACAATAACAACATATTTGTTTCTATACAGATTTTAACATTGTGAATTTTTTTATTTTTTTCACATTTCACTGGATTCCAAGGAAAATTGGTCCAAAAGTAGAATAAAATAAAAAAAGCGAGTAATATACATCGAACCATAACAAAGCAAGTGTAAAATAAAAAACTTGGCAATGCATTTTCTTAATACAGTAAAACACCGTTTTAACGAACTTCATTAGAGCGAACAATTCATTACTACGAACTATGCCTTTGGTCCCGTCAGACGTCCATATAACATAACGTAAAAAAATTTCACTAGTACGAATTTTCTCGTTCAAATTTTTTAAATATTCTATAAATATTCATTTGAACGAACACTTTTCTGCCCGGCACGGTAAACGACAAAAGGATAAAATCGTCGCCATTCACCCACACACTGCCATCTTATTTATTTTGATACGCGCCATAGATGACTGCAATGGACTAGTGTTGAAATTAATGCACAAAACTAGTGCAGCGACTAAAGCGCTGCATTGTGGTGTTCGCTGACATTACTCTTTGTTCTATGCTCGCACGACGTGTTTAACCGATGCGAAGTGCTACATCATAAAGTATTGCTACACACACTTCTCTGGTCGTTTTCTTGTTTATTGTTTGAGAAACGTGCGGTAGCCCACAACTCACATAGTTTCGGTTCCCTAGCACGTTCGTGCAACTTCGGATTTCTCTCAAAAATTGAAATTATAAAAATCGAAGGGTTGTGTTAGGTTAGTCACAACATGCTTGATCTTCTGATTTAGTGGCTGAAGTGGCGTTAATACCAAAACGCAAAACTTCGGAAATCTTCGCAAATTCTTGCAGGGAACCGAAACTACGTGAGTTGTAGGCTTCCCAGAGACGTGGCTATACTACATGTATAACTTATTTTTACATGTGTAGGGTGCATTTGTTTTTATAGTTTAAAAAACCGTACTACTGAACATGTCTTCTAGGAAACGACTTGAAATGTTAAAATCAGTAGATAAAGAAAATAAAAAGACTGATGTGGCTAAAAAGTTAGGTATCTCCAAATTAACATTATCCACAATTCTCACCCAGCGATCCAGTTTGGAAGACAATAAAATGTAAAAAAAAAATTCCTAACTTTTAAATTTTATATTTTTGATTTATTACAGCATTTTTGCAAACAGCTTGTCTTGATTCCAAAGGCAGGCTTACTGCTTTGGCAAACAACTTACCTACATATTTCTGTATTGTACATATACATACTAGTATGTATGTATGTATGTAGTATGTATCTTGATCCCAAAGTATAGCTGTTAAAGTAATTGATGCTTGTACCACTCATATTGGTATTAGATTTTCTACTTTGTTTTTTAACAAGATCGAGTTATGTTCAAAACCCCAAAACAGGCAATCATTGTGATTTCGGTATAAAGAACTTCATTATAACAAACTGCCATAATTTTGGTCCCTTAGTGTTCTTTATAATGAAGCTCTACTGTATAGTAAATTTTCAGTTTAGAAGTTGTTTTGTTGATCTGGTCACATACACAAAATAAAAATTAATAATTTTAAATCATAATCCTTGATAATTTTTTAAATATGAAACAGTGTATGAATAATGTTGCAGTAAAAATCTAAATTTCTCAATAAATCATTAATCCTCATGTTACTTTTTTTTTTTGTAAATGTGTCCTACATTGTGCAGACCTATCTATTGGTAACAAATAATTCAGGAGGGGGGGGGGGGGAATATTTCAATTTGAAATATTGAGTATGTAATTATTCATGAATATTGAATATTTATGGAGTACTCTCAGAGCCGCACTGTCTGGACCTAGCGTCAGGAGGGACGGAGCACCAGTCCTGGAGAGAAGCATGGCTCTCTGCCAGCCGTACTGCTTCCAGGCTCATCGTTCAGGACGTCAGTCACGTCCGGGTGGGGATCCCATCTGTTGCAGGCCGAGTCTTTCATCTTCTGAGCTCTCTGGCAGGGATCTTCAGTGCATAGGTTCATCGCAAAGTTTTCGCCAAACACACGTAGTAGAAAACCCTTTTTTTTTCTTTACACTTCTCAAGTTAACTGGGGAAAATGTAGCAAAATAAAGGAAGAAGATCTGAAAAATTTAAACGGTCATCTGTTTGCATAAAAATTGTGTGAAATACAGGAGGGTGTGAAATCTGGGAATGTAATAATTATGGTCGTATTGACCTCTTGTCCATTGTTCTTTTTCTACTTAAACCTTAAACCATATGATATGATAGTTTCTCAGCACTCTCTCCCAAAGTGACATAGTTCAGGAAATGTGATGCAAAATTTAGTCTTCTTGTACATATTTGTGATAGACATGGTGACAGAAAGTATTTAATTATCATTATTTTAATGGTCTGGTATCATAATATTTTTTACTTTGCATTTTTGTAGCAAGCTCCGTATACACTTTTTTCCTCTAATAGTACCTAGTTACCTACCTTAGGAAGAACATATGTGAATTAAATTTTAACACACTAAACAAAAGTGATTCTCAAAATGTATAACAGTGAGATGACACTAAAAGTTTAGAAATATGTGAAATTTTTAATACTTTAGTAGAAAATTGGTAATTCTGTTGATCTTTACTCATTATATTTGTCTTATTGTCTTTGATCATGCACTTTGAAACAGTTAGATGAACCTTTTTCTTTCTTTTTTTTTAAGGAAAGAGTAGTAAAGAAAAATAATAAATATATTTCTCTGTACAATTAAATTTTACTTCCATGGTCATTAACTCAATGTGTACTCTGCTCAGATAAATATTATCCACAGTAGCTTTGCAGCATATAATAGTATAATTTTGTTTTTTCACATAGGCAGTAAGAGCCAGGGATGCCCTTGCGAAGCACATGTATGCAGAACTTTTCAATTGGATTGTGACTGTGATCAACAAATCTTTGGAATCATCGGGAAAATCCCAAAGTTTCATTGGAGTCCTCGACATATATGGCTTTGAGACGTTTGAAATTAATAGCTTTGAACAATTCTGCATCAATTATGCAAATGAAAAATTGCAACAACAGTTTAACCAGGTGAGTACAAATTCTTCTATCATTTGAACATATTTAGTGAACTCGGTTCACATTAAATTTTTTGTTACTTATTTATTTTGTCTAGTATACTGTTTCTAAAAAAATTCAAAATACTTTTTTCAGCATGTATTTAAGCTCGAGCAAGAAGAGTACTTAAAAGAGGAGATTGAATGGAAGTTCATAGATTTCTACGACAACCAGCCTTGCATCGACTTGATCGAGACAAAGCTTGGCATTCTCGATCTTCTGGATGAGGAGTGCCGTGTGAGTAAAGTTATTTTTCTGTCTCAAAAAAAAAAGTGAAGAACGAGGTATTTCTATCTGCATGTCATAAGGTATATAAATGTTGCCTGGTGTATTTTAGTGTGCATAAATGTAGATGTTGAGTGCTATTAGTATGCGGCTAGGTTTCACCCCATCTGTCCCTACTATGTACATACATACTTCTTTGGGAAGCCTTCTTTTCACAGATGAGAGAGCCAATACCTGAAGTTCCCCGAAGTTCATGCTTTTTTTTTCCGTATCTGTTATGTAGGTATCCTAACCAAATCAACCGTCCACAATGTTTTTAAAGTATTTATAAAATACATGGTGGATTCTCCCCGTACTACGACCAACTTTTGGTCTCGTCGGCTGACTGTTTGCCGGTAGCTTGACCAGACCATCACACTTCAGAGTACAGCCACGAGGTGTCCTCGTCGCCTCGGAAAACCCTCCGACCCGCCGTACCGGATGTGACTGCACTCATCCGGCGACGACCGCCGTCAACCCCAGCTGGAAAATGGCAACTACAGTGCCCAGGCTGGAGGTACCTGGGGGTTACCTCAGTACCTCCACCGACTACAAGGCTAAAGGGGAAACCTCGCCATGCAGTTTACAGCCCATTTTTAGGCCTGGTCGCCCGACACCATAACCACCATACCCAGTCGAACTCCTTTACCATAGGGCCTGATCAATTCCCTATGGGGCCCTTTGGGACCGATGCACCGAGGCTCGGCCGTCGAACCCCCCGGAAAGGTTTCTATTGCATCTGCTGTTGCCCGCAGATTCAGCCCTTTCACCATTTCCGGTCTCATACATGCAATTGAGGATGCACTGAGGCAGAGTTGGACCCGGCAGCGCCCTCTTTAGTTAGAGAGGTGCTATGACCAGAGGTTGAGGAACCCTCCCAACTTAGTCACCACGATCCTCCCCCAACAGTGGTGCCAACGTGGAGGCAGAGGGTTGCCACTTGATGTGGAGAGGCTATATAATCGCATCACACACCCTTTCCGCGGGCCTGATGGCTCATGTCTCGGATACTAGAACCGGCAACAGTTCCGACACCTCAGGCGACAATCACCTTCCCATGGTATGTGGAAACCTCAGGACAGGCAGAGGAGACCTCGGGGTTGCCTGAATCTCCTCACCGACTACAAGGCTAAAGGGGAAACCTCGCCGTGCAGTTTACAGCCCGTTTTTAGGCCCGGTTACCTGCCCTGCAGCGCCACTGCCAGACAGGTCAAACCCACTCCCACCCGACAGACAAGACAGCAGGAAGCGACTTTGTTTTATACCAAGTAGTGATGAGAGATCCACCTGTAAATGTTTTTCATTTTTAAACGCCTCATCACAGATGCCAAACGGGTCGGACACTACGTGGACAGAGAAGCTGTACAGCAAGTGCTCGAAGTGGACGCACTTCGCGAGACCCAGGTTTGGTGCTGTGGCGTTCGTGATCCACCACTTCGCAGACAACGTGACGTACCAGAGTGACGGCTTCCTGGAGAAGAACCGCGACACTGTGCTGGAAGATCAGATCAGTGTCCTCAAGAGTAGCAAGGTATGTACCTATTAGTTGTGTAGGGTTGCCTGTCTGGATGGGGGGTGGAAAATACTGCATTGCCCGAATATAGTTTCAAGTATATTTGGTTTGTCATCTCTGTTATTTGAGGACTTGTCCTGTAAATTCACTCCAATAGCTCTCTTGCATTTTAAGTTTGTTCTAAAATTAGAGAGCATTATTGCTGTCTAATATATGTACACCTATTAATTTGGTATTTTTTTTAATGTTATTTTGTTTGTATTGTGTTGGTTTTTGTTTCTGTTTTTGTATAGTGCAATCTACTGTGCACTACTAAAATGTGTGACAAGCATTTAGAGAAATACACATAATAAATATTATTACAGATAAATAATAAAATTATTATTTATAGTTATATTACATGATACTGCTGAGATGTTATTTGTTTTAAAAAATGTTAACTTTGAATCAGTCATAAGGTAAAGTTGTGATTTTTTTTAAAATTCAAATGACTTGTGTTATAAAAAATGGGGGATTTGTTTGCATTTATTCAAATATTTGAGGATTTGTGTTGTTTTCTTGTAGAACAAGCTGGTGAGAATGCTCTTCAGGGATGAATCTGACGAGAGAAGACTGACAGTTCCTGCTACAAAGGTGAAAGTGATTCCTACGAAGCCATCTCACACTGTCCCTTCAAAGCAGCATAAGAAAACTGTGAGTTAAAGAATATGCGTGGGTTTTTTTTTTCTTCCAAATATTTATGTATATATGCTTTCATCAGTAGCTTTGTTAAATCATTTTATTTGTAAGGTTTTCAGCTTAAATATTGGTAGCTATTGCAGTTTAGTGTTACATTACTAAACTTTTGTCTTTATGGTTATACTTACTTACCTGTGTTGAAATTATTTTAATAAATAGGTTTTTTTTTATTATAAAGCTGTATTTTTTTCATATCCAATGTTTGTTTGCTGACTATTAGTATAATTAAAACATAATGTACCTAATTAAAAAAAACTGCAATTTTTTTAGAGTATGTAAGTTTACACTGTCCATACTGACATTTTGGATTGGATTTTTTTTAATGGGTATGTCATTTGTCAGCTATTCTGTGTTGCTTAGGATTAGTATGAATCACATATTTAGTACAAAAAAAAGTATGTGTGAGATTGAAGTCTCCTATCTACTTTAAAGGAAGAAATGTGTTAGAAATGCTTTTACTTGAAAAGTTACAAAATTTTGATTTAAATTAGTGATGGGTCGAATCTCAATTTTATACAGTAATCTGAATTATGGTCTACAAATTAATCACACTTGTATAGTCCACTATTAATTTTGGCTCTCTTCATTGTTCGTCTCACCACGCACCTCGGTCCCAACACACTGTTTCGCACTACTCGCTCACCTGCCATGCTGCAAAAGCCGTCCTAGACGCTCCGATCTTCACACACGAGCCAGTCGCTTGTCGCCCAATATTGTTTGCCAAGGGGTTTACCCGCACTTTTCGCTTCACTCTTGTACTGCTCTGAGGATTCGCTGGTTTCACCACCAGCCCCTCTCTCCGGCATGAAAAGGTCTCTTAGCCCTCCAAAGTGCCTGACTTAACACTCGAAGCTGTGAGAACAATGGCGTTTGAGTAATGCCGCTTAAGATTCTGGTGCTCGCAGAACCTTCAGAATCCTCCAGAGACGCTCTGTGGGACAGTAAGTGGCCCACTAATTGGGGGTCCATGTAGTGATAGAAGAAGTGGTAGGAGGGCTGAGAGAGCTACCTGTGTTGCGCTTGCTCGAGGAAGCTGGGTCTTCCCTAGCGATCCACCAGGCCTCGTCCCTAGCAGCCTCGTAACAAAAATTTTGTGCACATTTTTCAGAATTTTTTCTTGCTGTGCAAACAGGTTTGACAGACATTGAAGGATCTTTGACTGGACAATGTTGGGAAGAAGTGCAAAAATTTATATTGGTTGTGTTCTACTGAAATACATATGTTGTTTTGGTAAGTCAGTATGACGAAAAAGCCAGGGAATTATGTTGGTGGGTTTTGCTGAGCAACCTGCATATAGAAGTTAATAAATTCATTGTATGTACATAATTGTTAGTTTTTTGGCTGTGTGTTATTGTAAACATAGTTACTGGATTTTCTAACGATCATGATTCACTTCACTTATGCGGGAGGAATTTGGCAGGTTGGTTCGCAGTTCAGAGACTCGCTCAACATGCTGATGGCTACGCTGAACGCCACCACGCCCCACTACGTACGCTGCATCAAGCCCAACGACTTCAAGAAGCCGTTCGAGTACAACCCCATGCGAGCGGTGCAGCAGCTGAGGGCTTGCGGCGTCCTGGAGACCATCAGGATCAGCGCGGCTGGCTTCCCGTCAAGGCAAGTGTGGCTCGTGTCGGTTTGGGTTTTAAGGAGAATTCATTAGATATTTACTGCAGTTTGTATTTATTACCATCCTGGATTTATGACGCGGCAGAGCATGAATAATACCACACATGCCGACAATTACGAATCAGTCATTAATAGTTGCCTGTTTTCCTTCACAGCTATGTTTTTTACGAATAGTTCAGAAATTACGTTTTAAGATTAGTTTTGGCAAATATTTTAAATAATGTATGTGTTGAGAACAGTGAACACACACACTTCAGATTCTCAATAAATTCTCTTCAGAAGTAGTCGCCAATTTTCTTTGTGCTCGTTTGACTTTGTTTTGTGACTCTTCGTGAAGGGAAATTGATATGTGCATTAATGACATGTTCATATTGTATTTGCTGATTGTTGCTAATTTTGAGATAACCAGTAGTTTTTTTATTTTTTTATTTTTTATGTTAATGTTCAACCATAAATTGTGCAAATTTTCTATTGTATGGAAAATAGTTTCAATAGTTTTCGATAGTGTTTTACAGACTTTATTCACATATTACTAATTACCTTTCTTGAAATACAGGCTGGCTGAAGACAGGGATAACTTGGGGAACAGGAAATAACCAGGGATTAAAGTTACAAGAAAAATCGTAAATTCTCAGATAGCTAAGTAAAAGGGATTTTTTATTTATATTTTATATGTTGAATGCGAGAAATGATTAAGTCTAGTTAGTTTGAAAGATTGAAACCAATATTCCGAAACAAAGCATCATCTCCAAGCATGAGTGACTTTCAACTTTGATGCCAATTGTTGTGATTTTACTTTCATGTTCCATATTGCAGTGTTTGCTGTTTCAATGTACTTTAAAAGTAAACCAACGCCTAAAAAAAAGTCAGAACTCTTGATGTTATCTAGCATGTTATTTTGTTGCGTAAAAATTTAGACAAAGTATACATATTAATACTAAAGGAGTGGTTCAACTTGTACAAACAGTTTGCCATTTTTGGGGATCCAAATAGTTAAAAAGTATTATGACATCTAAAATTTAAAAATATACCTGGGAAACATTGAAAAACACAGGGAATTTTATAACTGAAATTCTATAGCCACCATGCAATAACTTGGATTCCTAAAGAAATATTTTATTTATAATGGAGGCATCTACAAATGATGAATGGCCATAAATTCAATGCAAAATCATATTTCCTGTAAGACTATGAAATATAACAAAATATGTAGGTAAAAAAAATATTTATTATGACTGGTATTAGTTCCTCTTAACTCTGCCAAGATTATAAATATATTTCATGCTTCAAATATTAATTTTATGTTCCTACCAGACAGTGTGAATAAAAATTTTTTTATGTATTTCAGTTTTCTGCTGTTTTACAAAATAGTTTAGTGATTGTTTTTACTCTGACATAAGTATTTTAGTGATACAGTTAGGTAGAATTTCTATCTTGTTTTACCTGCCTCTGATTAAGCTTTAAAAAAAAAAATGTTAATGTAATTTCCTTATGTCAATGTTCTAAGGGTTATAATGAGGAAATTAGTAGGTAAGTGAATTGTGAAAATTGCAGATGGACATATGCAGATTTCTTCCAGCGATACAGGGTGTTGTGCAAGTACAAAGACATTAAAAGGAACAACATGAAGGCCACGTGTGAAAACATTCTTGGCAACAATATTCAAGTAAGTCAAATATAAAGTTATAATAGCTGCGGTTTTATTGTCTTTTGATATTTTTTTTATTGTAATTTGATTAATTTTATATGTGTCGGTTTGTTTGTTTCCTGCAAGATTCAGTGAAATTATCTATTTTATTTGATTGTTAATTATATTACAGTTTAAGCCATAAATGTGATTAATTATATTTAATGCACTAATCAAATAATTAATTTGACCTGGGTTATATGTTGCAGGATTTAAATGTTATTTTATTGAATGTATATTTTGTCTGCGAAACATTAATTAGGTAGTATACCTGAATATAATGGTTATTACTTTCTTTGCGTTTTAGGATCCAGACAAGTTCAAATTTGGGAAAACCAAGATTTTCTTCCGGGCCGGCCAAGTGGCGTACCTAGAAAAGTTACGTGCGGACAAGTTGCGAGCCTGCTGCATAATAATTCAGAAGCAAGTGCGAGCGTTCATCTGTCGTAAACAGTACTTGCGCAAGTTGTATGCAATTCGCTGCCTGCAGCGCTACGCTAGGGGATTCATTGCCAGGCGGTAGGTCTACTTCACTCTTTACAATGTGTGAAATTATGAGGTCATGTTTAGAACATTCCAAGTAAGTTCAATTTATATCTAGAATACATCTGGTAATTGGCTTAGAATTAGTGCAAACAAATACTTCTGGTGCTGCTTTTCAAATTGCAAGATTTCCAAATTTTGCGGCAATATACTCAGTTTTAAATGTAATTTAGAATCATCTCGGTATCAAGTGAAGTGGAATGAAACTGAATTGTTTCAAGTAAAAGATATTGACCAAAGTACATGCTGCTTTAAGAGCTTTTGATTATGGTTGGTATCATAAGGTTATGTAAGTCTGGAAACATGTCATTTGTACATGAATAATTGAATATTTACAATGTTCAATTTAAAAAAAAAACACACTAAAATCATATGACTGGTAAAATAACTGGGTGATAAATTGAAAACAAGATTATTGAAATAAAAAAAAATATATGTGCATGTATGTAATAGACCTTGAACACCCTTTCTTATTGTTAAATTTTTATTTTGTTAGTAGGCTTACTGAAGGACCCTAGTTCAAAACCTGATCAAGCCATCTTGATTTTTCTGTGGTTTTTCCGCAAATTTCTTAACTCCCCTCCCCCTGCTTCCCGAACTTACATCGCTCTTCCTTTCCCAAGCAGGTGATGGAATGTTTAATTACTTTTGGCCGATTTCCCTGAATCTCTTGACAACCTAATTCATGACATGTGGGGGGAAAAAATTAAATTAGGTGTAAAGTTATTTTTAAAGTGACCTTAAGTACAAAAATTAAAAATTATTGCCCTGCTATTCTTAAAATATTGCAACTTAAAATACCATGTACTATATATTACATTGGACACTTTAATACCTATTATGTACAACCTTATACGGTGTGTGTCTAGATAGTCTGGATAATATATTTTTAATCTAAAAGTTTTTTTTTTCTAAATTGCTTTAACTGTGGTTTTTGGTTATCCGTGGACCCCTTGCCAGTCACTACCCCGGATAATTGAAGGTCTGCTGTATTCCATTTGATTACATACTTCTACGGAGCACATTGGTGCATTGTTGAGATGCTGGACTCTCATTCCAGAGGACCTGGTCAAATCTGGGTTCTGGTCGTTCGTAGTCAATTCATCCCCCAGTCTCCTTGACTTGAGTGTCCTAGTGTTAAGTGGCCTCATTTACAATTGGAAGCTTACAGTTGACAGGGATGAGAGTAACACTCAAGATATGTAGTTCCAAAGTTCACCAAAGTTTGCTGATCGCTCGTGAAAAAAACACATGTTGCAATGATTTATATATTTTTACGGTCAATGAGTATTTTAAAAAAAATCACTAACCGAACCCGGCCACTTTTCATTTTAGTTACGATAACCTAACCTACCCTACCGGGGAGGAACTATTATTTATTGCACTGACCAAACCTAACCTAACCTAACCTTTTACTTTTGTGAATTTTTGGAACTGTTTTGTTTGTAGTCGTGGCCAGGGGCACAACAACAACAGGGGGGGGGGGGGGTATTTTGCCCCCCCTCTGAAACCTTGAAGTGGGGGCAAACGGGGGTGAAGAAAGTGTTGTGTAATCAATTTTTACATAATAAAACTGCTTAAATAGCACCATTTTCCGCCTTGAAATACAAATTTTTCCGGGGGAGGACCCCCGGACCCCCGCTTCAATAGGGGGGATCGATGATTCTTTATAAAAAGGTATATTGCTCCCCCCCCCACCCCCCTTTGGAAATTTAGTTTTTGCGCCTCTGGTCATGGCTTTTGTCCCTGTGAAATGTGGGCTATCCATTGACAATACATAAACTCTACTATATTGATACAACGGTTAGAATAGTTGTTGAGCAGATCAGAAAGGTTGTACACCGATAAAAGTGTCCAGAGGAGAGTGTTCAGCAATGGTGTGGTACCCGTGCCGTGCCTCCCGTGTTCAGGCGTGCCCAGCACATGAGGCAGGAGCGCGCTGCCGTCACCATCCAGAGGCACGTGCGCGGCTGGGTGAAGCGGACCCAGTACGCCAGGATAAAGAAGTGCGTGCTCGGGATCCAGAAGTATGCGCGGGGCTTGCTGGCGAGGAGGCGCTACCAGCTGCTGCTTCTCAACCACAAGGTACGCGCTCCTCGTGTCTCGCTCTGGAACTGTCTCGGGTGGATGGATGGATGTTCAGCGAGGAGGATACTTGATGTACATCATTTATAAAATAATTAAACTTAAAAACTTCTCTCAGCTTACAATATATTCTCTTTCTGAACGCCGTATCTATCTGGATTATGTATTTATTAAAAACTGTTACTGTTCAAAATTGAATTGTAAGTTCATTCTTGATAATACTGGCATTAGAATTCCCCAATTTAACAGCCGTTTAACATCTACCCTATATACATACCATAAAAAGAATGATATAATTTTTCTACTCATTTCTAATTTCAAAAAAATTGATAATATTAATCTGTAAAAGTGTAGCTATATGTTTTTTTTTTACATAAGCCTGCAATTAGTAATTTCATTATAATGTCTATGTTTTGTATTTCTTTTTATGCATTTTATATTTTGATTATTTTTAATAGTTATATTTAAACTTTATTTGTTTGTTTGTATTTTGTTTGTATTGTTTATATGTTGTCCTTGTTTATATGTGTCGTGCCCACCGCTAAAGCCCTCGGCTGTTGGTGGGCATGTTACAACATTGATAAATAAATAAAATAAATTAGTTTGCATTTTCAAAAGTGAGATTTTTGTACAGCTGGTAGGGTAAGTCCAGGCAGTGACTCATCAGCGTGTAGTGATAAGTGTTAACACTCAGAAGGTAACAATGAGTGCAACAAGAATTTGTGTCATTATCAGGTATAAGCTATATGGCAGCAGTAGTACTCGATGTTTGCATTATAGCACACTTACACACTTGTATACTTGATCTTTTGTGCACTTGCATTTATTGTTATACATTCTTACACGTGTACACTTGTACATGTTTTAAATATTTCTGTACCCTACACATTTGTTATCCCTTATCTGTACAGTTTTACTGCTTCCAAAGACATAAATAAGTTTTTGGTATAAAAATAAAATTATTGTTAGTATAAAATTTAAGTTAAGAAAATTGAATAAAACTAATGATTCCCAAATTTAGTATAACCATGGTTCACGAGTTAGTTTAAACTGTACGCGTAACAATTCTTCAGAGATATGAAATGCTTACTTGATAATATTGCACCATCCAATGCATCAACTGCTAGGTCATTACCTTACTATACACATGAACAAAGGCAATGCGGGAAAATTAAGGGACGTATTCTGCAACTGCCTGTTTTTAATAACATTGGGTTGTTGCAGTTATTTCATAAACCATGAAAAACTGAAATCAGGTTGGCTCAACCTGGTCTTAAACCAGGTCCTCTTGTATTTGAAAGTCCATTTTTTTTTTTATCAGCTTTGCTTGGTCACAAATATTGTAATAAATTTCAAGCTGTAATTAATCTAAGTACTATTTTGAACATAGTAGATACATGCATGGAGTTTTTATCTGTCGTAGTGCTTAAAATGTGACAAAAAAAATTTCTTTTGTGGAATTTTTTCAGCTTAATAATTTCCTCTTCTACTTTACAAACATTACCTTGCTATAATAATAAGTTTTTGTAGATGATTAAATTACTTCATTTTTTTGTTTCCATAATAGAAGCCAAAATATGTTCAGGTTGCATGCAAAGTTCTAAATTCTCCATTTTAGTCACATGTAAGTACGTACAATAAATTCATAATAAAATGTGATACTATATATAAGTATGCATTTAAAATTATGGTATGAAGAAATATTTCTCTTGTTCTGTGACACAAAAATTATCACAGAGAAGGTTCATTTGCAGCTTATCTGGGATGATAGATATTCATCAGTTTATCAGTAGATTATGAGCAGTAAATACAGAGAAATGCTGCAGAAATGATAAGCTTTAAAGTTTTTCCAGAGGTTTTTCATTAATTTGTTTACAAGTACATTGCGTGTTCACCGTACCATCACAAATTCATCAAGCAGTAAAAGTACTAGACCGAAAATGCTCATTTGCCATCCGATCCAAGAAATAGAAATGAGGAAAAGTGGTAGGATACACTCGGAGGAATATTGGCTGCGCATGGATTTAAATACGTTAGAAAAAGTACCCGAACATGTATGTATTGTCATAAATTTTTATAATTTTTTTATTTATAAATTGTAAGTGTTTGAATTACAATATTTTGATTAAAAATTACCAGCAGTTTTGCAACATGAACTTCAGATTTTCTGTGAGAATATTTCCATGTGACTTTTCATAGCCATAAAAATTATGAATCATTATCATTGCAATTATATAACTGTAAAACATTTTGCTCTTTATATTGGAGTATACTGTCTTCTGCATGAGGTATGCTATATATTTTTCAGATTATTTCTGTGATTTTAATGTAAGACTTTAAATCATACGTAATTATATAATGCTGTTTGGGTTATGTATTCCAAATTCACTAATTAACATTTTTTTGCTCAACTTCTATAATTTTTTTTGACATAGAATCTGTAATATATAGTTAAGTTTTTTTTTTTCGTCTGAAATAGTGTCCTTTATTCAATCAGCATTAGATTTTGATTGCTGTTACAGCAATGAACACATGGTAAATATTTATTATTGACATTAAAGGAGTTGATTGGAAGTACTGCTCAGATACTCTCAAACTAATGTAAATTTTAAGTATAACTTTTTTTTAATGGTTTTTGTATTATTTAAATATACAGGAAAATATACCAAACAAAAAATTTTTAACGAGTTTCCTAAAAATTTTAATTAGGTACTCTTAACCTTGAAGCCAGAGCTCTTGATATCTCTGTCTAACATTAATGTTAGCACTGAAGTAGTAAACTAATTATCACAAGCTGGGCTGGCAGGACTGTTAAACTGTAGAACTGTAGAACTACGTAACACCTGATGTGAAGACTGTGCTGAAGAAATAGTTAGGAATAGCAACATGTTGACATGCCTTTCTCTGGTGTAGTTATTTTTCATGTATATCTAAAAGTTTAAAAGAAGCAAAAATGCACTGTATTCTGAACAAATTGTAAGTACCTTGATAATGTTTTTTTTTTTTTTGTAAATTTTCATTTAATAAGAATGTTAACATTTCAAGTTTTAAGTTTATAAGCACAGTACATACCACAAAATTTATATTAATACTTAATACAGTGTTACATGTTGCCAAATACATAACCATCCAACAAATCAGTAAAACTAATTTGTGTTTATTAAATATTATCAGTTAATTTACATCAGTGTGTTTATGCATTTCAAAATATACTTTTGCATTAGTGTTTGCCTCTCTTGTAGAACTTATTATTGAGTTAATTAATAGTTATTGTGTTTGCTACATTTCTTCAGGAGCTCAATGGTTCATCCTAATACTGCCTATGAAACACCTTTAGAAAGACTAAAGTTTATTTTTCATAAATTGGTTGATCGACCGCAAATTCAGAATAACGGCCGAAGGAATCGCACACTCCTGATAGGCGTGGTGATTAATTGCTATCAAGAATAAGCAGATAGTACAGTAGCATTTTTTTTGCATAAATTCTTGCATGGTATATAGAATGAAGCACCAGCTCCATCCATAAGTTCCCCATTAAGTTGTACCTCCTCTTAAGTTTCAACATAATGGAATGTAAAGTCCAGTTGAAATTTAACCACTAATGACAATTCATCTACAAACTATTCTATTGGCAGTGAGCATGCACCACAGCACAACTTAACTACCACACTGATCAATCAACTACTATCGCTTCTTCACCGGAAACGGCTGGGCTGCATAGGTAGAAACAAGATTTTATGGTTTTATTGTTAGTCCAATTTAATTTTTGCGTTTTTAATAAATCGGACAGTAAAAGTAAACAATAAAAGTAAAGTAGCAAGGATTTGTGGTTTAAAAGTGATTCAATAAGAGATGCTGACTAAAACATTTTAAGTTAATTTTTCTGACCTATGCACTTAGGTACAGTTTTTGTCTGGCAATGACATTCCTCGAATTTAAAACATTGAAAAATTACTTTTATCTTGATTTGAAATAAGTTTTCGTTAAATGCTATTTAATTCCATGATTAACTAGCATTTTGATGTTATACAGTGTATTAACTTGCATTTCTGGGCTAAGCCCGTGTTTTGACATGCTTTTTGGTGTTTTCAGTTTTTTATCACAATTCACCATAGGTTGTATCTAGAGAGACAGGATTATATCAGAAATTTGTTAACCTTATTTGTAAAGACATGATCAGTTCAATTCTATTCATATTTTTTTTTTACACCTGTCCTTAAGACATTCTACACAGAATGGTTCGACTGTCCACTGCAGTTACTTGTTTGTTTTGCGCAACACTAGCCTCGTGCCCCCGATCACCAAGTCCAAACCATGGCACGTTAAAAATTTAAATTATGCTGAATTTGAAAATCCTGAAACGCGACAGTATCACAACGCTGGATGCTGCTGCTAGCTATTGAAGTTCTTGGAAAGTACTTGCTGCTACTTTGAGGTGGATCATTTCAACTCGTGACTCGCCGGACGACGTTCCCTCGCAGTTCCACTGAACGGCGGCGTGTGTGTGTGTTCCCTCAGGCGACGGTCATACAGAAGCACGTGCGCGGCTGGCTGGCGCGCAGGCGGTACCGGCACGCGAGGCGCTGCGTCGTCGTCGCGCAGTCGGCCGTGCGGCGCTGGCTGGCCCGGAGACAGCTCAAGAGGCTGAAGCAGGAGGCGCGCTCGGTCGAGCACGTCAAGAAGCTCAACAAGGGCCTGGAGAACAAGATCATCTCGTTGCAGCACAGGATAGAGGAGCTGGTAACGTCGCCTCGCTTGCCATCCGACGCTCGGCCGTTACAAACATACGAGCGAGCTTGCAGATGGGATTTGGTTGTAGAAAAAAATTAAATGAGGATTTCTTGATATTACATCCATTTATCTATTTTTTTGATATTGATATGTAATTGAAAATTCCCAATTTCAAATTGGAGTTGAGACTTTTATCGATAAAATTAATGAAATCTAAATACTGTAAATGTCACTTCTTCTAATTAGAACTAGTATTTCCAAGACATTAGTGATAAGTAGGGCACTGAAATTTTCGCGAACCGCGAAATAAAGCGAAATAACGCGAAATGTTAGCAATTTTAATTAAAACACGAAATTACACACAAAAAACCCTTTTCGCGAAATTGACCCGAAATCTGCTTACTTGTACACGATTTTTTGACTGGAAAGGTCAATTAAATTAATAACAACATAGACAACATTTAATAATCAGTACAGATTCCTAAACACAAATTTCCCACCTAAAGACTACTTTATTAACCACTTTTCATCTTCGTTCATGTATCAAAACAAACATAATGGCTTCGGTACCAACTGTATAAATACGACTTTTGCGAGACGTTTTTTGAGTTCGAAAGTATCAATTCAAGAATCGAGTTGTATACTTCGCTATCACGTTTACGCTTAAAATCATAGTTTTCTTCCTGTATTTCATCAGTTTAACATTTCCATACGACTCGGTACCATTTACGGTTTATTTAATATGAGAATCGATACCTTAAAATGAAATTACCGCCTGCGAAAAATGTTTTGTAAAACGTGTGAGTTAATCTCTGGCTGCACAGATTACTACTACGGCCATGTCACGAGGAGAATAAGAACAAAGGCAAGTCTATGTTATTGTTTACATAGATCGTGACGCTTTCGTATGAAAGATATTTTTTGTAAATGTAAGCCTTGTATGCTCAAAAAGCCTAAAGTAGTGACTGTTTTCGATCGTGCACTCGAATTTTAAAGTGAAGGCGGTAAATATGTAGTTAAGCGGCATTTGCGAAAAAAATGTTAAAAATCCGAAAATACTTTTATTATATGCTCTTTAACTTCCTCTTTTCATTAAACCCGGCGGGGATAAGAAATTTCAAATACTTAATTTTATAAGGAGATATCGAATTTTTTAATTTTCATAGTTGGGCGATATTTATTAAAAAAAAAAAATTAAAAATTTCGAAAATACTTTTATTCTATGCTCTTTAACTTCTTCTTTTCATTAAACCCGGCGGAGATAAGAAATTCCAAATACTTTAGGAGACTGAATTGTCAATTCTGGAAACATGTCTTTTATTCATGTAGGCCTATTCTTTTAATGATTTTTAAACTCTGATAATGTTAAAATTACTTTTATGGAACTCAAAATCATTCGTATAATTTAAGGATTATGATTGTAGTATGGTTTCTATTTTTATGTATTGGTTTTGTATTTTTACATTTTTCTCCATGATTTTAGAGAGCAGTTTTTTATGGCGAAATGAGACTATTTTTATGACGAAATCAAGATATTTTTATGACGAAATCTGTTAATTTTATTTACCATGAAAGTGGGGCCCTAGTGATAAGATACATTTTAACAACTAGAAAATTATTTACCACTTGGTACCTCAGCATGTGATTTAGGAAGGAGTCTCTAATACACCAGCGAGCTGATTTTGGTTAAGATGATAGCTTTTAAATTTCTGAGAATTTACAGATTTATTTAGATTCATATTTTTTTTGTAATTTTTCATTGTAATCCAAAAGTTGATTTGTATATCTCGCTACAAAAAATCTTTGCCTACAGCTGGGACATGTTACTTTTTTTAAAGTTATTACTGGGTGTGTTACTTTCAGAAATACACATTCAACTAAATATGTGCTCCATGTACTAGTAATACCAGTGTTGATGACATCGGAGGGAAATAATTGCTCACTCGGCCTTGAGTTTTTAATGCTTAAGTTAGTGAGTTGCATATATGAAAAATATGTCTTATACATACTTAAAGAAAAGTCTAATTAAATTTCAGCTAATTTGGCTGTTTTTACTAGGGATGAACCAATTGAATCCACTGATCCTCTGATATTCGAAAAATATTTGAGGAAAAAGATTTCAAGAAAAATATTTGAGGAAGGAAAATTCAAAAATTCATTCACTAGCTCTTGTTTAGTTGGCCATGACATTATTATTCCTACAGAAGCTATCAAAGAAATTTTTTGTAGCTGCCACAATTTACAATGCTCTGGAAATCTTTATTACTTAGGGAAAGGTTTTTGGCACAAAAATAAATTGTTAGTATTCCAGACATGTTTTTTTATTATTTTTAAAATATAAATTGTATGGGTTTGAGGGCTGCGCGCACGTTCCCGGTGATTTTAAGAAGTTATGTATGGGCGCCACCACGTGTAAGGGCACGTGGACCCGGCCGAGTCTCGCTCTCAGGGCGTGACGTAGCCCAAGTGGGGACGAGTTACCAGCCCTTTCTACCCTATCTATCCAGACCTGGCCCGCTCTAGGCGTCGGGCACGCCACACTCCTAGGCTAAGTAGGCTCACTCACCACGTGGTTAAATAAAGTACTCAGGTTTTACTTATACCCAGATTTAATTCCACGAACACGCTTCCCTCCACGCACGTTACACTTTACACGGTTAAAAAGCCTGAGGCACGAATCGACTTAAGTGAATGCATGGTCCACACACGTGGCCATGCTGTAAAGTCTGTTTAGTACAATGGTTGAAAAACTCGACTGAGACAATTAATTATTAATGCAGCCCGCCGACCGAGAGCTGCCCCGAGGAATAACGGACGAAAGAGATTTAAGAATTAATTAAGATACAGAATTACTTGATCAGTGGTTCACAACGGTTGAGGTCCCCGGGGTGCTGGCGCGTCTGCTCTCGGTCGGTGATGAAGATGAACTGAGCGAGAGCTCTGCTCGTCTCGACTAACATGGCGCCTCCGCGCCAACACAATTACCGTTATTACCTTCTGTGATTCCGTGCCCCGGCGAAAGTTAAGTAAATTATAGATTAACATTGAAAAATATATATAAATTACTGGCAATTTAAAGTTCCTTAATATTTACTTAGTTATTGAAAGTTTATATAAAAACATTCCTATCCTCGTCCAAGTCCGTGCCTATTCGGGTCCGCCCGGGCAACGTCTGTGGTTCTTTCAAGTTACATGATATTTAAATTAAAGAATATGTGAGTAAACTGCACAAACACTGGGGCAAAAATGAATGAAAACAAAAGGTTTACAATTAACATTAAACTTAGCAAATTTGGGGGTCGCCCCACTGCTTCTAAGCGCCCTCTTGCCGGGCTAGACACACACGCACACACGCACGCACGAGCGGGAGGTTTGAATAGAGATGGTGGTTGGGCGGTGTCATATCGGGCTCGAAGGGGCCGCAGGCCCGGACGACGTCAGGTTAATTGTTCTTTTATAACTTAAATCTCCGTTTTTGCACATGTATTATTTTTTTTTATTCCTCACAATTGAGGTCTAAATTCAGTTTTAAGGCACACTTTTATTAATGGAATTCAAGATTAGAATTGTAGGATAAATGTGTTTGACACATTACTAATGTTTATGTATTACTACAATAGAACTGAAACTGAACAAAAGTGGATAGTAACTACAATGGAATGTCTTCAATTCAGCATTCTGTGATTAGGCACCAATCAAGCCGCTCGCATTAAAATTTTATCCCGTGGATTCGGGTTGACTTCGCTGCCAGTTGCATTACCGAGCTCCTGGCATTTTTAGTTCTCTCGGAGTTTATCGTTGTTGTTGGTTTTATTCCAGTAGTTTTTCTTTTTTCTAGTGGGTTAAATTTCACCGATACATTGTCGTAATGATTTTATAAAGATCAATTCACATCTATATTTTCTTTTCTTTTTATAGAGTAGCTTTTAACAATTTTTTTTTTAATACCATTGTTATTAGGCTTCTGTAAATACTGTTTTTGTCATTCGATTCAAATTTTACTATGGTTACAGATATTGGATATTTTTTAAATCTAATTTAAATATACAGTGAATTTCTTTTTCGCACTTCATAGGAGTCCAAGAAAATTTTGATCTAAAATGCAGTAAAATATAAAAGAGAGGAATATTTATGGAACCATTACGAAGAAGTGTTAAAATAAAGGAAATTTAAAAAAATATATAATAATCTGGCAAAGTATTTTCTTAAACAAGTTAATTTTTAAGTTCAAAATTTGTTATGGTGATCTGATTATATGCATAAAATAATAACTTTAAATTATAGTTACTAATTGTTTTAAAAATATTAAAGCAATATTTAAATAATGTTGCAATAAAATAATTCTAAATTTATCACTAAAATCAACCTTAGCCTTATTCATGTTACATTTTATTTTTTCAATAGTTTTTTTTCTTCTTGTGAATGAGTCCCACATGGTGTAGGGCAAATCCATTGCAAAGAAATAATTTAAATGAATTATTAAACTGTAAATGTTTAGTTGTCGACTACTCGCGGCCTCGACTGTAGCGTCAGGCGAGAGGGACTCGAGATGGCCTGCTGACGGGGACGTGTGTGTCGCGCAGGCGAAGGAGAACGGCGGCCTGCGGTCGGCGCAGCAGGAGCTGGCGGAGCTGCGCTCCCGGCTGGAGTCCCAGCGGGCGCTGGAGGCGGAGTCCCGGCAGCTGGCCGCCCGGCTGGCCCGGGCCGAGGCAGACCTGCTCTCCCTGCGGGAGCAGGTCCTGCGGGAGCAGAGCGAGAAGATGGACCTGCTGAGCCAGAGGGAGTCGGAGCGGGCGGCCCGGCTAGAGGCGGAGGAGCGCCTCGGCGGGGAGAACGCCCGCCTCAGGTCCCAGCTGGACGAGCTCGGCGAGAGGATCAAGTCCAGCCAGATCGGGGCCGAGGGTGAGTGGCCCGGACTGCTTACTGCAGTGCGGCAGCTTTGGCGGACAGAGCACGGCGTATTACTTAAAATAATAAGTTCAAAATTCTAGACTGGTGTATAACAATGTGGAACCCCTGAATTACACTTTTCAAGGGGAAAACTGAAAATGGTGTTATTCGGGGGAAAGTGTAATTGAGGGGAAAGTAAAATTTTACTAAAAACTTCATGAAGATATGTATAATTCTTCGAGTCAACGCTTGCTGTAATAAAGTTTTACAACAATAACTATAGGTATTATTTTTGTTTGCAATTAACTTGAGTAGTTAATGGCAATCTCAAAACTTAAGTAAAAATATGTTATATATGCCTAACATTTAACAACTTGACCGGTCTCATCAGCATTAAATATGTCCTTAGGATGATAACCCTTCAACACATTTGGCAAAGTGTTTTTCCAGTGTTCAACTGTTTCCAAATGAACACTTTTGATTTCACCGCAAACAGTATGGTACACAACATTATATCTCTTTGAACCGATCAATCCAACCATTTGAGGGGGTAAACTCAATGCTTAATCGATCCGCAATCTTTGTTGCTTTCTCGCAAATCAACCTGCCATCCACTGGAATGTTTGCTGCCGGTGTAGCATCAAACCACTCCTTAACTAAGCCGTCCAGTTCTTGGTATTTGGACACCTTCACAGTTTTGATTTTTTTTTTTTTTTTTTGCCATTGGTCCACTTTGTTCTGCGGCATTATCAATGGATGTTCGATTACGAACAATTGTGTTTAATGTAGACACTGGATTATCCAATGCCTTGGCTAAGGCCACACGTGATCCAACGTGCTTGTCAAACTGCCTCAAAATATTACATTTTTGCTCAACTGTTTAAGCGTTTCTTTCACGACCACTCGCCATTGCACGAATATTGTGAAAATTTAATCACAAGCGTGAATAAATTATCTGTAGAACGTGTCAATAAAGTGCGAAAATTTATGTCAAGGTAAACAAAAATAAAGCCCAGAATCACTGGTACCAAACCAACACACGAACACAGCGGTTCGCAGTAGTGTTGCCAACATTTGCCAAGGAGCGAGAAACTGTACATGTATGTGCTACGCGGGCGTGTTCCTTTCACTACATGGAACGATCTGAAGAACGAAAAATATATTGTAACAATAAAAGCACCAGAATTTCCATTTGCGACGTAGTGCACAACATGCATGTACGTAACGGAACGATACTCTGTTCGAGGAATCGATAGAATCAAAATGGAATATGTATTCTTACTACAGTTGCGGTTGGCAACACGTAACAACAAGCGCTTTATTCGATGACAACAAAGGTGTATATCACGGGAAGGCATTTGATTTTACCGTGTGATTAGCGGGAATGTAATGTATTGTAAACATAGGACAAATGGCGGGACCAGCAAAAAATGGTTTAATTGACGGGAAAACGCTATTCGTGGGAATGTAATTGCTGGGTTCCACTGTATGCCAGTTGAATCTGCTGTGTGTTAATTAATATTAAAGTAAGGAAAATTAAAATTTAAACTTCATATAATTTTTTATACGTATATTATATGTATATGTATACATTTTAAGCATCTCATCACAAATTTTTTTGAAGTTAATCAGCGTTATTGTGCTTGATATGTACTTTTTATTACATATGTTTAATCTTTCATGACAAAAACAAAATCCACTATTTTAATGACTAAATCAGCATTTTTGTAATGCCACAAAATCTTGGCTGCACCAAGATGACCGGGATTCGGTGGGTGTCTGTTTGCAGAGACGATGAAGGCCCGGCTGGAGCAGGAGAAGCTGTTCCTGATCTCGGAGCAGGACCAGGACCGCGACGCGTACCAGAAGCTGCTGGCGGAGTTCCACGGGCTGGAGCAGCGGTGCGAGGAGATGGCGGGAGAGCTGGCCCGCTACCAGCGGGGCGGCGCGGACGCGGCGGGCGCCAGGAGGGGACACCAGCGCTCCCTGTCGGACACCAGCACGCTCAGCGCGCAGGACGACGCAGCCAGCGCCACGTCCGAGCTGCCCGAGGACGTGAGTCCGAGTCTTCCCCCGGCGTACTCGATTCTATGTATCGACGCATGTGTGCTGTGATGTTCTCAGAGGAGGGATATTAGTTCAGGTTCTCCCATTTGACGTTTGGTAATCTGGAAAAACCCTAAATCTGGCATGTCCGTCATTCCGGAACGTACCAGATTAAAGAGCTTTGGCTGTTGTTTACAATTGAGAACAGTATGGATGTAGTTATGCAAAAAGGAACCAACCCACAATTTTGTTATATTTTATTTGAAAATAAATTAAAATAGTACAAGGTTGATTGTACCGTCGTTGCTATTATTATATCAGTATTTACACTAGACCATTAAAATTATACCCACATTATGTTATCAATACGAGAATTACAATTTATTATTAACTTTAACTTCAAAATTCTCAGAATAGGTTTCATGTGGGTTGGTTCCTTTTTGCATAACTATGTCCAGTTGTTTTATGTATGTCTATGTACATAGTAGCAGCAGTGTGCGTTTTAAATGGGAATGAATGTGGTAATATATTTTTTTTTTTTTTTACTGAAAATGCAATATAATTTCATTTTTAAAAATTAATTCTGTAGTGCAACTTGACTGATTACAAGATTCGTTATAATACATCACAAGCTTTGTCTTCATTTCTTGCAATCAGATGTTTATAATCTCTGATTGCATTATACTATTCTTTTCACTTCTTAACATAATATCTTATAAACAAAATAAATGAAATATCACACACGTAAACAAAAATAAATAGGTACTCCCACACTGCATTTAAATTCTAAAACATTGCTTACCAAAATTAACTTGCTTAAAAATATTTTTTCAACCAATCTTAATGTAAAAGATGTCTGATATTTAACAACTACCTGTGTTTAGGATAGTCAAACTGTTTTGTCAACATTAAGATTATTAATGAATTGAAAGGAATTGATGGATAATGTTGTGTCACAATGAATGATTTTTTTTTATGCTTTTACACTTACCATTTCAATTTGATTTAGTTTGTTGAAAAGTGGTGAAATGCTGGGAGGCTGAAAGAAGTGTTGTGAGCTTATTTACCTTTTATTCCTATTTGCCTTAAATCATCTTTTTAACATCAACACATGAATCCTCTGACCCATTCTATTGCATTTCACTACCTTGTACAATTAATTACAGTCATCAGAATTGACTTTTGTTGTGCTTTGTTGCAGGACTTTGGTTATGGCTCTGTCAGGTCGACAATGAGTGCCTCAACAATAAGCAGTAACCACACACGGCTTGAGAATATCGACTGGAACAGGAAATCAGAAGTTGCCAGCCCTGATGCGAAGTCTGCTCAAAATGATCAAGTAAACAATGTAGTGACATCTTAAATGGAAAAATTTTTAACTGTGTGTGTCTTATTTCTTTCATTAGGTCTTATTTCTTTCCCGAACTTCAGGAAAATTATTTTTCTCGTCGAGATAATACCTAAGGAAAACCTATTCTTTAATAGTAAAAATTTCTGGCAAACTAATTTTTGTAATATAAAAACATATGGTTACGTTTTTGTCACAATTCTACGTCATGTAACAGACCATAACTTTGCACATGTATTAACCATTCCAAGCAAAAAAATATTACAAAAACACACATCTTGAAACATAATTCAACCCCTGTTCATAAATGCAGTTAAAAATAATAACTTGACTAAATGAACTACTAAATGTTTTGACGAACGTAAACATCTAGGTTATGCACGAACGTAAACATTATTTAGGTTATGTTTAAAAATGAACTTCACGAGAGCAGCAACGAATACATTCGAAACAACACAAAACTCGGTTTTTAATAAAGAAACTTAAAGATGTCATATGGTTTCAGTTATTTAAGTCCTAAATTTCTGTCTCTTTCAGGAACATGAATTGTTTTAAGTTTTTGCTGTTAGTCATCGTGTATGATCAAAAATAAATTACTGTAAATGAGTAGGGGAAAAGATGTTTTGTTTTTATTTACAACTAGCTGACCCGGCAGACTTCTACTGCCTAATTAAATTGCAATAAAGTCCTGTCAAAATGATTTGTAATGTGACATTTTTTTTCCTACATATTTTATAGTCGGGGCAAAAAATTCTCCTGAACAGAACCGTCACCCTGGTGATAGGGTGTTGTGAATAAGAAATATAATTAAATAAAACATATAAATAAAAATATAAATAAAAAATAAGTAATCTTTCTATTGTTAATCATGTGAAACATAATAATTTTTATTTTCATTGTAGTGCATGATTAGATCGGTAATTAGCTAGGTTTGTAGCATTTCGGGTTCTTCTACCTAAATTGATTCGTCTAATAGGAGGCATATCTATATTATAGATTATTTTGTCACATGCAATAATTAGCGATCATAGGTAAATGAACACTGCACAAAACACTATATAGGTAAGAATTTGTTTAGTGTATAAGTTGACAAAAGCAAACTCATTAGGGTAGATAACCTAAAATCCAAGAAGAAGAAAAAAAACACTGACATTGACAGTTTGTTGTTTCAACTTTTTTTTAATTTGATATGACTTGGAGTCAAATCCTTCAAGCCGTATTTAAAATAGGGAAATGAAATAATAAAAACTTAAACTTATGAAATACTTTTGGTAATGCTGGTTTTGTTTGACTGATGTAATGACTTGAAAACTGATGCATTTTAAAGTAAAACAAATGAAATAATATCGCGAAGCCGACCAAATTGAACTATTCGATTTTTTTTTTTTTTTTTTATCTCTGTGCTCCAACGCACACTGTTTTGATAGATATGATTGAACTTTGCACAGAGGTAATAAAGTTCAAATTGACTCTTTGACGTTAGGAACATACCTACATTGTTTAAACAACAATGATTGCTCGTTTTAGTTAGAAAACGTTTGTATGGGAAAAAGAAAAGGGCTGGTTTTAGGATTTTTCTGGCAATTATTCGAATTTTTCTCGCCGTAAAAACCATCTTTGAACTTCAACGAACATTTAAAAAAAAAATTGGCCAAATTGGTCCAGGCGTTGTTGAGTTATGCGTAGGGCCTGGAAAATTTCAGTGTTTTCAGTATGAAAAAAGCGGTACTTTCAAATTAGAAAAGCGGTGGTTTAAAGTCGGTATTTTCGTTATGCAATGGAAATTTTACCGGTATTTTAAATGTTGACTAAATTGTGCAGTTATTGAATATAATAGTTTACATATTTAATAAACAATCCATGTATACTAGGAATAGGCTAATATGCATAATAACAGCCAATTAAATCCAAAACAGTTACACAAAACAGACACGTTGCTATAGATGTTTGCAACTACAAATTTTTTTTTTTTTTGGCTGCCAATGCCACATGCTTAGCCGACTTTCGGTGTTTGTCAATGAAATCTTTTCTATCCCATGAAACTTTACAGTTGCAAAATTTGCACATCACTGTGCTATTGTCAGTACAATAAAACCCATGTTTCTGATACTGATATGCTCGTATTTAATTGAGTGGAGGAACACGGGGTTGCCACTTGAACAAACCCCAGCGCACAAATGAGAAGAAACTTAGTGTGAACTATACCCCAGATCAATTTTGAGCATCAAAACCATACACGAACACGGCTTATGTAAAAATAAGGTAATTATGCTGAAACACAAGACTTGGGTTAAAGGATACTTTAACCTTGTGTGGATCAAGTAGAAAACATTCGGCTATAAACGAAAGAAATAAGAACAATGCTATCCTGAAATGCTGTGACATGTTTTTGGAGTAGATAATCACAGCGACAGACCGACAGGATGCGCTCCTCCTGCCCTTGCCGTCAGCGATGTTTATTTTGACAGCTCAAGCAATTATCTTTTCCACGTCCCTTCGCAGCGTAAAAAAAAAGAGGAAAAAAAACACGCTGACAGTTTCTCACGCAGAAGGTTGAAATAAGGGAGGGAATGTGTTGAAATGTTAGTTGTGCAAGGAGGGGGGGGGGGGGGGGGTAATTGTTTTTACATGGTTTGTGGCTCTGGGAGGGATGAGCCTTGAAGAATTAGCAGGGGATGGGAGAGGTAAGCGTCGCGTCACGTCACGTATGACGTCAAGCTGCCGGGCGGGTAAGATAACATGACAGCTGAGACGGCTTTTCGTGCGATAGTGGACACGCCGAGCTCGTCTAGACACTGCCGCGTGGCCAGTCTAGAGGGGTGGTATCTATTTTTAGACGTCTTTTGTATGCCTGGCTGCTTACAGTACAGCTCTCGCCAAGATGAACGTGAACACATAGAGCCCAACAAAGTGTAACAGACTTGTTTTTCAGCCGATTTTACTCAAATTTTCGACTTTCTCTGCTCAAATTTTTCATGTTTTCTCAAAAAACGGTCATATAAACGGAATGGACGCATCAGAGGGGGCTCGAATCGGCGGGATTCTACTGTAATGGTACTTTTCGGGGATATATTCGCAGTGTAATATAGAAATGTTGTGGTTTTCGCGAATGTACTTACTTTTCGCGTTTTCATGCGAAATTCACGATCGCGAAAAATTCCAGGCCCTAGTTATGCGCTTACCAACACATTTTGCGATTCATTTTTATATTATAGATATGTGTTACTTACTATTTCTTCTTATGTATCAGTATTATTAGGTGAACTTAAAATAATTTGGACTACTAATGGTTTATGGGATGGATGAGATGTTTTTGACACATATTAATGGTTAATATTTTTTTTCTATATACCAAGTTAAGAGACATGAGTTCAATGCTGTTGCTCCTGATCCTGAAAATCCAATACCTTTCCCGACCAAATTCCGTCCCGAATAAAAATACCATTCCTGTTCACCTCTACTTTGTGTCTTATTCCCCATGAAGCAAGCAAATCAGAATTCTTTAAAAGCTCAAAATAATGTAAATTATGATTATAACCGTTGTGAAAATGCACTACTACTTTTCAAAAGAATAAGCAGCTGTTATTTAAATCATATCAGAAAACCTAACCATGATTCATCTCTTATAAAAACGTAATAAATAAATAAAAACCTTACTTACAAAATAGGGAGAGATGAAATCTGGGTTGACACAGGATCATTACAAATTTTTAATTTTGTGCATTAAGTTTTACATTTTCCGTTGTGCAGATGTAGAAAAATTATATTTTGTCTTTCATTTTAATACAACTCTGCGAGTCAAATTGTTGCTACAGGTATATCCGACTGCTTGTTTCCTTTGTGTTACAGCGCGCTCTTTGTCATTTAATGTTTCAAATTAAATTTTAAATTAAAAAAAAAATGTATGGTATGTAACATTATATTTGATTAATGCTTGATCTTGAGTGTGGTTAAATATATGTGATTAATGTTGCTACCAGATTGATGTGGGCCTCGTGCTGAAGCTTCAGCATAAGCTGAAGGATCTCGAGAAGGAAAGAAACAAGCTGCTGAAGAGAGTGGAGCACCTGGAGCGTGACGAGAGCCCGGGTGACGAGATGGCAAGAACGCGAGACACCTTCAAGGTAACAATGTGCAGATAAGTAGGTGCCACTGCCGTGTTGACTACACCTTGTCAGAAGTTTATCCCTCCAGAGTTTACTAAACAATTATTATATTTTTTTTTTAGTGTAGTTTGCCTGATACTATAATTAGAGACCCCGAAAAATGGTGAAGCGCGAAATTCACGAAATAACGCGAAAATTTGATACTTTAAACAAATTTTGCGACTTTCCTTTGATTTTGACATAGTCACGAAATTCACGAATTTTCGCGCGAAATTCACGCTTTTTCGCACAAAATAATGTCCTTATGTCGTAGGTTCGATTTATTTACGCCATCATAAACATAGGCGTGAAATAAACATAGACTGAAAGACTAGTGCCGTGATATTATCTTCGTTTTGACACGTTACTGAAATTCACTTATTTTTATTACTCTGTTTACAAACAGTAAATATTGCCATCGCAAATTAAAACAAAATGTAAAAATTGTCAACAATCGATATGTGCGTACTACCAACATAACAAATTGACTCCACAGTTTTCGTGTTTTGAATAATGGTCGTTTCTGCCGCAAGGCGCACTGGTGTCGATTTTTCTAACCTAATTTAATCGCATCGAGCTAAGATGGCAGTCATTTTTGCGTGCACATATCTATGATTGTTTACAACTACCGTCCACATTTTGTAAGTTTTGTGATACAATTGAATTTGTGGCTAAGATGCCGAAAACTTCGACAATGTTTGATCGCGAAAGAGAGATACAATCGGATGATTTAATATTTTTGATCAGCGGGACAAAATTATGATGTGCAAGTTCTGCAACGTGCGGGTTGATTGTACACGCAAAGACACGTGCAAAAAGCATGTGACAAATGACACACACAAAACAAAACAAAAAAGACAATTATTTTCTCAAGCATTCTACCGTGTCTGAACAAATCTCGATAGGCGACAGCATGAATAAAGCTATCAAGCTTTAAAGTGCAGAAAACAAGAATTTTTTTTCTGATTTTGTTAATATGATGCTGTAAGTTAACATTCCTTTGGAAAAAGCTGATCATCCAGCTATGAGGGAATGGTGTAACACCCATGTTGAAGGTTAGCCTTATTTATTTAGAAATGTTTTCCCCCTCTAATAAAAGTTCATAAGCATATGTAGTCCTACAATATTATCGATTAACTTACCTTTACTTTAAATAAATATGCAAGTACCTCAGATTAACAAACACATAAATAGGATGGATTGCATTGTGAAATGGTGAGCACACCACAATATATTTTTGACTGATTGATTGATGGTTTGACTCTGTATTCCAGCAGTACCTAATCTAGAAAAGGTTAGGTTAGGTTAGGTTTGGCTAAGAATTGTTTTGAATAAATTAGCCCATTAATATTTTCAGCGATAACCTTATAAATGCTACCTATTTATAAGTATATTGTAAGTTATGTATACATTTTAGGTGCAGGGGATTTGCCATCATCAGCCAACACTCTTAGAGAAACTTATGTCCCAAAAATTGGCCAGGCAAATAAGGAAGCAGTAAGGCTATGAGGTTTTTTTTACACCGCCAATGGCATAATTTTTTCACAATTTTTTGGGGTCTCTACTGATTGCTTATTTTTACACCGATTTTTTTGCACCGCTTACTAATTTTTACACCGGTTTTTTGCACCGCTTTTGTCATTTTTTTACACCGAAATGAGCCAGTTTTATTTACCATTTTCTGGGGTCCTTAACTATAATGTTAAGATGTACGTATGTAGTATAAATGCAGCGTACTTGGAGGTGGCCAGTGCAGTAGATGTTACGGAGTTTCGAGTCTGGAAATTATAGTTTGTCCAACGCGCGTTCTCTGTCAACAGCTGAGTTAGCTACATTTGATGGCCCGCATTCTTTCGTAGCAAGTGTGTACTATGATACGTTAGTTCACGTCACAGATTCAAGTGGCTTGCGTTTGCGTCAGAGTTTTTGTTTTTCTATTTAAGTTGAAGAAAGGTTTTTGTTGCATGACTTACTAATTTAAAATGTTTGGCGTGCTCCTTTAAACTTCACTTTTTAAATAAACGTACTTTCCATGAATGGGTTTTGTTTTCATAAATAACTATATCTAACAAACAAAAAAAAATTTCTTGCATAATTGTCGCACCCCTACTTTTCAAACTTGATTTTAGAATAAAATGTGCGACGATTATGCGATAAATCATGGTACTTCGGAATGAGGTTATGTTACCAAGAGAAACAGTGGGTTCCGCATACAGTATGCCGGCTATGTGTTGAAGTGTTAAGACAGTGGACTTACGGTAAATCAAAATCATTGTCATTCGGTATTCCTATGTTGTGGCGGGAACAAAAAAAATCATACAGATGGTTGTTATTTTTGTTTGACCAATGTAACAGAATATAATTCTAAAAACAACGCCAAAATTGTGTATCCTGATGTTTCGTCTGTAACAAAGCCATTTCCACATGGACCCGAATTACCCATACCAGTTCCTACCAACACTTTACAGCTTCGAAACGCCTTTATCACAAAACTCGGAACAAAGTGATCATCTGCAAAGCAGTGGTGGAATTTTTCACCCTAAAAATGACCCTCGACCTTTAAAACATCAAGAACTGAATGATTTGGTACAGGATCTTGGATTACCTAAGGACACTGCAGAACTTCTCGGTTCTTGACTAAAAGAAAACAATTTATTAGATCCTGCAACTACATTTTACTGGTATCGAAGCAGAGAACAAGAATTTGTGGAGTATTTTAAGAAAGAGGATAATTTAGTATTTTGCTGTGATATTGGCGGTTTAATACAAAAATTCAATATCGAATACAATACACAAGAATGGCGACTCTATAGATTCTTCAAAAAGAAGCTTAAAGGCTGTCCTTTTGCATATCGGCAATAAATTTGCATCGATACCTGTAGCTCATTCAGTTTATCTTAAAGAAACTTAGGAAAACTTGAAAAATGTTTTGGAGAAAATAAAATACATTGAACACAAATGGTTAGTTTGCGGTGACTTAAAAATCATATGCATGCTTCTTGGTCAACAGCAAGGCTACACAAAATTCCCCTGTTATATTTGTGAATGGGACAGTAGAGCAAGAAATTTACTTTGGAAAAAAACTGATTGGAAAATTAGAATGGAATTGAAAGTTGGAGTAAAAAATGTCATCAATCCGAGCTTGATGGATCCCGAAAAAATATTGCTTCCACCACTTCACATGAAACTTGGTTTGATTAAACAGTTCGGAAAGCCATTACCGCAAGATGGAAATATGTACTTTCAAGTATCTTTGTTTGTTTCCCTAGCTTATCTGATGCGAAGTTGAAAGAGGGAATATTTACGGGACCTGATATCAGGAAATTGATTAGGGATACAGAATTTGAAAAAGTGATGACAACCTTGGAGTAAAATGCCTGGCATGGCTTTTAAAACGTCGTATCTTATTTTCTAGGCAACAAAACATCCTGTGTATAAAAATATTGTCCAGGAAATGTTAAATGCCTATAAAAATTTAGGCTGTAATATGAGTCTAAAAATTCATTTTTTGAAGTCTCACATTGATTGTTTCCCAAAAAAATCTAGGTGACTACAGTGAAGAACAAGGTGAACGATTTCATCATGACATGAGATGGAAGAAGATATCAAGGCCTTTGGGACGTTAATATGATGGCGGACTATTGCTGGATGATACACAGAGATGAAATAAAAAATCATAAACGAAAACCAACAATGCAGCTTTTTTTAAAAAAAGAAACATTATTAATTGTTTTCTTCATGGATACTCTAATGTTGTATTTTAATAGCTATAGACTCAATAAAACTTTATAAAATATTCTAAAATGATTCTCATTCATTTTATTAAATTTCTGTTTTGTTCTTTTTCGTATTCAAATACTATATCATCTAAATCTGATAAATGTGAGATGGATTATATCATATGAATACCATTTTCTATTACTTTTAAGACAATTAAAACATATTAACCATTTAACAAAAAAACTAGGAATGGGCCGGTCGAATCCTCGAATCCCACCGAATCTCTAGTAGCCGATTCGAAATTTGAGGGAAAAGATTCGGGATTCGAGGAAAAATATTGATGTAAATGTAGTACTTTAAAAACTTAAATGCTTACAATTTACTTGGCCTGATTACGTTTTCCTTAGAACACATCCTATTGAGGTACAGTAGAACCTCGTTAATACGTGATGGTCAGGACCGAGATAATCATGGATTACCGAATTTCACGGACTAGCGATTAAAAGCCCGGAAGGTCTTGTCAAGCTTCTCAGACACCGGCGTGCAGCTGGGTTAAGGCCGTTCACGGTAAGGGCCGGCCATCTTCGAATTAGTGTCTCGGCTTAATAAAAATACAGCACTGCCTAGCCATTAGTTCACGGTCATTTACAACAGCAGAAGAGAGAAAGATAAGATCGTGCTGACCTTGCACCCCCCCCTCGTACAGCCGAATGCCAGCCAGACACATGCCAGCCAGACACGTCACTCGCCAGGTGCCTGCAGTGAGTTGGCGGGTGGAAACAAACAAAGGGAGACGGGAAGCAGAAGTCAGGACATCCCCCTCAAGTTTAAACAGTGACAAATGTGACAGCTGAAAGGGGGGTGACACAAAGGGTCCGTACAAACAGCGTTGCAGAGTTTGGCGGCCCACGCAATGGCTTGTAGTGTTTGCCGGCCGCCTTTTAAGCGCTGACAATTTTTACTTCTTTTTTTTCTTCTCTTTTAAATCGTCCCGGATTATCCGATTCCCGAGTTAGCGCATCACGAATTAACGAGGTTCTACTGTATTGTACTTTTAATTCGTTATTATATAAAAAAAATTATGAAGCATGTACTGATTTGGGAAACTTACTTTATATTCATGAACATGGATGCATTGTCGCTACATTGGCATTAAATAAGGCATAAATCACATATGTATTCCCAGAATATGCTAAAAAAGAAAATAAAGCACATTAAGTTCTAGACTAAATATGAATCTTGTTTTTTTTTAAATAACTTTACCGAGAAATCTGTTACTTAGTAATACAACAATAATGCTGACTTTCATCACAAGTTACGGTCGCACATGTAGTAATAACAATGAAATAATGAATGACAAAAATTAATACATTATACAATTATTATTTTAATCGCAATTCAATTTTAAATATTCTGATACACGTTCTATTTATGAATTTTTTTAGGACCAAGTTTGGTTTGTGTAGACTACCAACGTTAAAATATGTATTATCTGAGAATTCCATGATGGCCAACCGATGAATTTGTTAGCCAATCATTTTGAGCAACACAAAAAATAACTAATATTAATATAAAGAATTTTAATGGGTAAACTAGAGAAAACACCCCGTCACTTTTAACTTCGGGCATATTAATCACTATGCTTTAGTGAGGCTTAATTTTAAGACGCACGACAATATTTCTTATGGCCTAAAACCATTGAAGCCAAGATGGCGCCTTCAGTTTCCATTAAATATTTCAGGAAAGCATTTACCTTAATTTGGGACTTTAAACAAATGTCAAGTTGGTAACTACAAAATATTGTTCCTTCGGATGTTGAATTTCATTTTCCGATTTCCGTGGATACATGAATCACTGTACTCACAGATAATGCCTGAATGCCTTAAATCCACCAAGTCTGATTCTACAGCAATTGATGAAGTGACCAGATTCTTACGTGATCCTACAGTTAACCCAGAAATAAACATTCTCGAATACTGGAAAACTCAGTCTGCGTGTTCACCCAGGCTACATAAACTGTCCAAAAAATATTTGTGTTCACCACCTGCGACAGTGTTCTCTGAACGTTTGTTCAGCACTGCAGGAAACATGTGACCAAAAACGGAATCGTCTTGATCCAGACTGTGCCAAAATCCTTGTTTTTTTAAATAAAAATTTAAAGGGTTAAATAATTCTGCATAAATTTTAATTTTTTCTCTTAACTTATAAATTATTTTATAATTAACCCTTGAGAACTGGATTCGGATTCGAGGGGTGGATTCGAGGTACTGTTTGGGATTCGGATTCGAGATTCGGATTCGAGAAAAATGGGATTCGAACCATCACTTAAAAAAAACTTTTCAAAATGAAATTTCGCAGACCTGTGTAATTTTTATATTTCCTGTTAAATGTGAAAGAAACATTTTTATTATATGTTAAATTTTGATTCAAAAAATATTTTTAATTCATATATAATTGTATGCTCAATTCAAAATTTGATTTTATTCGCAAAAGCTTGTTACAAGAAGCAATTCTCACAGCTGAGTTAGTGAGTTATCCCTATGCCTAGACCAGCATTGCAAGTTATACCTATTAGTTTATTTTCATGTACTTTATATTCATAGTACACGCACACATTTTGATCGGTGTCAAATGTGAAATGTAATGATTTTACTAGTCATTTGATTTTTATGAACCTTGGTTTGTCACCTTTTTTCGTCATCTGATTCGTTTCGTTTCTGGTCTTTATTATTTTTTATTTTTTTGGATCCAAGCTTACAAAATATTTCGGACAATATGTTATGTTAGTCTCCTATCATTCTTTTTGAGTGATATTTGAGAGACAAATTCACAATTATGTTTTACAGTTTTTGTCATAATTTGGTGTCATAGCAGACTTTCTGGTTTTTAATTATTAATGTGACCTTCCCACATTTGTACATAGGTGTACGACTGGTCGTAGTCATGTATAATTTGTTTTGCCAAAGGTGTATGCGCAGATGTTGGTACTCATCTTATCACTATCTCCGAGATAGCTGAATGGTTGGGGCAAGAGATAAGCTGCCTTAGTCATTGGCGGACCATGTTGTGGAACAGTTGCAGGAGCTGGAGATAGAGAACGAGAAGCTCAAGGATGACTTGGCCTCCATGCGGAGGAAGATGGCGGAAGGCGACCCGGGAAGCCAGGAGCTACTGCGTACGTATCCAGCCCGACGGTGATGGTGGTAGCAGTAGCGTTGCTCATCCCAATCTTAGCATTTGTAATCTGACTGACCGGGATGTGTAAGTTGGTTACTGTTAAGAGTGGGAAATTCTCTACAGCTCTTACCATTTGATGCATAATGTTTTTTTATAGATAAAATGAAGTAGGATATTTTGCTTCAGCGTGCTTTTTGGGTCTACACTGCTCATTGTAAATCTAAGATCCGGGAGACTGTTCAATCTATCCTTAAACAAGAACAGCTAATACTTGAGGCTTGTAGGTATTTTTCTCCTAACAGCTATGAAACACACAAGGTTTTGTATGTAAATTTAAAGGTTACACCTAGCTTTCAGATATCTTACATGGAAAGTGTATTTACAAATTTTTTTTAGTTACAGTCTGTCATGTATTTATTTCGAATTTGACAATGACATTTTTCGAAAGTAGTACTATTGTAACTTATTTCCCAACTGTCTCAGGCAAAGCAATAGAAGATTGTAAACAAACACTGATAACCACATGTTGTTTACTAACACAGTTGAAAGACTTAAATTGGCAGTAGACTGCATATACATTTTGTACCAATTTGAGACACGTTACATGAGTATATTCTGTTTTGCTGAAATGAAGTATTTTATATTGCTTTTCTGGAGACAATAATTTTATTGAGTCGCGTCCCTGTTGGAGTTGCTAGACTTCTGATTTGTAGCCACATCGAAGGTAAAGACATCACCCACGTTTGTCGCCATTGCAGTCACCATCATCAGGGTAGCAGTGTAGCAAGTACTTACTGAGGATGTAGGAAGTTCTCCTGCCTTTTGTACACTATCTTGCTTTAACCTTCTCATAAATCCAAAAGCAGGAGTACAGGCAAATGAAATAAATTAGTTTAAAGACAAGTTAGATTTATTAGTAGATTTCTCAAATACATTAATATTGCCTATCTCAACAGTCTTTAAGGAACTCACAAATCATTAAAAAAATTAAAGCACACCAAACAAAAAGATCATAAGAGATCAAAAACATTGATTTGTAACCCAATTACTTGATCATATAACAAATGGAACACTAAATGTTTTGTTCAGCTGCAGTACCTATACAGGTTTAACGTCTGTGTAATGTAAACATTACTCTTCACAGTAGTATCATTACCCATGTAACATGTTATCTCTCACACCACAACATTATACATTTAAACTTATGTATATGTTAGTTTAAATGCCAACCAACATTTGCATAAAACTCCAGCCATAACTTGCAATATATGCACAACTAAATATAAACATATTGATTTTGTAGAATCATAAGTAAACATTAAATATTAGAGCCCAGTTTTTCCACAGATAAATCACACTCTAAGGTTAAATATAAATAGATATACAAATTCTATAAAAAGTACGTATTTGCTTAGCTAACTCTTAAATTTGTTTGTGTGTGTGTGTGTGTGTGTGTGTTTGTATGTGTGTTTTTTGTGTGTGTTTGTGTGTGTTTTTTTATACATAATGTTTCAGTGTATATAAATAGACCTGTGTGCAAATTCATGATGGTCAACTAGTGCAGAATCTCATAATTACACTTAAAATGCACTATCAACTCTGAGCTCCTCTTAGCAAATAATTACCTTTCAGGCCAATTTACTTAAGCACAACATATTTTTATGGGCTCTCGATATCACAAAGCCTCACTATACTTTTTTTTTTTTTTTTTAAAAAAACCTTACAATTTTATAATTTCACTAACAAAAATTTGTAATTACTAGAGTATCATATTTTTAATTCATAACTATTTATTTAACACATGCTCTCATAAGCTTTGATAATGGCCCAGGTTATGTAGTTTGCTCAGATATAACATTTGAAACTGTCACTTTCTTCTGTATTACTAATTTTTGCCAATTTTAAGCTGCACGACTACAGATATTAACAGCAATAAATATTGCAATTAATCAGAGTTTGTTAAATTTGATTAAAGCACAGCAACTCCACAATCCTAAATCAAAATAACTCTCTTTAGCAGGCAGATAATTTTCAATATTAAATCGCAGATTTAAGATTTCTCACAGCAAGTATTATTTCGCAAACTTAAATAGTTCTTTCTTTTCCTCCCTATAAAAATTAGGTTTTTAATTTGATTCACAATGGCACTGATCATAAAAAAATACTGTAATGAAACATCTTTCCAATACCCTCATCAATATTTGGGGAGGGAAACTTAGTTTATTCATGAAGCTCGAAGAATTTCACAGGAAACATATTCATGTGCTCATAACATTTGTCAGCTCAAGTGAATGAACACAATGCCAGACTGATTTCCAATACAGCCCATACTGTATTAAATTGGAACACAGTTGACATAACCATTGTTTCTTCACAAACTCATTGCAGCACACAACCCACATGTTTTAACTCATGACTCTTCTTTACAACAGTGTAAAACACTTCGCTGCATGTCTCACTTAAACCTCAGTAAAATTGTACAATATTAGTTCGTGCAGACATATGCTTCCTTTCAGTCATTGCCAGCAAGTCTCTCTGCCCGATCAAAGAACCTATTCTCCATCTCTCATAGGCAAACCACTTCACTCAACTCGGCTCACAGTCAAAGAACATAGAGCGTGCGCCAAGACTACGAGAGCCATCTAGTGCCAGACAACTTGACCACAAGCAGTAACCACAGAACCATCGCATGGCTTGCAGCACGGCCTTTAACTAAACTACCACAGAGCTGTGCAAACAGCCCACGCTCCCAAGACTCGGCTACACAGGTGCTGGCCCCAGGTGGACCAACATTGGGAAAAAAAACCAGAATGTGGCGAACACCATATGTTCATCACACTTTTGATACTCCCGATTGACAATTGCCGATCTGCGACTGTCGACCTAAACGTTGGTGATATCTTCGCTTTTTGACACTGCTACAACCCGGAAACCAAACAACTCCAGACATTGGCTGTGAAAGTCTTTTCTTCTTCATCCCCTCCCTCCTGCCTTTTGTACACTATCTTGCTTTAATCTTCTCATAAATCCAAAAGCAGGAGGACAGGCAAATGAAATAAATTAGTTTTAAGACAAGTTAGATTTATTAGTAGATTTCTCAATCACATTAATATTGCCCATCTCAACAGTCTTTAAGGAACTCACAAATCATTAAAAAAAAATTAAAGCACACCAAACGAAAAGGTCATAAGAGATCAAAAACATTAATTTGTAACCCATGACTGTGAACGTAATCTGTCTTGTCACATTAGTAGTAAGGTTTCCTGTGAATTCTCCTTGCGTGATTATCGTCCAGTCAGGGTGAACCCAAGCATTAATAAAAAATACTTGGAACTGAACCGGGGCTTGTACGGTGCCCTGACCCCTCGACGGCCCTGGTCGCATGCGTGCCTGACTTCGCAGGCCAGCTGGAGGCGAGCCAGGAGGAGCTCAGCCGCCGCCGGGACGAGTGCGTGCAGCTCCACGCGGTGCTGGCCAACCAGACGAGGGGCCTGAAGAGCGTCGCCAGCAACTACAGCAGCAACGTGGACATCATCAACGAGGACGGCGAGCTGATGCTGGCCTTCGAGGCGCAGAAGAAGATCAACAGGTATTGCTCGTGTGCCTGCTAATGTTACTTTTCCAAATTCAATTAGTGTTGTTTTATATCCAAATTAACTTAAATGAACTGGAAAAAAAATGTATTTATTGGTTTACCGTTAAATACTATAATAGCCTATGGAAATCTAGGTTTATTAGTAGAGACCCGGGAAAATTCGCGAATTCATTTCTAGATAGGCTCAAATACAAATAGTTATACCTCAGTGCTGCCTCTGCTATTATTGGCTCACAACTCACCTGGGTGACTCTGGGGCCGATGAGAAACGCCCGACCAAAGCTTTATCGAATCACAGGCTGCTGGCTACGTTGGGACGTTTCACAAGATACCAGCCAATGAGTGGGTGACATTTGACCGAGTGTAGGTAGAACTATGGAGTTCATCCTGCAGGTCATTGAACCCGCGAATTTTTCCGCTCCCTATTTATTAGGTATGTGGACCTTTTGTCTTGTGTGAGACTTACCAAAGGACGTCACCCAGGCTGGACTGGACTAGTTAATCCGTGTGTTCTAGTCAAATGGACACTCCCCTCTCTAGACTCAGCACGCATTCATGTGGACACTCTGGTACAGGATAACGAGCTGGGAAAGTAGTACTCACATCTGGTTGTGGTTTTGTACCGATTTATTACAGCGCCTAAATGCACTCAGAAGTACAGCTGTAATAATCCTCCACACTCAATTAAATGGTAATTTAGTTAATTTACAAGGCACTTGCTCACAGTCCTAAACGTTGTGCCGGGGGATTTCCTGTATATACCACACCTGTCAGCCAGTCCAAGAAGATGATGCCTGTTCGCATGCCTAATGAAGCGAAGCGGTTAACAAATGTAAGGGGGGGGGGATTGGTTTGGTGTGATCCGCACGGAGCCCCAGATGTAACGAAAGAAATGGTTTAGTGAAAATTTGGTTGACTATGGATTTAAATATCAGTTAAAACAAGTAATTGTTGGAAGACTCTGTGAGACAGCGTCTGCCATCGCCGATGGGCCACGCTGGTCTCTTGGACTTTTGGAAATGACTACAAAGGCTCCACTTCCGCTCCTGCGGAGTGGAAGTGGCAACAAAACATTGTTTGAATATGAGATGCTGCCCGTCTTGCTGCTTAGCATCTTAAAATCAAAGAAAACCATCTTTAAAACTCATAACTGGCGGCGGCTGGCAGTGATATCACAGGGTGCGCTCCTACAGCGATGGACAGTACTGAGACCGGGCTTTGTATACTGCCCAGGGCAGTACCATTTGATGGCTTATATCTTTAATAATATACGTATCAGTTTTCCTCCTCTGGTAGTAAAACACGTGTATTATCAATGTTCATGTATGTTGTGTATGTTGCCGTGCAACAGAACTTCTCATGCCTATTGGTGTTTGTAACAAAAATGTAGGTCTTTATTTTCTACACCATTTGACTTTTAAGACATTATAAAGTGTGAACATTCTTAAAGAATGATATAGCGTGTGGTTTTATGTTATGACTACCCAAATCTGGTAGTTTTTATTACTATTATAGTTATTATTATTAAATTAATTTAGAGATAGTAGGTACTTGCAGCAGCTCTTGTAGAAGTCCCAAAAATATCTGTCGAGAAAGAAGTATTATCACTAACTTTTAAAATTGAAATGCTGATCATTCTGGTTGATGTTCACTTGGTTTTTTTATTATTAATAAAATGGGAAGGTAATTTTTTTTATTTTGTTAAATTTTCCTCTCTTTGAATAATTCTTATTGTGCAGAATTTTAAATTCAAATATTTGTGTGCTGTTTGCCAAGTCTTCATGCTTATTTATAATTATTCTAGTTAGCTGTGAAGTTTTTTTTTATGTAATATGTTCTGACACTAACAGAGATTAGTTTCTGTAAACCAGGCTTTTTTAAATTTTTTTTTTCATCAGCAAATATGGATTTATAGTGCACTAAGAAAGTAATGATGTTGTGTCTTTGTTAAATTACAGTATTTTACCTTTTGTTTCTTTGAGTAAGAGTGATTTTTTTTGTTCAAATTAAAGATAATTTTTCCATGCAATTACTCAATATTTATTTACCTCTAGAACTCTTGAGGTTTTTGTACTACAGTATTTCTACAATGCTGCATGGAGTGTGTCGATAGGAAAATGCTCAAATGGTAGCAAGGTCACAGCTTTTTTGTTTTGTTGAATTTGAGCTTTTGCTTTCCAAACAGTGTTTGAACTGTGGTGTATACTTTCACAAAACAATATCACCTTAACAGTAGCAATACTAGTGCATGTTATAATTTGTATTTGACCCACAAGATAATGTGTTTCGTTCCTTTACCTGCCAGTTGTGCTACCATAAATAGGAAGACTGGAAGGTGAGTAATTTGGGTCACTTTGAAGTAGTTCCATTGATCAAAATACCCCCTGTACATTTTGTTTAGTAAAATCGCAACCTTTAGTATTTGCAATATATTTTTTGCTTATTTGTTACATTTTTTTATCTTTTTCATAATTTACTAGGGTTGTAAATAAAATAGTACCAAACTCTATGGAAGGGTTAACAACTAAATTGCATAGCTTTCACCATCAAACAGTAAACTAGATAGAACAGTAATCTTAAATATAAGTAGTCTGTTGCAAAAATGTGCAGGAATGAATTGAGAATTGTTGGGCATGTTGCTGTAAAAGTTTCTGCAATCACAAACCTATTCTGTATCCTCAAACCTATATACAAGATTGATGGGTCTCTGACATCTGTGGAAGACAAAACTCCAAACGAAAACCTAGCTGGTGTGTAAAAGATTACATGTTCTTGTGGCAAGGTATATATAGGATAAACTGGCAGACAAATAAACACAAGAATTAAAGAACATATCAGCGTCTATAAACATGAAAACCCATGATCAGCTATAGCAGAACACTCCTAGGAAACCAGACTTCCTGACATCCTGCACCTGATTTCAACAATTCCACACGGTAGCCAACATCTGACAATACAAGAAAAGATACATTCGAGAATCAGCAGAAATATTAAAACACCCAGCTAACATAAATAGAGAAGATGGATACAAATTAAGTAGAATACGAAATCCACTCTTCAGAAAATCTCAAAATTAACTCTGCATCCAACAAGACAAGTCGCCTCGGGTTGGCCAAACAGCCCAGACAATCAGAAGAGAAGAGGCCACTGATTTGCCAGCACCCCCAGCCAATCACAGAAGCCCAGCCCCGATTGGCCAAACCAACAGGCCAACTAGACAAAAGGAAGTCTGTGATTGGCCCACAGCTGAAGCCAATCGGGAAACACTTCTCTCAGGCAAGAGTGTTAAAGGTAGAGGAACTTGTAATAACATCAGTAGGTAACTCTACCCTGATGGCGACTGCCATGTCGACCGAAACGTCAGTGATATATTCGCCTTGGACACTGCAACAACCCAGAAGCCAAGCTCCTTTAGACAATGGCCGCAAAAACCCGTAGTCTTTATCAAATCTATACTTAATAATCAGGAAATATTTTTGAGAGAGGGTTCAATTCATACATGCTTAAATATTATTAAAAAAAATTCTATATTTTTATGTATATAATCAGTAGAATCAACAGAATATTTTCTTGCATTTTAGACCACTCTTATATGGTTACATAAAAGTTGTCCGGTTTCTGTTTCTCTTTCTTTTTCAGTGTATGTTAAAATTAAATTTGAAAAATATGTGATATAAATTAATTATATGATGCATTCAAAATTTGATTAAAATAAAAAAAAAAGTATTTGCAGAAGCTTAAAGGGTATGCATTCCCGCTGCATGTTGTGGTCACACACAGTTTGAGCCCGAACTAAAATGAGCGGCAGTAAAACAGTCACCAAGGATTGCTCAATCCAAGAAAAAAAAACTTTACATGAACCCAGTAGGGTGAAGCTTATGTTGATAGTGGTGTACTTAGCACATAATGTACTGTGTCAGTAAGCCACAGGGAAGGAATTAATGGGAAGTTGTTTTGCACACCAGCGTGAAACTTAACACAACCTAATGTTAAATTTTCCTTCAGCACCAGCTGTAAGACACAGATGTAAATTCCAGGTACATGTACTTGGAAAAATCCACTTTGCATCTTGCCCGTATAGAAACTTTGCCATATGACAAAAACTATTTGCCTGATTTTAGCGACGTGAAGACATGAATCCTTAAGATAAGTGATGTTTAGCAGTTTACTTCTCCGCTGTTCGAAGAGCATGTATAGTGGTTTACGTGGTTACGTGAATGTAAATGTATAGTGTTTCTTATTATTACACTGATATTAACCGTAAGATATGCTTGTTTTGACTTATTTGAAAGAAAAAAATATTCAGGACTTTTTTGTTTGTTACATTGTAATTTTGCACTTGTGTTTTTACCACTGACTTTGCCCCTATTTTGTTTACAACCTTCATAAGACAATTCTTTGATGTGCTTGTATTTAGCGAACTTTTTCACTATAATTTTGAAGTGAATCACAATGGGATCCTGGTCTTCAATTAAGAATTGTTAGAAAATTTGGTTAAGAACGAGACTGTAAATGTAGTCTTGTGATAGGTGTGTAGACTATGATTATTTAATCCTGGTTATTTGGTGTTTCATATTATGTACGTGCAGTAGGTAGGATTTTTAGTGTTTCTGATTTTAATATTACTTTTAGGTAGGAATCTAAAATATATTGAATATCTCTAAAATTATAGCTAACTCTTTGTCCATTAATGTTGGTTATAGAATGAGGGTTTGGTTGCTTAGTAATGTAGTAATATAGATCTTTTACTAACTTCAAAAATGCATGCAAACCTCTAAAATTGTGCCCTACTTATTTTATCAGTGTATCATCTAGGACAAATATGCGAGTTTAAAAAATTAATTTTAAAGTTAAATGTTTATTTAAATAGTTTTGTATATTGGTGGTGTGTATTCTAGAAAACACATGCTTACATGAGGCCAAACATTTTTTTTACTAACCATTCAGAACAGTGTCTTAACTTACTTTTTTTCCCCATAAGATTGGGTGTTGTATTATACGTTATACCATACTTTATTTTAAGATACTGTACTGAAACTGCATACTATATCAAGATACATATTGTTAATTTCATTATAATATCACGATGATACTTCTAATGTTTGCTCTGAAAAATTTAGCTCAGGATCCCAGTGTGTGATTTGTTTTTAGTATAAAAAATATTTTTTGCATACAGCTAGGTATGTATTTTTGAAGAAAAAAAATATATATTGTAATTTTATAACCTACATAGATATTACTTCTTGTGAAGGGTAGAATATTTTCTGATGTCATTAAACCCTTTAAAATTGTTTGTGCATGTTCATGCCATTATTGAGGGGTCTTTTCTTTGAAAATTTTGCAGGCAATTGGAAGATGAACTTCAGAATGAGAAACAGCACTTCAAAGCGGAACTGGAAGAACTCCAGCTGGAAATCACGCGGCTGAAGGAAGACAACGAGCGGCAACAGAAGATCCTGTCTGTGAACCTGACCAAGAGCCCGCAGACCCAGACGGAGGCGTTCATGCAGCACGAGATCGCGAGGCTGACGTCGGAGAACCTGGACCTGCAGGAGAAGTGCGATGGCTTGTCGGACCAGTGTCGGAAGCTCAAGAGGCAGCTGAAACTGCTGGCCAAGAAGCTGAAGGACGGGGGCGCCATCCCGGAGGCGGACGGCACGGGCGAGAGCGTGCCGTCTCCGGCCACGACCGGCAGGGCGTCGACCTCCGGCCTGCCGGTGGTGCGGAAGAAGGAGCGAGAGTACATGGGCATGTTCGAGTACCGCAAAGAAGACGAGAGCGTCATCGTGATGCATCTCATCCACGACCTGAAGCCGCAGGTGGCGATCACGCTGCTCCCGGGTCTCCCGGCGTACATCCTCTTCATGTGCATAAGGCACACGGACTTCGTCAACGACGACGAGAAGGTTCGCTCGTTGCTCACCGCCACCATAAACGCCATCAAGAAGGTGATCAAGAAGAAGCACCAGAACCTGGACACGTCCGTCCTCTGGCTCTCCAACACGCTGCGTCTCCTGCACAACCTCAAGCAGTACAGCGGGGACAAAACCTTCCAGGCGGAGAACACGCCCAAGCAGAACGAGCAGTGTCTGCACAACTTCGACCTGTCGGAGTACCGGCAGGTGTTGTCGGACATCGCGGTGTGGATCTACCAGGCCGTGATACGTGCCATGGAGGAGGCGGTGCAGCCGATGATCGTCCCGGCGGTGCTGGAGCACGAGGCCATCCTGGGTCTGTCGGGCCAGAAGCCCAGCGGCCTGAGGGGCCGCTCCTCGTCGGTGACCCGGGACCTGGACTCGCCCATCGACGTCGAGAAGGCCCTCGACACGTTGCTGCAAAAGCTCAAGAGCTTCCATCGCTGCCTGAGTTTCCACGGTGTGGATCCTGAGCTGATCGTGCAGGTGTTCAGACAGGTTAGTCTTGAAGTCGCGGTCCGGTTTTCCCACTGCCGTCGCACCTCGCTGGGCTCTGACGGGTTGTTTGCTTTTTGCAGATGTTCTACTTCATCTGTGCCAGCTCGCTGAACAACCTTCTGCTTCGCAAAGATCTCTGCCATTGGTCGAAGGGAATGCAGATTAGGTACAACCTGTCCCACCTCGAGCAGTGGGCGCGAGAGCAACACTTGCAGGTAATGGCTGATCACAAGACACTTGAGTGCAGTTTACTCATCTTGATTTGTGTCTAGTGTCTATTAACATTACAGAATAGCCCCTGTTTGTAACAAGCAAATAATTTAAATGTTGTGCTGTGGACACATTGATTCTACATTAAAAAAGTAGAACCGTTGTGTCTTTAAAAATATTTGGCAAAATTTTGTGGGTGATATAGGGAGTATAACAGAATATAATATGATTTTTTAAAACTTTGTCTATCTTTTCATCTGTCAAATCTCCAAAACTACTAGATGAATTTTAACATGGTTTTCACATGTTACTTGAGTGTAGCTTGGGGCTTTCTTTCATCAAAATTGGCCTCCTGCAATAAAATATATTAATTTATTGTTTGAAGAGTCTATTCAGCTTAGTACAGGTCGTAAAAAAGTCAAAATATGGAGCTTTATTAGTTGATTTTTAAAGGGCCCTCAAAGAAGTTTTCGGATATTTGCTTCGGTGACACATTCATCATGGTGTAATATACCAAGGAACCAATAGATAGTTATTTTTAGTTTTTTTTTACCTCTGTGACAAGTATTTTAGTGATTTTACGTCAGTGACAGAATTAAGCAAATTTACGAATATAAACTAACATTTATTTTACTTGGCTAAGAATACAGATTTACTAATTTCGCTTTGTGTTTTGGATATTAAAAGCTAAACGAATTTAATTTTTTTTTGCTTCTTTCGATTAGTTTTATTTCGTTTTGTCTTCTTGGCGAGGAAAAACTAATCTATTGAGTTTGCTTTGTGATTTGTGTGCCTACTTACTACATTTTAATTTAGTTTTGTTTATAAATAAAAATGCCTAAAAAATGGTTGAGTCTTTCTCAATCACTTAATCTGTACTAAAAATTAAAACAGCTTATGCAAAACCATTTTGAAAATATCATTCATAAACTGCTTTGTTACAAATAAAATATTTTATGCACCTCACTATGTATTGTGCTTATTTCTCTAGTAATATGTTCGGAATAAATCACTTTTCTTCCAATGGTATATCAGAAATATCCTGAAGTTGCACAAGTGAAGTCACAGATTATTGGCTTGTACATAATGAATTCAGTAGAGGTAGAGTAGTTATTGATGGCATAACATTTTGTTAAACAGTTAACTGATAGATTTTTCATGAAATAGGTTTATTGTATAATGTATGTTAAATGTTCGGGATTCATTTTAAAAGTGTTACAGTTTTATATGATGAAGTTGTTAGGCATCTAGCATAATGAAAATCAAATTTTACTTCTAGGTTGAATACCTAACTTTATTGATTCAATATGTCTTGTATAGTGTTCATGTATTATTAATTTAGCACAATTCTTAAAGTATTAATAATATTAGCTACATATTTCTAAATTTAAAACAAAAGGGTAATAAATGATTTAAAAACTGTTGCCGGAAACTGCATTATTCTGCTGCACTTAAAACTGCATGAGAAGTTGTTTAAAAGTTACTGTGCTCTGGAACCATTATTTGTTTGTAAGGACACCAAGGTGCCGGACATGCTCCAGCCAATCATCCAAGCAGCTCAGCTTCTGCAAGCACGGAAGTCTGATGAAGACGTGCAGAGTGTATGTGACATGTGCGACAGGCTGTCTATGTTTCAGGTAGGTAGTAACCGTCGGAATAAATTTGTTAAAGCTAATTTTGTAATTTCTTAATAATTACAGGCAGGGCCGGATCAGGAGTGTGACAGCAGGGTTCAGATTTGGAAGGGCATGCACTCATACTATAAAATATTTAAGTGGTAATGGTGTGTATGTGACTCTTGCCTTGGATAAAATTTTAACTATATCTAGGCCTGAGTAAATGTGACCCTGTAGCATGGTGGCTAGGACCCAAAATTTGAAGTAGGAAGTATGTAGTGTTGGATCAAATCTAAATTTTCTTGGATTCGAATCTCAAATTCGAATTCCTGAGATAATATCAGGGATAAAACCAGGGGGTCCCTGGGTTCCAGGACAAAAAAAAATTCCTTTCGGCACAGCCTGCAGGCGTAGGTACATTGCTAAATTCCGAAGTACCAATTCAGGGAATATTTTGGTAACTTCTATAAACTCCTGGAACATTTTAATGCCTACTTAACATCCTATATATTCACCAATATTCAAGAGAGATGGATTTAACATTTTTTCATATTCCATGCAGCAAAATTATTTTGAATGTTTTGAACTTAAATACATCCAGCTTTGAATGTCTTAACAAATTTAGTATTATGCCTGCTAAGATAATTATACAATTATTTTTGATCTCCAAACACGATTTTTCATCCCTTACACTTATACGCAGTAGTATAAAAATTTTTTTTAACAAAAGTTTAAGGTAACATTAATATGTTTATTAATAAATTCAGACAAATTTGATACTAACAAATTGTAATTTTTTTTCATTTCAACCCCTGTTTTTACGGTAATAGTTCATTTCATCAAAAATTGTTTCAGGCAAAAGTTTTAGACAAAAATTATAATATTTACAAACAACTTGAATGTATTCGATGTTGTGCCTATGAAGGTAGTTATAATTTCTTTTTTTGCCGTCCAACCCTTGGTTTTTCAACACCTTGCAGTTATAGTTGGTCATATCAAAAACATATGCAGACGAAATATTTTGGTATTACGCTTAAGAGTTATAATATGTACGAAAAAATGTGATATTTTCCATATTATGGGAGTTACAGATCTTTCTGTTTTTCAAAAAAACCTTCCCCACATCTTTTGGTCGGATATTGCCTATTAACGAACTCGACCGAGATTTTCCACTACTAGATCTTGTGTATCAATTTGAAAGTGATTTGTGAATAATTGTGACAATTATAGTTTTGGGGTCTATGGACTATGAAGCGAAAAACTTAATAAAAAAATTTCGAAAGTCGCGCTATGGTAACAGCTACAATAATAGGCAGTATTTCTTTAAAATATATTTAATACAAATGGAAACAGAATAAGAAAATTACTGTGACTTAGCTACTTAAGGTTACAGAGAGATGATTTTATTAGTATTATTGTTCTTAGTGGACAACAATAATGTACTATTTCCTCCTCATTATAGCTAGACATGCCTTGTACACAGAATCGGCATTGATTATGTTGCCAAGTAGTCTATTGAGGCATTGATGTGTGTTTCATATATTTAAACAGAATATATATGTATTTATGATTTGTTTTAGTTATGTCATCAAACAATTGACTTAACAAAGTAATTAAAACAATAAAATAAAAACTAAAATATAAAATGTTAAGTTTTATTTTCTCAAGAAAAACATTAATTAAATTTATATGTCTATGGGTTTAAGTTCTAAAAGTCTACAATACCATTTGATTTTGGTATGACAGACAATTTTATTTTAAACTTCAATAATATAGAAAACTTAACTCATAAGAAAAACTATATATTTGTTATACAAAATACTGGCTATGGCCGTGATGAGATGGTAATCAAAGTAATACAAAATGCTAAACACTATCTTGGATGTTCTTTGTGCCGGGGTGGGGGAGGTGTGCATTGAACCCCAGGATGGTTCCTGTGGGAGCACCACTTAATGCCTTTCCATACGTCAGTCCTTGCCAACGACTGCAACTTGTGTTAGGTGTTGCTGGCTTGACGTCTTTTCACAGGTACGGGCTGGTCGCAACATGAACGGTGGTCAGTCTTCTTGTTTGTGAACAGGGTGTTGACAGAGTAACAGAACTGAGGAACTGGTCATGAAAGTCATGAAACACTTAAAACACACTAACTGTGCTGGAAATCACTAAAACTTGAGTTTTCGGCAGCATTTTGCTAAATTGCTTTTTTTTTTATATATATATAAACCCCTCACTTCGATTTATAGTCGCACATTAAATATAAATAGACGTTCACTAAAATAATCTCTGGAAGTGAAAAGGTTTTAGCTTTCTAACATAAAAATTGGCATTTTCCTGTGATAAATTTCTTAAAAATGTTTGATTTTTCCTTTTATGCATACACATTATCTGTTGTGTGGAAAAGTTAAGAAAATTTATTAAAAGTTCCTGGAAAAAAAAGCCCTGAATTGGGTTTACTAGGCATTTGTAGATGTACGAGTAAATAAGGAGATGATTATTTTTTTTTTATTAGTTGTATTTTTTTTTACCATGTTTACCTTGTTGACAGCTTAAAGCAAATGAAAATGTTAATTACAGTTGTATGGAGTTTAACAAGTTCAAAGGTAATTTTTTTCTTTGGTTGCAGATTATCAAAATTCTGAACTTGTACACACCTGCTGATGACTTTGAGGAGCGCGTGCCCATGACCTTCATCCGCAAGATCCAGGCTAAGCTGCAAGTGAGGGGAGAATCGCAAGAACAGGTGAGAAGCTACAGCGTTCGTGTTTCACTGCTTCGCATTCATCTGTGCATCTGTCGTTAACTTTTTTGATTAGTCGAATCTCTCATTGATCTTTGAGCTCTTATTTTGAGTCAAGTTTGCTTAAGGCTTTGTGTCCCACATGCCGTGATGGATTTTTTTTTTCATAATTACTTTTTTGAGGGTTATTTCTGTCACAAATATTTTCAACCAGAATTTCACTTAGGCATGCAAGTCTTCATAATTGTCATCACTTGCGCTGTTCTTTACACTAAGTTAATATATGTTAAAAATATTTTTGGCAGAAGTATAAATTCAAAGGAGATTTCAAGTTAAAATTTTTTATAAATAGCTCTTAAAAAGAGTATGACAAAAAAAATGAACAAATAATGTTTACAGTTTATGTTCTTGTATGCACCTGTAGTGTTCTTACATAATCAGATTATTTTCGTTACATACTTCACACCAAGCATATCGGCAGTTGAAAATGCTGGGTGCAGTGCGTGTATCACCACAGGAAATGTTTTCAAGTTGTCTCCTGCCAACAGCTAGTCTGTTACGAATGTCAACCACAGTAAGCCGAGCCCTTCGTAGAACAATGGAGAATGGAGAGGGGTGGGGTAGCAGTTTGGCTCAAACTGTAGACATGAAGTTAAGGTCACAGGATGTCCACAGTAGAGAGAGAACAAGGCCAACTACGGGATGGTGGAGGTTAATTTTTTTTAAATTTCTTTTATAAAAGTACTAAATTATATTATATAGAAATTTACTCATGGAGATTGTAATTTTTGGTCAGAGAAAGTCTGGTAAAATTGAGGGATATTTTATTACGAATTTGTGTGGACACCCCAAAGGCAAATGTCATAAATCAATTTTTTTTTTTAAAGTATGCGAAATAATATTTAAAATTTATTTAATTTTTTGAATCAGCATAATTCATTTTTTTTCAGGTAGAAACAGTATTTTGCATTGTTTGTCATGTGAACCTTGAAATGATTCATTCATCAATAATTATTTTCAATGTGTAACATCTTAGCTCTTGGTATACGGCATTTGGTGGGAGTAGTTTTGTGAATGCAATGGAAGTCAAAGAACAGAAATATGCAACAACCACAGTGCTGCCATCTGTGATGGATGGTATAAACCAAAGTTCACAACGACAAGTGGGGAAACTTTATAGTATTAACTGTTTGATGAATTTTAACAAGATGGACAGTAATTTAATAAAATTCCTTGTTGAAAATTGAGTCAAAAACGGGGGTTTAGTAATTTTTCAAGTGTTTTTCACTCTTATCGGAGCTGTTTCAATATATATATATATATATATATAGGCACAAGATATTATAGTGACTTGCAATAAAACTGAATAACACCGAAAATCAAGTTAATATACCTCAAAGCACCGAAATGCAATTAAAATCATAAAACTAATTATGCATTTTCAATCAAAACTTAATTCTAATGACAAATACCTCATCTTTAAATTATTAAATTCAATGTAAGTAACTTATTTAGCATGATGTTTGTTCAATAATTTAATATTAAAAAAATATTTGAAAAACTATACTTTTTTATTTTTCAACTCTTTACATTACAACTTTAGAACATTTTTCTAACATAAATATTTAACAAATTTTTTTTTGTTCCATATAGTTACATATTTACTACAAATCATATTGAAAAAGTATGTCAAATGATGCTGTTTTGGAGAAATATTTAAGTGTCATATTAAGTAATATCTAATATGCTATCAATTTTAATAAACATATTTTTAAAAAAAATTAACACAGAAATCTTGTGTTTTTAAAATGAAAGTTGACCTGAAAATAAAAACATAAAATCTTGTCTCTAATAGTATAATTTAAAGTTTCTGCCTGCTAATCATTTGATTAAAGATTCGATGTAGCTGCTATGGCAGCAAATTCTAGCGGCGGGTGCGGAAAACACGTGTTTTTCGCATCCAGTAATGTAGTAAAAACACAATTTTTGTACATTTATCAAGCTCTGTATTATTTCAAAGAAGTCTACATTAAATTTGATGTCCGAGTTTAGATTTTGCACATTTCTGGCAAGTACTGAAAGATTAACATTTTTCTTTTAATGCATTTTATTACAGTCAACATTGCTCATGGATACAAAATTCAGCTTCCCTGTGCGGTTCCCGTTCAACCCGTCGAAGATCCGCTTGGAGGACATAGAGGTGCCTGAAGTGCTGAACCTGCCGATGCTGAAGAAAGTGTAGTCGCGTCCACCGAGACTGGTGGACTGGCTTCTGGTCGAACCCCCACCGCCTTCGTGAGCAGCGAGGTACAAGAAGTCCTCGGTCCCTGAGTCTCCGGATTCCCGTTTGTGGCCGAAACATCAGCTCTGACTGCGTGCGTCAGTGTGACTCGTCAGTTGTAGCCCACTCACGTTAATTACTGGTGCCATCATCTGGTACAATAGTTTCAATTATTCCTCAAGTGTATGATACTAATATGTGTAACATGTGTTTTTGCTGTTGAAACTTAGCAGTGATGTAACAACTTTGTATAGGTGCAATTCTCATAAATACTTTTTTTTGTAATTTTTTTTCCCAGCAAACTTAGATGCATAATTTTCTAAAAAGAAAATTTGCCAATTACCTGTAAAAAAAAAAAATGTTCATGCATATTTTACAATGCTCAGATTGAGAAATTGAGATTTTGCTTGAATTTAATAAGAATTTTTTTGAGATTTTATTTCATACTTAGGTACAAGCAGTATTCAATCTTTATTTTGTACATTTTGTTTTGTTGCAATTTTTGTGCATACGATATGTCTCTTTGTGAACTGAAACCTTAATGAGACTACTTTGACCTGTACATTCCATTAAAAGAAATGTTCAAAGATGTTACCACAACATTCCAGTTGTTAAATGTTATGTGCCATTCAGTGTAAAATGGGCACCAAGAGAATTTATTGGTGTACCTGTTTCTTTGTACTGTAATGCCTGTGCACAAATGTACAAGTTTTATAGTTACTGTATTTGTAAAATTATGTCTTGCATATTTATTTTAAATTATTCTTTCTTTTTTTTTTGTGTTTTTTCATGTTTGTGATTACGATTATTGAAGTGACTAGCTTTGGAGAAACTGCAATGGTTTCTTTCCTTTTGATTGTAAGTCAGTCTTAAATACTTTAAAAATATATATATCTAGATAGTTTTTTAATGTGTGAAATACCAACTATACCAAGGGATTTAAGTGCTTAGTTCTTTAAATTTTATAGATTATTTTACATGCACTAAAACATGTGAATATTAATAAGAATACTTCAATTTTGAAGTAATGTATTAACATTTTATTTTTAGTGGTTTTTTTTTTCCAGTTTCAGGAAACATTTTGTGAAATAGTTGAAATTTATTGGAGTATATATTTTTTTTATATATTTGTTAAGCTTTGTATATCAGATTCTACCTCTTCAGTTTTAGTAATGCATGCTCAGTAAAACCTCTTGTGTGATAAAACATTTACATTTGGTGAAAATGGTGTGTGAAGCTCTCCATTTTCTAATTAGGACTTTAAATTGTTCACTCACTGGTAAGTACGTGGGACATATATTCACATTTCCTTGCGTGACCTTGTTATATGAGAGAAATTTAAACAGTATTTTCTCATTGCCAATGAAGCTTACTCCAGTCATTATGATACAAAGTAAGAACATATAAAAATAGCTTTGATTCTTCTAGTTTATAATGACATTTGCTGCTTTTTTTTAAATATTCATTTGGACATGAAGACAAATTTAACTAATAATTGAGGGTCATGAAAGAGTTGATTATAGCGAGGGGAAAATACCTTGTGAAGTAATCAATTTGATCAAGGACTTAAATTTGTTATTCTCAATTTTTCATTTGGCAGTTCATTATATAAATGGTTTTACTGTGTAGTTTGAAAGATTTTGCAAACTTAAGGAGAAATTCTTGTAATACTAAAATGTGTGAAGTGAAATGGTTATAAAATATGTGTTTGGGTGTAGAAAACAAAATGTAATGATTGTACTTATGTGTGGTTAAGTTCTTCTTCAAAGAGTGTTTTAGGTAATTTCCATTTACATCTTGGCTAGTCGTGCTTTCATGGTGAAGAAAATGTACTGAAGTTGAAGTACCATTTTTAGTATTTCTGTAAAACAATAACAGCATGTATGTGTGCCAAGATGAAACATTTAATTTTTTTGTATATTTTTAAAAGTTTTTTTTTAGCTTTTTGGTTAGCTTATTGGTTAGCTCATCTACAGATCCCTAAGACCTTTTGTGCTTATGTGGATTGTTGCAACTTTGTTTAGCTCATTTGCATCTGAACCAGGTGTGTCAGTTTCATGTTTAACATCATACTCCATTTTAGTTATTTCATTTTCTTGTCACTAAACAGAATTTCCTACCAGATATTTTATATTATCCAATATCTAGGGACATGATTATATGGATAGTTGCAATAAGCACCAAAGTAACACAGTAAAACATGTCAGTACATCATACAGTGCCAAAATGAAAGTTAGTCATGAAACCAAGCATAATTTAACCAAAACTTAGGTCACGAAAAAGGGTATCTTTTAATGTTTGACATTCATTTCCATAAGACATTCATACCAAAGTGCGTAGCTCATAACAAATTTATTTACTTTATTGTGCATCTCTTATTTAATAACTTTTAAGCTACAAACTTATTACAATTTTTTAATTGTTAAAATGCAACCAGACATCACACTGTTTTGGGGTAATAACTAGTTAAAAACAGAATTCATAAAAAAAAAATGTTACCATCTCTAATAGTGGTAATTAGTCAAGCCAGTCAAATGCAAATGACTTCACAGCTGAAATAAACTTCAAGTTAATATTTGTTCATAATTTGTGACCCAACAAAATGCATAGAGCAATGAAATAACAATCCTGGCATCTTGAGACAAACTTGTTTAACTTGATGTGCTTTCATTTTGGCATACTGTTATTTAAAATACTTTTTATCTTGTACTTAAACCACTAGTCCATTTTTTTTATATAATGAAAAGGGTGTGTTACCCATGTAGATGGTGCTACTGTTGATATATTTCAATGGAAATCAAATTTACTCCTAACTTTATTTAAGAAATAAGTTAATCCTTGAATATGTAGTTGTTTTGTTTTGTTTGTTGTGAATGTAATTATACCCACAAAGTGTATATAAAAATCAAATCCAAGTTTATCCTGTAACATTTTAACTGTAATTATAGTTATAAATATTCCATGTACATTATGTAATGAGTACGTACCTCAAGTGAATGGAGAGGGAAAAAAAACTGTTGTGTGGTAGCCATGTAAACAAAAGATAATAATTTTGGAATAGAATAATTTCTGCTTTATAAAAATATTTTAATGCATACCTACATATTATATTTCTAAGAATTCCCTGCAATACATGAAGCCATTCCACAATTGTAAACATGCACAAAAGTATTCCAGCTTGTGAAAAATTTGTATTTTAATGATTAAAAAATAAATAGTATTATTTAAAAACTTGGATTGGTTAAGAGTTTGAAGATCGTTGAGTATTTGATATGGCAGTCAGTATTTTAGTGTCGTTTTTCAAACCTGTGGTTTATTTTCAGTGCTGATTTTTGTTATAATAATAGATACTCATTGTAAAAAAATTTTAACCTGAGTTTTAAGGTTTTTTTTTAATTAAGTGATATAAAACATTCCTAATAGCTTTTAGAAAGCTGTGATAAAGTGAGCCTAAATGACACTGCTATAGTGAACAGAGTTATATGAATATAATGTGCATTGTATATCGGCTTTTCTGTTGTGTGTTAAAAGGTTATATTTTTTTAATTATGTTGATTGTGTGTATGTGTGGAAATTACTGGAACAACAGTTCTGTTGTTGGAAAAATAACCAGATGCTGGAGCATTGTTCTGTAAGCAAAGATGTGGCTGGTGATTGTAACTTGTGTGCGTTCCATCTGCAGCGACGGCCTGTTGGATTCGTAGCTGTTTAACATGCTGGTCATCATGTACCATTTCGTTCATTTCTTCAGGAGTGGAAGTGGTTTTCTGGATGATACTGTCACAGCCAGAATTACGCGTTTGCTTTTTATCCCCCAAAAAGCCACATCTTTTCTTTGTAGTTGCACAGCCACTGTTTGAATGTAGAGGGCCTACCTCCCTTGGAATCACAAATAAAAACTTATTTCTGTTAGAAATGGAGCATTTTATTTTGTGCAGACTGACATTTTTTTTTCCCTTACATTGTTAAAAGTTGCTGGCATGAGAAATGCATAAAGGAAAAAAAAAATGGTCTGAAAGGGTATATTTTCCTCCTGTTTTATTTGGCCAATAAACTTTTGCTGAATGGAACAGTACCAAACATGCTCATTTAATTTGAAGTTACAAAATAGTACTAGGATTTTTTATTTTCAATTAAAAGCAGTAACAGTGCAACATAATTGCTTGCTGTTGTGAAATGTTAAATAAACTCTTAACACCATGTAAACAACCATACTTTAACTGGAAATGGTATGTGTCTCCTGGTGCAGATATTTATGAAGTCTATAAGTCTATAATATTCTAGTTAGTTGTAAATTGCTTGATGAAAATGAATATAACAAACACTTTAACATACACAAAATATTTATTAAAAATGCAATTTATTTTAAAATTGTGCAAATTAAAAGTTAAAGAAAATATTTGACAAGGAAAATTGGTTTTAATGAAGAACCTCTTGATAAATTACATTGCCTGTTGTTTCTGGTCATTCAATAATGTGCCTTGTGGATTTGATTCAATATACATATTCACTTGACTTGCAAAACTTTATCGTGACCAAGCCAAATACAATTGGCCATGTGAAAATACAGTCCTCCAAATTGATTTTAACGTGATAAAATTACTGGCCTTGTCTGTATGCAGGAATTATTGGAAATTGGCAGTGTTTTGATATGAAAGGTAATATTGTCGGTTGGAGCGAGATTAATCCTGCAAATTATAACTATATCATTGTGATTGCATGTTGAAATGATTTCTGCACTCGTCAAATTTCGTCCAGGCTCTTCCACAATCGAGTTCCATTGCTAAGTTATTTTTTTAGAGTTCGTTTCTCAGCAACATGACAGTAACTTTCTTAAGCAACAATACATGAGGTGGCATGCTGGATGGAGTTAGCTCATAGAAGAATTAAACAAAATTGAGTGCATCATTTGGATCTTCACTGAAATCAGAATCTGTGCCATAACAGACTTGAGTTTCCATCAATTAAATTGATTACCTTCCTACTCATTTTTAATGTTTGCGTGTTTGTCGGCACGAAAATGATTCTGTTTGATAGTTTTTGCATCGACAAGCCGACCTCCGTAGCGTAGCCGGATGCACACCGGCTTACGGTGCGAGGGGTCCTGGGTTAGAGTCCCGGGTAAGGCATGGGTGTATAATATATATTCTCATATTTGATAACGACTGGAAATTGAAGATTCAAGCTGCATATAAATGACCCTTTGGCTATGGGCGAAAGCTGAAGGCCACATAAAAAAAAAAAAATAGCATTGACATTTGCTGCAAGTTTCCCAAAAACTCTCAATTCTCCCGTTAGACTGAAGTATCAAGGAATGGAACTGAAAGATTTAAACCGCTGTGAATTGTCCCACCCTTGAGTAATGTTGATGCAAATGCAGATGCTATTTCTCAACGTCGAATGAATGCGAAGTGTCTTGAAGAGAGAAAATTTTATCAGAGCCAGCTGAACCATCGAGATGAAAACACTTGAGAGTTATGAAATTTGGATTGTGAATTGCTCTGATTCGATTAAATGCATCAAACTGTTTATCATTGAGTTTTGCCATTGTAATCAGCATCCCGTTCATCTTCCAAAATGTCAAAATCTTGATTGTAGTCGACATGAGCATTTACTATTTAACACCATAGTTAAAGAAAATAATATTACTTATTGTTTCAGTAAGTGTTATAACTTTAATACACAGCCCAGTCCATTGGTTTGGTTATTTTACACTAGATTTATAACATTTATTTTTTACTTGCAATAAAGATCAGTCTTATAAACATAAAATTGGTTAGGGTGTATGTGAATGTGTGTGTGTATGTACACACAAATATTAAGAAGTGTGTTACTTTGTATGTTTTATATACAAATTTGAAGATTTATTCCAAGCTTTATGGATTTTTACACACTTGACATTCAAATTAAGTAGAATATCCCTGTTTGCATAAGATTCCTTTAAAAAAAAAAAAATTACTCTTGCCACACTATAAATCAGAATTCTGGTTCTAATTGGTGAAATTTTGCAAAATGCCATTTAAAATTGTAAGTAAAATCATTACTGTCTTTTAATAATTTTGAAAAAAAAAGTCTTCAACCATTATGGAAACAAATTTCAATGAATATGAAGTAAAGTTTTCTACAACAGCTGATTGGCTGCTGTGCACTAACATCACTCTTAGCATTGCATACCCACCATCCCTCAGCCTGCCTGTTGAGAAGCCGTGCCACCCAAGTTCGGCCCTCGCAAACTGCTTGCCATCAGGGTACAGATCACCGAGATGCTGGGCGATGATGTCATAGATCTGAGCGAGTCTCCGTACAATCGCAGGAACACCATGGCTGGCAAAGACTGTTCCCTTAGATTCTGTGTCAATTTCAAACCGACATAACCATTCCTGGACCACTAACCCTCAACACTGAGGCCCTCGCCGGGCTAGGGGACACTCGCACTTTATCATCACTCAACCTCAAGTCGGGACACTGGCAGGTCCCAGTGCACCCCAAGGATCACCCCAAGAATGCCTTCACGGCACCCGATGGGTGGCACTTCCAGTTCTGCGCGATGCCGTTCGGGCTGATGGATGCCCCTGCAATATTCCAGACAATTATGGTCTGCGTCCTGGACGGGTACATCAGCAAAATGTCCACTGCTTACCTGGACGACATAATATATGGTCTCGGACGTGGGAGGACGACACCCATCATCTCTCGCTGGTCCTTTAACAGCTCGCAACGCATGGACTCGCGTGCATGCTGCGCTAGTGCCATATCAGCACCAGTGAGCTGGAGTTCTTGAGGCACATCGTCAGTGCCGAAGGCTGTCAACCCCTCCCCGAACAGCTGACACTCATTGACAGCAAACGGGTGCCCCGCATTAGGAAGCAACTTCAGAAGCGGATGGGGCTGCTGAACTGGCTGCTTTCATTCATTCCCAATTTCGCCACCATAACAGCACCTATGATGGACCTTCCCTCCCCAAAATCAAAGTTCCTGTGGATGGAGGCTGCAGAGTGGTTGCTTGGCCTGGTGAAGCAGCAGCTCTGCGACTGCCACATCCTGTTGCACCTGGTCCCGGATGAGCCCATCTTCAAGACAGGTGCGAGTTAAGATGACATGGATGTGGTGCTCTACCAGGTGGGGAACGGCGGGTAGCAGAGTACACCAGCGCCAAGTTCGGCCCCGCAGAATGGCGCTATCATGTGAATGAGCAGGATTGTCGCTCGGTGTGGGCCCTCGGAGTAAGATGCTCTTCACGTTGCGAAGTACTCGACCTTTGTCTCACAGACCGTGTGACTTCCATAGCTTAATTTCTCCAAATTTCTTTCTTTAAGACTCCACGAGACACTTCAGTCAGTCTGGACTTGCCACCGTGTAATCTAATCATGTGACCTCTAGGGGACTTTAGCATTATACATAACCACAAACTTTCGCTCAGACGTGTGGCCCCATGTGTGAATGATGCCACCTGAGTGTCCTCAGCTTAGACCACAAGGCCGTCGGTTAGGCGTGATGGGTACTGTAATCTCTTTTATTTAAGGTGGCTCAAGGACTTCCAGAGCCTGCCCTATCATTTGCCTGCATGGTGTGATTTAATGTACGGCTTTACGCCAGTCTAGTACTGCACAATATGGCGTGTTTTCCTAACGAGTTCGTGGTAATTTATTAAAAGTGTACTATGTTAGGGTTTTGTAATATCCGGGGCCGCGTAGCCATTCGGGGATGGATACGAAACTGTAAGAGATCTGTTTGTTTTCTGTCACACGTATTTTCATGTATGGTCTTGTTTTGTGTACGCCCAGTGTAGCATAACTTTGTGTTACTGTATGTCCGGCCAGTAATGCGCAATCCATAATTATCATGTCAAGGCAGCATAGGCCCGTAATGTATTGACCGTTTAGCAGCCAAGCCGTAATGCTTGAAACACAAGCCAATAGGGACAGGAACCTATGTCTATGGGGACAGGTGTCCGGCGTCGAGCCCCGGCTCCGATGTAGTACAGGCCATGCCGCCATGTCTATGCAGCGCCTTCTATGAGCGTCTCACGCTAATAAACATCTTAACCGAGCAACTATTTTAATTGGCTGCAAACTGCCCCCTCATTTATACACTAAAAGAGATTCTGTTAGCATCATGCCTGCCGCCTGCTTATGCCGCATTGCCGCGTGGTGACGTCTCGACCCGAGGAGAACCATCGTGTCGCAGAATAAATAATTCTGTGATCGTGTTATACCTGATAACTTGACTCAAGAAACAACCGAACAATTCAAACATTTAAAGGTAGTAGAACCATACATAGCGAGCACACAACCTATTGGCACTGAAAAGAACTGTATGGTTATGACCTACCTAGGTCGCGACACTGCATGCGCACTGCTAGCTATAGCTAGCTAGTATCGTAGCTCAGCTTCTTATTCTTACGTCATTCCCGTTCTGTCTTCTGTATACTGTTCCCAGTTCTTGAATAACAGTTTACAACTTTGTTGATATTTGTGTCCCGATTTGAGTTAATGAATTAACAGCCTAATAATGTACGAACCAATTAATTATTAATTATGTATATCAATTTTGTGTTTTATTTGTTAAGGTGACTGTAAAATACTTGGTATAATCTACTTGAAACAATTTGCTAACTGTTTATTGAGGCCTATATTATATATATTATTTATAAGTAAGATAATGTATATTGTATAATTTTTTGTAAATATTCCTTTTTTATGATAAACTTAAAATTTTAAATAAAATTTATGTACTTAGTTAAGATGAGTGTTATTTACGATAACCGTTATAAACTTTTATGAAACCATAATAGGTTCCCTTACGTTTCTGGTTATCAAGAACGAAAGAATCGAATTCTAGACTGCTACGGTTGACGACAGTCGTCGTGGCCTCATAGACTTAGAGGCCGTTTCTGCCCACCGCCGGGTACCTGAGGGGGGGCTATTCCCCCTAACCCCTCGGTGCAGTGCAGTGAGTGCTCCGTGCTAGGGACGCACCCGCGTGCGCCCTAACTTCGCTGCTGGACCGCTCAAGGACGGACATCTTTGAATAATTATTTGTAAATAACTTAACTTGTAATTGTGTATTCAAATAGGGTAGTTATGTGTTTTGTTTGAATCGTGTAGCTTTGTACAGGGGCCGCGCCTGGCCCGCAGTGGACACGCGACCCTCCGTGCCGCTTTCCCCCCTTCCCCCACCCTTCTCTTGCGCGGCGCAGCGGCCGCGCGGGGCGGGGAGTCGGGACGTCGGGAGTCGCCGCTTGGCTGCTGTTGAGGGAGGTTCTGTATCGCTGCGCTCCGCGAGTCCGCAGGCCATCTGCCACGCGCGTTGCTAGCGTCGCTACCGTCGTTTCGGCTAGCTCCCACGTTCGACATCTTCAGTCGCGGAGTAGTGCGCCCTCGTGGATGACCTGCAATTTGCGTTCGTTCACGGCGCGGCGGGGGACGTGTCCCGTAACATCGTTGTGGGTCAGGCGCGCTCAGGGAAAAGGACTAAATAAAACATCTTGCAGACTAACAGCGGACGTTTCCTGGTTCGATCTCCACTCCCATACGCCTGCCCGGTTCATCACCTACCCCTCTCCCCAGCTCCCGGTCCCGGCCACAGTAGGCACGAACCCCCACCTCTCACTGAGTTAGTCGGCCGAAATAATTACAACCTAAATTCACAGTCGCACGTCGGGGATCGGGAAGTAGCCACGGCCTGGGGACGACACGGTAGCGCACAAGTCCGATCTAGCGGGCAAATAAAATACTAAAACTTCAACTCCTGTACAGATGCTAGGTATCGCCATATGTACATTTCATCAACTAAAGACCTGGTAAGACTTTTGTTTATCTTATTTAAAGTAATGATTGGAAAATTTAACAAATGAAACAGAGTTTTTAAATTAATAACTTACCATCCCACGTATAGTAATCCATACTTGTTCGCTCTAACGAATTCTTGAAAGTATTTTTTGGGATACGTTTTTCGCAGTTCTTGTTATCGTTACATACAATCGATTCTCAAATTCTGAAGAAACGAATCTGGCGATACCGGTATTTACACAGTTCTCTTTATTCAATAACAGTTTAGGAGTTGTGAGTTGAGTTCTTGGGAACTGTTTATTATACCCAGTTCTGGACAGTTCTTGCAATCAATATATAGCTGAAAATGTAACTTTTTTGAATTACAATGCAGGCTGGTCGATGAAATACATTTCCTATTTGTTCTCTAATTAAAACTGCATATTGGATATTGTTTTTTTTTAATATTTAGTATATACCTAGTTTTCAAATTTAGTTGCTTTCATACGATATGATTTTAAAAACCTTTCATTATTTCAATTTGAAACCATAATAACTTAATTATAATATAAATATTCAACCTAGCATAGTTTTTGGGCTTATGTTACAATATGAATATAGTAGTCTTGTTATAACACAATTGACGGTTAATATGAGTTTTACCGGAATTCTAGAGATGAGCGGTATTACCAAGTCAAAGAGACGGCCACATCCGGGTGCTGGGCAGATGAACTTGCCGTCCTCCCGTGGTGGAGGCTGCACGCATTGCTGGATGTGGCGCGCTCGGTTCGGGCAGCGTGCGTCCCGACAGGTCCTTTCGGCAGGAGGGGCACAACACCTCCTCTCCAACCTCCCCCACTGGTTGCGTTCGTGGGACTTCGTGGGCACAAGAAACTTCATCCTGTGCCCGTGTCCGGGTAGCGGGGGCGCCCATCAGAGGGTCCGCCCCCATCCGAGGCTTCATGTGTCTTCCGGGAAGGATGAGACGAGCCGGTCTTGGCCCGAACACGACCCCGCATACAAAGCATGCCTGCAACACCTCTCACTTGCCACTGTATGGTGTTCCCCTGGTGGCGGATGGCAACCTCTCTGCCATGCTCAGAGAGTGAGTAGGCTAGGCAAAGGTTTCCAGCGACGGGAGAAGGCTTCTTCTCTCTCTGCAGTTTCCAACCATCTGTCCTAGTGCGGATTGCCAGCGATCTAGGACTCCTGTTGGAGACTGCAGAGGGGCCCTCTGTTTCCCAACCTGACCCCTAAGCCCTTGTCTGGATCACTCCTTGCTCAAGGGGGTGACCACAGGGATTGCTCCCCATCCTATCGGCACAGCTCCTGTTTGTTTGACACCAGCGGTACCACAAGGAGGTAGGAGTTGCCTTGCTCATGAGAGGCTATGTATTCGCATCATGAGCCATTCCATAACTATGTTGGACAGCTGGTCTCGGATAATAGAAACCCGAGGGGCTCCGACACCTCAAACGATCGCTTGCCTTCCCTTAACAACCACGAACGAATTCGCAGCCGAAAGAGAGTCATAGTTACTCCCGCGGTATTACCGATAACCGGTAAAAATAACTTTTACGTTACGTTCCTGGATCTCTGATAACCGGTTACCCAGAACGAGAGAATCTAAACGTGGTTGAACACATCGCCCGATCTAGCAACGAAATACAATACTATGATTCTAACTTTTGTGCAGTAGCTAGCAAGGAGGAGGCTAGGTGTCGCCGTATGTGCATTTATTTTGCGTAAAACCTGCTGAAACGAAGTTTTTCATATTAAGAGTTATGATGAATGGACATAATAACACTAATCAGAGTTTTGTTTATTAATTTACGATCTCATGTCGAGTAATCAAAACTTATTTGCTATAATAAATAACGAATAGTTAAAAGTCTTTCTTGGAAAACGTTCATAATATTATATTATAAAGATCTCATACCGTTATATCGATTTTAATGAAAATGTCGATACCATATTTTACCTTAGGCTCCTTTCACACTATCCGGTTTTTTCGCCGTCCGGGAACTGGACGGCAGCGAGGTACATTGAGGGGAATGGGAGCTTTCACACTACGAACCTCCGGCAGTTTCGCCGTCCGGCTGCCTGATGACTCGCCGGATTGCCACTACAATCGTCCGGTCGCCGGACGGCGAAATAGCCGCATAACTGCGTAGTAGTTTACTGCGCAGTATTGGAGCGTTCACACTTTCCGGCAGTTTGCCGTACAGTACATCCGGCGGTCTTCAGCTCATGAGAAGTGTTGTTGCATAGTTGCATAGAAATGAGTGATCTTGACATCGACGTGGACAAATTAATATGTTTAGTTCACGAAAGGCCTGTTTTGTGGGATAAAACAATGGAGATTTACAAGGACAGAAACCTCACAAGAGAAGCATGGCGCCAAGTTTGTGTCGAGTTTGTTGGGGATTTCGACAGTAAAACACCTTCCGAAAAGAAGAGTATTGGTAAGTTAATTTCGCCATTAGTTAAATTTTAAAGAGAAGTTGGAAATTAGAAATAAGTACACATTCTTGAGATACGAAACGTATGTAGCCAACAATATGTTTTTAAAGGTTATTCAAATTTTAACAATTAAGTTTTCCCAACAGTTTTACACATCATTTCTTAGCACTGTTGTAGGTAGCACATAATAATTATAGGCTGATGTTGGTTGCAGTAGATATATTTTGGTTCTTGTATTTTAATACAATTAATTTTAAAACTAAAATGGGCAAATTAAATCCCAACCATTTATGTTAAATAATAAATTTTAATTATTAATATAATGTATGTGAGGCTAAATAATTGAATTGATACAGTTTGTTTTATTAAAAAAAATATTTTTGTAACGTATTTAGACATACATGTAAATAAAACTCGTAAGTGCAGTACAGTACAGTACGAAAACATATCATGAGACGCATCATTGTGTCAGTTTATATATTTTTCATCTGCCACGATAGTGCACCAAAATCCGTTAGGAAGTAATCAGCCAGGACGTTTCGTAGCATGTTTGACTTTATTCCTCCACGAATAGGCTGTCCACCAACTGAAAGATCTTCAAGTCCAACAATTGACGTTGTGTCTTCAAAGCTATATCCGTCTCTGTCGCGCACAAAGTTATGAAGTATACAACACAAGCTTTGACAATGTCTACCGCAAAATCAATGTTAACATTCAGTGGTCGATGGAAAATTCTCCATTTATTGGTCAGTATCCCGAAAGAACATTCCACATATCTTCTTGCTCTGCTGAGCCGATAATTGAATACCCTTTTTCTTACATCAAGATGAACGCCTCCAAAAGGACGGATGAGCTTTGTCGACAAAGGAAAAGCTTCATCTCCCAAAAAGAAGTAAAGTACTTTAGGCGATTCACTTCCATACAAAGGTCTTTCATCTGGCAGTAAAATCTGACCACTGTCTAAACCTTTCCACAAAGAAGATTGCTTGAAAATAGAAGGGTCACTTTCTGATCCGTAGGAACCAATGTCGACGTATGTAAATCGATAGTTTGCATCAGTAACAGCTAGTATTACTATAGAAAAGTAACCTTTATAATTGAAGTACATTGACCCACTATCTTCTGGCTTTATTACTCTGACATGCTTCCCGTCTACTGCGCCGATACAATGCGGAAAATTCGCTTTATTCTCAAAATCATTTGCAATTGCTTCATATTTTTCCTTGCATAGTTTTGGAATGCATTGTTCATGAAGAATGGTCCAGATTGCAGAACAAACATTTCTGACAATTTTGCTTATTGTTGATACTCCCATTCTATACGAATAATGTAGGTCAATGAAAGTGCATCCACTGGCTAGGTACCTAGAATTATAATTAATTGTTAATAAAACATTACATTAAGAAACACAAAAAGACATCATACAAATGATCATGTCATATTTAAAAACAAAATAACTCTAACAATGTAATTTCTCTTTCAGGGCAACAAATCATGAAGAAATGGAACAATATGAGACTCTTGGATGAAAACGAATAGAAAACTCAAAGAAGGCCAAAAATCTGGTTCAGGTGCTAACAGAATCAGAAAATACATATATCACGACGAATTGATGTTTTTGAAAAAAATATGTGAACATCGGCCGAGTGATTCTAGCTTTGAGGCAGAAGAACGCAATATTTCACAGAAGAATACTGACAACCTCCCAGATAACAGTACATCAGAGACATTTACTGAAGAACAGGGTTATGAAGAAGCAGACGCAGCAGTGGAACAGCAAATAAGACCCACTGAAAAGACAACCACGCAAAAGCGAAGTGATTCAGGGACTTCTGTAAATGTAGACACTTCCACGGCTCAAGGTAATAAGGGACGAAGAAAAAGGAAGCTCGACGAATTTGAAACACGAATGCTAAAGGCTGTGGAAGAAACCATCAGTCCCGAAGACCCTCATTTAAGCTTTTTTAAAGGACTTTTGCCATCAATGAAAATGTTAACAAATGAACAATTCATTGATTTCCAGATGGCAGTGTTACAGGCACTAAAGGCTGTTAGTTCCCAAAATGGTGCTATGACTGTTCTTCCTCCTAGACAAGGTTTGGACATTCAAGGAGTGCCCATTTATCATAATTATACCCATGTGAGTCCACCTAATTTTCACCATTACCCTCACTCGTCCACTCAGTTTTCGCAACCTCAAGCACGCTTTGAACATAGTGTTATACATACGACTCCTCAGCAGCATACGTCTAAAACAGTCTTTCCAGTACAGACCTCCCATTCTGTTGATTCAGCAACTCAAAATGAGTCCACTACACCTGAATGGCTACATGGTACATCTACATCGGCCACGAAGACACCTTCACCTGCTGATTCGACTTTAACATGTTTGTCAGAAATGCAAGATATTGATTTTTAGTGTTACTTCTACCTAATTATGCTATGTCATAATACAAACAGAATTTAAGCAGAAATATGCTTTGATACTTTTTAAAACTATTATATTAATCTCAAAGTTTTTGAATTAGAATTAAAGCGTGTTAATTTTTTTATAATTGTTAATTTTTCTGTAATTATTAGATTATTATTGTTTTGTTTCGGACTAGATATTTCTCATTCATATTTACTGAACTATTTTTAATTGCTTTAAATAATAATTTTTTCAGAAGTCCTGTTTATTGCTTAAAAAATTGTAATTTTTATAGAAACATGTTTTAGGGTTTTCCATTATTTTATTACTTTGCAACAATACTCACCGGAGTGATACAGCTAGCATTTCTATGGGCTGAATACAGTTTCTTAGCTTCGTGTTTTGACGCTGCAAATGAACTTTCAGAAGACCATGAAGTTCATCGAATGTTGTCACTGACATCCGAAAATAATTAAAAAATTTATCTTCATCTTGTCTCAGTTCTTGAAATATACAAAATGCTCCTTTTTCATCTCTTCTCACTAACAGAGGATGTATCCAAAACCGTCTATTTCGCTTTTTTTTTTTTTACGTCTTTGGACCAAACTTAGCACAGCGCATAATTTCTGCCGTCTGTCCATAGCTGCAACAACCGATGAAATACCGGACGAATATTGTGTAGTGTGAAAGGGATGAAAAAATTTTCCTTGTCCGGCAGTATTGCCGTCCGGTTCCCGGACGGAAAAAAAACCGTATAGTGTGAAAGAGGCCTTACAGTTCTCGGTATTTAATAACCGTTTAGCGTTTAGAAGTTCTTGGGAATTGTTGAACATACACACTTCTTGCTATCGATAGTATCGATTTTCAGACAGCTAAAAGTATTTTAATTAAATTGTTATACAATATACGTTAAGCAGTTTATTTTTAATTTTCTTCCAATAGTTGAGTTCCAGTTACAAACTGCTGTCAGTTTTTTTTAAAGTATTATTTTCGGTAATGTACTAACGTGATGTTTTAAAGAGCTTTTGAGACAACCAGACAGTGAATACTAAATACAACAGACGGAAAACAAGTAGCATTTGGAACTTTTTTATTGCGGTCAGTACTGAGCATGCACTGTGCAAAATTTGTAAGCGTAAGTTGTGTTACAAAAGTACAACAAACAATTTACGAAAACACTATCGTCTGAAACATTCCGTAATTTTACCAGTGAGCAGACCTACTTCAACTACCAGCACTGAAAATGCAACAATTATTACCCAGCGAATGTAAGTAATAATTATTTTTGAAATTAAAATTACAAGTGTTAGATTCCAGTGTTATAAACCGAACAGAGCTATCTGCTAATATTTGAAGAAAACATTTTTGTACTCGCAAACACATAAGCAGTTATAATTTCGCGATCGACCGAAACAGTTCTCTATTCGCGATCGAGAGAAACAGTTATTTATTCCCAATAACCCGAAAGAGTTCTTTATTCCCGAAAAGCCTATAGAGTTCTTTATTCGCGATCCATCGAAACAGTTCTTAATTCCCGATTGCCCGAAAGGGTTCTTTATTCGTGACCCACAGAAACAGTTCTTAATTCCCTTTCAGCCCGAAATAGTTCTTTATTCACGATCGACGGAGTTATCTGCTCGCGGTCGACATTTTAACCAATTCTTGATTATCTAACACTATTAGGAAGTGGCAGGTAGGTTAAAATAAAGCATATACACAACAAATTTTAGCGAAATATGAGCTAAATTGTCACTCTGACAATGCTTCATAATCATGCAAATAATCAATGTGCTTGAATCAAATTGTATATAATTTCATATAGCTACAATTGTAACTAAAATTATCATTAAAAAAATAAAATTACCACAATTTGATGGATTAGTGTGGGATGGAAGACAGATTATTACGTTAAATAACCGGTTATTGAGATGGAACCGTAACTGCCATTACCGGTATTGAAAAGTAACGATTTCATTCATCTCTCCAGAATTCTCAAATGAAATAACAGGTATTCAATAAAAGCGTATATTTCCTGTTATTCACTAAGAAGAAGAACTGTTATTGAATAATTGCGTTGATATATCTAAATATAGATCTAATATCAATAATGAAGGTTGCCAGTAAGCTAAACCTTCTCTAAATAATAAGCTATATGTAATGAAAAGATTGATACATATTAGGATTGAAGTAAATTTAAATAACAACAATAACTATCTCGCTTGGAGTAGATAAGTAATAAAAACTAAATATTCAAATTTTAAGGTCTAATAACACTTCACTTAATTAATAATTTAGTCATAATAAAATTCAAAATGTAATATAATACATTTTTATGTAAATAAATACTCAACATTGTTAATAATATTAAATTATTTAAAGTTCCTCTTGACTGCTATCTATGTAGTACATATAAATCTCAATTTTCATAGACAACATCACTTTAATATGAAGTTAATAATTGAAGGAAGACGAAATGCTATGATGTAGTTGAAGTTATTTCCTAACCTCGTTATCATATTGTCCCGCCCAAAATTTGCTGGAATGGTGTTTTATGTCAAAAGCTGGTAAGTATGTGTGAATTAAAATATCGTCTTTAAAACCGAACTCTTTTGTGAAATATTCAAACTATTTTCCAAAAGCAAACCCTATACTTTAGTTAGTGTTTCAGGCATCAAATAATTCTACACCACAATTAACTGAAGAAAAACAGTGTCGTGTCCTGCAATTGGCCTCGGCCCCCTTGTGCGAGTGGTACATCCTCATCCCTGAAAGAAACATGGCTGCCCCGACACTGCAGGGTATATTTTACCTTAATCTCTATGCCTAAGCTAGTTATCCTGCAAGATGGTGATGCACCCAGCGCCAATAGATGACACCTGCTGCAGAATGTAAATAAGTGGTATTCATTGTGTCATTACTCAGGGAAGTAGAGGGCTTCCACTCGTGTTGGGAGCATTCCGAGAGTCATAAATTAGCATATGATCAGGACAGTCAGTGACATCTTATAGAACATGCTGCAAAGGCCAAATCTGTAAATATTGACTGTAATGATAATGTAACCGACTTGTATATAAGCTTGGCTTGTACAGCCAAGCAGCCTGTGCACCCAGAGTGCGCACTGTACAAGCAGATAGAGAGTGTAACAGTACCAGTCAATATTTATGACCGACGAGCTCTGAGACACCTGGGGAACTGATCCCCTTCAACCCATCCTGAGCCTGGCTAACTTAGTCCCGGGGGATGGTCAGTGGGTGCTCACGGGTGTGAGGAACTGACGCGAACTACAGCATAATTACAGACATGAAAGCGGCAATGCCCTCCCCTCAGGACGAGGCGACTGGCAGACAGTTGCCACAAAAAAGGTGAAGAGGTCACACCACGAGATGGCGACCCCTCCCGCGACCGAGCAGGCGGGTTCCCCCCCCCCCCCCCAATCAACAGCCACCCGCGGCAGCACCCAAGGCCCCACATGTGAAACCGAAACCGCTGCTCGTGTTCCTGGACCAGGGACACCAATACCCGCGGGTCTACCACACGCTGAAGAACACCCTCACTGAGCAATTCACCTGCTCAAACCGCGGGAAGGACCAAATACTGGTCCACACCACCAACATCGCGGAGTACACACGAACAATCAAGGCCCTTCAGGCCATAGGCGCGCAGCACTCGGTACTTCTCCAGCACCACGAAGTGCCGAAAAAATTCGTGTTGCGAGGCGTACATCGCCACACGCCCTCGGACTTCCACCAAGAGGAGTTCGCCGCCCTCAACCTTCCAGTCCAGAACCACTGGTTTCTGGAAAACAGGCAGAGACGCGAGAAGTGCGACGTGCTCGTTATCGAGCGACAGCGAGAGGATACAGTCTCTGCGCGAATTTGCTGGTATGCAAATCCGCGTAGATGACTACCGCCGCCCAAAGGGACCAGCCCAATGTAGCAGGTGCCAGCGCTTTAACCATGTGGGGAAAGGCTACTGCGCTGAGGTTGTGTGCAGGTGGTGCAGTGGCTCACACAGCGCAACCGAATGCCCTACTGGTGGGCAGCAGGAGCACAAGAAGTGTGCCAACTGCAAGGAGCCACACTGCAGCAACTACAAGGGCTGCAGGGCATACAAAACAGAGTCGTAGGCACCTTCCCCCCCCCCCAGGTCCACCAGCAGCGAGAAAAACAATCCCGCCGCGACATGCGACAGAACCAGAGGGCTGCCGAACAGCCCCCCCCCCCCCCCCTCAGCAGCGAGCACCAAAGGGCCATCGTGGCCCCCAGAGACCCAACCCCTGGGGCCCTCCACCCCCTACCTTTGGCCAGTATCTGGCTCAGGCCAGTGGGAGCAGGTTTGAACCCCTGCAGCACCACTAGAAGCCCAGTTACAATGAGCTGGACTACCCAGTTCTCGCAAACAACCTGTGGCAGCGTGGGAAGAGACAGCCCCAGCCCAGGACGTACAAAAAGAACGCCACTGGCCACAAGAATGGCAAGGGCAAATACCCCCAGCCCACGGAGGACAGGCCCCACCAGCCTGCCCAGGACAAACTGCTGGCAGCCAAGACTGCCCCAGCAGCCCCGACAAGGCACACGCCCGCGCCCGCACAGCCACAGGCAGCTCCTGCGCCTGTGGAGACCATGGTGGTTGAATAGGCCCCAGTGCAGCCAAATTCCCCGCCTGCGTCCCGCGAACACCTGGCCCCGCAATTAGGTCTCGCGGACTTCATGAAAGTCCTGGAGCAATCCAAGACTTTCACCTCTGACTCGAACCTTGCAGCGACCATAATACCCATGTGTCAGCTCATGGTAATCTGGTGTGACCAATCTGTCCCTCTGGTGGACAAAATACAAGCCACAATGGGCTTCGTCAAAACCCTTGCTGCCAAGCTCAATGACAGTAACTAATCTGGACCCGAGCTGTCACACAACTCTGGCCAATAGTTTTAAGTTACATTCCCTCCTATTCTGGAATGCACGCGGCATTAAAAATAAAATACCGGAACTAATAAACCATCTGGATAAATATAAAATAAAAATAGCTGCGATAAATGAAACGCACCTAACGCCGACAGATAGGCTGACTATACTGAATTATGTAATATACAGGCGCGACCGCGATGCACGAGGCGGTGGAGTGTCTCTTGCTGTCCACACAAGTGTACAACACTCTGTTTGCCAGCTCCCCGACTTCCAACACCTCGAGGCTATAGGTATCAACTTAAACATAAATAGACAATCGATTAAATTAATCTCCATGTATGCTCCACCAGGTAGGTTCCCTCAGCGAGGCGGATCTGGACGCTCTGTATGGGGCGGCCCTAAGCCTCCTCGCTGTAGGTGACATAAACGCAAAACACATAGAGTGGAACTGCAGGAGCACTACAGCGAACGGCAGACTACTCTACACCCAACACCTTAATAGAAATTGTCATGTACATGCTCCCCCGGGCCCACACATGACTCCGGCAGACTAAATGACAAGCCTGATATTTTAGATATTGCCCTAAAAAAACGTGTCAACACAGGATTCGAACTCGAGGTTGTACACGACATGTCATCGGATCATTTTCCAGTCCATTTGATCTTCGATGATGCCAACGTGCATTCCACCCCACCACGAAAAATCAGGGACTACAAAAATGCGGACTGGCAAGGATTTAAAAATTACTTAACGGTAAATCTCCCTGACGCGACCGAAATAAACATCGAAAATGGTGACAACTTAAATTCCGCGATTTTAGAATTAACAGAAAAAATCCAGGATGGTATTAGCCAGTGCATCCCAGAAAAGGAGGTTAGGTTAGCACACTATGAGCTGCCAGAATACATCCGCAGCTTGATTACACAAAAAAATCGACTGCGGCGCGAATACACACGGCGTCGCACACAGCAGACGAAACGCCGAATCAATGTAATACAAACAGTAATTTCCAATGAAATCTCACTCTGGCGAAGCAGCCAGTGGGAAACAAAAATCGCACGACTCGACACCCAGGACGGAAGTGCCTGGATAATGACGAAGCGATTCTTAAACAAATCGGAAAAAATCCCGCCCCTTGAAACAAACAATGGCGTAACTTTTCAGCCCCGCGACAAGGCACAAGCTTTCGCTGACACACTGGAAACTGCATTCCAGCCCAACATGCAGCCCTGCGACAGGCTATTCACATCGCGAATTTACCGCGAAATCCGTGTTAAATTGCGACAACCTACAATCTCTGCACCACTGCTTACACAAGCACTAGAAATAAAGCATGCTATCAAAAAAATGAAGCCGCGAAAAGCTCCCAGGAACGATGGCATAAAGGCTGTTGTACTCAAAAAACTCCCAGATGCAACGCTAGAATATCTAGCCGAATGCATAAATGCAATATTTCGGTTAAATATTTTCCCCTCACAATGGAAAGAGGCTAGAGTAATAGTCTTTCACAAACCAGGCAAAAACAAAACACTGCCCCAAAATTACAGACCTATCAGTCTACTAAGCACAGTGTCTAAAGTAGTAGATAGTATTATACTACACCGACTCAATGTGCACATTCACGAAAATAACATCCTGCCGAATGAACAGTTCGGCTTTCGCAGTACGCATTCGACAGTGCATCAGTTAGTGCGCCTGACTGAGGAAATCACAAGTGCATTTAACGTACAAGATTATGTTGTTGCTACGTTTATAGATGTAGAAAAAGCCTTCGACAGAGTATTTCATGCAGGGCTAATCTACAAACTCTACCAAACAGGATTCCCGGACTGCTATATCAAGCTAGTCGCATCATACTTAGCAGGCAGAACCTTTAGAGTATTTACCGAAGGAGCTCTATCTGACCTAAAACAAATACGAGCAGGTGTTCCACAGGGAAGCATCTTAGGCCCCGTGCTATTTAATGTTTATGTCAGTGACAACCCACGCCCCGCACACCGCCTAGTGAAGCTGGGCTGTTATGCAGATGACACAGTGCTGTATAGCAGGTCCCACAACCTCCAGCTAGCTACGAACAGACTGCAAGTCGCGCTCACCGAGTTTGAACGATGGTGCACGACTTGGCGCATCAAAGTAAACATAACTAAGTCAGAGACTATTGTGTTTACCCGTAAAAATCTCCCGCCAGCACAACACAGGCGGCAATTATGTTTGTTTGACGAACTAACACCACATAAGGATGTAGTGAAATATCTAGGCGTATACATGGATAGAAAGCTACTCTGGCGCCACCACATTGACACTAAGCGAGCGCAAGCGCAGGCTAGGATTAGTGCACTATATCTAGTCATGAGCAGGCGATGCGGCAGCAAGGTTAAAACCGGCCTACTGTTGTACAAAGCTTTAATTCACCCAATAATCACATATGCAGCCCCTGATTCGAATCGCTACAGATGCCCCATGCTATTGCCCTGTAGAAGCCTTGCATCGTGAAACTGAGTCGGAAACTTTGCAAGACTTCTATGTTCGTACAACACAAACATTTTACGATAAATGTGTACACAGTTTAAATCCGCATGTTTCCACACTCGGAAATTACGACCCCGAGATAACACAAAAATACAAACGCCCGAAATCCATCCTCGCGCACAGACCACCGTAGTGGCCCGTGATTGGCTGGAAGCTCCGGCCAATCACAGCGCACCTGCGCTCAGTCGAGCCCGGATCCCAACTCTGTGGTTGCGGACTGGCGAGAAAATTCTGCCTAAGAATCGCGCAGCTCGACACTTGTATTTCTGGCAGCTCCAGAATTAGTATTTAGTATATTATTTTTTAAGTCATAATTTTAAGTTCTAATAATAGCATTAATTAATAAAATTCTGAACATGTGACTGACCACGTACTGCGGTGCAAATAAGCAGCATTGGACTAGCCAATGATTGACATGCCCAGGCTGGCAGCACAATGTGTCAGAATTAAGTCCTCCCGCACCTCCCAGTACACTGACACAGCAGCGAGTTGGCCCAGCGGGGCTCTAATGAATTATTTTGCCCAGCAGGGCTCTAATGAATCTAGTCATGCTTTTGGCCCAGCAGGGCTCTAATAAATACACAAACACTACCAGCCTGCGTAGCTTCGGCTACAAAATTCACCCATTATTATATAAATGATTATTTTTTAATTATTAAGTGAGCAGACTCACTATCGGTAAATAGGTGTCCGACAATGTGCCTGACCACGTCCTGCGGTGCAAATAAGCAACATTGGACTAGCCGATGATTGACATGCCCAGGCTGGCAGCACAATGTGTCGGGCATACATGGTCGTGGTAACTGGGGCAACCTGGGTGCTGCGGCCATATAATTATAGCTGTAATTTGTACTTCTCTTTCAGCTAACCTGGTTGGCTGGCAGCCTGGCGGGAACCGACGAAAGTCGCCCGCTAAAAACCAGTCATACCCAAAACCTCAAATGCGGACAGAAATGTCCAAGTGCCCGCCCTTGCTTAGTAGATATTTTCTACTCTTCCAACTCTTCTTCCTGAGCCATCCTAGCCAATCTGCATGTAATTAATGCATGAAATTTTGCATCCCGCATGTAAGTGCCCAGGGTTTTCCCTGTGTCTATGCAGGTTTTACCTGGGCCCAACTTATCTACTTTTAGTCTAGAATAGTCAGTGAGGGGAGTTAGTCATGGCGCCAATCTCTGCCATGGCTGGCCAATCCCCTCCTAGCACACGATGCATGCACCCTCTCCCGCATGGCTAACCCCTGCATGATTAGAGCGTATAGGCTTCGGCCTGAGACGCACCTAGAGTCTGTCCCTAAACCAGACCCCTCCCAAACACACTTTGTTTTAATTTAGGTTAGGAAAAAAAAATCCGAGCAGTCGGCCAATCACACCTGCCTGCGGCGGCCGAGGCTGGACCCCAACTACGTGGTTGCGGACTGGTGGGAAAATTTCGCACATACACTTGAATTGCTGGCAGTTCGTCATAGATAGATTTAGTTACTAGCTTTTATCACACTAAAAATTTCGCGTTAAACATGCGAAACTCCTCCCCTGCCCCTCTGAACAACACACACAATCTAGATTATAGGTGTCAAAAAAAAATTTAAAAAAAAAAAAAATAGTAAAAAATTAGTTTTTTAGACATCTAGCTTTAAGTACACAACATTTTGCGTTAAACATGCGAAATCAACACACCACAACACCACCAGCGATGAGTACTCTCAGTGCCAATTCAAAATAGTGCGAAGCACGCAGGTGTATGTTCAACCCCCTCGGGTTCTCTGCCTGTCGTGTTAGTGCTGACTCTCATGTCTGATGGCATCGCCCGCCTGTCAGGCCTCAACTCCAGTGCCGGTTGTGTTCTGAAAGGCATGAGATTTTGAATTGCAGCTTTAATAAATTAACTAAAATTTCCTTCTTCGTAATATTAAGTGGGCTGGCTGGCAGCCTGGCGGGAAACGACTAAAGTCGCCCCCGAAACAACCAGTGCCACCCAAAACAATGCGTACAGCAATGTCCAAGACCCCAACCCCCTCACCCCCCTCCCGCATGGTAGACTCTGTTCTACTCTGTCCAACTCTTCTTCCAGATCCATCCTTCTGTTTTCCCGTAAGTCTCCTGCTTGATACTAATGCATGAAATTTTGCATCCCGCATGTCAGAGCCCAGGGTTTTCCCTGTGTCTATGCAGGTTTTACCTGGGCCCAACTTATCTAGTTTTAGTCTAGTATAGTCAGTGGGGGGAGTTAGTCATGGCGCCAATCGCTGCCATGGCTGGCCAATCCCCCTCCTAGCACATGATGCATGCTACCCCTCCTGCATGGCTAATACCCTGCATGATTAGAGCGTATGGGCTTTGGCCTGAGATGCACTTAGTCTCCCTCCCTAATCCGGAACCCTCCCCAACACACTTAGGGCGGTATTCCAAAACATTCAGGTAAGGTAGCGAATAAGCACTACCTTGTTGGGATACAACTGTAACCTATCTCGCAGACTGTATTCCAGAACGCGTCCCAATCCAATTCCTGTTAGGAAACGAAAAAGCAACTGTTTTAATAAACTGTGCCCTGTACGAGGCTAGAAACTGATTTCAATGCATTCTAGCGGATGTTTGGCAACCATCGATGGATTTGCTACGCCAAAATCCTACAGATAGCAGCACTATCATGCGAATTAATTGGCGTAATTTTAATTTTCTCAGGTAATTTTAAAGTTGTTGATTATTTGTTTTTATGACCATTTAACTATTCAAATATATTCCAGAATAGGTTTTGCTATTATAAAGTTTTATTTGACACACTAGGTAATTTTAAAGTTGTTGATTATTTGTTTTTATGACCATTAAAGTAGTCAAATATATTTCAGAATAGTTTTTGCTATTATAAAGTTTTATTTGACACACTAAAACACATTATACATCCCCCGATTATAATTAAAATGACTATATATGAGTTAAGGCCACATATGCAGAGGCATGTACTGGGGAAGTTCAGGAAACAGGTGTCAGGTTGCAGAATGAAGGGGTAGCAAGGAGGGTGCGGGAGGAGGCTGTGGGTACAAGCAACGTAGATGTGAACAGGCATGAAGAGGGCAGGGATACGAAAAGGGGTACAATAGTTAGACAGGAGCCCGAAGTGATTTTCCTGGGCAGCTCTATTGTGAAGGGGGTAGAATTGCAGGGGGTGGGGAAAGGAAGTATATATAAAGCTGCGTTTGGGGGTGCAAAGATTAGGAACTTGGGGGAGAGGGTAGGCTGCATGAAAGGAAGCAGTAAAGTTAAGGTGGTGGTTGTTCATGTAGGGGGAAATGATGTGGCTGGTAGAGTGGTGGGGAGGGAAGTAGAGGAGGATATGAGGGGGCTAGTGGGCAAGGTGAAGGAGAAGTTCCCTGTAGCCAGAGTTGTGGTCAGTGGGGTACTAGTAAGGAGGGGTATAAACTATGTCAAGGCTGCGGCGGTCAGCGAGGTGTATGAGAGGGTGTGTAGGGACTTGGGAGCCATGTTGGTAGATAGCAGGAAATGGGTGGGGCAGGACTGTGTGGGCAGGGATCAGGTTCACCTAACAGAGAGGGGAAAATGGATGCTAGGAGACCTGCTAGGAAGGGAGACTTCTGGCCATTTGGAAAGGGCAAGGTTTGAGCAGCAGGGAAGAAGATAGCAACTAGATAGTGAGGAAGGTGGAGAGAAGGGGGGTGATTGTGAATATAGTGCCGATAGCAATGCTAGGGAGGAGGTGACAGCTAAAGTCAACAAAACTCAGATTGGTTGGACGGGGAGCGAGGAAGGAGGAAAGAGGGGGGTGGAGTTGGATAGGGCTGCAAGAGTGCTGGAAATCGGGGTTCTAAGGGGAAGGGGCACTCGTATCAGGGCGGAAGGGACAGAGGCGCAAGGGGGAAAATGCCAATATGTAAAAGTCGCAGTTATAAACTGTAGAAGTATATATAAGAAGGTGGAGGAGTTCTGGGGCAGGGTGGAAGCCTATGGGGCGGATATCATTGTAGCGGTGGATACATGGTTGGACGAGGAAATTAGAGATGGGGAACTGAAGAGAGCACACTTTGAAATATTTAGAAGGGACAGGAACAGGAATGGAGGAGGGGTAATGGTGTGCATGCGAGAGGGACTCTGTGGTAGGGTTGTATGGGTTGGGGGGAGAGCGGAGTTATTGGAGATGCAGTTCCAGGTAGGAGAGAAAAATGTACGGCTGATTGCGGTGTACCGGCCACCAGGGCAAGGGGATAAAGCCATAAGGGAGGTGCAGGACAGGTTGGACATGCTAGGGGAAGGCAAGTGGGTGATAGTGGCGGGGGATCTGAACATGCCAGGGGTGGCATGGGAAAAGGGGCCGGAGGGGATGGGGTCAAGGGAACAGAGATGGGCATCTCAACTGGCAAACAGAGGACTGGAGCAGGTGGTGACTGAAAGCACCAGAAAAGGTGCCAGGAGAGGAGAGCAGGATGACGGGAACCTGTTGGATGTGGTACTTGTGAGACCAATGGAGGCGGTCAGGGGAAGTGTGGTAATGGAGGGCATCAGTGATCACAGGATCCCAGTAGTGGAGTTAGACGTGGGCTGGAGGGAGAAAAGGGTAAGGAGGGGAAACGTGGTAAACTGTTGGGGTAAGGCTGATAGAGTGGGGGCAGAGGCATTCCTGAAGGGGGAATACAGTAGATGGGTAGATATAGAGGACCTCGAAGGTAGATGGGCTGCCTTAAGAAATATTCTGCTGCAGATGGCTACACGTTTTGTACCTCAGAGGAGGGTAGGCCAAGGAGGTGACCCTCCCTACTATGGAAGGGAGTTGAAAGTGTTGAAAAGGAAATGTAGGAGGCTGCATGCGAGGGCAAGGAAGCTTGGGGGAGAGGAGATAGAGGCGGAAATGAAGGCGCTTGGGAAGGAACTAGGGAGGAAATCGCGGGAAGCAAGGGATGCTTACATGGAACAGCTGATGGGGGAAGGGGGGACGGTAAATGGGACGGAGCTCTACAGATACATAAGAAGAGTGAAGGGTGAGGAGGGAATAGGGGTTCTCCGAGGAGGAGGGGGGCAGGAATATACAGAGGACAGGGAAAAGGCAGACTTACTGCAGGAGCAATATCTGGCAGTATTTACAAAGGGGGAGGCATGGGAGGGTAAAGAGGACGACAGTTTAATGGGCAGGAAGGCCTTTGAGCTGCGACTGACAGATGTAATTAAGGTGATCAGGAGGTTGAAAGGGAGAAAGGCAGCTGGGCCAGATGGTATAGGGAATAGTCATTTGAAGTTGGGTGATAGGGAGATTGGGAAGTACCTGTTGGAGGTTTTCAAGCAGTCTCTGGAGGAGGGGAAACTACCAATGGAATGGAAGGAGGCAGTGGTAGTTCCCATCTACAAGGGGGGAAATGATAAGGCGGAGCCAGGAAGTTACAGGCCGGTCAGTTTGACGTCCTGTGTAGGAAAAGTGATGGAGAGGTTGGTAGGAAGGTACGTAAAGGGGGAAATGGAAGATCTGGGGTGGGTGGATAACAGGCAGCATGGATTCAGGATGGGGTTCTCATGCGAGACCCAGATGGCTGGGCTGTTGGAAGACCTGGTGGAAGCGGTGGACGGGGGGAAGCAGATAGATGCAATCTTTATAGATTTTGAAAAGGCGTTTGATAAGGTCCCCCATAGGAGGTTAATGGAAAAGGTTGAGTTGCTGGTGAGGGATGGAAGGGTGGTAAACTGGGTGGGTGATTTCCTGAGGAATAGAAGACAAAGAGTGAGAGTGGGTGAGGAAAGCTCCGAGGAGGGGGAAGTGACGTCGGGGGTGCCACAGGGGAGTGTGCTGGGGCCTCTGTTGTTCACAATTATGATAAACGATCTGGGGGAGGGCATGAAAGCCAGATGGAGGCTATTTGCAGATGACTGTGTAGTGTATGAGGTTGTGGGGGAAGGGGGATGTTTAGCAGAGGACTTGATAAGGTTGGAGCAATGGACGGAGAAAAATGGAATGTCCTTGAATGTTGGTAAGACAAAAGTTGTCAGATTTACAAAGAGGAGGAAAGTCACACGAAATGTATATTACTGGAAGGGGCAGGAGATAAGAGAGGCAGCAGGATATAAGTACCTGGGGGTGACACTGAAAAATGACCTAGGATGGGCGGAGCACATAGAGGGGGTGGTCAGGAGGGGAAGGCAGGCGCTGGGGTTGCTTGGTAGGACCCTGCAGGGAGCTGGGAGGAGGACAAAGGAGAAGGCATACTCCACATTGGTCAGGCCAATGTTGGAGTATGCGGCGGCGGTCTGGGACCCCTACCTGGTGACTGAGGTGAAGGAGCTGGAAGGGGTGCAGCGCAGAGCGGCTAGGTGGGTGATGGGAATGTGGAGAAGGAGGGAGGGGCAGGATGGGAAACTGCATAGCCCAACGGAAATGATTAAGGAGTTGGGGTGGGAAACGTTACAGAGGAGAAGAAGAGTGGAAAGGTTGGTCAGGATGTTCAAGGTGCTGAAGGGGGAAGGGGGATGGGGGCAATTGGGAAGCAAAGTACATAGAGGGGAGTACAGAGGACGAAGAGACCACAGATGTAAGCTCCAGAGGGTGTGGAGGCGGACAGAGAGAGGGCGGAACACCTTCCTGGTGAGGACGGGGAGGGAGTGGAATGGGCTGGGGGAGGAAATGGTGGAGGTCAGGGATGGGAGGGAGCTGAGGAGAAAGCTGATGGAGGGGGGGGGGGGAGAGGGGAGTGAGTGGGAGTTCTTGCCACCGGGTGAAAGCCCAATTGCAGGTTAAGTAATAATAAAAATGGCGCCAGATGCGATTCAGCCATCTGGGAGAAATCAACGAAAAAGTGAGCTCTGCGCATGCGCGTGATTTTGGCAACGAAACGGCAACAGATAGGACACCAAAAATCAGTGCCCTAAAAATAAGGTACTGGCCGTGTCCTATCGTGCACTTGGAATATGGTTAGGGTACAGGTATCGCATATTCAACACCTAAACCCTTATTTTTTTGTCTTGGAATACGGCCCTTAGATTTAATTTAGGTTAGGAAAAAAAATCAACATTCAGAAATCTTTATCCCAGGAAAATCTGCGCTAATGTAGTAGGAATTTAGAAATGGGTTAATTATCTTCATACTTTCTCTCTCCTTCCATTAATGCAGCCTTCCCAGGAGTAGCCTTCAGGATTATGCTAGAGGTGTGTTGTTACAGCAATTTCCGGTATCTGTTCCAACCTGATACTGATACAGTAATGTACTATAGTATTAAGTATCTGATACTTCTGTATCAGTTTGAGCAGTAGCAGTCCCAGGAATCGACAAGGTATCAGCATTATCGTTACAGGTTACACATCCTCCGTGCAGTCATCACCAGCGTAAAAATATATCGGTGTTTCTGATACATTATTTATCACGCCCGGTAATTCTCTACCTCTGTTACTCTCATGCCCACCTAATACAGCCAGTATCAATCAGTTCAACATTCACTGCAGTTCGTCCTGGCCGTGTATTACCATGTACATTGTTGCGGGCTGTCATGCTTTGTAGTTAGTATCTTTATAGTGAAATAAGGAATGGATAAGTGCACGAAATGTGTAAGTTAAGAAAATAATGCAATACTTATTTGTTAAATAGTGACTGAACTTGCAAAGTGTTTTTTTTTTATCGATATTGGCACTGCTATCTGCCTGATGTACCTAACTCAAATGTCTATTGATATAGTATGCTCACTAATGTACCTATCTGTTTTTTTATTGTAATGTATGAAAACACTAGTTACTAATTTTTTTCGAAAAAAGAAAGTCCATATGTTGATTACATCTGTTATTAGTGTCAACTGAGAATTTATTTGCATTTTCATAGCTGTTAGGTGCACAAATATAAATATTATAACTTGTATTAATGTACTTTTTAATATTAAAATTTCATTAGTTTTATTATTGAACGAGACGGTGCACGCACTGCACACTGAGCGTACTTTGATGTGGGATAATAAACAAAACGACTCGTAACAATTTCGCTCTGCGCCTCTCCTTCAACGCCTTCCCCTGCGCTTCCTCCCCTACATTCTTTCCCTTCTTTATCCCTTATTCGTCGGCCGCTTCCTCCCCTTAACAAGCTCCGCCCAAGTGACCGTCATCTGCGATCGGGTTCTGCGCACATTGGCCGTAGTGTTGTTCCAGGCGAATTCTGAACTGATACTAAAGTACTTGATATTTGAATAGTGTACTCGTTTGCCGTTCCTGATACAGGCGCGTACCAGTCACAAAGTATCAGGTTGAACTTTGCGACCCACCTCTAGATTATGCTTTAGCTTTCCTCCTCCCCTGGACTCTGGAGCAGCTTCTTGAGGAATATGCTCTAGGACCCTCACCCTGGAGCAGCCTTATGAGGATGACCCTCTAGGACATGTCCCTCCCTTCTCCACCTTGTTGCCCAGCAAGAGGGAAAGAAACAGCTTAACACACCATTAATAAACATTGAGGTATTGTTCTACAGAATTGATGTCTGTTTTAGGGTAGAAAGTGTAATTGGTAGGTACTCTGTCAACAAATTAGCTTATATACAGTAGCTAAGCTACCCTATAATGCACTATGTTTATGCGAACTTGCTTTTGTTTTGGACCTATTTATTTGTTTTGTGTAATTACATAAACAAGGTTTATATTATTATAATCTTTTTGGGTCTCTGGCGGCGATACTGAATTGCAAAATGTGATTAGCCATGGCAGGCACTACAAATTTCGGACAATTTTGCCGTCGCCCGGATTCTCGTGTTCGAGATCTGGCGCAGTTCCTAGCAGGGAGACTGGTTCTTTACGGAAAAACGTGTCCGATAGGGCGCCAGGCTAACTCGGTGGTTAAGCACCGAAACATAGCCCCAGATTGATTGTTTATATTTACGTTTCCAAACATTAAATTTAATATTGTGAATCATTACAAAACAGTAACGAGTGTCAATGTTATTTGATTGAAAACAGAAAACATTTATCTTTGTGAATGCGCTCTATGACTCTGTGGACCGAGTCGTTTGCAACAATACATTTAAAAACTAATTTTTTTTATTACAAGTCCGGGTAGCTTATCCGCAGGGTAGCTAGTTTGCCCAGAGGTTGGTAAGACCGGCCCTTAATAACACGTATTTTTCCTTGGTTAAGTTTTAGTTTGAAAAACATTTAATATTTTGGTTATTGTTGTAATTGTGTGGAATTGTTTAGGACTTAAAGTTTAAGTCTTACGTTTCGTACGGGCCAATAGGAATGCGCGATATGGACGTTTTTGGGGGCGACTGAATTGTTTCGACCCGGCGTAGTGACTATTCCGGATTCCCTTAGTAAAAGAACGGATTTCCATCGAACGGAATAGTGACTATTCCGTCTACGAAATAAATTCTGAAAGGTGGCCCGGATTTGTAGCGACACGGAATAGTGTATATTCCGCACAATCGTAGGAATGACGGAATTGTGTCGAAACGGCGTAGTGACTATTCTGTTTGTTGTTAGCATCTACAAATAGCACACGGAAAAGTGTCGAAATATTTTAGGTGAAATTCCAGTGACTAACCTGTACGCCAGAACCATACCGATCCGGAATTCTATCGAATCTGATATTTTAAAACTAGTTCATATAAAATGACGGTAGATTGCAGGCTTATCCTTTTTGAGCAATGCTGCCACCTGTCAGTGAAGCTAAAAGCTATGAGTTTGACTGAAGTTGAAATACTATCCACGGAGTTTCGCAAGGGTCGCAGAGAACATCAAAATCAACGTTTTCATAATAGGATTATAAATGCCATTAACAGAACAAGAGTCTAGCGACAGCAATGCTACCGTCCTGCAACTGGCAGCAAATGCCGATCCTCTCCGAAGTTGGCCGATCGGGAGCGCCTACCCCCTGGATGTTTGATTTCCAAGTATCTTTAATGTAACTATCCTAACCAAATCAACCGTCCACAAAGTTTTAAAGTATTTATAATGTAGCTAACCTAACCTAATTGACCATTAGTTATGTCCTTATCTGAAAATTACAATTTAATTAATAAATTTACTTTTATTTGCATTCATTATTCAAATATATTTATTACTTTTGAAATTATACGTGCTCGTATTTATTTTTACAAGTACAAAAAAAATCCGCTAAGCGCGCAGCCACGAGGCCATATTTGATAAATAAAAGTTTCAGATAACATATATGATCGTGCCACCGGCCCCGGAACGAGCGTGAGCGATGCGGCAGCCGGTCTCGGAACGAGCGTAAGCGGTGCGGCAGTTGCAGGAAGGTAGTTGCTGTCGCTAGACTCTTCTTTAACAGAAACTTAGTATCAGGTTTATTTCCACGTAATTTAAATACAAAAAAAGTCACATACCTATAGATGAAATAATAATTGGTTCATAAATAATAAATTGACAGTTAATGTTAAGAAAACCTGCTATACATGATAATATTAAAATATAATTATACATCAGCAATTCTGGATATAAATTTAAACTATTATTAAATCCAAAAAGTACACATACAGCAAAGAAATTGGGCTTAAATATTGACTGTACTTTATTTAAATCATGGTTCTGTAATTGTTGTATACAAAAATCTAAAATAGTCCCTGTACCCGTACTTATATTTTAAAACATATATAATTTTTTTTAGTTAAATTCATATTTTTTTAATTTTGAAATGCACTTTCATTGGTTGCAATTTGTAACGTTTCCGTGCATTGTGGAAGCAGCAGATGCGACAATGAAATGTCAGGGAGATCCTTCTCCGTTTACGTTTTCGGTGTCTCCATTTCCGTGCCATTGTAGAACGGGCCTGAGAGTGTATTTCAAGATTAATAAATAATAATAAAAAATATTTTTTTTTAAAATCTAAGTACGGGCAGAATTTGCAAATATATAAAATTAACGACAAATTAATAAAGAACACTAAAAATGTTAGTTTTTCAAACAAATGTTCACGTATTTAGAACATAAACAAACATGGCTACCACCACATCCAAATACTCGGCGTCTATTGGTCGCACGGAGCAACGTAAACGGAAGAGCTCAGCATGGCGAGCTAATCCGTGCGGGTCCGTCTCCATCTGCGTGCCATTGTGGAAACTCTGTTCCGTGAGATCCGTCTCCGTTTACGTGATCCGTCTCCGTTGCCGTGCCATTGTAGAACGGGCCTTAAAAAGAACCGTATCATTATGTTTTTTACAACTGACTTTCTGAAGTATGAACATGACTTTTGTTGCCTTATTTTGGATGTCAGGTGCCACAGGAATGAAATTTATTAAGAAATGAGAATTGCAATCGTTAGAGTTGATACATTTTTCGCAGTTGGAGCTTTGTTTGCATTAACATTATTTCTTAAATCACGCCTTATTTGAGCCGTTAGCCGGCTGGTGTAAGCAATTTAGCCTTGCGTACATCTTGGATACAACTGTTTTTTATAACATGCTAGGATTAAAAAACTGTATTTGACACTTCATCGTCGCGTTTAATAGCTCCCTTATATTTTCTGAAAGCATAACTATCCCCTCGAGCCATCAATAACAAGATGCCGGTGTCATCTGAGCAGACGGAGGACGCGCCACACGCCGGGTTTATAAGAATAACTAGACCACTTTGTTAAGCAAATCAGTTTGATAAAAATTTTTGATATTTCTGTAGCTAGAAACTTAGGTGCGCGAATGGAAAAGCATGGTAAATAAATTGTGGCGTGATAGACCCGGTGCAGGGAGATACCCATGGCACACAACTTTGTTAGAATTAGAGGTGATGATTAGGTCAAGCCACTAACTACCCGTGATAGTAAAATAGACTTGAATCGAGCTTGAATCAAGCTTGCCATGAGTCATGACAAGCCTACAAGCTTGAATCAAGCTTGCCATGGCAAGTGTGTTAGCTTGAATCAAGCTTGATTCAAGCTAACTAGTTTACACTTGACAAGCTTGCAGCAGCAAGCCTGCCATGACAAGCTTGCAGCAAGCTTGCCATAATGTGATTGAATCAAGCTTGCAGCAGGCTTGCCACGACAAGCTTGCAGCAGGCTTGCCTTGACAAAATTGCAGCTGGCTTATCGTGACAAGCTTGCAGCAAGCTTGCCGCGACAAGCTTGTAGCTGGTTTGCCATGACATGTTTGCTGCTGGTTTGCCATGACAAGCTTGCAGCTGGTTTGCCGTGACAAGCTTGCATTAGGTTTGCCATGACAAACTTGCAGCTGGTTTGCCGTGACAAGCTTGCATTAGGTTTGCCATGACAAGCTTGCAACAGGCTTGCCGCGACAAGCTTGCAGCTGGTTTGCCATGACATGTTTGCTGCTGGTTTGCCATGAAAAGCTTGCAGCTGGTTTGCCGTGACAAGCTTGCAGATGGTTTGCCGTGAAAAGCTTGCAGATGGTTTGCCGTGACAAGCTTGAAGCAGTCTTGCCTTGACAAGCTTGCAGCTGGTTTGCCATGACAAGCTTGCAGCAGGCTTATTGCCTTGACAAGCTCGCAGCTGGTTTGCCATGACCAGCTTGCAGCAAACTTACCATGCCAAGCTGTCAGTGGCTTGCCACTAGATGTCATGAGATGCTTGCTATGCAGCAAGCTAGTAGTGATGTGCTTGCAACAAGCTTATAACAAGTGTGCTTTCATATGCTTGTAGTAAGTCTGATTGAAATTATTATACTATCAAATTGGTTTTGCTGCAAATTTGCAGAAAATTTTAAGACTGCCATTAGTAGTCTGAAGAGTAAAATAAATGTTGTACAATCAGTGCAACACTGCTGCTGATACAGGCGGAAGAACACATAATGCTTATATTGTTCTGTCAATAATCAATATTGTACATCATTCTACAAAAAGCCAGCTGCAAGTAGGTAGAGTTGACTATGCTTAATAAAATAACATACCGAAAGTTTACCGCTGTATACCTTGTGCGTATCACCGAAAATTTGCATTTAAGTCCTAGATGACAGCGACTTACATCTGTCCATTAAAATGCTACCAATTTGTACAGTTTTTAATTTAGACTGTCCATAAAATTACCAAAATAATCTTGAGACTCTAATACAGCCATTAATGTTGTAAAAGGTATAAATTGTTAATATTAAAGATTTGATATTAAGCGATTAATTCATGACTTTTTTTTATCTTTGCCACCCAGATAAAAATACGATACCTATGCACGAATTTGAAGAGCCCAATGCGAAAAATGTCCAAATAAATGTTTTTGGTTATACATTTAGCTTTAAGACAGTATATTTATAAAGAGTCTAACGTAATTAGTTAGCTTATTAAAGCGGCCCAAGCGTTGCAGTGTACTGCGGCCGTACTGATGCAGCATTGCGACACACTGCGTACTGCGACACTCATTCAACTTGGTCTTACTTAGGGATTACTTTAAACATAGCTAATTCATATGATAGAGTGTATTTACGTTACATGTATTGAGATTATGCATTTTTTTCTTATATGAATTTTTTTGATACAATAAAATTAACAATAAACGATTTCTGCTTGGAACTTGTAAATGAAAAACTCTAGAGGACCTCTGGTTTTATATATGCATGGATTTATTCTGTTACAACAATTTTATTATTAAAAATTATTTTTGTAGCAACTAAATTTTTTTTTAATTTCTGATAGATCGTTTTATTTTCGGTCAGAACAATGCAAAATTTTAATGTAGCCTGTATTAGAAAATATTAAAAATTATATATTTACTTCTTTAAAATCAGTTTACTACATAAAAATTTAATAAAACGATACATCTTAAATGTACTCTGAGTTTTTTTTTCACTTTTATAACATAATTCCTATAATAATAGGTATTACTTTTTTTTCAGAAAATAAATAAAACACGAGTTGTGTTGTAAAATGTATAGGTAGCATTAGATATTTAGTTTTTTTTATAAGTTAATGTATTTGAGTGCTGCGCCTAGCTGACGTCGTTGGATTGCTAGTGGCAAAGAGCGGTGGTGGATGTTTTTGCAAGAGTTTGACCGTATTTTATGACCCTAGCTGTGAGAGGGTGTTCGTCCCAGAAATCCTAACGGTTAAGGAAACTAGTCATTCTCTGTAGTCACGTACGGGTGTGCTACTCGCGCAATATAGTCAAATATCATCAAATATCACAACTTTCCGGGACGCTCGGTCATTTCTCGGTTAGCTCTGGTTTCACCACAGTAAACGGAACAAAATCTTGTCTGTAGTGATTTCATATTCCTATTACCGTAGCAGTATGGCGTTTGAAGAAAAACCAAGTTTGCTGTATACTGAGAGCCTACTTAAAAAAAGTATTTATGGAGTTATTAAATTATTTACGAAACACAATTTTGTGGATCGTTTGGGAAATTATCATTTAGGACTTAAATGCTCGCTATTGGTGTAATCACAGGGGTTACATCGGTAAACTTTTGACATGTTACTAAGAAACGGTCATTCTACAACTGTACAAAGTTTCTTCTTTGGGATAATTTTCCATGTATTAAAAACCTTTGTTTCTTAACAGCGAAATTCGTCCCGACCCGAGACAACTTCGGCAACCTCGCAGTAGTACACACTACGCGGCTCGGATCGCTTCGGCGGTCAGACAAATTGTACCAGACTCTCAACAAATAAACTAATGTAAAGCTTAAGAACTTTGCAACTACTTTTATTTAATGTTTTCACATCGGGCTTTTCATGCGTATTTCCATTTGTGCCATTTTTTTGCATAACACCTCTCTCCTAATATTATTGAATACATAGCATATTTAGTCAAACGTAGTGAAAGTTTTTTAAATTTAATCATAGAGACTAATGTTTTGAGTTAGTTTGGGTTTGCTATTATGAAGGTCTACTATAGTAATTACGTTTAAGGAGTGCTATATTGTTAAATGGCCAATAAAGTATTATTTAGTACTTAATTACATGTTTTCGGTGTTACGCGCAAGGTTTGCGGAGGTAAACATTTCACATGTTGCTAGAAAACGTGTATGTTACTACTGTTTCAAATTTCAGTTTGGAGCAAATTTTACAAAGATTAAAACTCTTCTATTTCGTGGGAGTGGAAGTGTCCCCAGCGCTTGCGGCTGTGGCTCTGTCGCAGTGCGTAGACGACATTGATACGCTCGGAAGGCTCTAGTTATCCAATAAATTAAGCTAGACCTTTAAGAGATATGTCGCTGTAAAGCTTAAGAATTATAAAACAACATTTGTTTAAGAAATATTTTCGTAAAACCCTTTTTTTTTAAGTGAATAATATTTTTATTTCCTTGACTGATGTAAAAAAACTTATTTCTTTAATGAAACAATTTTTTTCTTACCTTTTATATTAACACTTAGAACTTTATTCATTATAAATGCGTGTAGTAGTGCTTTAAGATTATTTTCATAAAGCTATCGAGAGTCTACGGCAAAGAGTGCGTAAATGGAAAGCATTTTAATGAACTGCTGTCAGTCGCTGTCATCTAGGGCTTAACAGCAAATTTTCGGTGATACGCACAAAGTCTACAGAGGCAAACTTTCGGTATGTTATTAAGCATAGTCGACTCTACCACTGTGCTATCATATTATTTATCTTGTTTGGTATCCTTCCGCCCAGCGGTCAAATTAACGTTGTCAAGGGCCTAAAACTCGTGCCCAAGCGTCTATTACGGGAAATGTGAACATATTACAACTTTTAAAAATTAACTACACACCAATTCTTACGCAAACTTCACTGTACGCAGTCACATACACCTTTACCTGTAACTATTTTTAAATGGAGTTTAAATAGAATATAATTAATTTCCATATGGTTTATATATAATACTAGCTGCAGTACCCAACGTTTGCCAGGCTGAACCCAGGGTGATATATTGTCCGCGAGTAAGGCCGGGCTTCAACCAAATTCACTCCGGCCGCGGGATAGGCATTTACATGCAAAACAAATTATTGCGCGATTTCCACAATTTTTGTGATAATAGCGTCAAACAAAAACCAAGTTGTAGATTTTGAAGACCTTTAACAGTGCTATGGCTTCAAAAGTTTTAATTTTTTATTTCAAGATGGTGATATCATGTGCTATAATATTCAAAGTGTCATAGTTTTCAGGCTATTAATTAAATCGCTTAAACAGCTGTACTGCACCCTTGACTGAGTCGAATTCTTTAAAAAAAGTCAGCGGGGCTGATACTCTATCTCTAAAAACAAAGACACAGCATGTCAGCATGGTTATTTCGTTATTTGTAATGGAAACATTGAGGCCGCGAGGCCCAGCCAACACCCTCTGGACACAAGGCCTGCTTTCAAGCGCGTGACGTCATCAAGAGTGGTCCCTCACTCCGCTCTACGGCGCGCCTGTTTCACAGCGTTTTAGCTGCTTTTCGCTGTTATTTTATTACTTTTATATTCTTATAATTCTGTCTCACTGTATGGACATCACATATAACATTAATTAAAATTAATTGTGGATTAAAATTTAACTAGTTAAGTCATGCTATTTAAATCCGGAGTACAAAATCAGTAATTTCTCGAAGAGGAAATCTTCGACACACATAATCTTAGCTTGTCTAATATAGTATTAGACACATTTCATCAAAGCGTATTCGTCAATCATTTAAAATTTAATCGTATAATGTTATTAAAACTGATATTTTTAAGAATGAAAATGCGTGGCTAAGATAACCATGTATCAGAGTGTTATAATACGGTTTTAAGAAAATGACTTAACGTTTATAGACATAGGCATTTTTTTATTTATTACATTTTCTAAAGTGCGCTTTTAAAATATACTTTGGATGTTTTGTAAAAACGTTTCTACTCACAGCAGTGCTAGTTTCGTTAATAAACACAGTTATAGACTGTTTTATCACGACAGCAGGTCACCGAAGCAAACTCTATTTTCTTTATTTTAATGAATTTTAGGTTGCTTGTCAAGAAGCTAGTTCAGTTTGACTAAGCTCATCGAAACAAACGAACTCTGCTGAAGTAATTTTAAAAAAAAATTCTGTCATTCCATTTATTATCCATAAACTGTTTTGGCTGTTTTAAAACTTATGTTGACAATATGTTTATAAAGCAAAATAATTACCACTGGAATTATTTTAGAACGCACTTATAGTCTTACCTAACCCAGACGCCTCCCAAACAAATACGCTTAGATTTAGTTAGGTTACGAAAAAAAGATCCAAATGGACTTTCAGTTTATGACTGAATATAGCTACATAACATAAAAACGTACCTAAACATAATAAACGATATTATAACAAGACGTAACTTTATTACATTTCATAATTCATTGCTGAAGACAGTTTTGCTGTTACAGAACAAACTTTGAACATCATTCACAGTATATTGTTACAATACCAGCAGAGTATATAGTGATTAGTATATTTTAGCAGTAATTGGTTTTAATGGTTAAATGTAAACATCATCTTCATCCGACGATGAAAGGCTATAATGACCATAAAAACAAGTGCACTTTGTAGTCATAATACGGTTTCAAGTGAATTTAGTCAACCAGAGAAAAAGTACTCTTCTCTCGTATGTAACTGATACTTACTTTGTAGTGTTTCAAGAAATTAAAATTTTATTTGTTATTATTGTTGAACAGGCATTTTTTTTGGTGTAAAAATGAGGCAAAATTATTTCTTCCTGGGTTCCTAAAAGAATCTTATGGGCATGAGGTGTAATGGAATACACAAATTGAGAATTTCAAGTTACAGGGAAATAATTAAAATGTATGTTTTCAAATTCCAGGTGGACAGACTGTTCAAAAAATGAAATAACAAAAATTTGAGTTTAATTGAACATGTGCTAACTCCTGTTGCAAACAAATTATTTTTATTTCAGGGCTTTCTCGACTATGACTAGGTGCTGACAAATAAGAAGGGCAGTTGGGAAATATTTCTGGAACGGCATCATCACATAATCTTGGGTGTGCCAGTGCAGTCAGATGTTTCCCAGTTCTAGAATCATAACAGCTTGTTTCCTTCAGTATGTAGTCTGACTTGAAATGCAACTCGCACACCTTAAAATAAAGAAAATAATTATTTGAAACAATGCATTCATTTTAACAAGACCAGTTGAGCGAATACAAATTTGGTTTATAGTGTATAATATTTTTTATTTATTGGTGTAGGTTTGACCTTTATTAAGTTTTCAGGGTCAGTTAATTGCGTTTACATAGAAAATATAGTTATTTAGCAATCTTTCTTATCCTACGTTTATTATGAAGTTTAACAGTAAACATTTTTCTGCCAATATAAAGAGGAAGTGTAAGTAATTTCCTGACGTTTGAATAGTGTTTTATAAGATTTTTCAGTATTAAACCACGCAATTAAAATATACATCCGAGAAACCTATTAATCAGTAAGTATAAAATACTATAAATTTTTATTTGATACCAAGCAGTGGTATCATTGACTAAGCATGCTCGTTTATTTTACTGGCATTGTGGGGAAACAGCAAGTTAAATTTGACAGTCTTAGCGATAGTTTTATGCATTTGAAACTACTTAAATCCAATGTTATTAAGAAATCAAAACAATTTCTGGGCATATTATTTTAGTAATGAGAATCAATATTTGTTAATTTTGTTTCAAAATAATACGAAAAAATAATACTACCAAACTTTTAGTAATGTTTATAAAGCTATACCTAACTAAAAATGATGTACCAACGTAATTAGTTCATGGTCTCACGAATAAATAGACATATTAATTTTGAACCAAAATGAGCTTTAGTTATCAGAGTTACCGAAAAAATGTAAATTTAAATGCAATTTATGTTAACCTGTATTAATTTGTAAAGTTAACAAACAAATAAAAAATCGTTTTCTCTTACACTATGCATCAGAATTATTCTCATGTGTATCTACAAAAAGGCCCATACAGAAGATATGAACATCTAACATTCTATACATGAAACAAAGATGTAATCGAATTAAAAATGTTTTTTTTTCCTCTAAATTCCTTAAATGATGATTTTTAAAATCAGGCATTTTTATTTTTTAAGAGAAAATTGCTCCTTGAAATGTTTTCAAGTATTTTTAAAGAATTCATAATTTAACATTCATGCATAACACATTTAAATATTATCTTCTCCAATATATATGGTAGTTTAAATATCAATAGCATTATAAATTTTAAAGTGGATGTATATGTATGTATGTAAGTATACATGTTTATATATAGCGTGAGTATTAGTGACTTGTAAATTTAATGCTTCTTGCAGGAAATTTCAAATATAATTCTAATAGGCCTTTGCTTTACTGTATTATATTTATTTTTTCTCTTTGGTTATAAATGCTTTTGTTTTATAGTTCGTTACATTCGGTAACACAACAGCGATACGGCATGTTAACTGATCTCTCAGTTCCAAATAACATAAGAAACCCACATCTCGACACGACTATACGGAATGTTAAGTGATAGCTCGGTTCGAATTGCAGCAAAATCCGACATCGAGTAACAAAGCAGTGAACCAGCATGTGAACTGACCGCTCAGCACGAAATCTGTACAAAAACTGACATCTGGCAAGCTACAGAAGGGAAGGAACACGTTCGCGCGCTAGGCTCGACCCTTGCCGGCCGGGGCAGGCTAGGACCACTCCTGCTGACGTCACACGTCTCCCTCCGCTTAGAAAGCTTGTATCAAATATTGTAATAGGATAATATGGGAAACTCAGGCCAATTAGCATTGGCGAAGCGCGAGACACCAGACTGCAGCGCATTCTAGCGGCGTGGACTGAAGAAAGCCCCGCGTAATTCAATTTTACGTGCATATTAAAGGCAACATGTTTACACAATTAAGTGCTGTTTTTACCAAAACTAGAAATTCAAACAAATTTAAAGGCTATTATTCATACAGAACTGTTCTCAGGCTTTATTTAAAGGTATGTGTCAAAGATAGATATGTAATTATGTGCAAAATATAATCTATCAAAATAACTGAACAAGTAGTAGGTAGTATCTAATTGGTTTTCCAGCTGTTTTATTTTTAAGGAAACAAGAACTAGTTTTAGTAACGGAAGTAAATTGTATGTATGAAATTAACTTCTCACCTGAAAATGTGACTGCATTTTAAATAAAAATCCTTAATTAAACCGAAAACATACATATATATATATATATATATATTTATTTATTAGGTTTAGAAGACTTGATGATAGTATGATATTGAAATTGGGAGAATTATTAAAAGGAGACAGCGGGAGGCTATAGAAGTGCATAGAAACTAAAATCATTAAAAGTTCTTATGTTGTCACCACCGAGTTAGGTTATGTTTTTTGGTCTGGGGTTATAAGTGTAGCATTGCATGTTTGTTTAAGAAAGATCTAGACATTAATAAAGAATATTAGTTTTGATAACTATTATAGTTTTGTATACATAATTGTATAGTTAAATATGAAGTGACTTTTGAGCATCAATAGTCATTGGCAAAAAATGTTGACACCCTATTTATCAAAACAGACTTATGGTATAGGATAAGTGTAATTATGACAAAACCTAGCTGCAAGTGTTAACACATTGTTATTATTAACATTAAAAATGGTCTAGCAATAGATAAATTACTACCAGTAGTATATTAGCAAGAACCTTCTTAATTCCAGAGTAGTCTAAGGCATGCCACATTTTTGTTCACTATGGATGCTGTAGCGGATAAGTTTTATTCTCCATCAAAGCAGTGTTATTCTGGAACTGCTGTTTTTAATATTGTTAGGTTAGGTTGAGTTCAGTTAATTTGAAGGTGATCTCTGCATAGCTTGCCAGTATACAAGGGAAATGGCTCACTTTACAATAATTACAAAATTTTATACCGAATTATAAGCATATATTAATTTTACGGCAGTACTTTTCATGTTAGGAAATGAAAATATAAATCGATATTAGTTTCCATGCAAGAGACAAGGTGTAAGTACCCAAATGATAGACCTGTTGTTCCCACCAGACTGAAGAATGGTGAATAAAATGGGAGTGCCCCGGTAAAACCCCCAGGCAATGCAAACGTCCACCATGTTTCCAATTAGTTAAATATCTGTGCTGGGAATCAATTCCCAGTCACCTTGGGAAGCGAGTGTTATCACTCAACCAGTGCATCTCCGTTGGAAGTATTTATATTTACACACACTACATAATATAGTAAAGTTGATATACAGGAAATAAATTCTTGGTGGACATGTAAATACTAGACTTTGTCTAGTATATAAATATGTATGTCATGTTATATCAGGTTTCTTCCATTTAATATTTTGGGAATTCCTTCAATATTAGTTATGCAGACACTCATATGTAATAGCTGTACTGAAATTTTTTTTAATTTACTTACTTCCACTGGTATATATGAAATGTGCATTCCAGTTACAATATGGAACAACATTAATTTCTTTATAATAAATAACATTTTCAATACGAAAAATACTGTGTCATCATGCAACAATTAACTTGATTCAAACTAGTTGAGCATGTTAAAGAGGGCGAGGTTAGTCAGCATTTATGTAGAACTTCATATCCATAGGAACACTAATAGCATGCAAGTTGGGATTGTAGAAATAAAAATACAACCTCCACACACAAATTTTATATATTTATTTGTGCTATAAAATTTTTTTTTTCAATTGTGGATTACTAGTCATCAAGATATATTAGGGCATAATCTCTTGTAATCAGATATTTTTTAAGATTGGTTTTACAGGATGAATACACAGGACATCAAATTGAATATCAAAAATTGAAATACAGTTGTTATACTTTAATGAAACACATTTCAATATAACAGAATTATACCAAACCTTTTCATAATTACATACTTTCAAAATGCAGAAGTAACTACATAACATAATCCTTTAAGTGCATTATTCATAATATTTGTAATATCTGCTTCTAGAAATATTACAGAATACACTTGATAGTTTAAAAATTTAATTCTTACAATTTTTTTTTTAGCTGTAACTTAAAATTCGACGTACCTACAGCAACCAAACAATTTTACCGGCAGGTGTGACACAAAATTAAAAAATTTTCTTCACAATGATATAAAGAATCAACACATTTCAGATGTATGTATTAGCATTCTTCTTGGCTGGTTTCAATTTTATGTAATTCGACACATTTCTAGCTTCATTCATTCAACCACTATATGAATTGGATACTTCATCTTAAGGTTGCAACATAAAAATAAACTTTAATGTCATTAAACTCGTTAAGTATAATAGAAATTGTCAACACATTACAATATAAGTACATGAAACATTTATATATACAAATAAAATATTACATTATTATAACTTAGAAAAACATAAGGTCACTAAAATTTAAATTGTTACATTCTTCCAATGAATACAATGCATAAGTTTTAAACCACTGTACCAAAGATCATCTTAACTTATTAAAAGATACTTAACTGTAACCTGTTACAACAATTTTACACCTATGTTATTTAAATTCATCTGAGTCTTGGATAATAGTCTGCAATTAACATAAATTAAATCTCTTATTTCTAGTATTGTGATCATGCACACTTTTTCTTAAGATATGTCGCTAAATTACTTTTAAAAAACAATATACAAGGTAACGACATGAGTATCTTAAGATTTATGAAATGCTCTCTACATCATTCTGTCAGAAATTCCTACCATACTTTTGATTACTTTTTACTGCCATAGAAAAAGCCATACGCTCCAGCTGAATTACTCCATACTCTAATTCCATAAAGGAGATGAGTATGAAATGAAGCGTAGTAGGAATTAATTACTAGTTGTTGATTTGTACAATATTTTAATTTTCTTAGTAAATAGGTTACCTTCGAAAGACGTTTGTTAGGACATTTGTGTAAGAATTCCAATTTAAATTACTCTCAAGATAAATACCAAAAAAATTTACAGTATTTAATTGTTAAGTTTTTAAAGAAAAAAAAAATTGTTTTATCATGTTTAACAACTAACTTATTTATCTTAACTCAGTAATGAAACTTATCAGAAGCTTGTAAAATTGTGAGATGTAAAAAAATATGGATATTTATCATTATTTATAAAGGTAGTGTAAACAACATATAAAATACATTTCCCATTTTGTACATAATCAGGTAAGTCATTAAAGAAGATTAAAAAAACAATGGTCCAAGGACTAATCCTTGTGGTACTCTATCTTTTTAAGGCCCAATATGCCTAATGTTTTATCTTTTATTTTGAAAATTTGCATCCATTTAAATAAGAAGATAATAACATTAATTCCATGTTCCATCCTATAGAATTTAAAGATATCTTTAAACAACTTGGATAATCTCCTTCCTGAAACAACCAATTAATTAAGAAAGTGACAGGAACTAGTCATACATCATGCAATTGCCTAATAATTTAATTAGAACCATAATAATCCTCAGAATGAGAATTACTTAAACTAAAGAAAACATTGTTTACATCACTTACTGTTATTTCAATACATTTAAAAATTGATGTACCATTTTTTTGTTTGTGACTTAACAGTTGTAAAACATTATCCAAATCAACACCATGATCATTGGGGCCTAGCATTTTCACAAACATTTGCAAAGCATTGAACTGATATAGGTGTATCTTTATTTTTATGTTTTAATTTTTTATCTCGGCATTGATCGCTCTCCAAGCAGACATATATTTATTATTAAAATTATCCATATGAAGATAGTCATTGTAAAAATACAAAATGTCTTGTTAACATCATTTACTATATCAATAGAAAACATAACAAAAAAAACAATTTCACAGTTGAAAAATATTGTAAATGTATACACAAGTCTAAATTATTTGTAAAAGTGCATTATTCTGAAATAAATAAATATATATATATATATATATATATATATATATATATATATTTGCATGAAACTACAGTAAGTGTCTTAACTATATATACGTTGTAATTTTTGCAGCCAAACACCGCACAAATATTTCCGGTCATTCTGAATTACTGTTCACATAATAATGAGTTCATTTATTCGCAAATAGAACCATAATCTTATCACACCAAACACACTTCAATGCCTTTTACCGCCGTTTCCAAAGCGTAGGTTCAGTCCACGCCGCCAGGTTCGCTGAAAAACATGTCGCGCATTTCTTTTGTCTGTTTCCCATATTATCCTATTACAATATTTGCTTGTATCCAGAGGGTGTTGGCCCAGCACATGGTTGTAGAAGAGGGGTGACAGGGGGGAGAGGATGACGCGCGAGGTGGCGGAGACAGGCTGCTGTGTTGCCAGCTCCTTCCTGGAAGGTCACCCACCCCTCGCGACTGTGAGCCAGGGAGACGGACACGCCTTGCGCGTGAGGTAGTGACAGTTCTGCATTTACAACTTCAGTGGTTAGTGTTTAACTCTTTACAGGACAGCAAATAAAAACAAAAACTGATAGCATGATGGTCATGCATTAAAAATAATAAAAATTGTGCTTACGCAGTTCGTCTTCACAAATTAAATGTGTACATTACTTTAATAGTTTTTCTGTAGTCGTTTTTTCATATATAACTGTTATGCACACCGAGGCTTCTTCGAAACAATCCTGTCTAAACCAAATGCTTATTAATTTTTTTAACTTCACATTTATTGTGACAAGAGATCTCAAATTCCTATCTGATAAAATTTTATTTTAATAGCGAGTTTTAAAAATAACACAGAATAGTTTTTGCTGTCTTTAGATTTAGGCTGCTCCTGAAAATTCAAATGTTTCTGAAGACGCACAAACGATTACATTTGTTTCAAACTTTGATATTTTTGGTAGAGCCGTCTAGATAAAAAAATCTAGCGACACTCACATTCTGTCAATTAGACATTTTTTTAAGAAAAAGATTTTATGGCGTCGAGGTCCGTGGCTAGCTGCGCCCTCGGCTACCGATCATGATGGGAAGGGATGGGGAAAGGTGTGTGACGCCAGCGTCTCACCTTTGAATATATATACTGTATAGAAGTCGCGAGTGGATAGGATTTACTCTACGTTTTTCAGAAGCGTATGATGAGCAGCTTGGGAACTTCACCGCTGCAGGGCGCTGCCGTAACGCCCTGTATCGTCTTAGTTGTTATTTACACGTTAGAGCGCAGCGCTGTCGCCCGCTGTCATACCCCGCACCCCTCATCCATCATTCACTGCAGCTCAACGTCGTTCTACGGAAGGATGAAGGGGTGTTTGAAGAGTTCGACACTTGTCCGCCAGGGACCACCACGAGTCGATGCCCTAGAGATGGTAGCGATTGCGGCGGTGAATTAACCAACTACCTCAAAACCGTATTAGAAATGTTAACCTGGGCTGGCGACTTCTATACAGTATATATATTCAAAGGTCTCACCGAGGTCACTCATTCTCTCATGTGTAGCATTAGTGTTCGGAACGCTCGACTACGTGTGACTTATTCAACGAAGTTTTATCAAGTCTTTGTACGCAGTGTGCGATTATGGGCAGCACAAAATTCCTCAAGAAACGGCCACAATAAATTGTCAAAGCGAAAGAAATCCGCAAAAAAGAAAATGCTACATGTACAGTGTACATGTAGCTATGCTATGTACATTGAGTGTTATATTTATTATAATGCATACACGGATATGAGACATTTATGTGTGACCTACTGTAAAACTTTTAAAATATGGTTGAAAACTGACTGTCCTGGAAATTCATTTTTAACATTATTAACCGTTGAAAAAAAAAAAAAAAAAAAATTTGCTCTAAACACATTTCAAACGGATTTAAGGTTTCCTTTTATGCTTAAAAATAATTTCTATATGCCTATAGATTGAAAATTTATTAATGATACATTACACTTGTGTGCTAGTGACAATGTTAACCGTAAAAGTGCGGATGCATACGGGACAATTTTGATTTTTATATGCAGCTATAAATACCATTTTTATTAGGATGCAATTTTATGTCTATAAAATTTTTTGTAATCTTTACTGTCAATTTCACGTGCTGGCACTTATTGCCAGCGACAATAGATTATAAAACAGAAACTGAGAAAACAATCCAGAAATATTTCTGTAAAATATTCTTTATGTTATTCCATTTTAAAATTTTACCATGTGCATATTTTTTTAGACGTATACGTAAAACAAAATTTTTATTAAAATTTCACTTAATGTAAGAATCTATTTACGTTAAAAGTAGTACTAAATTAGATTTTCTGAGTTTTGATGACGCCTTTGCCCACTCACCGATGGACTGCCATTGTGATTATACACACGTCTTATATTTGCTACAATGTGACTGAAAAACGTTATATAATTAACGTTTATATAGTTTTATTTAACAGTAATGAATAGTATCAAAATGTATATTATTAATGTAATGTTATAATTGCATGTCTAACATCTAACAGGTGCACAATGTTAGTATATTTAGGAGTATCATTTCTGTGACAAAACAACTTATGTAATTAATGTTGATTGCATCCCATCACTGCAAGTCACTTTGGAAGAAAGAAATAATATCGTAGAACGAACAAAAATGCAATCTGATTGTGAGCTATGGCACAAAATGAGACGTGTGCGGTTGTCGCCGGAAAGAATCTACGTCCTGTTCAAATCTTGTTAAACAGTTACCTACTTAACAAGCCCCCGTTTTCGACACTGGCAATGGAATACGGTCGTCGCAATGGAACGAGCATATTGCCATTCAGAGGTTTCAAGCACAAACCGGATTAGTTGTACAGAAATGTGATTTGTTTTTGGATCTATAATACGGATATTTGAGTGCTAGCCCCGACGGACTTGTGGTCGAAGAAAATGCGATTGTTGAAATCAAGTGTGTGCCTTCTGTAGTTGACCAAGGGCTCCAAGAATCTGCAATAAGAAAAAGAAAGTTTTTACTACGTGTGAATGACGATGGAAGTTTAATTTTTAAACGTTCACATCTTTATTTTTATCAGCTGCAAAGGACTTTACCAAAGCGCAAATATTGTTACTTCATAGTATTGTCTGGCGTTCGTCAGAATTTACACGTAGAAAGAGCAGAAAGAGATAAGCTCATGTGGAAAACAGAAATGTTGCCGAAACTGACTAGATTTTATCGTAGGTGTTTACTGCCTGAGGTAGGGGTGCCAAATCAAAGCATAGGCAGAGCCATTAGAGAACCAGACTACATTTTGGAAGCTGAAAGAAGCTTGGTAGAGAAACAGCAATCAAGACGTTAAAAACTGAGCTGGAAACAGCAAGGGATAAATGAATGTAAATATAATTGAAGTAAGATATTTTTGTTCTTTGAAACTCTGGACGATTAGCCATAAAATGTTCTGTTGTGTTCAAATTTGTTCTAACATCGAAAACATTAAGTTAAACGAGAGAAAAAATTATTTTTGGAAGTAACTGTTCATGAGTTGTATATAAGGTTCTAATTTTATCTGAAGTTTATATTTTATGTTCTGTGGAGACATACCTTTTAAAACATTGTTTACAATGAATTTCGAAGAACTGTTATATGTAATTGTTTATTTTGTGTATACTATGATGTAAAAAAAACGAAAATTGATTTATTTATTGAAATGGATGTTCTAGTAATATACATGTCTTTTGGTCTCTGTGTTGATGTAAACTGCGTTTCTACTATCAGTGATATGGTTTATCTTTTCAATATTAGTAATTTATTATTTTTTAGCTTTTTTCTATAGTGCTTTATAGAGTCTAGATTACATACAGACTACCAATTTTGAGATATATACAGGTAAATAACTATGCACTGGCAAAACGTCTGTCGGAATCTGAAAGTGATATAATTAAATTATTTTGCACTCTTGACATTCAAATTAAGAAGACAATTACTATCTACATCTGATTTCGAAAAATGGTCCCATTCACCATGTGTTCAGCCCGGGCAACGCCGGGTACTGCAGCTTGTCTCTCTCTCTCTCTCTCTCTCTCTCTCTCTCTCTCTCTCTCTCTCTATATATATATATATATATATAATTATTTTTCATGCATTTAGCACAATTTTTACTCAATTGAAAATCTCTGTATGTATAAATAAATGCTGATATATCATTATTTTCTATCTATCTATCTATCTATCTATCTATCTATCTATATATAACATAATTCAAACATTTGGTCACAAGCGTAATATTCGCATACATTATGTGGAGAAGTTAAAATATTCTAAATTTAAAAAAAAAATAGGTTTGCTCATAAAATTAAATGTGTGTTTGTAGGAAAACCCACCAGAGTGTCGGGGCTTATGTTACGGTGTTACGGGACGTGTAAGTGCACGTAATCCTTGAACATGACATGTGATAGAGTCCAGTTTAACTGACCATTGGTTGTAGAATTATAACTAAAAAAATATTTAAAAAAAAAAATGTTATCAATTTAGTATCTGAATTCATCTCCAAAAAACCCTGCTCTATACGATGCCCAATGAAGATTCCTGCTGTCCAGGGCTTCTAGTGCTGAAACACTGCTGAGTGGGTGTGCCTCGCCTAACGGTCCGCCCCTAGCTAGGCACGCGGCTGTTCTCCACAGTGGGACACAGAACTGGCAACACCGGATGGACACGTGATCCCGCAGGCGCACCCCTTCCACCCTTCAGACCACTCGCTGCCACGGTCTTATCTCTGTCTGCGATCTCTCGCTCTCATCTCCACCCATCTCCACCCCAGCCCCAGCACTACCTGGTGACCATGATTCACAACCGCGACCTTGAAGCTTGCCCTTAAAACGAAATGTATAGTACTATATGAGAGTGTGGTGGACATAGAGAAATAACACACAATTGCTGTTTGTATGTCTATGAGCCTTTGTCCTATAAAAAAACTTTTCATTTGAAAAAACAAATATTTAGGTCATTTATTGAGATAAAAACTATCCTACCCCTCAAGTTGGACTAAGTTACGTATATGTGCAAAATTTCATTAAAATCGGTTAAGTAGTTTCGGAGATTAGCGTGGACGAACATCGTGACACGGGATTTTTATTTATAAAGATATATCAATAAAAATATACAGCATTTTAGCTAGCTATATATTTATATTCAAAATCACAAAGACTAAAATTATGTTATTTAAAAAATTCTTCTGTCTGAATATGCTTACTCATATCAGCCTCAAGGGCAATATAATATTTTATAGTTATTAAAAATCAAAATAACTATATAATTACCTATGTAACTAAAGACCAGAATTTTCAAACAGCTTTCAATCTATCTTAAAAGTTCTATTTTAAATGTAGTGCAATAAAATGTCTTACAGAAAACTCATTTATTAAATTAACAAGTTATTGTCATTTTATTTTTCTGAGACATTTGCCCAAAATGGCAGACCACGGCCATCGCTGTTTTCAAACCACGTTATTGCGCACTGCTTTACAAGAAAAAGTCAGCTAGAACTCTGCCACATTAACAGAGGCAGCGCACTGGAAGTGTGACCCCACCCAATCAATATTTACAAGAACAATATAATATTTAGAAATAAACTCTTAAGTAGGTTTTTTTTTACGAATGTGAACTGATTTATTTTTATTTATGGAAGGGCCACAGGGTGTTGCGCTTCGTCCCGGAAGCCATATTTTGAATTCGTAGGCATCGTCTGCAGTTTGAAGTGCATTTCGGTTTGGAATCGCTGCATTGCAGTTCGTAACCTATAATTCGTACCCAAATCAGAAACGAAGATATTTAACTTAAATATAAAAGATAAACTAGTTTTGAAATAATATCATCTAATCCAGGCCATCATAAAATAGCTTTAAAGTTAAAATTATATATAATTATATTTATGAAAACATGAAAGACAAGCGATCTTAATCAGAAACACATAAGAATAAACAATATCCAAAATTTAAAACAAAATATTTCTCCAAAAAATTGGTTGTCTGTAAAGTCGGTTTACGGACGATAGTTTAATGTGACGTCATAAAACATTGATGAAATGATTGCATACTTTTATGAATAAAATTGAATCATTTTTATTGAATTATCGCTATTTTGTATGGATACAAAGAAGGAGTGAAATGAAATCTACAATTTAATTGATAAATTTACTTTTATTTGCACTCATTAATTCAAATATGTTTATTACTTTAATGAAGAGATTATTTTAACTATAACTTTTATACATGTTTGCTATTTAACTTCTTCCAATCTGTGCATGCAGCCGGCATTCATCGATTTATTAGACGTTGTCACGTCAAAAGTGTCCCGTAACGCGCGTTGTCCCGTTACGCTGTGTCCCGTTACGCTCATTGTACGCTTCCACTCGACTGGAACAACCATCGATTTGACTTTTTCGAGGCACATTAAACTTGAAACACTCCCATTCGTTTCCTACTTTTCCTCTATCACCGTCCTATCCTTAACAGAATAACACAGATTGTCTGCCCGACTTGAAAATGTGGAAGAGAAGGCTGCTACTCTACACAGCAGGTTCGATGCCATCGGCAGTGAGGTCGAGCAAGCTGCAGCAAGGGCAGCAGAGGCCAATGCATCTGTTCTCCACCAACGGGTAGAATGCCACCAACAGAGAATGGAGACCCAGGTGCAGATGCTGGAATGGCAACTGCAAGAGCTGTGATCTGCCCACAACACCAATCCAGCGACCAACAACAACAGTCCCACGGAGGAGCCCAGAAGACAGGAAGTAGCACCAAGCACACCTGTAGCTACCCGGCAGACTCTGGATGCACCAGTTAGTATGGCAAGCTTGGATCCTGCGGCCTTGATGCACCATCCAGCACGCCATTGGTCGGAGGCAATGCCATCCTTCTCCGGCAAAGCGACAGAAAATCCTGTAAGATTTCTGAACAAATTCGAGGAATATGCCAGAACATTCAGCCTGACTGACCAAGAAAATTTGAGGTGTCTCAGCACAGCATTGAAGAGCCATGCTTTTTACTGGTGGGAGATGAAGAGCAACTCCACCAGCTACTACAGCCAGTTTCGTGAGCAATTCCTACAGCAATATTGGAATCTTAGGATTCAGGGGAATCTCCGCGCCCAACTGCATACGGAATGCTATGACCCAAAGCGTAGCGTGACACTGAAAGCCCGTGTGTCATACATGTTTGAGAGAACATGCTATCTGGACCTAGCCATGACAGATGAGAAGTTCATCGCTACCGTGACCATGCAGTTACCCCTAGCCTACCAACTCCAACTGAGTGGCCGCACCTATCGGGATGTCACCGACTTCCGCGAGCAGCTCCTGCTCTTGGATAAGCTACAGAAGCTCAACCGCTCGCAATCCAGACAGGATGAACCTGGTAAAAGCTCGTCTTACCAGAAGCACCAGCCGGTGCACAACTACTGGCAGTCAAGAGAGAGCAAGCAGAATGACAACCGACCAGCTGCTGTAAACATGATGCAGTGGACAAGAGAGAAAGAGCCTCCATGCCAGAAGCGACCGTACAAGAGAAGTTTCCAGTACAACAGCAACTGGCAACCTAAGAATGCGACACCATACAGGCAGAAAACCTGGTGGTCCTATAAGAAATATCAAAGTGATAATGAGGAGAGCCGCATGCACCGAGACGAAGATAGGCGCAGCGACCGACGCCGATCACTGTCACTGTAAAAATGGTCTACCAGGGAGTCTACTTTCAACCGGCGCAGGAATCACTCTGACGACGAGTATAATTCCAAGAGGTGCAGAAGATCGTCTGAGATGCAGCGCAGCAACAGACAAGTAGACAACCGACCGCCACATACCAACAAGTCCCTACAGTTCCAGTGAATGCCTGCAGCACAAGCTCATCTAGCAGCACTACAGGGGGCAAGCAAAATACAGCCTCATTCCAGTCATCACTTCCACCTCCATTTACTGCACAACAGCTGAGCTATTTTGCCCGCAATGAACTACTGAACCCTGCGGCAGAGTCATTCCAGACAACACCCACCAACACAGCTAATGGTGGAGAGTGGGTAAACAACCACACTTTTGCACCCATAAGATAGGGGCGACAGACAACTGGGAACTTGTTAAACTAGAGAGGGTTACGGTTGATAGTCCCCGCACCATGACCCAATTCGATGGCAGAGGGGAAAACCAAGGAGTGAAAGAGTGGTACAGAGTGGTACACTCCAGTGTATACCTATATTGGGTACAGGAAATACCATTGTACAGTTATGTTGAGGGAAAATGAACGCGAATTTCTCTACCATGAACCTACAGAAAAGAACTTCCCCCTACGAAGAACAGTGTGTCCAGAGATCACACTAAGAATAAATTGACAGGATACCCCTGCACTGCTAGACTCAGGTGCAGAAGTAACATGTATGAGTGAAGAGTTGCTGCTACAACTACAGCAACATGGCCAATCTCTTCCAGTAATTCCAGTACCTGTTATGAAGATCATAGGGGTGACTTCAAGAGCCAGTCCCATTGTCAACCGACAGGCCCTAATTACAGTGGAAGGACTGGGTAATTTAAAGGAAATGACAGCCTTGATAGTCCGAGGACTAGCTAAACCTCTCATCATTGGGACCGACTGTCTAACCAAGTTTGGCATTGTAATAGATTTCAGCCACTGGACAGTGACAGCCAGTGATAGTTTACTGCCTATCTGTATGACAGATCAGTGGCATGTACAAGGCAATTGTGTGGGCCTATTACAACACACGGAAATCCCAAGGCAAATATGTGTAAGTCAGCTGACTGAAAATCTGACAGCTACCATTGAAGACCTAGAGCTGTCACTGCAAGGTGTGACAACAGTGACAACTGTACAACAGCAGCAAATTTTCCATCTGCTTGTCAGTCATCAAGCTGTATTTTCGGACAAACCGGGCCTGAATAGGCACTATCAAGCAAAAATAAAAATACAGGAAAACCAACCATTCCACAGGAAGTCCTATCCAATCCCTGCCAAATCCCTGCAGGAGGCAACAGAGTACTTGCACCTAATGATTGACTGGGGTGTAGTGAAGAGAGAAGCTAGCCCATATGCCAACCCTATTGTATGTGTGGCAAAGAAGGATGGTACAGTGAGGCTATGCTTGGATGCGAGAGAGCTCAACCGAATAACAGTCAAGGACAGGGAAAGCCTTACACAGACCAGTGAGATATTGTGTCTGTATCAAGGAATCAAATACTTAACAACTCTGGATTTATCATCTGGCTATTGGCAGATCCCATTGGAATCCAGTTCATGCCAATATACAGCTTTCCTATTCAGAAACCAACAGTTTGTGTTTAAGGTTATGCCTTTTGACCTATGTAATGCGGTAGCTGAATTCACCAGATGCCTGAATGCTACCCTAGGTCCTGCGTGTGCGAGCTTTGCAAGAGCCTATGTCGATGACATTTTAATAACATCTGCAAGTTTCGAAGAGCACTTGATCTACATCCATACTGTGTTGGATAAGCTACAACAGGCTGGCATGACTGTTAAATTCCGCAAATCACTGTTTTGCAGACAGGAACTACCATTTTTAGGCCACATCCTTACTCCAGAAGGAATCAAAACAGCACCTGACAAATTGCAAGTAATTCAGAATTTTGCTACAACTAGAAATGTGCGTCAGTTGCGGGCATTTATGGGTGTAGTAGGCTTATACCACAACTATTCATATAAAGTAGCAAGAATTGCCATACCTCTGTTTGAACTTCTCAAGAAGATGTAATGGTTTATTAAAACCATGCGATACTGATAACACATGACAAAATAATGAATACAGTTCACCCTACAAATTAAAAAAGCGACCTTCCCCTAATGATTACATCGCAAACAAATACCAAACCCCAAAACACGAAATGACAATTCATAAGAATCCATTGACCCATTGACACATATTAGCCGTGTCATGCTGCCGTCACCCGGCCTCTGTAGAAGGCCCGGGAAGTACCTGATGGGTGCTACGGGCGTCGCAGTGCTGCTGTTGTCCATGGGTGGGGGGGGGGGAGGTCGCCCGGCTAGTGGGACACTAGGCCATTGGTGGTGGGACGTGGGTACTTTGCCCCCGCATGCCCCACCAGGTACGTGGCTTGAAATCTAATCTGAACTTCCCTACTTGGTTGTGAGGCCGCTCGGCCGTGTGAAGGACGGGGTGATGCGAAATAATAATAAGCGACACGGGTTATTTTACTTTGCGTTTAATTAACGGACTTCTCCCGTGGTACGCATGGGTACACAGTACTCCCTATGCGTACTCTACGCGGTGTCAGAACCTCTACAAAAACTATGCGAATGCGCTATGAGAGTCTGAGCCATTGTACAGTTACATTAACACACGCTGATTACAGAACAAAACACAACACTAACATAACACTGTAAATTTTCCGCGGCAGTCTCGCGGGGCGCGGTTACTAGTGCTCTGGAGACAGCCAGTACCGAAATTTAACTGTCTTATGGGGGCTCTGGTGAGCGTGATACTAAATTACTCTTTACACTTACTTGAGGTTGCAGCTGGCAGGCATATGCACGGCGGTCTTAGCGAAAGCAGAACCACTTAGGAAAACGGTCGAGATAAGCCCGAGTTTGCAAAATACACGCCGAGTCGACGTGAGCAGCAATGAAGTAAAAAAGGTTTGAATATTAAAGCGAGTACAGAATGAATGAACAGTGGAACAAAGTTGAAGGCTGTTCACGGACACACGTCTTGACCCGGTGCGGAGTAGTTGGAGACTGCCGAACATGGCCACCTCTCAATGGAGGGAAACTTTCACCTCCTTTGTGAGTCGGCGCCAAAACATACATTAACTTAATTTGCTCTATTATAAGCTAAAACACGTTCCAGGTGCCCAATTAAAAGGTGGCGCCTGGTAATTGGGTGCTTAAAGCTTAATAATTTTTTAGAGTATGTATTTAATTTTTTGAATTGTGGCATCAAGTTCGTGACTGTAAATTTCTTATCATAATGTCTCCCTGTGAACTGTGGGATTTCTCCTAATCCGACTGGATCATTGTCACGGGCACTTTAATTAAGGCCAGTGGCCTCTGTGACTGTTGATGAGGTTCATTGTCTGCTCCGTGCGTGCGGTGCTTGCACAGAGTGGCTACAACGCACTTGTTTAATGCCTGTGAATTAATAATTAGTGTCCTAGTGTCTTGTCCTAAATTGTTTTATGGGTTCGAGCCCCCGGGGTTCTGTGCCCTTAATTTATTTGAGTCCATTGGGTTCACGTCCGAGGTGCTTGCCTGACTCATTCCCACTGGGCAAGGGGTGCACTTCGAAAATGGGATCTGGTACTAGCGGTGCGAAGAACGGGCTTAGAGGCCATGGTCGGGACGACGTCAAACGCCCTCCTCCCCCAGTGGAAGCAAGTCTCCACCACGTGTTCACGATACCGCAGCTCAATGACCCCAGAGAACAGCCGGTACCCTTCGTGGCTCGACCCCGTGGTCCGCGGTGTCTTGACATGGGCGGGTGCCACCTCGGACACTGCGGGGGCAGCTGGGCCGGGAGGCAGCGCCAGGGCACGTGAAGAGTTGGCACTGGTGGGCGCCGCCTCGGTAGCTGTGGGAGGCAGCTGGGCTGGAAGGTGGGGCTGCGGTGCGTGAAGTGGGGGGCACTGCAACGAGACTCCCCAGGGCGTACTCGGCCAGGCGGGCTGGGGGCCAACGCTCTCATCGGGGGCGCTCTCGCTGGCTACTCCCTTCGCGGCTCTTCGAACGTGGCCGCCCGTAAGGCTGGTGTTTCCGCTTGGATATCAGCATCAGGTTGGGAGAGCTCCGCCCCTGGGTGGTGTCTAGGACAAACTCTCGCAACCTCACTGGTCTGTGCCACGTCTGTCGCGGACGGCCGGTCCCTTCCTTGCGCGAGTACGTGATGGTGATGCGGAAAGTGGCCTCGGCGAGGAAAGCTGCGTGTCCCCAACCGCCTCTCGTCGGCCTGGGGGCGATTCTGCCTCGGCCTCATCAGGATCAGAGATGATGGGCTCTGAACTAGGGGGCGCTCCAGTAGGGTCCTCAGAGTCCTCCCACGTGACCTGCATTACCCGGCACCGGGCATGGCGGGGCCAGCCCCTTCTCCACCGGCATGGCGTGGTGTATGACCCCGCGGGCTCCTCTTGTCTTCGGAAGGGGGGGGTCACTCACGGGGGCCTCCTCCCGTGTCGTTGCTGCTGCAGAACAGGGGGCCTCGCAGGGGTCATGTGGAGTGTCCGTTTCCAGTCCTCCGTCGGCGAGATGTTTTAGCTCTTCTGGAGTGGCATCCTCGGCTGTCTCTTGCGGTCGCCTGAGTCCTCAGGGAATGTCTGGTTTGTCTCGGCCGGGTCCCGTTGGTCGGGTTCGGTCGGGAGTGGTTCCTCGGGGGTTGCCGCTACTCGCAGGTGGTCTCGGTGGATCTTCTGTATGCGGCGGCCGCCTAGGACATCGTCCCTAGGCGCAATGTCACGGTGTAGAGGCACTCCCAGTTGGGGGGCGAGTCCGGCACAGTAGTTGTGCGGTGCTGCCGACAGGTGGTACGCCCGGGCAAACACCCGGTCGCCGGCCCGCAGTTGTGCCGGTGGTTGTGCAGTCTTTGGCGTTATTTCCTGGCTGTATGTTCTTGTCGCGCTCGGGCTGCATCGTGTTTATAGGTGCGCCGTTGGTCGCGCTCCTCCTGGTGTTCTTCCGGGTGCGGAATGCCGTGGGTGGTTAACTCGCCGGGTAGCCGCAGGTTGCGCCCCTGGGTCATTTCCGCGGAAGTCATCCCAGTGACCGCATACATGCGCCGTCGGATGCAGAACATTGCGTCGGTGACGTGGCAGTCCCACTGGGCGTGGTCCTCCCCCAGGTGCAACTGCAGTTAGACCTTCAGGACTTGGTTCCTGCACTCGGTCGGGTTGGCTCTGGGGTGGTAGGAGGGTGTGGTGTGGTGGATGATGTGTGCCTCTTGGCACCACTTTCTCCACCAGGCCCCCAGGAACTGGCTGCCTTTGTCCGTCAGGACGGACTCCGGGTAGCCTAACCGAGTTAGGATCTCGTGCATCAGGACGTCGATAATGGTGGCTTCTCATGCGTTGCTGCAGAGGTAAGCTTCGGTCCAGCGGGTGAACATGCCAGTCACTACCACCAGGAAGCGCTTACTTCACGGCGAGCAGGGGAACGGCCCCATCACGTCCAGCACGATTGTCTGGAACGGTGCTGACGTTAGGCGAGGCTGCTGCTGATAGGTGCTGTCGCCTCGACAGGCCTTGTGGCGCTGGCAGGTCTCGAACCTCGGGATGTAGACTAGGACATCCCGGTTCACCCCAGCCAGTGTTAGTACTAGCAGATGGCTCTCCGGGTATGGTCCGAGCCTGGGTTTCCAGTGAGGTCATGGTCGTGGTAGAATCGCAGCGCTGCTTCGCGCGCCTCTGGAAAGACGTACGTCTTCCACCCGTCCATCTTCCCCGGTGACCTATTCAGGACCCGGTCGTCCCAGAGCTGCCAGGAGGGGTGGCCTCCTCCGCGCGCTAGCTCGCGGTGTCAGTCGGAGTCCGGCGATAGGCGCTGGGCCACAAGAACACACCGCTCTAGGTTGGCCTGGGTGCTGGATGTTGTTTCGGCCCCCTCCACATCGATCGTGAGGCGGGTACAGGTAGGCAGCCTTCTGCAGTTGTGCTGGCATGGGTGGGGGGCAGGATCTCATCCTACTTCTCTTTGTCCAGCACCTCCCGACTGCCATCTGGCTCACGGGAGAGCAGGTCAGGGAGCTATTTTTCCGTGCCTGGCATGTCCTCTACTGAGAAGTCAAATGACTGCAGGAGTAGCGCCCAATGGATCAGCTTCCCCTTTCTCTCCTGCATGGTGTGGAGCCTGTTGAGGCAGCAGTTGTCGGTGTGGAGGGTGAAATGCTTGCCTTCCGGTGTGGACGGTATTTATTTATGGCTCACACTACCGCTAAGCACTCCTTCTCATTGCTGTGGTACCGCTTCTCCACCGAGCCGAACTTCGCACTGGTGTAGTCCACCACCTGCCGCTTCCCGCAGTCGTCCACATGATACAGCACGGCTCCGGTGCCCAGGGTGCTGGCGTCTGTCTGGAGGACGAGTGGTTCGGGGTCAACGCGTGCTAGAGTTTGGCACCACGTGAATGTGCCTTTGACGGCCTCAAATGCTGCCTGAGCGGCCGTGCATTAGTGGTAGCAGACTTGGGGTGATAGTAGTTCTGTTAGGGGTGCTATGTCCTGGGAAAAGTTTGGAATGTAATATCGGAGCCAGTTTTGCAGCCCGATGAAGTGCTGCAGCTGCTTCCGGGTGCGTGGGACTTCTGCCATCACGATCTGTTGGAGGTGACCTAGTTGGGGTTGGTTCCCCTCCACGTTGACTATGTGGCCCAGGAAGTCGACCTTGGTGGCTCCGAGATGGCATTTGGCTAGGTTAGCTGTCAGGTGGTTGGTGGCCAACTGCTCCATGACCAAAGCTAGATGGTGGCAGTGGTCCTCCCAGCTCTTAGAATACACGATGACGGCATCTAGGTACCCTAGGGCGAACTGCCCGATGTAGCCAATTAACACTTGGGTCAACATTTACTAGAATGTGGAAGGGGCACACTTCAGGCCAGACGGCATGGCTCGGAACTGGAACCGCCGCCTGTCTGGCACCATGAACGCCATATTCTCCCGGTCCCTGCGTCGTATGGGCACCTGTCAGTAGCCGGACTTCAGGTCTAGAGTGCTGAATACCTAGGCCCTTCCTAAGCTGGCTATGGCTGCCACAACGCTAATCTGGGGGGATGGGTGGGGCGCTGACAGTCACGGTATTAAGGGACGGAAGTCCAAGCAGAACCAGTTGGGCTCAACTTTCTTGGTGTCCAGCACAATGCACTGGCCGTGTGATGGCTCGATGACCCGCTGTGCAGTATCTCGTCCACCTTCTCCCGGATGGTCCGCTGCTCGGGGAACCCTGTAGCCGCGAGGTGGGTCAAACACTGGGCCATCGGTCAGAGTGGGAATGAGGTGTTCGGCGATGGTGGTCCGCAATAAGGGTCCGTCTAAAGCAAACACCTCGGGTCGGGTGGCGAGGACCTTGTATACCTCAGCCTGGTAGGTAGGGAAACGTCGTGGCGCATGTCTGCTAGGGTCAGTACCGTGTCCTGGTGGAAGGGCGTCTGTCCTAGGGCGTACACTACATATCTCTCTGCCCGTCCCAAGTTGAGGCGGGGAGGTCCCAGCTCCAAGACCATATCTTGCTGGCTAGCCAGGGGAGTACCAGCAACACCTCCTCACACAAATCCTGTACTACCACTGAGGTGGTCTCGCATGCACCTCTTGGCGTGGAGGTGTGGTTGGTTGCGCTGCCTGGAATCCCCGCAGGCACTCGCTGTGCCAGTGCTGTTCACCACGCGGGAACCCCAAGCGACACAGGGGGACTTGTTCCCGTGCTCCGTCATCCCGTGGTGGTCACTCTGCTCAAAGAGATGGCGGCGCTTCAATGGCTCGTGGTCCTCTGGGTTGGTATGAGGGCGTGTCCTGTGGTGCCATTTTCCGCCATGCTTCCAGTGGGCTGTCACTCCCTCGGGCATTCACTGCTGGGCCGCGCTTGCAGGCCCACTGAACGTTACACTCTGTTATGCGTGCCTCCTGCACGTACTCTGCTATGCAACCGGTATCGCAGTGGTGCAGGAAGGGCTGCAGTTGGCTCTCACCAAGCCCGTAACAACGGGAAGTGCCCCAGATAGGTCGGTGCCGGGTGAGATGCAGTGTAACAGTTGAAGTTTCGTGGCTATGAACGCCTCGACTGCTTCGCTGTCCTTCTGCCAGGTCCCATAGAAGTGGGCGGAACACTGGACAAGGGGCGATCTTGTGTCAAATCGGTACTTGAATGTGTTGGCGAATTCGCTCCATGTCATTGTGAACCTGCTCCACATGCTCCACCAGCTCCGGGCAGTCCCTCACAGCTGTTCACTGACCCGCTCTGTCCATTTGCACTGGTGCGTCCGGCACCAGACTAGGTGCGCTTCACACAGCCCCAGGAATTCCGTCGGGTCCTCATGCAGGGCTCCGGCGAACTCCGGCAGAGTCACTCTGCTGGGTGGCAGGCCTCGTGCCAGGCCCTCCAGGGTGGGCCACATACATTTGGCCTCGGTTGTCTCAAGCACGTGCACTGTGTGGTCGGTGTGCGAGCTCCAGTCGCTGGCATGGGTGGTCGGAGGGGTGGTGATCGCCGGTGTTGTATGGACCAGCAAGGGGGTGTTGATCACCGGTGGTGTTCTCGCCTGTGTATGTGTCTCCATGCTGTTGTGCCATGGTTCCAGGAACGCTTTGGTCTAGATCATCGGTGAGTTGCTGTCTGGCGCACACTTGCATATCTGCAACGGATTAGCCCTTCCCGTCAGCAGGTCTCTGCCCTGTGGCCAGTAACAGACTTACAGGTGTTTGTCTTGAGCCTGTCCACCATCGCATTGCACGGGGCATCGGTGTTGATATTTACTCCGCGCACACATGTGGTTCTGTTGACAAACCATTCCCGGGTGATGGTGTGAGGAGGGGGGAGTTTGCATGTGGCCAGATGTGCGTGAATGGGAGGGGAGAGGTGGATGTGAGGGGTGGGCGGGTGCGCGGACAATGATGCTCGCTTATGGGTCAGGAGGGGAGGAGTGGAGGTGAATGTGAAAGTTGGTGGTGGGGTGGTGCGGGTGGTGATGCGCCCTTCTGGGTGGTCCCTTTGTCACCACTCCTCTGCACACCAAATTCCACCGCGCGAGTCAAAAATGGCCGTCTTTCGTCCCCTTTGTCTGATCTTGATCTGATTTTCTTGGTTTCTGGCTCTGCTATTATTCCCAATCAAGGGCACCATTTGTCATCACCTGGCCTCTGTAGAGGGCCCGGGAAGTACCTGATGGACGCTACGGGCGTCGCAGTGCTGCTGTTGTCCAGGGGGGGGGGGGGGGGGCGGGTGGTGGTGGGGCGCCACCAGGCTAGTGGGACAGTAGGGCCATTGGTTATGTGTCATGGGTACTCTGCCCCCGCATGCCCTGCCAGGTACACGGCTGGAAATCTACCCTGAAACTCCCGACTTGGCTGTGAAGCCGCTCGCCTGTGTGGAGGACTAAAAGGTACGGAATATTAAATTGGCTTTAATCCACTTACTTCTCCGGTGGTACGCATGGGTACGCTGTACTCCCTACACATACACTACGCGGTGGAAGAACCACTACAAAAGCTATGATAATGCGCTATGCGGCAGCTGAGCCATTGTACAATTACACTAACACATGCTGATTACAAAACAAAACACGACACTAACATAACACTGTGAATTTGCCACGGCAGTCTCGAGGGGACGTGATTACTAGTTCCCCGGAGACAGCGAGCGCCGAAAGATAATTGTCTTAGGAGGGCTCAATGAGTGTGATTCTAAATTCTATTCTACACTTACGTGAGGTTGTAACCGGCAGACCTGTGCGCGGCGATCTTAACAAAAACGAGTTGGCTGGAGTCGGCCAGTGCCGTAAATTGTGTGGTTCGCGACACAGTGCGAAATCACCAAGGAAACGGTCGAGATAAGCCCGGGTCCGCGAAATATACGCCACATCTATGTGAGCAGCAATGAATTAAAAAGGTATGGTTATTAAATCAAGTGCAGAGTGAACGATCAGTGGAACAAAATTTATGGCTGCTCACGGACACACGTCTTGACCCGGCGCAGAGTGGTTGGAGACTGCCAAACATGGCCGTTCGCAAGGGAGGGAAACTTTCAACTCCTTTGTGAGTCGGCGCCAAAACTTATATCAACATAATTTGCTCTATTATAAGCTTTAAACACATTCCAGGTGCTCAATTAAAGGGTAGCACCTGGTAATTGGGTGCTTAAGGCTTAACAACTTGACGACAATCGTCGTGCCTTCCTAGACGTAGAGGCCGTACCTGTCCACCGACATGTACCTAAGGGAGGTACTTGTCCCCTAGGTGAAACATAGTGCAGTGGTGTAGTGTTTTTCGATAAGGGACACACCTGCATGCACTCTGGACCGCTCACGGATGGCGATATATTTGTATTATATTTTGTATTTTATTGTGTAATTCATTTATATTTATATTTTATGTAAATAATGTGATTTCAGTGCCTGTGTTATGGTGTAGATCCGCAGCCTGGCCCTCCTTGAGCTCATGTTCTCCCATGCCGGCCTGCTTCCCCTTCCCTTCCTCCGCGGTCCACGCGTAGCTACGCGTGCAGGCGGAGTATCAGTCGCTGACTCACTGCCGCGCGGAGCAGATGTGCTTCGCTCCGCTCCGCTAGTAGTTACACGTCACGTACGGTCGAGTTTTGCGATTAGCTGAATACATCACAGGGCTGCGTTTAGCCGTCTTACAATATCGTGTCTTCATTATTTTTGTAATTTGGGAGTCTGGGTCACGGTGAGGGAGAACCGTTCGTCTCGCAACGTGTCGGCCAGGCTGTGATAGGGCTTCGCAAAATAAAACCCGCTTACAGAAACGGACAAGACGTACTTTTTCCTACCAACTTCGCCAGTACCTCCAATTTCCACGAAATCCTTTCCCTGTCCTACTTATTTCGGTCCAGGCCATGTAGGCCTGAACTCACCACTCTCCGGCTGGAGCTACATGGGCAATTGAACGAGTTCTCAGGGAAATCTTTGATGGGCACCAAGGGACATAGGGCCAAGGGACGTCAAACTGTTTTATAGTTTTTAATTATTTGAATTATGGATCAAGTTAGCGACTGTAAATATATTAACATAATGTCTCACTGTGAACTGTTTTAGTTGGATTTCTCCTAATCTGACTCGATCATTGTCACTGGCACTTTAATTAAGGCCAGTGGCCGCAGTGACTGGTAATGAGGTTCGTTGTCTACTCCGTGTGTGCGGTGCTCGCACGGAGTAGCTACGACACACTTCTTTAATACCTGTGGATTAATAATTGTGTCCTAATGTCTTGTTTCTTAATTGTTTTATGGGGTCGAGCCCCTGGGGTTTCGTGCCCTGAAGTTTATTTGAGTCTAGTGGGGTCATGCCCGAGGCGCTCGCCTGCCTCATTCCTGCTGGGCTAGGGGTGTACTCCGAAAATGGGATCTGGTCCTAGCGGTGCGCAGCACGGGCTTAGAGGCCATGGTCGGGACGTCAAAAGTTTATTGACCAAACAGTTTTATTTTTTGTAGTTGTTTTCACTTCTCTACTCAATTTAGTAATCAGCATCTTAAGCTGAGCAGGGGAGTGCCGTAATGACCATTTAATGACTTCGACCCAAGTGTCTCCCCTGCTCATAAAGTTCGTTATGCTGTGCCAACCCCTGATCCTCCCCTGCCCTGTGCAGTGATGTTGTGCTATGTGGAACATACTTTATATTTAATAACGTGTCATTTTTATTATTTGTATGTATTATTTTTTTTTCATAAACTTTTGTCATTACAAATATATGTTTTATAAAGTATAATGTTAATTGCTGTAACCGGGCGACGAAGCCGAAGCCAACACCCGGAATTACTCCGAGCGCTGCACATATCGCGGAGTGGGGGGAGGACGGGCGGAGAGGCAGAGACGCGGCAGGAGGGGGCAGTAGTCATCTGGCGGCTGAGTAGGGCGGTCACATGGCGAGACGAGTGCCGCAACGATACGAGAGCCACGACTGGTGAGATTGGGTCCGGGGGATCGGGACTCTCACGTTCACGTGCGTTACGCTGTCGGTCGCCATTGTAACTAATTTAAATGTGTATAAGTATTTTCTTGTTTCTTAGAGGCGGGACATTGCATGCATCGGTGGACACGTGCGTGCCGCAACAGGACGGACTTTACGTCGCCGGCGATGGCGTTCCAACTTAATTGGTTTCTCGCTATCATAGGGAAGGGGCAGAGGCAGTTGATCAATCGCACACGGAACCAGGGGGTGCAGTCCGCACTTGGCGCCTGCCCACCCCAAACACGTGCAGCCAAGCCTCACTCCGCGGAGGGACGGGTGTAGTGCCACGGATTGCCCATGTACCTAGATTACGTGAAGGGCTAAATAAATACTTGTGGTCAAACTGTCGAAACATCATTGTAGCTCGGATAGTGTTAATTTCCCCCGCCACGAGGCCTGAACCCTCCCTGAGAATACGACGCAACCCGCATCACGGGGGTGATATCGAGGACTACGACAATAATAGGTCCCGAACTACAGCAGTTTCAAGCTCAGTGTACCTCATGGGGCCAACGACAACCCCCTGGAGACTAGTCTGTGCTCTTAGCGGAAATTCGCATCCATCGCACTGAGTTGACCCCAAGGTTTAGAAAAGAACCTCGGGTGATTACAATTAAAATGTATCACTCCACCACCTTGTTCCAGCACTTTTTTCTTTAGCAATACTTAATTTTACTTATTATTTTTAACTGTACTAACATTGTATACACACCACTATAATATTAACAAAATATTCCTCATCAATTCCAAATTAATTTTCGAAAAAAAAAATAAATAAATAAATGCTTGAATCACGACATAAGACAAAAAAAAAAAAAGCACAACCCGATGTTGGCTTATAGTAGATCAATCGCAAGTTGAAAGTATAAATTGGGCTTCACCTCAGATTTTATTACCGAAAACTTTTCACTTGAACTTGACGTCACACTGGTGCTTGATCTTGATCTCCGTGAATAGAACAATCTTCTTGACAAGAAACGTCATCAAAATAATAACAATTGATGTGAGATTGGATGTGACTGTTAAGGTAGTTCACGTCGTTTAATTTGTAGTAAATAAATCCATAATGGTAATGGAGGGATTGTTATTGGTGAGTCTATTATTAAGTATATCATTTATGCCATCAGTATTTCTACTGTACCACAATCTTAAAAACTAAATAGAGGTTAGTTCACACTGTTTGTAATCTAATTAATAGAATTGTAAGAATTTGTGGATTGAGAAGTTTTTAAATCACCAATTAAAGAAAAATATAAGTTATTCTTGCAGGTAGATGTAATTAGCCGTTTGGTAACCTAACTAGTGTTATTGATGAGTACTAATATCTCGGTATTTGCACCTTGCAGGAGCCCACGTTGTACACAGTGAAAGGCATGGCCATCCTTGATAATGATGGCAACAGAATCCTGGCAAAATACTATGACAAGAATGTCTTCCCGACAGCAAAGGAACAGAAGGCATTTGAGAAGAACCTGTTCAGCAAAACCCACCGAGCAAATGCAGAGATCATCATGCTGGATGGATTGACATGCGTGTACAGGAGCAACGTCGATTTGTTTTTTTATGTCATGGGCAGTTCACATGAGAATGAGGTTTGTGTCAAGTCTTGAGTTCTATAGTGCATTTATCTTTCAGTACAAATTGTATCTAAGTTCAGCAGAACCATCTAGGATATTGTAAATGTTGGATAGTTATGGGAAAAATACAACCAAACGTACTCAAAGAAAAGTAGCTACTTAAATTTGCCATCTATGTTTGTCACCTGCCAATTCCATCATGTCACATTGTTACTGAACATGTCATTGTGTACAGTTCCAGGAAACATACACTTGCTGCACAGACATTTGACTATTGTGTGCACAACTAAAGAAATAAATCTGTCTGTAATTTGCACTGGGCGTGACATGCTGAAGATCAAAGTTGTGTCCTAGGTAGCGTTTCGCCATCGCCCCTGCATTTCCCTTATCTCCCTTCTATCTACTGTGCCCCTTCATCCTTCACTGGTTTTTTTTCTCCTTCCCTTTTATGGATTAGCACATGCGTACTGTCATATTTGCCCATAAAGGGCTGTGTTAAGTATTGTTCCAACTTCTTTGGATTCAGATTTTTACCTGATATCGAGTCTTGTGTGGGCCCTGAGGTCGTGTTGAGATAAGTCATGGCAGTGCCTTAAGTCAAATTTAGTTTGCAGTCTGACAAGTGATGGACATGCGGGTAATGTAAGCGTTAATGTGTTTGTCTCTTGTCTAAATTTAGTTTTGCTTCTACTTTCCAAATTTCAGTTTGGCTTAGTGTTGTTTTGTGCACATGTGGCTGTTACTTAATGTAACTTACCTGCATTCTTTTTGCCATGGCAAGCATGGGCGCGTGTCGGGGTTGCCCTCACGTGCTTGGAATTGCAGTTTAGCATTGCTTGGTTCACTTAAACAGCTAACTAAGTTAACTCCAGATCATACTTTGTTGATTCCCGCTGTGATAGCTATTTTCATAGTGTATCTTACGTACCTAATACTAATTTCCTCCCTGGTTGATGTGTGCACGCACATCATATATTCTCTGTAGTACACATGTTTCAAAATGCATATCTATTGGTTTTAAGGTAATTTGTTAATGTTTGGAGTAGGTATAATTTTCATTGAGGGGCAAACACCTAACATTTTTTTCGTTGAGCAAGTACTGAAATTCTATTTATATTTTAGGTTATTCACTTGATGCATAATTATAACAGTTTTTTTTTTACACTCTTAACCCATGTAACTGAGTTTATGTCACATTACAACGTAATAGTTTTGTTTACCACCGCCCTTGTTTTGATGAAATAATTATTTGTATACCAGTTCACTCAAACTTATAATACTGGTTATTTTCAATTATTTACACATTAAAACATCTCTTTGTTTCACATACCAGAACGTGGTTTCTTTGTTGCAATGATTAATCATATTTTGTGTCTGACCTCAGCAAAATTAGTAACCGACTGGTTTCATAGTAGACCCAGCATGTTTCAAATTCCCTTGCAAATGTATATTTTTCATTATAAATTATTTGTACATTGTAGCTATCTGATTACTGTGCATAGCTTCTTTATACTACTAGATATATATTAAATTGTTTCTCTAAAGACAAATTTTACCATAGCCACATTAAAATCTGTGTAACTAAACTTTGTGTTAAGTTATACCATGGTTTTGAGCTTCGCTTAAAGGTTTTCATTTCAGCTTTAAGTTGCACCCATGATTTTAAGCGTAGCTCAAAGGTTTTCATTTCACCAGACATTTCTCGCATGCCACTAATCTCATGTAACACCTAGATCAAATTTTTTTGAAGTTCGGTAGAAACTCATTTACAAGGCAGCAGTGGTGCTTTATTGTAATTATGTTAATATTTTAGTTTCTTTAATATTTTTTTTCTTAATATTTGTTGTTATTTAGTTTTATGATCAATTAGGTTTTCACACAAAAATATACAGCATATTTGTCTGCAATCTCTAACCAGTGTAGTGAGAATGAATGGAAATAGACACATACATAGTTTCCCCGACATGGATGTAATGGGGCTGACACTCACAGGAGCCGGCTGCCCTACCCGTTATGGCCAGCCTGGATATGAGATAGGGTATTAATTGATGGGAGAAACGGGAGTACCCTGAGAAAACCCACAGGCCACGGCAACATTCGTCACGTTTCCCACTTGCGAAAATCTGGGATTGATCCCTTTGGTGAGAGGCGAGTGCTCTAAGCATCCAACCACCACGCCTCACAATCAGCATAGTGATTGTGAGAAATTTGAGAAAATTCTATCAGTAATTATATTTTAAATTAAAAGAAAAGGAAAGATTTTTTTTTCTATTTTGTTCTCTTATTAATTGTAATAAGTTATCTTATCTGAAGCAATTTGCTTAGCCTTTCCATGCAATAATATTTAAGGCCCAAACAAGGTTATGTTTACATTTGGTTATTTGTGCTGAATAAAATCTTAAGACCTAGCAAAACTTGCGATAAATTTATTTGCGGTGTGTTTAAATGTATCTGGAAAATTTATATGTTTTTGATACTACAATATCTAAATTTTATATCTATAGTTAAATTTGGTCAAAGGGTAAAAATCATGTTTTCAAATACAATGTTATGGCAAAATTCCAAAAGACTTGTAAGCTCCTTCGTGATCACATTGCGTGCCTAGTAAGGCATAATGTGTTGCTGTGTTGTCAAAAATTGTTGTTTGTATTTACTGTTTTTTTGTTTCGATGGCTTGGGTCCAAAATAAAGATTTAAATTAATCTTCCTAATAGCAAGTATCATTTCAAGGAAAGTATTTTGTACATGTTGTTGCAGCTCATACTGATGAGTGTGCTGAACTGTTTGTACGACTCTGTCAGCCACATCCTGCGGAAGAACGTGGAGAAGAGAGTTGTTTTGGAGAACTTGGACATTGTGATGCTCGCCATGGACGAAATTTGCGATGGAGGGTGAGGCTTCTTTATTCATTAATTTTGTTGAGTTTACGTTGTTTATATCTGTCAGTAGAACCATAGTTATTTTGCAGATTCTTTAACTCCAGGCTAGATGACTGGCTAACATTGCTCCTTAATTATTACCGCTGAGGCCACACGGAAAGCTACGTGATTTTCGCTGTGTATGCCGTGGGATTCAACTGATGATAATATTCTGTTGGCTGTCATAGTATGTAAATGTAAAAATAATTGGATTCATTAAGTTAATCTAAAAAAGAAAATAATTTTAAGAATTTCATTGTTTGACGAAGCTGTTTTTTGTGAGGACAAAAACCAATTTATGGATAATTTCAGAATAAATACAACTTGGGTTACATAGCATTACCTTGAAATAAAATCCCCGGCATTGTCCTGCAAATCCTGGCCTTCTATATTCTTCCATCGATTTATTCCATAAATATGGATATTTTCATAATCTTTCATTGAACTTTTCCATCATCATGACTATTTACAGCGTCATACTGAGAGAAACAAAACTTTATAAAAAGCAAACTCGAAAGCTCAGCCCAGTCCCGCACGAAAACAAATATTTTTGGTTATCTGCACACGCGCAAAGTCAGCGACATTTAGAAAAAAAGCAGAGAACCAAACACTCTGCAACGTCACCAGGACCATCAACATAGCAAACTTAACGAACAAAGTTTTGTGTGGCCAGTGACATACGAGATGCAGCTGGCTATATTTTACTCAGGTGTCTGAACATAGCGAGCATAGCAGCCTGTGTGGCCGTAGCTTAAGTTTTCAGTCAGCTTCGATAAGTAGCTTTGGAATAAGTTTTTGAAGTGAAACTTCTAATGTGAATTCCAACAAGGTTGCGTTAAACATTTAACGCTCCTGGGGAGGGGGAATAGAAAGAGACAGAGCGAGAGTGAATGCGTGTTTCATAGACACACAAATAGTGAGTGTGTGTCATTTCTCTATGTCCACGAGGTCTCGCCGCGTCAATTTTCTCCTCGGGGCGAACCCGTCCGCTTAATTAAACGAACAGCTTTTATCGTTGAATGATTTCATGATTTATTTTAGTTTGATTTGATACAATATGATTTCACTAAAAATCAATTTCTACCCCTTCCTATTTTCATTTCCACATTACTAAGTTTCGCTTCTTCCGCGCGGAGGGACTCCACGCACTATTTTATTTTACTACCAATAATGTGCAAAGCAAAATTAGTTTTTTTTTTTTTTGTAATCCCTGAAAATCAGATCACGTGGAAGAAGTTGCTTTGCTGATCTGTGCACGTGTGCATGTTTGGTTGTCAGCATCATCATGGAGGCAGACTCGACAGCGGTGGTCCAGCGAGTGGCTCTCCGGCCCGACGACCTGCCTCTTGGGGAGCAGACCGTGGCGCAAGTGAGCATTTTCTTAAATGGAGCTCAAACCCACACACTCTCACACACCAGTAGCGTAGCCAGGATTTGTGTGTGGGGGGGGGGGGGGGGTTAAGAAGCATGTTCCCCCCCCACCTCCCTTTTAAAGCGGTGGGTCCGGGGGTCCTCCCCCGGAAAAATTTTGATTTTAAGGTGTAAAATAGTGCTATTTGAGCAGTTTTCGGTACTTAACTTTAAATATTGTAATGGTAAAAATATTATTAATTTTTTAATAAAAAAATTGTTTGAGTGATGAAGTCAGAAATTAATTGAAGATATTTTAATCAATCCGAGTGCCTTGTCCACGTCCACTCAAAATAATAAATCATGCTCGAAGCTCGACAATACAAAAAAAAAAGAAAGAATAAAAATGGTTGGGTTTCGGCCACTCTTCCTTCTCGAATTTGAAATTTCCAATCTTTTCACATACAACAGATAACATCATGTGTAATAAGATTTAACATTTCTGAACCTTTCCTTCAAGTGCAATGCAGATAATGCTACCATAATTTTAAGGATGGTATATATTTTTTGCTGACAAGTTTTTCTCGGTTGCATGGTTGCAAAGTTCTACACCTCAGTCTCGCATGCCATGATGGAGATTTCATTTTAGTGTCATTTCTATCATTGGAGGTATTTTCCTGTAAATTAATCACGATAGCTCTCTTGATTTTGCATCAAATTTTTTCAACATATATTTACTAAATATCATCTAATAACAGTAAAAAAAAAGTAATTCAAGAGTTCATTGTTACTATAATCACTTTATGCATAATATAATAATATAATATTTTTGTGACCTTTTGCAGCTCTGGTGCTAAATTCGTGACCCAACAAAAAATGTGAGGAAGCTATCAGAATAGATTTATAGGAAAATATCTTAGTTAATATTAATGACAAGAACAGTAAATAACCAATTCTGTATGTATGACAGCCTTTAATTGGTCCTTTACATAGATTGTACAAGTGCTGGAAAAAGCATTATATATATTCAGCATTGAAAACTAAATATTTTATAGCAGCCTGTTTGTATAGTTTTGCAATGACCACAGCAATGATCTCTCATTTCGAACATATTTTATTTATATAAAAACTGTTTTCATTATCTTGCTATGAACGAGTTCTTTGGATCTAGACTGTAGGGTTTCATGGCCAGTATTTCTTAACTACAGTTTTTTATCACATAATCTTCGCACCGTTATTTTAGGAAGTCAAAATATGGAGAGAAAAATTTCTGACACAAATGTCTCATGTTTTTTGTCCTGGTCTTAGATTCTGAGCGCTTTGTGTACGTAGTAAACATGACGGGATAAAACACAGTGAAACAGCAATCAGTTTTCAAATTGCTGTCAGGCAGCTTGGTAGTTATAATGGGAAAGTACAGTAATTACAATACTTGTTTAAGATTTACTTACACAAAATGATTCCCTGTCTAATATGTTTCGGTCCCATTATTTTCTCAATAAGACATACTTTATTTTTTTCCATGTAAGATGTTGCCCATAAACTTCTTTTCCCGTATAAAACAATCTGTTTTAAAGTTGAAATCTATTGTTTATTCGGTTATTACCGCTCAACGTTATAAACTTTATCTTTTCGTCTTTGTTGCGCGCTGTGTACTGCTTATTAAAATGTAGCCAGCGCTACTTGCCATCATTCAGTTTGGTTATGTTGATTCCTGTATAGTGTGCGCGCATTAGTTGAATATCGATATCGATAGCTCGCCAATTGCATGCAACACGCATGCTCTGTGCCGAGTTAACTACATTTGATAGCCTGCACTTTTTTGTGGTAAGTGCGTACTACAATGATAGTTATGGCTCATATTCGGGTCACAGTTTTAGTTTTTCTATTTAAAATTGAACAAAATAGGTATGTTTTTGTTGCATGACATTGATTTAAATTGTTTGGCGTGCTTTTGTATACCCTACTTTTTAAATAAATGTAGATATTTAAATACATGAAGAGGTTTCGTTTTTATGAACAACTGTACCTAAAAAAAAACCTTTTTTCACATAAAAGTTGCACCCCTATTTTTCAAATTTGATTTTAGAATAAAATGTGTGAAGATTATGGGTTAATACACGGTACTTCTTTGCTTCTGGATCAAGGCCACGTGTGTGTAGTTGATTGTTTGCTCGGTGTTTTGGCGTGCTATGTTGCAGCCATCTTTAAGGGTGATTGACAAAAAAAAATACAGGATTCACCTCAGAAGGTTTTTATGAAAATTGCTGTGATTCTGCAACTTAAGGACCTCGCCTACCCGGATACACACACTGTGCAGATCTTCAGGGAAAAAAAAACACAATTTGAAAACTACTCAAGATATCTGCGTTGCGTTTGTTTACGAAAAGCATTTAAGAATTTACTGAGGGCCTTAAAAGTACTTTTGATTTTTGATTAATTTTTTAAACTGTATTTTTAGAAGAGTTAAAAGGCATGGCTTAAAGGCATGTATTCAGAGTAATTTTTAGGCATAAAACAACCGTAAAGATTCTTGAAAGCACTTACGGGACTTGCAATACTCCATTACCTTCATTCTATGCCATATGATGTTATGGTCACTGCTCAGATTTCACAGTTGTCCTATGCATGATGAGAAGACTATGTGTCAGTTCACAGCCTTGCGCTTAGAGGTGAGACTGTGATAGAAGCATCTGCGAGTGTCGCACTTATCATCCCGCCTTCACCCCTGACTAGACGGGCCCCTTAGTTGATCAAACAAAAATGATTTAAAAAAATAATTTCTGAATGCAATTGAAATTAAGCTTGTTAGCAGGTGGGACCCAAGCACATACAAACAAATTGTGTGGAAAAAGTTATATTTACCATTGTGCATCTAAAGTACTTCCCAATACTGGTATATACCTTTAAAGTTGGATCAAAATATTTGGTTTATTGCAAATGATAGACAAAGTATTTAAAGTGGAACACTTAGCAACTGTATAATGTTAATCCAACAAATTTCCACACCAGCTGCTAACCTTGTTTTTGTCATAAATTAATTCAATTGAAATAATTGGGGGTAATACCCTCATTTCCCATCAATTTTGTGACACGTTGTAATCCCCCAACCGCACACAATTATTTCTGCGCAAACATTTTATAACAGTGAATAGTTTTGCAGTGTTGTAGAAATGTGATCAACTAAACTTTATCCAGATTATTAGTGTTCCACTTTCAATACTTTATCTATTATTTGCTCCAGCTTTATTTAAAGCCATACCATCTAAGTTTTTAGTATGTATTATTGCTTATTTTTACAGACGGGATAAATTCGCGGATTCATTTCGTGATAGGCTGAAATTCAAACATGTGTACAATTCTGCTGGTTCTGCTATTGGCTCGCAGTTTAACTGGAGCTCTCTGGGAGACTATCGCTCAAAGAAGCGTCGAATCACAAGCTACCCAGTGGAGACGCCTCACAATTTAGTACACAATGAACACGCGTGTTTACTTGAGAAATGCAGAGGATAATGGAGGCTATCCTAGAGGTCATTGAATCCACGAATTTTTCCGGTCCCTACTTATTTTACAGGTTTAATAACTTAACACTTTATTCCCTCAGTTCAATGATTAGTTTATCCACATGTAAAATAGGCAATAAGTAAACTGTACATATATTTAATACACATGGCCACTACAGTCATTTTGATTCACATGTTTTTTTAATTTTACGTTTCAGGTTCTTCAGTCAGCAAAGGAACAACTCAAATGGTCTTTGCTTAAGTAAAAATAAAATCCAAATGTGAAATTTATCTTTCTGTATGTAATATATATATATATATATCATAAAGAAAATCATAAAATAATAAATTTGTAGTATTTTTTTTTATTTATCCTTTCTACTCTTTCATTTTGTTATATGAATAAGTTACTTTAATTTTTTTCATAATTAAACATGGCATTCTAAACTAAACAGCTACGAAGATACAGTTGATGTCGACCAGGGCTACGCCCTCCCTAAGCCTGATGTGCCTCACGTCACTGCCGACCCCCCTCTCCTCCCACCGACACCCTCTGTGCGTGTGGGCGTGTGATCGGTCGCACTGCGCGAACCCTTTCAGTGCCCACCCTAACTGGAGCAGTGGAGACTGTATGTTTTTAAATAATGTAATTCTTAAATATCTGTAATGTTTAATCCTTAAATCTTAATTCACTTGCAATTTTTAAAAGGTTTTAATAGTTATGTTTAACTGTCTTTAATATTAATGCACTAACGGTAAGTTCAGCACTTCCTGCGGCCATGACACCCGGGGCCCGGGGCAGTCTCTTCTGTTCGCCGCGTGGGGTAGGACGCATCTCAGCACCTCGTCGACTTCAACTTTTGCTTGTAACCGATCCGTTAACATCCGCCGTCGTAACTATTTTTTAAACCTTTTTTAATCAACATTTGAGGCCTTCCCCGGCGACAGACTGTGTAGTTAATTAAAGCTCCCCAGAGCATTTTTAGATTAATTGGCGGACTTATACTTTCCGGGCCAGGCCACGCGGTGTCCTGGTCAGCAAGAAACCTGAACTATGTGCTGTTTTCTGTGTGCGTCGGCGCCAATAAAGCTCAACTCGTTGCACTTAATTCTCGACCACGAGTTTCCCAGCACAGAGACGGAGGTGTGTGGGGCGCCTCAAGACTTCATGAGCAGTAACATAGCGTGCCCGTCGCTGAGAGCGGGCCAGTGAGTGCTAGCGGGGGGAAGTCTAGCCTAGCTCCACATGGGTCACGTCACGGTCCTGGGACAGAGTCGGTAGCCGGGTCCACGTGGTGGCGCCCAAGGTATAAACGTACGCCGATTCGAAACCCCCCCCCCCCCCCCCCCCCCCCTCACGACACAGTTGTACATACTTAGTTTTTACAATATTATATAGCACCTTAATATAAGTTACCTTCTATCAAAATATCAAGTTTTAGTATAGTACTCATTTACAATTTAAAAACAATTGCTTTCGGCACAGCCTACAGCCGTAGATCGATTTTGAAGTACTCGTTTCTTCTAGAAATATTTTAGAAAACTTTTATAAAATTCTGGAACATTTGAAGAACTTAATGTACCAAACATTTATTTACTCCAACATTACAAAATGATTGATTAAACATTTGCTCATTTTCCTTGCAGCGAAAACAAAATGAATGTTTTTAACTCAATGCATCCAGCATTGAATAACTTACAACGAATTACATTATGTCAACTGAGGTACATAATTATTCAATTTTTTTTGACCTTCAAACATTATTTTTTATCCCTTGTACTAATAACATGGTTGTACAAAAATTTAATTTGCACAAAGGTAATAATGGTAATAAGATGGTTTAAAATAAATTGAAACGGATCTGATGCTAAGAAGTTTTGAATTTTTTAAATTTAAACTCTGATTTTTACGATAATCATTTGTTTCATCAAAAATTGTTTCAGCTAAAGATTAGATAAAGTTTAGGATCTATACAATAAATCATAACGGATTTGATAGTATACTTTCAAACCTTGTTATTTTCTCCCCTTGCTGTAATGGTTGGTTACATAAAAATTTATTTAACAAAAGTTTTAGACAATATTTAAAAAGTTAAACAAAAATAAGAATGAATTTGATAGCATACATGGTTGTGAAGTTTTATTTATTTTCTTGTTTCAATCAAAGTTTTTTTTACACCCTTGCAATACTTGTTTGTATTATCAAAAATTGTTACAAACAAAAGTTTTAGATAAAAATTAAAGATTTATTCCACCCCTTACAATCATGGTAGGTAGGTTGTATAAAAATTATTTCAGACACAAGGTTTTACAAATAATTTGAACGAATTTGATAGTGTACATAATATGGAAATAATGATATATATATTTTTTAATTCTACCCTCTTTTTCAACCCCCTACAGCAATGGCTCATCAAATAAAAAAAATTCCAGATAAAAGTTATAGTTAAAAATTATAAAATTTACAAACAATTGGAACGGATTTGATGGTGTGATGAGTAGTGTGTAGTTAAAAATTTATTTTTGTATTTTAACCCCTCTTTATCCACACTTTGCATCAATGGTTAGTTGTGTCCAAAATTGTTTCAAACAAAAATTTTATATAACAATCATGATGTTTACTCAAATTAGAACGGATTTAATATTGTAATTACTAAGGGAGTTACGAGTTTTTTGTTTTTCAAATAACACAGACGAACACGGACAGATTAAATGCAGGCAGACAACAAAAGAACCCTGTACCATGCAGCAAACATATAAACAGAGCGATGTACTATGGACAACATGATTACGATAGCAGTGGCGAACACAGAAGTTTTCCAATGACAACAGTTGCGACGTTTCGGGAACTGACATCTGTTACCGTCATCAGGCACAAACAGACAGTCTGTTTTATATATACATATATTCATTCCTGACTAAGTTCCTTCAAAGGAATTCTTGTGCTGTATGATATTTATATGTTGAACATTTTTTGTCCGTGCTGTCATCGTCGTGTTGTCAATAATACTTGCTTAGTTTCATTGTTGGTTCCGTTTGTCCGACATCAACTGATTCAGTCTGGTTTTCTGTGAATTTTTATCACCATATTTTTATTTATTTTTAATTTTCAGAATTTTTCCATGACAAACTGTGCAAAACTGCAATAAATCAAATGGTGCAATCTTAATTTAGTATCTTTCAACAAGGAAAAAAAAAAAAAAAAAAAAAAAAAAATATCTTTCACAAAGTAAATATTTCCCCATTATTTTGATTGTATCATAGATAGACTGTAATTCCTAAATCATCTTCCATAAAAGATCTGGGTATAATTTTTGACTCAAAATTATATTTTCATCTGTCTATAGACCACTTAATTTATAGTTCAAGAAGAACTATATGTTTAATCAAATATATCATCTTTTATTCTACTAATCCTGATTCCATTCTTTCTCTGTATTTTTCTTTAATTAGGTCCAAATTAGAATATTGTTCAATAATTTGGAATTAATTCTTTCAATTCATCTGATTATGTTAAAATTGAGTCCATTCAAAAGAAAATAGTAAAACTTATAAATTTATTTAGTTCCTCTAGTTGATCGTAGAGCATTACTTGATTCTCTCTTCATTAAAAAATTGTTATATCTCTAAAATTGATTGTAATAATATTCTTGACAACATTGGATTCAGTTACCCAATTTCTCAGGTGCCTAAAGTTTTTACCTTTTGTACTTTTGTACTCTGCAAACAAAATGATATCTATAGACTAATTTATAAGTATAACACGCTTGATAATTCTGTTTAAATAGTTATGACCACACTTCACATATAATTTCTTTGTTTACTATTAACTTCTAGATTTATAACTTAACATTCCAGTGTTAACATTTCTGTTGTTTTATTATTGTGTCCAATTATGTTAATTTTTTTTGTTGGAATACTCTATTGTGTGTCTGTTTTGTTCTTTGTGTTTTGTTCCTTATTGTATGTATGTATTATTGTTTGTTTTATTAATATAATATTTTTTGTTGTGCATACCCTTGATAGTGTGTTGGTCCGCATGTGACAAACTGTAAATAATTAAATAAATACATAATACATAATGTGCCAAATCATTAAACAACATGGAAACCATTCCCTTGTAGCACAGACTACAAAATACTGAAGATACTATATCCTGTAACTTTGGTTCTCACCGTAAAAAAATTCCTGATCATTAAAACTAAATTTTATTCTACAATTTTCTTTGAAAAAACTCTGGGTCATATAAACAACGCCTAAAAAGATATTTTAGGCTAGCAGTTTATCGTAATTACAGTAAAAGGCAGTAGAGTTCAATCTACTTTCACTAAAGTATCTTTCACTGCAGTAAAACTTGCAGTCACAAAAACATTGTGGGTGATCAATTAAATGCAAGCAAAACAATTACTTCAATGCCTGTGAATGCTAACGTCATTTGGTAAATCTGAATCTACAAATGAGGTTTTTTCACATTTGTAATTAATTTTTTTAAGAGTTATGATACCTAGCTTGTGTGACAAAAATTAAATAATATAGCTATAGACCAAAATATATAACTTTAAGTATAAATCAATCTTAATACAAAGGCAGATACCTAATTAAAAATAACCAATATCTAGGTGTTTTCATTTTAATTATATTTCAGAGTTAGGTACTGCACCAATTATGTTAAAAAAAGATGTGTGAACAACTTGATAATTGATGGTGGGCAATCTAGCACTTCTCACTTCTTGCTGATAATCTTATCAACTGTTTGAGCAGCCAGTAGTCCAACCAATTGAAGCATGTACATAGTGGTGATAAAAGATAGAACAATATCTTGACCACGGCACACCCTGTTAGCATAAACAGCACGAGTCAAGTCGTGCCGAGAATTTCAGTCCGTATTCGTGACAGGTAACCAACTAAAAGTATTTGCATTGACTCTAAAATAACATTCATAAAGTACTGCACAAACTAAATTTTGGGGGAGAAAAAAAAAGAAAAATAGGTACCACTATAGGTTGTGTAACTGCACTGTGGGTGGGAAAGATGGTAATAACAATTATTAATTAGATACTACAGTTAAAAATGTTTTATTTGGTTAACAAATATGTCATAGCAAATGTGGACATATACTAGTAATTTTTCTATCACTAAGAAATCTTGCATAATTTAGTTTTATATATATATATATATATATATATATATATATATATATATATTTGTGCTTAAATATTATTTTTACAAATTTATGAGTGTTAAGACTAAGATTCATGCTTTTTCCGAATTCGTCAATCAGTCAAGAGGGAACTTTCAATTTGTAGGTTTGGTGTTATTAGATTTTAAGTTATGTTAATTAGATACACTGCTGATACAGCAGAGTTGTACACACGCCAGCGTATCACAATAAACATGGTCATAGTAAACAGTAAATATGGCTAAAACAAAAAGGATGTTTAAGTAAAGTTAAATGAGCTGTGTACCATGCTACTGAAATTACTAGGTACATTAAAATTAATTTTTTTTTTTTTTTTTTTTTTTTAAGAATTGGAAGTGATTTATTTTAATGATTGAATGAATGACTGAATAAATGCTTAAAGGTTCATGGAAAGCTGGTTAATTAGCGATGGTTGGAGCATTGACAGGACGCCTGATCAGGAGAGAGGAGAATTCACTGAGGGGGAGGGAAGTGAGAGTTTCCTTCTTATGAAAAATCCAGGTTCGATTCTTGCCACGGAGGCAAATGATCTGACCACTCAACCACCTTGGCTTCTTCATTTCTATGTCTTCATAAAATTGTTACCAACTAACATCTACAATTTTATGAACATACATACACACACTATATATACAGAGGTGCCCCCCCCCCCCCCAAACACTATGACTCAACCCCCCCCCCCCCTAACCTAATGATGCGCCCCCCCCCCCTCCCCCGAAATTTTTAATGCCATTTTCTCAATGATTTACTCAATTATTTTATAATATTATACTTTTTTAGTATTATATTTTATCAAATTTTGCATTAATTAAAACTGATTTTCTAATAATAGTTCTGGTCATATCAGGTAATATTTCCATCCTGAACCGACAGATGCCAAACTACTTTTGTTGAGGAAAGTGCGGGGTTGCCAATTTGATTTACAAGATCCCTTTCAATTATCAAAGCACCAGAAACGTATTTTCACATTAGAAGCTATGATTATGTAAATAATATATACATTTTTCTTGTCTTTTAACCACAACCCCCCCCCCCCCCCCCCTGAAATTTTAATGACGCAGTCTGCGTCGTTACCCCCCCTTGTGGGCACCCCTGATACACACACACACACACACACACACATATATAAACTACTTGGGATTAAAATTTTCTAATAAATTATTATTTTCACATTTTTTAAACACATTTGAAAATTAAATTTTTAGGTGTCTATAGAATTTTGAACATTAATTTCGTACAAATAATCATAATGGTTTTCAATTTCATTTATTGGGAGAAATGGCCTTGCGAAATTTATGAATTCTATCATCACTCATTCTTTAAGTACAAACTTGATAATTACACATAAATTTTTTTTGCATAATTATTAAGAACACTAAATATATCACTTGGTTAAGAATGTTCCTACCTATATGTAAACTTTTTCCAAAATGTGTACAGATAAATTATGATAAATTGTGGAATCCATTCATATAAAATACAAAAATGTATTTTTAACAACATGAAAAATGGAAATGAAGTTGAATTTACTACCTATGGAAAAAGTAGGAAGTAATTTAAAACTAAAAATTCACTCAATTTTACAAGCAAATTAGAATGCAATGCATTTTAGGAATTTATTCTCAAAATTATATATTTGAGTTTCTGACATGTATATTGATTCAACCCTAGATTTGAAATGGTTATGCTAAGTGCACTTCCCTCCGTACACCTTTCAAACTGGACTTGTACATAAATATCTCAACAGTAAACTACATCTATTGACTGCAAACAGATGAGAGTAAAACGTGTGTGAAGCTACAGAAAATGTCTTAAACATCTGAAAATTTTTGTTTCATAGTGTTCAATAATGATTTTTTTTGGTGTATTCAATTATTTGAGTGAATAATAACCACCTATTACTAACAGTGCATTCCGTCTAATATGAACATTTTTAACAGACTTCTGACAGTCATTCCTGTTAAACAACTGTTCTACCTGAAAACATTGGGACGAATAGCTTTCTTGCTTCCTTCTCTAATGCATTTTTTTTAAAAACTGAAACTAAACACTTGGCAAGAATTCCAGACTAGCAGGAATGTAATACAGTAAAAAGTTACAAGTTCCTTCTTATAACACATTCCTCCTTGTAACACCATTATTTTGAAGTCCTAACTTTTTCTCCACAAAGGAGAGGCATAAATTTCCTACTTGTAACATCGTAAAGTAAGCTTTAAAATGTTAACATTAAACATAAATTTTACACTGTGACTGACAATCAAGCTAATTAGTCACCTACTGGTTTATACCAAAATTGCAACCGGGGGAAAAAAACCTAATAAACACCCAACAGTACTAATTGTGTTTAAAACTCTATTTGACTTGTCAGTAAAATTTATAATGAAAAAAAAAAGTTAGTGAAGTAGAATAGAGGTCCCGAAAATTTGGTTCCAGTTTATAACATTTTTCCTGCATGAAAAATTGATTTTTTCCTCCTTAATAAACAAGAGGTATGTAAATACTCAAAAAAATATTTGATATTCGTGAATAATTTGGTATTCAATATTCATGAATGATTTGATGTTCAACTCAACATTTCAATTTGATTTTTTCTTTAAAATTATAGCTAGACCTACACCATGTGGGATTCATTCACAAAAATTTTATTGAAAAAATGTAATCTGCATGAGGTTAAGATGATATATTGAGACAGATTAGTTTTTTCACACTCCACACATTGTTTGTATATTTATAAAATAATCATTTATGATTTGAAATTCAAAATAATAATAATTTTTTACATAATATATAAGCAGTAAGATCAACAATTCCGCCCCAATTTTTAAAATTTTTTTTTTAACTTATAATTTTACTGGTTTAAGAAAATGTATTGCCAGTTTTTTTTATTTCCCTTTAATTTATATCTGTTTATTAATGTCCCATGTATATTTCTGTTTTTTTATTTTACTGTATTTTGGATAAATTTTTCCTGTGAAGTGTGAACAGCAAGTTTCACTTTGTGTTGAAATTCAATTTGACAAATATTCAATATTCGTGAGTATCGTGATATTCAACTTGGACGAAGGGAAATAAAACAGTATTAACCGTCGTGACAGGGTGCACCTCAAGTTGCAGTGTGAGCGGCGCGGGGAAATGCGGTGCTTGGGCCGGCAGCAGAGCGAGGAGCGCAAGGCCAGCAAGGAACTGGACAAGAAGATCCGCCTGTGGAGCCAGCAGTACAACAAGGCCATCAAGCTGCTGCTCCTAGGTGCGGCGTCGCTCTCGAGAACCCCCGAACCCACCTTCCCTCTCGGGGAAACACGTTCGTTGCGTCGTGACATCGCCACGCCACCGTTCAAATTCATATTTGTGGGCATACGCCACACTGCTAGAATGCACTGCACGTCACAGAGATAAACCCGAAAACGGAAAAAGAAAGATGAAATACACAAACATACAGAAAAAAAAAGAAGCCAAAATTGGCCATTATTAACTGTCTGTAATTGTTGGAACTGTTTCATCTTTGTCAGCCCACTGTGATACTGTTTTGACTACTTCCTTCCACATAATTCTCTGTGCTGTCCTAAAATTTGACGAAAACTGATTTTGGCTTGTATTCTCTGATTTTTTTTTGTATTCATCTTTCTTTGTCCAGGTATTCTCTATGATCTCACGAAATTTTGAATAAATAAAGTATTTAATTACTACTGGTTATGTGGAGTATACCGTATTTACTCGCATATAGGTCGCGGCAATTTTACCAGATTTGATGGGGAAAAAATGAAGTGCGACCTATATGTGAAGAAAATTTTTTTTTTAAATTTTCGAGGATTTTTTTTTTTGCAATATTTTGCTTTAAAATGCGAAAAAGAAGTTTATATAGGTATAGGCAAGTTTATTTACAATGTACACATACAGCGAAACCCCTTATTTACTTTACCGTTATTTACGTTTTCCCGTTATTTGCACTATTTTCTTCAGGTCCCGTTAAGTTCCCAATACTTTCACGCAAATTACGACTCAAAAATCGAATCCATCCCGCTATTTACGTCACGTAACAACCATAAACAACCAGAAAATACTGTGGGTACTTTAAGAGTAGATAAGATTAGCTAGTAGGCCTAAAAACATCTTGAAAAACGTAACGTTATTAGTCGGCAATGAACATTTTAAATCGCAAAATATACATATTTTATAACATGAAAAGTTGCTTTTATTTCTAAACAAGTAACAATTTCAGCCTAGGCGTGTAAAAGTCCGAGTAATTATAGCAGGAGACAATCTAAAATGCACGAGGGAAAAACGTAAACTCATGAATGTATAAATGTGACTGCTTATAAGTTCTGATACTGTATTTATGTCACAACTTAGCCGAAATACTGGTACGAGACATAAACTTCACAAGATAAAATAAGCGGAGTCTTGGTAACTGTTTTATACGTATTTTATAATTTCGGAAGTATTGTACAGTTGACAAATATTTTTTAAAATAATTTATTTCTGGGGATCTTAATTAATTAATTATTGGTATCAAGACATCAAGATGGACGTAAACTTGAACACGTCACGGCAGCGAGAAAACTGGTGCGTATACCAATAAACTGGTATTAGAACTGGACAAAATTGGTACACGGGAGGTGGAGCTTATATTTTTTTCCGCTAAGCTCGCATCTATTGGCTGGCTGCTGATGCAAGGTCACGAGTCTGGGCGGAGCGTTGAGTGAGTTATACTGTGCATGCGCAGCTGAGTGAACAAAGAGAGCCAGCAGGCACGCCGTAACAGCAGCTGGCCAGCTGATCGAGTACAATGACCTTTCTCCGCGCACGGCACACGGCGCGGTAATGAATTACCGGTGCAACCTATATGGGGGGAATCTTAAATACCAAATTCAAGACCTCAAATTATGGGTGTGACCTATCTGCGATGGCGACTTACATGCGAGTAAATACGGTACTCATATTGACGAACTTACGTTAAAACACGCATAATTTGATTAAGCTCTCATAATTTGCGGCACAGTATTAAGTATTACCTAAGCAGTTTCACTGCAAGACGAATATTAATTTGGAATTGTATTTTTCAAGAAGTCTGCTTTTGTGCCAGGTAAAACAAAACTTTAAGTCGTTCTCTTTGCCTATATGAGAGTTACCACCCCCCCTACTTTTTTTTTTACCTAGGTTCATTTGCTCCTAGCTCTTACAACTCCTAAGGAGCTAAAATGAATGCAAGTAAAACAAACCTGTTAGCTGTGTTGAACATTTCGTTGACATTACTGGTAACTTGTATCATTATCTTGCATTTATACTGACTGACATTTAGATTAATGGCCGTAAATGACTTTTGTCTGGTTATGACTTTCTGTGTTTAAAGCGATGAAAAGGGCATTAAATATAACTTCAAAGGCATTCAAAAGTCATGCCTGATCATTCAAAAATTAAGTATTTTTGTGGATAATTCAATGCACAATCCTAATTGTAGGATAATGTGAGAGTGACAATTAAAATATACTGTAATTAAAAATGTAGTACAGTGTACACATTATTGATTCTCAAGAATGAAAGTAATTGATATAAGTCTGTAATCAAATGAACATTATCTGACAGTAATTTGAAAATGCATACTTTACAGTGAGAAGTATTTAAAAATGAAATATTTACTTGATAATGAGGTACCTTTGGCATAAGGTTGGGTGTAAAAGTGTACCATCATATACAACTAAAAACTCACCTAATCACTTTGTTTTCATTTTATATATTCATTTAATTATTTATGTCTCATAAAATTTAATAATGGCACCTTTTTAATCATGGGGAAAAACTTTTTTTTTTGTTCATCTGTCAGCTCTAGTATTTTAATTATTTGTTCAGTTTTTCTAGTGAGTACCAAGTATGGTATTGAGACTTTTTGGACATGTAAATTTTGTTTCCTTTTATATTTTCTAAAATAAATGTTTAATTTTTAACTAAGCAAATACAATGCGTGAAGAAGGAAGGGTGTTTATTTTGTAATTGCAGCAAAAGTATTCATATACACCAATCATAATAAATACTTAATAAAGAAAATGATACGGTAGGAGAAGTGTGAAAGTATTCATTTGTAGGCTGGATAACAGACAAAATAAAAATCTTCAGTAAAAAGTTCAGACTTGCTCCTGTGCAGAGATTAGATAACATGAATATAATCAATAAAAAGCGAGAGATGAACAAAGACAATTCTCGGACTTCTGTGACTAAACAGTTTATATTTTAAGTTAAGTCAACCAAAACAAGAAATGCATGCAATAAGTTTATAAAGGACCTGGTGATGCAAATCTGACTGAAGAATGATCCTCACTTAACAAAAGCCAAAAACAAGAGTCTATGGGAACTGCAGGATTGAAGACCGAGCAATAAGGGCTTTAGGTTCAACAACTATTTTTCAACTGTCCTACTGCAAAGCCTTGGCGAATTATTCAATTAATGAATAATAAAATATTTAAAAAAACTTTTGAGTGGTAAAATGAAAATCTAACACAACATTTCAACATCCGATTTTTTCTCTTTCAATTATAATGGGAGAAAATATGAAACAAAAAATATATAAACATAATATTTTTTTTTTTCACAAAAAAATGAGTTTGATAGTAACTGTAGTGTGCCAAACATAGTGGTTTTGCATGCTAAACCTGTTGGTGTTTATGAATGCTTTGCCTACCGAGTGCTATAAATCGACAAACTGAATTAACTTATTTTTTATTGAAAAATGGAGTATTTTGTATGTAATGAAATGTAGGACTTAACATACATTTTTTGTTTCTGTGTTAGGACCAGGGGAATCTGGAAAGACAACTATACTCAAACAGATGAAGATCTTGCATATCAAAGGTTTCTCGGACAGGTAAGCAAAGCTGAGACAGATATAGCTACGTACTGAGAATGTCGCAAAAGCAAGACTCATAAGGCCACATGGTTGGTTTGATGAGAGAAGGCAGTGATTTCAAGCATATGGGATGTCAATCTCCACCATCACTGATGTTTCAAATGTTTGCTAACACTCAGGCATGTAACCAGGGGAGGGGGGAGTCCGTAGGGTACGGTCCCTCCCTTCCAGTATTAAAAAAAAAAACAAGCAAAGATAGAATTAGCTACTTATAGATTATTTTAGAAGAATTACTGTAATACTTAGTGGGCTACAATAATGTATTTCCTCCCCATCATAGCCTGACATGCCTCATACACAGAAGCTGAAGCGATTGTGTTTCCAAGTAGCCTGTATTTAAAGCCAGTTTGCACATGTGTTACTTTAAGCATGCCTTTCATACATTGACATGTGTGTTTCATGTATTTAATAACATCAGTATGTGTGTATTTATGACTTGTCTTAAAGAAATCATCAAATAATTGATTTAAGAACAAAGTAAAATATGTAATGTTTCGTTACTCTAACCTGTGGAAGCATCCCTTCCCAGTTCACCAGTGAGGAAATATTCAAAGTCAATTTTTTCACACGATATATTAAACAAGGACCCAATGCCCTTATCTAACCTCTTTTGGTAATGACGCGCCATCTGTTGGCGGCTCCATGATGCAAAGATTTACTTGCCAAGATGTATTATCTTGAGAGGTCTTCGAATTGGATTTATCAAGAGGATTTTTTTGTCACCTTGCAGAGAAGAAAAATTAAACATGTCACTTTCTTGTGTTCATAATAAAGTGCGCTTGTAACTCAGTACACGTGACAGAAGTGAAACTACTTTGGCAATTAAAACCCCGACGCGGAAGTTTATCGTAAGGGTACAGGGCAGAGAGAGAGAAAAGAGAGAAAGAAGTCAAATTTCTAAATAAACATGAATTAAAAAAAATTATTATTCACTTCAAAATAACTGCTCGGAATATCAATAATTATTGATCAATCTATAATGATTAATTAACAATAAATATTACCCACTGTTGAGATACACCATAAAAAAAAACTATGCATATCACTAATTATTCAAACAATTCTGCCATTTGGAACACGCCAAACCTCTGAATGAAATATGAAATTCATCAGGGGCGCAACAACTAAATTTCCAAAAGGGGGCAATATACCTTTTTATAAAGAATCACCGATCCCCCCATTGAAGCGGGGGATCCGGGGGTCCTCCCCCAGGAAAATTTGTATTTCAAAGTGGAATATGGTGCTATTTAAGCAGTTTTATTATCTAAAAATTGATTACACAGCACTTTCTTTGCCCCCGTTTGCCCCTACTTCAAGGTTTCAGAGGGGGGGGGGAGGGGGGGCAAAATACCCTTGCACCCCCCCCCCCCCTGTTGTTGCGCCCCTGAAATTCATAATAGGTAGTGCTATCTATGCGGGAAATGCAGGGACTGTCTCAACAACTCTCTCTGCGCTGCTGGTTGAACAAGGAGGAACGCGAGCATGCTGGTAGCAAACAAAGTTCAAGGCACTCAAAGCTGACTGCGTAGGACACCTACATCTATTTTCTGAAACAAGTGCATGCGTACAATGTCTTATTATTTCGCTCATCTATCCCTGTCATTTCTAATTTTTTTTTGGGTGGGTGATGAATCATCGCATGAGGAGAACGAAAACGAGCCCAGCAACGTATATTGCGTAGTGCTCTCTTTATATCTCTTTGGCGAAGTACCTATTATCTGTACACAACAATGTTTCACAAAAAACATTGTAATGAAATTCGGCCTTTAAATTTTACTTTAATCTACCCAAAGAAGTTTCCTGTCACTTCAATAATAATAACTATGGAATTCAATTGTTTTTCCTTTTCCAGTGAGCGACTTGCCATCGTCTCTCAGATACGACAAAATGTGCACGAGTCCATCTACGATATAGTGAGGAACATGACGCAACTAGACCCACCCATCGATCTGGACGACGACCAGAGTGGAAACAGTGCTGTGTACATACTAGACCTGGGAAAACAGGGTCCACAAAAATTTGATACCGTAAGCTTGAGAAGATTCACTATTTAATTTCTTACTGTTAAACAATTTACTATAGAATACTTTAGCATAAAATGAGTTGATTTTAAGTTTGAATAAACAAGTTATTTATTTATTCATCCACGAAGTAAAGTTTCAGCAAGTTATGTTTTTTAATGAATTAATTGCCACAAAATATAGGTTTTTAAATTTCAATTTTTTTTTTTTCAAATAACAGAAACACATAATGAACTCAAAAGAAATTTCTCTTGACCATTCCGGAAACATAATTTTAAGGCTTTTGCAGTCATTATCATTGGCTTTCTGGCGATGTCAGTACTAACGTTTTTGCTGACAATGCAGTTAACTACTGAGCATTAGACTACTGACTACTGAGAAGCAACCAAAACTTCAGAGCGCTAGCCTGAAGATGGCACCCGAAAATTCCAGCAGAAACTCTGGACTTTCTGTACGACATCGATGCACTAAAATTCAAACGTCAATTTCTTTAAGAATATAGCTGAGAGCTTAGTTTATTTCCATTTATTTTATTTTGTCAATCTACTTGAAAGTTTGCCAAGAAAAAGCTGGGCATATATATATAACTAGAATGATACAGCTAATTTTAGTTAACACTTAACAATATGCTCATCACTTCCCTCACGTACAGGGTTGATATTGCATGCAACATCGTGAGTCAAATGATGACAGTAAAAATTTTATGCGTGGAAGTTCTGAAACAAAATTAATTATGTAGTTATTATTTAGGCAAATATTTCTAGTTAGAGTAAAGAAAGAGTTCAATTAACTATAAGCCAGATTTCTGGTGCCCACATACAGTCAATTTATTGGAATAAATCTTCTCAGTGGCTGCTGCAGTCGCGACAAGTCAGTTTTACAACTCAAGAGAACTATCATTCGAGATTTATTTTCCCCCAGGAATCACTGTAAGTTCGAGACCTTCACTGTGTGTCAGATAAACTATGGTACAACACAATTGTGAAAGATGCACGGATGTCAAGTGCAGAGTTTTACGCACAGTAAAATTAATGTGATCCACAAAAATAAAAATAAAAACCACAAAGAACACAATTTTTTTTGTTTTGCTTTGTAAATTCTCAGTAATGCTTTTGGAACTCTGAGGAAACTTGGCTTCTCTGGCCCGTGCTTGACTCACACTCGCGACTGATCTCCGTTTCAGCAATACTTCGACCACGTGCAGATCCTTTGGGGAGACAGCGGAGTGCAGGAGTGCTACAGGCGGTCCAGCGAGTTCCAGCTGATCAGCAGTGCCAAGTAGTGAGTTAACACATCAGCGTCTGACCTGCCCCTTACTGTCGTTGGCCCACAGTAAACTGAGCACGTATGGAAAAAAAAATAATTTAGTAAATCTCTGATTTCATAACTCTGAACATGTTACAGTATCCAGTTGAAGAAACAGCAATTTACTAAAATGAGTATACTGAAAAATCTAATATTTCGAGATTTTAACACTATTATACTGCGGTGTCGAAATATTCATGTTAAAATTATTGAATTTTCATGGCTAATATACTGACCCGGTCAATCATTTTTTGTTGCCCCCTTGTGCAAGAATACCACGGTTTCACACCTCCTGAGCCTGCTGTATGTTGTCGGTGCATGTGGATGAGTGTTGTGATGGGATGTTGCAGTTTCCTGGACCGGATCGACAAAGTGAGGTTACCGGGGTACAATCCTTCCGACCAGGTGCAGTATCCAAACAGTTGCTACTTTTATTAAAATAAGTGTTCATTGAGATTAACCAAAATTACACAATTTTTAAAATTTCTTTTTTAATTTACTGGGCTTATCAACACCTCCGTTGTTATGATGTTAGGCTAATATCACAATAAAAAATGCCACACACATTCATGCCTAACCCGAGATTCTCACCCATAACTCCTTTCACTGATGTTTGTGCTTCAAACAACTGCACTACAGAGGTTCGGCACTCCACAAGTCACAAATTGATATGATTTATCTTAAATTAGTAGCAAGATACTTCCAAGAACGTTAATAGATGGCTGCATCATTCAGCTTTATGATATTCGTTTAATTTTGTCCAGGTAGCATGTGTCATCCAGTTTCAAAATTACGATGGTGCTCAATGATTGTGTGATAGTATAGCAGCATTATATTCTAATATGGCTGAGACAGCAACCCAAAGATGGGATTATATATTGGTGGAGGTTACGTTGAGGTATAGAAATAATTTTGAAGTGATTATCCCTGTTAGTTATTTTTTAATTATCTTTCCTGACTTACTTAATGGACCTGCCTATTCAGAGGTGTAGATGGGTAAATGAGGTCCACCTTTGCTGGTGCTTCTAGCACAGAATCGCCTCTAAGTGCAAGACGTATATTTGAGTGGTAACCCTAACATTAGCTGTATCTGAATACACAGGGATGCGTCCATAGCACACACATCCTACATCCCTTAGCAAACGTAGCCACAATGTGAAGGACACATTTCTAATGAATGGACAGTATTTAAATACTTTTACTGCTATCATCACCTGTTGACCTTTGGTCATACTAATGTGCACGTAGCCATTTTGAGTCGTGATATCTACGAATATTCAGCAAAACTTAAATAACAAACACCAATTTTAAAAATTTATTTTAGTGTGACTGTTATAAATGTAAACGATCAAAATTAAAATTTTGTTATGAATCTAAAAATATTACAAATACTTATAATTAGAATTAAATACCCTTGTGAATTTAAGTTAGCTTATCTGTAATTTTTATTTCGGTTTTTGTCTCTCTTTGAGTTAATACTTACACTTATAACATTTTAAACAAATCTAATGTCGAAAATCTAAAGTAATATTATATACAAACAAAATAAAACACAATACCAAAGCTAATGGATGTAGGGATGCATTAGTGTATGCGAGTGTCGCATCCCTAGAAACCTAGATTTCAGTGGATGCATATAGGGATGCAGATGCATCCCTTGTGAGAATTCGGAAGCAATGCAAAGATGACCGCGTCCACTACGATGCAATTATAGTGGATTCTTTAGCTAAGGGATCCATTAGGGTAGTATTCGGATGCAGCTATTATACGGCAGAGAAATTAAGATAAAGGTGTACTGCAAGTCCGTTGAGTGCATTCAAGAATCTTTACCCGGTGATTCATTCCTAAACCATATTTTTATTTATTTTTAATTTTCAGAATTTTTCCATGACAAACTGTGCAAAACTGCAATAAATCAAATGGTGCAATCTTAATTTAGTATCTTTCAACAAGGAAAAAAAAAAAAAAAAAAAAAAAAAAATATCTTTCACAAAGTAAATATTTCCCCATTATTTTGATTGTATCATAGATAGACTGTAATTCCTAAATCATCTTCCATAAAAGATCTGGGTATAATTTTTGACTCAAAATTATATTTTCATCTGTCTATAGACCACTTAATTTATAGTTCAAGAAGAACTATATGTTTAATCAAATATATCATCTTTTATTCTACTAATCCTGATTCCATTCTTTCTCTGTATTTTTCTTTAATTAGGTCCAAATTAGAATATTGTTCAATAATTTGGAATTAATTCTTTCAATTCATCTGATTATGTTAAAATTGAGTCCATTCAAAAGAAAATAGTAAAACTTATAAATTTATTTAGTTCCTCTAGTTGATCGTAGAGCATTACTTGATTCTCTCTTCATTAAAAAATTGTTATATCTCTAAAATTGATTGTAATAATATTCTTGACAACATTGGATTCAGTTACCCAATTTCTCAGGTGCCTAAAGTTTTTACCTTTTGTACTTTTGTACTCTGCAAACAAAATGATATCTATAGACTAATTTATAAGTATAACACGCTTGATAATTCTGTTTAAATAGTTATGACCACACTTCACATATAATTTCTTTGTTTACTATTAACTTCTAGATTTATAACTTAACATTCCAGTGTTAACATTTCTGTTGTTTTATTATTGTGTCCAATTATGTTAATTTTTTTTGTTGGAATACTCTATTGTGTGTCTGTTTTGTTCTTTGTGTTTTGTTCCTTATTGTATGTATGTATTATTGTTTGTTTTATTAATATAATATTTTTTGTTGTGCATACCCTTGATAGTGTGTTGGTCCGCATGTGACAAACTGTAAATAATTAAATAAATACATAATACATAATGTGCCAAATCATTAAACAACATGGAAACCATTCCCTTGTAGCACAGACTACAAAATACTGAAGATACTATATCCTGTAACTTTGGTTCTCACCGTAAAAAAATTCCTGATCATTAAAACTAAATTTTATTCTACAATTTTCTTTGAAAAAACTCTGGGTCATATAAACAACGCCTAAAAAGATATTTTAGGCTAGCAGTTTATCGTAATTACAGTAAAAGGCAGTAGAGTTCAATCTACTTTCACTAAAGTATCTTTCACTGCAGTAAAACTTGCAGTCACAAAAACATTGTGGGTGATCAATTAAATGCAAGCAAAACAATTACTTCAATGCCTGTGAATGCTAACGTCATTTGGTGAATCTGAATCTACAAATGAGGTTTTTTCACATTTGTAATTAATTTTTTTAAGAGTTATGATACCTAGCTTGTGTGACAAAAATTAAATAATATAGCTATAGACCAAAATATATAACTTTAAGTATAAATCAATCTTAATACAAAGGCAGATACCTAATTAAAAATAACCAATATCTAGGTGTTTTCATTTTAATTATATTTCAGAGTTAGGTACTGCACCAATTATGTTAAAAAAAGATGTGTGAACAACTTGATAATTGATGGTGGGCAATCTAGCACTTCTCACTTCTTGCTGATAATCTTATCAACTGTTTGAGCAGCCAGTAGTCCAACCAATTGAAGCATGTACATAGTGGTGATAAAAGATAGAACAATATCTTGACCACGGCACACCCTGTTAGCATAAACAGCACGAGTCAAGTCGTGCCGAGAATTTCAGTCCGTATTCGTGACAGGTAACCAACTAAAAGTATTTGCATTGACTCTAAAATAACATTCATAAAGTACTGCACAAACTAAATTTTGGGGGAGAAAAAAAAAGAAAAATAGGTACCACTATAGGTTGTGTAACTGCACTGTGGGTGGGAAAGATGGTAATAACAATTATTAATTAGATACTACAGTTAAAAATGTTTTATTTGGTTAACAAATATGTCATAGCAAATGTGGACATATACTAGTAATTTTTCTATCACTAAGAAATCTTGCATAATTTAGTTTTATATATATATATATATATATATATATATATATATATATATATATTTGTGCTTAAATATTATTTTTACAAATTTATGAGTGTTAAGACTAAGATTCATGCTTTTTCCGAATTCGTCAATCAGTCAAGAGGGAACTTTCAATTTGTAGGTTTGGTGTTATTAGATTTTAAGTTATGTTAATTAGATACACTGCTGATACAGCAGAGTTGTACACACGCCAGCGTATCACAATAAACATGGTCATAGTAAACAGTAAATATGGCTAAAACAAAAAGGATGTTTAAGTAAAGTTAAATGAGCTGTGTACCATGCTACTGAAATTACTAGGTACATTAAAATTAATTTTTTTTTTTTTTTTTTTTTTTTAAGAATTGGAAGTGATTTATTTTAATGATTGAATGAATGACTGAATAAATGCTTAAAGGTTCATGGAAAGCTGGTTAATTAGCGATGGTTGGAGCATTGACAGGACGCCTGATCAGGAGAGAGGAGAATTCACTGAGGGGGAGGGAAGTGAGAGTTTCCTTCTTATGAAAAATCCAGGTTCGATTCTTGCCACGGAGGCAAATGATCTGACCACTCAACCACCTTGGCTTCTTCATTTCTATGTCTTCATAAAATTGTTACCAACTAACATCTACAATTTTATGAACATACATACACACACTATATATACAGAGGTGCCCCCCCCCCCCCCAAACACTATGACTCAACCCCCCCCCCCCCTAACCTAATGATGCGCCCCCCCCCCCTCCCCCGAAATTTTTAATGCCATTTTCTCAATGATTTACTCAATTATTTTATAATATTATACTTTTTTAGTATTATATTTTATCAAATTTTGCATTAATTAAAACTGATTTTCTAATAATAGTTCTGGTCATATCAGGTAATATTTCCATCCTGAACCGACAGATGCCAAACTACTTTTGTTGAGGAAAGTGCGGGGTTGCCAATTTGATTTACAAGATCCCTTTCAATTATCAAAGCACCAGAAACGTATTTTCACATTAGAAGCTATGATTATGTAAATAATATATACATTTTTCTTGTCTTTTAACCACAACCCCCCCCCCCCCCCCCTGAAATTTTAATGACGCAGTCTGCGTCGTTACCCCCCCTTGTGGGCACCCCTGATACACACACACACACACACACACACATATATAAACTACTTGGGATTAAAATTTTCTAATAAATTATTATTTTCACATTTTTTAAACACATTTGAAAATTAAATTTTTAGGTGTCTATAGAATTTTGAACATTAATTTCGTACAAATAATCATAATGGTTTTCAATTTCATTTATTGGGAGAAATGGCCTTGCGAAATTTATGAATTCTATCATCACTCATTCTTTAAGTACAAACTTGATAATTACACATAAATTTTTTTTGCATAATTATTAAGAACACTAAATATATCACTTGGTTAAGAATGTTCCTACCTATATGTAAACTTTTTCCAAAATGTGTACAGATAAATTATGATAAATTGTGGAATCCATTCATATAAAATACAAAAATGTATTTTTAACAACATGAAAAATGGAAATGAAGTTGAATTTACTACCTATGGAAAAAGTAGGAAGTAATTTAAAACTAAAAATTCACTCAATTTTACAAGCAAATTAGAATGCAATGCATTTTAGGAATTTATTCTCAAAATTATATATTTGAGTTTCTGACATGTATATTGATTCAACCCTAGATTTGAAATGGTTATGCTAAGTGCACTTCCCTCCGTACACCTTTCAAACTGGACTTGTACATAAATATCTCAACAGTAAACTACATCTATTGACTGCAAACAGATGAGAGTAAAACGTGTGTGAAGCTACAGAAAATGTCTTAAACATCTGAAAATTTTTGTTTCATAGTGTTCAATAATGATTTTTTTTGGTGTATTCAATTATTTGAGTGAATAATAACCACCTATTACTAACAGTGCATTCCGTCTAATATGAACATTTTTAACAGACTTCTGACAGTCATTCCTGTTAAACAACTGTTCTACCTGAAAACATTGGGACGAATAGCTTTCTTGCTTCCTTCTCTAATGCATTTTTTTTAAAAACTGAAACTAAACACTTGGCAAGAATTCCAGACTAGCAGGAATGTAATACAGTAAAAAGTTACAAGTTCCTTCTTATAACACATTCCTCCTTGTAACACCATTATTTTGAAGTCCTAACTTTTTCTCCACAAAGGAGAGGCATAAATTTCCTACTTGTAACATCGTAAAGTAAGCTTTAAAATGTTAACATTAAACATAAATTTTACACTGTGACTGACAATCAAGCTAATTAGTCACCTACTGGTTTATACCAAAATTGCAACCGGGGGAAAAAAACCTAATAAACACCCAACAGTACTAATTGTGTTTAAAACTCTATTTGACTTGTCAGTAAAATTTATAATGAAAAAAAAAAGTTAGTGAAGTAGAATAGAGGTCCCGAAAATTTGGTTCCAGTTTATAACATTTTTCCTGCATGAAAAATTGATTTTTTCCTCCTTAATAAACAAGAGGTATGTAAATACTCAAAAAAATATTTGATATTCGTGAATAATTTGGTATTCAATATTCATGAATGATTTGATGTTCAACTCAACATTTCAATTTGATTTTTTCTTTAAAATTATAGCTAGACCTACACCATGTGGGATTCATTCACAAAAATTTTATTGAAAAAATGTAATCTGCATGAGGTTAAGATGATATATTGAGACAGATTAGTTTTTTCACACTCCACACATTGTTTGTATATTTATAAAATAATCATTTATGATTTGAAATTCAAAATAATAATAATTTTTTACATAATATATAAGCAGTAAGATCAACAATTCCGCCCCAATTTTTAAAATTTTTTTTTTAACTTATAATTTTACTGGTTTAAGAAAATGTATTGCCAGTTTTTTTTATTTCCCTTTAATTTATATCTGTTTATTAATGTCCCATGTATATTTCTGTTTTTTTATTTTACTGTATTTTGGATAAATTTTTCCTGTGAAGTGTGAACAGCAAGTTTCACTTTGTGTTGAAATTCAATTTGACAAATATTCAATATTCGTGAGTATCGTGATATTCAACTTGGACGAAGGGAAATAAAACAGTATTAACCGTCGTGACAGGGTGCACCTCAAGTTGCAGTGTGAGCGGCGCGGGGAAATGCGGTGCTTGGGCCGGCAGCAGAGCGAGGAGCGCAAGGCCAGCAAGGAACTGGACAAGAAGATCCGCCTGTGGAGCCAGCAGTACAACAAGGCCATCAAGCTGCTGCTCCTAGGTGCGGCGTCGCTCTCGAGAACCCCCGAACCCACCTTCCCTCTCGGGGAAACACGTTCGTTGCGTCGTGACATCGCCACGCCACCGTTCAAATTCATATTTGTGGGCATACGCCACACTGCTAGAATGCACTGCACGTCACAGAGATAAACCCGAAAACGGAAAAAGAAAGATGAAATACACAAACATACAGAAAAAAAAAGAAGCCAAAATTGGCCATTATTAACTGTCTGTAATTGTTGGAACTGTTTCATCTTTGTCAGCCCACTGTGATACTGTTTTGACTACTTCCTTCCACATAATTCTCTGTGCTGTCCTAAAATTTGACGAAAACTGATTTTGGCTTGTATTCTCTGATTTTTTTTTGTATTCATCTTTCTTTGTCCAGGTATTCTCTATGATCTCACGAAATTTTGAATAAATAAAGTATTTAATTACTACTGGTTATGTGGAGTATACCGTATTTACTCGCATATAGGTCGCGGCAATTTTACCAGATTTGATGGGGAAAAAATGAAGTGCGACCTATATGTGAAGAAAATTTTTTTTTTAAATTTTCGAGGATTTTTTTTTTTGCAATATTTTGCTTTAAAATGCGAAAAAGAAGTTTATATAGGTATAGGCAAGTTTATTTACAATGTACACATACAGCGAAACCCCTTATTTACTTTACCGTTATTTACGTTTTCCCGTTATTTGCACTATTTTCTTCAGGTCCCGTTAAGTTCCCAATACTTTCACGCAAATTACGACTCAAAAATCGAATCCATCCCGCTATTTACGTCACGTAACAACCATAAACAACCAGAAAATACTGTGGGTACTTTAAGAGTAGATAAGATTAGCTAGTAGGCCTAAAAACATCTTGAAAAACGTAACGTTATTAGTCGGCAATGAACATTTTAAATCGCAAAATATACATATTTTATAACATGAAAAGTTGCTTTTATTTCTAAACAAGTAACAATTTCAGCCTAGGCGTGTAAAAGTCCGAGTAATTATAGCAGGAGACAATCTAAAATGCACGAGGGAAAAACGTAAACTCATGAATGTATAAATGTGACTGCTTATAAGTTCTGATACTGTATTTATGTCACAACTTAGCCGAAATACTGGTACGAGACATAAACTTCACAAGATAAAATAAGCGGAGTCTTGGTAACTGTTTTATACGTATTTTATAATTTCGGAAGTATTGTACAGTTGACAAATATTTTTTAAAATAATTTATTTCTGGGGATCTTAATTAATTAATTATTGGTATCAAGACATCAAGATGGACGTAAACTTGAACACGTCACGGCAGCGAGAAAACTGGTGCGTATACCAATAAACTGGTATTAGAACTGGACAAAATTGGTACACGGGAGGTGGAGCTTATATTTTTTTCCGCTAAGCTCGCATCTATTGGCTGGCTGCTGATGCAAGGTCACGAGTCTGGGCGGAGCGTTGAGTGAGTTATACTGTGCATGCGCAGCTGAGTGAACAAAGAGAGCCAGCAGGCACGCCGTAACAGCAGCTGGCCAGCTGATCGAGTACAATGACCTTTCTCCGCGCACGGCACACGGCGCGGTAATGAATTACCGGTGCAACCTATATGGGGGGAATCTTAAATACCAAATTCAAGACCTCAAATTATGGGTGTGACCTATCTGCGATGGCGACTTACATGCGAGTAAATACGGTACTCATATTGACGAACTTACGTTAAAACACGCATAATTTGATTAAGCTCTCATAATTTGCGGCACAGTATTAAGTATTACCTAAGCAGTTTCACTGCAAGACGAATATTAATTTGGAATTGTATTTTTCAAGAAGTCTGCTTTTGTGCCAGGTAAAACAAAACTTTAAGTCGTTCTCTTTGCCTATATGAGAGTTACCACCCCCCCTACTTTTTTTTTTACCTAGGTTCATTTGCTCCTAGCTCTTACAACTCCTAAGGAGCTAAAATGAATGCAAGTAAAACAAACCTGTTAGCTGTGTTGAACATTTCGTTGACATTACTGGTAACTTGTATCATTATCTTGCATTTATACTGACTGACATTTAGATTAATGGCCGTAAATGACTTTTGTCTGGTTATGACTTTCTGTGTTTAAAGCGATGAAAAGGGCATTAAATATAACTTCAAAGGCATTCAAAAGTCATGCCTGATCATTCAAAAATTAAGTATTTTTGTGGATAATTCAATGCACAATCCTAATTGTAGGATAATGTGAGAGTGACAATTAAAATATACTGTAATTAAAAATGTAGTACAGTGTACACATTATTGATTCTCAAGAATGAAAGTAATTGATATAAGTCTGTAATCAAATGAACATTATCTGACAGTAATTTGAAAATGCATACTTTACAGTGAGAAGTATTTAAAAATGAAATATTTACTTGATAATGAGGTACCTTTGGCATAAGGTTGGGTGTAAAAGTGTACCATCATATACAACTAAAAACTCACCTAATCACTTTGTTTTCATTTTATATATTCATTTAATTATTTATGTCTCATAAAATTTAATAATGGCACCTTTTTAATCATGGGGAAAAACTTTTTTTTTTGTTCATCTGTCAGCTCTAGTATTTTAATTATTTGTTCAGTTTTTCTAGTGAGTACCAAGTATGGTATTGAGACTTTTTGGACATGTAAATTTTGTTTCCTTTTATATTTTCTAAAATAAATGTTTAATTTTTAACTAAGCAAATACAATGCGTGAAGAAGGAAGGGTGTTTATTTTGTAATTGCAGCAAAAGTATTCATATACACCAATCATAATAAATACTTAATAAAGAAAATGATACGGTAGGAGAAGTGTGAAAGTATTCATTTGTAGGCTGGATAACAGACAAAATAAAAATCTTCAGTAAAAAGTTCAGACTTGCTCCTGTGCAGAGATTAGATAACATGAATATAATCAATAAAAAGCGAGAGATGAACAAAGACAATTCTCGGACTTCTGTGACTAAACAGTTTATATTTTAAGTTAAGTCAACCAAAACAAGAAATGCATGCAATAAGTTTATAAAGGACCTGGTGATGCAAATCTGACTGAAGAATGATCCTCACTTAACAAAAGCCAAAAACAAGAGTCTATGGGAACTGCAGGATTGAAGACCGAGCAATAAGGGCTTTAGGTTCAACAACTATTTTTCAACTGTCCTACTGCAAAGCCTTGGCGAATTATTCAATTAATGAATAATAAAATATTTAAAAAAACTTTTGAGTGGTAAAATGAAAATCTAACACAACATTTCAACATCCGATTTTTTCTCTTTCAATTATAATGGGAGAAAATATGAAACAAAAAATATATAAACATAATATTTTTTTTTTTCACAAAAAAATGAGTTTGATAGTAACTGTAGTGTGCCAAACATAGTGGTTTTGCATGCTAAACCTGTTGGTGTTTATGAATGCTTTGCCTACCGAGTGCTATAAATCGACAAACTGAATTAACTTATTTTTTATTGAAAAATGGAGTATTTTGTATGTAATGAAATGTAGGACTTAACATACATTTTTTGTTTCTGTGTTAGGACCAGGGGAATCTGGAAAGACAACTATACTCAAACAGATGAAGATCTTGCATATCAAAGGTTTCTCGGACAGGTAAGCAAAGCTGAGACAGATATAGCTACGTACTGAGAATGTCGCAAAAGCAAGACTCATAAGGCCACATGGTTGGTTTGATGAGAGAAGGCAGTGATTTCAAGCATATGGGATGTCAATCTCCACCATCACTGATGTTTCAAATGTTTGCTAACACTCAGGCATGTAACCAGGGGAGGGGGGAGTCCGTAGGGTACGGTCCCTCCCTTCCAGTATTAAAAAAAAAAACAAGCAAAGATAGAATTAGCTACTTATAGATTATTTTAGAAGAATTACTGTAATACTTAGTGGGCTACAATAATGTATTTCCTCCCCATCATAGCCTGACATGCCTCATACACAGAAGCTGAAGCGATTGTGTTTCCAAGTAGCCTGTATTTAAAGCCAGTTTGCACATGTGTTACTTTAAGCATGCCTTTCATACATTGACATGTGTGTTTCATGTATTTAATAACATCAGTATGTGTGTATTTATGACTTGTCTTAAAGAAATCATCAAATAATTGATTTAAGAACAAAGTAAAATATGTAATGTTTCGTTACTCTAACCTGTGGAAGCATCCCTTCCCAGTTCACCAGTGAGGAAATATTCAAAGTCAATTTTTTCACACGATATATTAAACAAGGACCCAATGCCCTTATCTAACCTCTTTTGGTAATGACGCGCCATCTGTTGGCGGCTCCATGATGCAAAGATTTACTTGCCAAGATGTATTATCTTGAGAGGTCTTCGAATTGGATTTATCAAGAGGATTTTTTTGTCACCTTGCAGAGAAGAAAAATTAAACATGTCACTTTCTTGTGTTCATAATAAAGTGCGCTTGTAACTCAGTACACGTGACAGAAGTGAAACTACTTTGGCAATTAAAACCCCGACGCGGAAGTTTATCGTAAGGGTACAGGGCAGAGAGAGAGAAAAGAGAGAAAGAAGTCAAATTTCTAAATAAACATGAATTAAAAAAAATTATTATTCACTTCAAAATAACTGCTCGGAATATCAATAATTATTGATCAATCTATAATGATTAATTAACAATAAATATTACCCACTGTTGAGATACACCATAAAAAAAAACTATGCATATCACTAATTATTCAAACAATTCTGCCATTTGGAACACGCCAAACCTCTGAATGAAATATGAAATTCATCAGGGGCGCAACAACTAAATTTCCAAAAGGGGGCAATATACCTTTTTATAAAGAATCACCGATCCCCCCATTGAAGCGGGGGATCCGGGGGTCCTCCCCCAGGAAAATTTGTATTTCAAAGTGGAATATGGTGCTATTTAAGCAGTTTTATTATCTAAAAATTGATTACACAGCACTTTCTTTGCCCCCGTTTGCCCCTACTTCAAGGTTTCAGAGGGGGGGGGGGAGGGGGGGCAAAATACCCTTGCACCCCCCCCCCCCCTGTTGTTGCGCCCCTGAAATTCATAATAGGTAGTGCTATCTATGCGGGAAATGCAGGGACTGTCTCAACAACTCTCTCTGCGCTGCTGGTTGAACAAGGAGGAACGCGAGCATGCTGGTAGCAAACAAAGTTCAAGGCACTCAAAGCTGACTGCGTAGGACACCTACATCTATTTTCTGAAACAAGTGCATGCGTACAATGTCTTATTATTTCGCTCATCTATCCCTGTCATTTCTAATTTTTTTTTGGGTGGGTGATGAATCATCGCATGAGGAGAACGAAAACGAGCCCAGCAACGTATATTGCGTAGTGCTCTCTTTATATCTCTTTGGCGAAGTACCTATTATCTGTACACAACAATGTTTCACAAAAAACATTGTAATGAAATTCGGCCTTTAAATTTTACTTTAATCTACCCAAAGAAGTTTCCTGTCACTTCAATAATAATAACTATGGAATTCAATTGTTTTTCCTTTTCCAGTGAGCGACTTGCCATCGTCTCTCAGATACGACAAAATGTGCACGAGTCCATCTACGATATAGTGAGGAACATGACGCAACTAGACCCACCCATCGATCTGGACGACGACCAGAGTGGAAACAGTGCTGTGTACATACTAGACCTGGGAAAACAGGGTCCACAAAAATTTGATACCGTAAGCTTGAGAAGATTCACTATTTAATTTCTTACTGTTAAACAATTTACTATAGAATACTTTAGCATAAAATGAGTTGATTTTAAGTTTGAATAAACAAGTTATTTATTTATTCATCCACGAAGTAAAGTTTCAGCAAGTTATGTTTTTTAATGAATTAATTGCCACAAAATATAGGTTTTTAAATTTCAATTTTTTTTTTTTCAAATAACAGAAACACATAATGAACTCAAAAGAAATTTCTCTTGACCATTCCGGAAACATAATTTTAAGGCTTTTGCAGTCATTATCATTGGCTTTCTGGCGATGTCAGTACTAACGTTTTTGCTGACAATGCAGTTAACTACTGAGCATTAGACTACTGACTACTGAGAAGCAACCAAAACTTCAGAGCGCTAGCCTGAAGATGGCACCCGAAAATTCCAGCAGAAACTCTGGACTTTCTGTACGACATCGATGCACTAAAATTCAAACGTCAATTTCTTTAAGAATATAGCTGAGAGCTTAGTTTATTTCCATTTATTTTATTTTGTCAATCTACTTGAAAGTTTGCCAAGAAAAAGCTGGGCATATATATATAACTAGAATGATACAGCTAATTTTAGTTAACACTTAACAATATGCTCATCACTTCCCTCACGTACAGGGTTGATATTGCATGCAACATCGTGAGTCAAATGATGACAGTAAAAATTTTATGCGTGGAAGTTCTGAAACAAAATTAATTATGTAGTTATTATTTAGGCAAATATTTCTAGTTAGAGTAAAGAAAGAGTTCAATTAACTATAAGCCAGATTTCTGGTGCCCACATACAGTCAATTTATTGGAATAAATCTTCTCAGTGGCTGCTGCAGTCGCGACAAGTCAGTTTTACAACTCAAGAGAACTATCATTCGAGATTTATTTTCCCCCAGGAATCACTGTAAGTTCGAGACCTTCACTGTGTGTCAGATAAACTATGGTACAACACAATTGTGAAAGATGCACGGATGTCAAGTGCAGAGTTTTACGCACAGTAAAATTAATGTGATCCACAAAAATAAAAATAAAAACCACAAAGAACACAATTTTTTTTGTTTTGCTTTGTAAATTCTCAGTAATGCTTTTGGAACTCTGAGGAAACTTGGCTTCTCTGGCCCGTGCTTGACTCACACTCGCGACTGATCTCCGTTTCAGCAATACTTCGACCACGTGCAGATCCTTTGGGGAGACAGCGGAGTGCAGGAGTGCTACAGGCGGTCCAGCGAGTTCCAGCTGATCAGCAGTGCCAAGTAGTGAGTTAACACATCAGCGTCTGACCTGCCCCTTACTGTCGTTGGCCCACAGTAAACTGAGCACGTATGGAAAAAAAAATAATTTAGTAAATCTCTGATTTCATAACTCTGAACATGTTACAGTATCCAGTTGAAGAAACAGCAATTTACTAAAATGAGTATACTGAAAAATCTAATATTTCGAGATTTTAACACTATTATACTGCGGTGTCGAAATATTCATGTTAAAATTATTGAATTTTCATGGCTAATATACTGACCCGGTCAATCATTTTTTGTTGCCCCCTTGTGCAAGAATACCACGGTTTCACACCTCCTGAGCCTGCTGTATGTTGTCGGTGCATGTGGATGAGTGTTGTGATGGGATGTTGCAGTTTCCTGGACCGGATCGACAAAGTGAGGTTACCGGGGTACAATCCTTCCGACCAGGTGCAGTATCCAAACAGTTGCTACTTTTATTAAAATAAGTGTTCATTGAGATTAACCAAAATTACACAATTTTTAAAATTTCTTTTTTAATTTACTGGGCTTATCAACACCTCCGTTGTTATGATGTTAGGCTAATATCACAATAAAAAATGCCACACACATTCATGCCTAACCCGAGATTCTCACCCATAACTCCTTTCACTGATGTTTGTGCTTCAAACAACTGCACTACAGAGGTTCGGCACTCCACAAGTCACAAATTGATATGATTTATCTTAAATTAGTAGCAAGATACTTCCAAGAACGTTAATAGATGGCTGCATCATTCAGCTTTATGATATTCGTTTAATTTTGTCCAGGTAGCATGTGTCATCCAGTTTCAAAATTACGATGGTGCTCAATGATTGTGTGATAGTATAGCAGCATTATATTCTAATATGGCTGAGACAGCAACCCAAAGATGGGATTATATATTGGTGGAGGTTACGTTGAGGTATAGAAATAATTTTGAAGTGATTATCCCTGTTAGTTATTTTTTAATTATCTTTCCTGACTTACTTAATGGACCTGCCTATTCAGAGGTGTAGATGGGTAAATGAGGTCCACCTTTGCTGGTGCTTCTAGCACAGAATCGCCTCTAAGTGCAAGACGTATATTTGAGTGGTAACCCTAACATTAGCTGTATCTGAATACACAGGGATGCGTCCATAGCACACACATCCTACATCCCTTAGCAAACGTAGCCACAATGTGAAGGACACATTTCTAATGAATGGACAGTATTTAAATACTTTTACTGCTATCATCACCTGTTGACCTTTGGTCATACTAATGTGCACGTAGCCATTTTGAGTCGTGATATCTACGAATATTCAGCAAAACTTAAATAACAAACACCAATTTTAAAAATTTATTTTAGTGTGACTGTTATAAATGTAAACGATCAAAATTAAAATTTTGTTATGAATCTAAAAATATTACAAATACTTATAATTAGAATTAAATACCCTTGTGAATTTAAGTTAGCTTATCTGTAATTTTTATTTCGGTTTTTGTCTCTCTTTGAGTTAATACTTACACTTATAACATTTTAAACAAATCTAATGTCGAAAATCTAAAGTAATATTATATACAAACAAAATAAAACACAATACCAAAGCTAATGGATGTAGGGATGCATTAGTGTATGCGAGTGTCGCATCCCTAGAAACCTAGATTTCAGTGGATGCATATAGGGATGCAGATGCATCCCTTGTGAGAATTCGGAAGCAATGCAAAGATGACCGCGTCCACTACGATGCAATTATAGTGGATTCTTTAGCTAAGGGATCCATTAGGGTAGTATTCGGATGCAGCTATTATACGGCAGAGAAATTAAGATAAAGGTGTACTGCAAGTCCGTTGAGTGCATTCAAGAATCTTTACCCGGTGATTCATTCCTAAAAATGATTCTGAAAACATACATTTGAGCAATTTTCACTCCTCCAAGAATACTATTTAAAAACTAAATACGGAAACAGCATCCATGAGACAAGACAATGTGTGCGCTGTTCGAAAATGGTGACAGTTCTCTTCCCGTGCCAGGACATCCTGCACAGCAGGAAGAGAACTACCGGCATCCAGAAGATAGAGTTCACCGTGAAAGTCCCCGCGTCGTACGGCGGGGGTTCACAGACTTTCTGGATGTTCGACGTGGGAGGTCAGAGGGGTGAACGGCACAAGTGGATCCAGGTACTCGGGTCAGCCTCAATCTGATCTGCAGCCTATCCTCAGTCAGTTTGACAGGATGCAAGGGTGCAAACCTGTAAGATTCTCCCGCAGAAATTTGCAGACGTGGGGGGAACCCGTCTGGCCAGAGAGTTTTGCGCTTGGGGTGAACCGACTCAAGTCATCTCTGGATAGGGTGCTTGTTTGTTGTACGATTCCCATAGTTTGGCCTAAATGCAAGCAATCAGCAGAAAACTATAATGTATACAGGAAGTTTTCCAGTCACCCTTTTGCAAGCTCAAGAGGGCCTCCCTCAGTGAAGGGCTTCTTAATTCCACCGAAGGAGCCCAGGCGTCCCGAAATCTACGCCCTTGAAAGGATGTGTGAGGTGAAATTTAAATGAGGACTAAGCAACAATGAGACAAAGACTTGATAGTAAACAGGAATACCATATGAACCCCCCCCCCCCCCACATTGTATTGTGACCCATTGTGAAACAACCCAGTTAAAAATTCCTGCCCAAAAATTTAGTAACTCCTGCAGAAAACTATGAGAGAACGAGAATTCCATGGTGGGTACAACCACTTGGCAAAGGTTCAGCTGTTACTTCACGTGAATCACCAAAATATTTTGTTGTGACTTCATGCTCATTAATTATGAGTCATTCCAAGGAGTTGAGATCAAATTATACCACTACCCTTGCCTAGTCCCACATAAATAAGACATGAGCGATTATGACCTCAATGGAAAAATTGATACAGTAGTTTTCTTGATTAACCGGTTAATGTGGATCTCGGAAAATTCGGATAAGCAAAATCTTGGATAACACGGATATAATTTAAAAATTACCATGGTTTTCAGTTGGCTCAGTAGTATAGTTATCAGGGTAACATTTTCCCAGCTTTTTTTCAGTGTGAATTCTTTCACATCACTTTATGATTCGCATAACCAGTAAGTTGCACCATTGGGGTTAATTTTATTACGGCTTTCGTCAACAGTTAGGTTAGATCATTCTCTAGGTCATCGAGCAATTCATTCAACAGTCTTTGGTAGGAACGGCACTTCACATCGGTTCTGGGAACCTCGTTTAATCAAGGCGGGGCATAGCCTCTCCTGCAACCAGATTATTTTAAGTAGTTAACTCTTTCAGTCTATACGTCCACTGAAGTGGACAATTTACATCTCAATGATACACAGAATGCGTGGGTTAGGATGCACCTACGTTTTAGTAGACAGCATACTTTATGGCTATAAAATAAATACATTTTAATTTATGTTTATTAATTAATATAAAATAATTATACATAATTATATAGAAAAATCCCAAAAAATAAATTTAAGTTACAATAAAAAAATTAAAATTTGGTATATCTTTGGAATTGGCAGTGTGACAGAAAGTGTTATGTGTTAAAATTTTCTGTTATAAAACATTAATGGTTCAGTATTTGAGACCAATAATTTGTAAATAATACCCTGTACTGTAAGGGATAGGAAGAGAACAGAGGGGGGTGAGGGGGTAAGTAATGAAGATAAGGTAGGAAAGATATTACCCCAAGAAAACCCGCCAGCTATCAGCAAAGTCAGACATTTTCTCCACATGTGAAAAAGAAGACTCTGCTGTGAATCAAACCACAACTGCCATGATGGGAGGCAGATGCGTTGACCGCATGGCTCTTATAAAACACTGTTAGTGACCACAGACCTTTTCCACATGAGCTTGTTCCCAACGACACTTGACTAGTATTTACAAACTCCACACTTTCTCCTGACCACAACAGAAAAAATTTCCCATCTCATTTAAGCTGTACTGGAACATAAAAAGAAATCAATAACAAGCAAAAATAGAAAGAGACATTAGAAAAACGTGCTGGATAAATTCACCAATGTGATCGGTTTGATGATTTAAAGGCTGTATCTAGCAAAAACATTCATTGGTAACTTAGTTACAGACTGCAGCAGAGAAACAAATTTATGCAATTGTTTATTTGGATTACTATAAAAGAATATTAAGAGAGTTTTCACACTTTATTTCTTATTCTTTTTTTTTTTTTTTTTTTAGCTTAAATAGTTGCAGGAAGTATTTTTTTTATTACTAAAACCATATTTTCAAGTGAATTAAAAAAAAAAATTCCTGATTGACTAACCATTATTTTGAAATTATGAACATTCACTGAACAGTTTCCAAATTTCCAACTATCACTGACCGCTGTCCAAAATCTTGTTTTTTGCTGATTATATTTCAAATTCATGACTTTAACTCATAAGTTTTCAAAATTCCAACTTCTGCACACCATTTGCCAAGCTCCTGATTTTCTTTGCACATTTTTTTTCCTTCAAAATCCCGACTGTTCGCAACTTCCACTGACCGCGGGAACCCCGACGAGGCACCACACAGCTGTGGTTGACTGCAGGTGTTCGAAGGCATCCAAGCCATCCTGTTCCTGACCGCGGCCAGCGACTACGACCTGGTGCTGAGGGAGGACAGGACCGTGAACAGGCTACGGGAAACTGTTGAGCTGTTTGACAACGTCTGGAACAGCAGGTGAGCACCCTGTCGCCAGGAAGACCCCTGCAGTGTCACGTGGCTACTGTTCCGCAAGTTTTTTTGTCACGCTGGTGGCGGTTCCTTGTCAAACACCCAACACGTCACATTTGGTCTACAAGTTAGTTACAGCCTTTGGAAAACATTGTCATTTTATCCATTGTCTCGTGTCATAAATTACATTGCCCTGTAGTTAATGCTTTGTATTTATGCATCAAAGTCAATACTACTACGCAAATTGTACTAAAATTTATACTGAATAAAATGTAGCAAATTTCATTCACCAACAATTTAAAATATACACTTGTAGTAACACATTTGACCATAAAAAACTCATTTTTGTAATTTGTTTACAATTTGTACAAATTCAAACAAGGCTTTAAGTTCAAGCCTAGTTGTAAGCCACACTTAATTTTCTAATCTCAAAGCTCAATAAAATACTGTGTCTCAAAATCAAATAAATTTGTTGAATCTTAAGATGCCACTGATTGTAAGAAGATCCCATTTTTTTAAAACTCAGAATGTGATCAATAAAATGTGAAATTAAGTACACGAACTAACGTTTTTGCAAACATCATCAGTAAATGCAAACAAAGGAAGCACCTTAAATATCCACAAACTGAAAAGTGACGCATGCGTTCTGCGGCAGGTTCCTACAAGAAGCCGGGTACATCATGTTCCTAAACAAACAGGATGTGCTCAAGGAGAAAACAGAGTCGGGGAAACGCATTGGCGACTATTTCCCGGAGTACCACAACTACAAATTCATCAAGAAGGGTACGTGAAGAAGTCTTTGTGTGGAGCTAACAAACCCGCAGTGAGGTTTCACACCTGATTCCCATAATTTGCATATTTGAATTTTTGATTACAGCAGGCATTCCTTTCGACGAATACACAAAGACGAAATGCTTCATCCGAGATCTTTTCGTGGTGAGTACACAAACAACTTAAAAAATTTCCATATAAAATATATAGCTGCATAATCTTAAGGGGAAGTACTGGGCAGTTAATAACCACCCTATATGATATGCAACCCTTTCCCAGTCCATTTTGGCTTAAAAAATAACAATAAAAATTCTCTATAATTGATCATAGGACCTGCATGAGGCAACAATAAAAATATTAATTATGGATGATATAAAAAATTCAGAAAGGACCTGGTGACTCTCCACAGGTAGAAGGACACACAAAATATTTTCAACAACCTTAGATGATTTGTGGCAGTGAGTAATTGAGTCATTAAATCAACTAAAGCAAACATAAGAATTTTTTAAACACTATGTAAAATGAAACAAAAAGGACATACAATATTAATCGAAAAAAAAAAAATCTGTACGTTTACCATTAATTTATTTGTAGACAAAAATACCAGTTCTACATTTTTTTTATTCCTGAGAAAACTTTTTGATGACTAGCCGAAGGAAGTGTCAAGAATAAAGCGAATTGTCTTTCATGGTGAGACCTGCCCTTCTCTTTCAGATGAACCAAGAAAGCATCAAGCAAATATAGTATATGCTATAATATTTATAGTAAATGCTCTTTTATCTGGCACCTCTGAGACCAAGGCCGTGACATATAGGCGGTTTTGCCGGAATATCGAACACCAATGTAGTTTTAATGGGAATACCAAAGAAAAATTGATACAGTAAAATGACATTCAAAACAAATTTCTAGTATTGAGCTTAGTAAACAAAAAAGAATAAATTGTACATGAGCATTACTTCATAAAAAGTCTCTGATATCACATAGCTTCCATTGTCAACAAACACACAAATTTACCTGGATGACAATGAGCGCAGAACCAAATAATTTCAGATTAAAGAGTGCTGCAAGAAATTCCTAAATCCTTGACATATTTTAGTTAACACTAACGCAAATTATTTTTGATGAGGTATCCTGGAACGGTTTTCGGAAAATTCAGATTTGAACAGAATGCAAGTACTGTATATTATCTTGCCACTTTGCTATGTGCTAGTTTAAGGGGCCCGCCTAGTCAGGGATATATTTGTGGTGGAGGTGGGATGATACGAGCATTGCTCACTGGTGCTTCTAGCATGGTGTTGCCTCTAAGTGCAAGGCTGTGTACTGATAGGGCAACTATGATATTTGAGCGGTAACCATAACATTATTTGGTGGAGGAATGAAGATAAAGGTGTAATGAAATTCTTTGAGTGCTTTCAAGAATCTGTACCGAGTTTTTCATGCCTAAGAATACGGTTCACAAACGAACTACGAAAACGGAACTAAACATCTGCCTTCAGTGTATTCCTAAGCCCTTTTCGTAAACAGACACCCCTCTAATGTATTGAGCGGTTCTTAAATCGCATGGTTTTTTTCAGAGTTGTATGTGCGCTCTGGCAGGCGGGGCCATCAAGAACTTTTTACTGAACGTCCGATGATGTTTGGTTTTGCAGTGAGAAACGGATTGTTCTCAGGAGGTGACGAGGAAGCGCCGTAACACCCAGCTGGACAATCAGCTCCGAAACAGCGGCCTCGTGGTGCCGGCCAGGACGAAGCCTCGCGAGTGCTACTACCACTTCACGACCGCCACAGACACCGACAACATCAGGAAAGTGTTTGACGATGTGCACAGCATGATAATTGAAATGAACTTGCAAGCTATCGGCATACAGTGACCACAAGCATGCGATTTGCCGAACATTTTCAGCAAACCCACAAATTTAAGTGGTATGGAGCAAAATAACTCTAGAAGTGTTAAATTTAATAGTTAAACATAAAATAGCAATACTCTAACTACACCTTAGTGATATTTCAAGTGTTATAAATGCTCAAAATATAAACTGTAACATTGAAATATTCTGTTTTAAAAACGAAATTGGACTGAAAATAAAACAAAATCTTGTCTCTAGTAATAGGTTTTAGGGTGCATGCAAAACCACATTGTGATAAGAAAGGGCAAACATGACTACAGTGGAACCTGGATAATTCGAACTTCTTTAATTCGAAATCTTCTTTAATTCGAAATCTTCTTTAATTCGAATTTTCCTCTTGGTCCCTAGCATTTTGTATCTAAACAATGCTAAAAATCGTGGATAATTCGAATTTTATTTTGGATAATTCGAATTTTTGGTGCGTCTAATTTAGTGAATAAATTATAAACTACGGCTCAAAAAATTGTAAATTTATCGGGAAATACGTTTTACAAACAATACTCGGCAAAAGTTAAGCGTTTGACCAAATGCGCGGTAGCTTGTAGTGTGATGACTCACCCTTCCCCTCCCGCACACTTGTGCCGAGTGCCGACCGCCTGCGCGTAGCAACAACACGCAGCAGTAGTGTCTCCAAGGTCACCCCTCCCCACACTCACCCCTCTCCACTCCGTACTGTACAACTGTGCATCGTTCTGTGTATCGTTTGTTTTGTAACATACAGTGTACTGTAGCTTATTTAAAATTGTCTTTTGATGTGTGATTACGTGTAGTTTTTACGTACAGTGACGTTTAGTGAGTGAACTGTGAGAGTAGCAACCATGGCGTCGACCTCGTCTACAAAATCCCGTGCTTATAAAACTTTGACTCTAGCTTAAAAAGTAGCGGCGATTAGGGAAGTGGACAAAGGCGTGAAAAAGAAATTGGAAATCGCGAAGGACTTTGGGATTCCACCCAACACTCTATTCACTTTCTTGAAGAATAGAGATAAAATTCTCAGCAGTGCAGAGGAATTTGATAAAGACCGAAAACGACTACGAGAACCAGATAACCCAGACGTCGACAATTGTGTTCTTAAGTGGTTCAAGCAAGCCAGAGACAAAAAAATTCCGTTGAGTGGTCCCCTAATAAGGGTAAAGGCCGAGCAATTCGCTAAAGAATTGGGCAAACAAAATTTCAAAGCTAGCACTGGATGGCTGGATGGTTTCAAAGAACGTAATAAAATTACGTTCAAAGCAGTCTGTGGCGAAAGTGGGGCAGTGAACCAGCAAGAAGCCGGCCAGTGGAAGCGAGATTTAGAAGAGATGATCCAAGATAGAGACCCAAACAATATTTTCAATGTTGATGAGACTGGCCTTTTTTTTAAATGCACACCGGACAAAACATTGGCATTTAAAAGCGAAAAATGTCATGGTGGAAAACTAAGCAAAGAAAGAGTGACGCTTTTAGTCGGAGCAAACATGGACGGCTCAGAAAAGCTGCCCTTGTTGATGATTGGAAAATCGGCTAATCCCCGTTGTTTTAAGAATGTCAAGTCGAAACCGGTGTATTACGTTAACAGCTCAAACGCTTGGATGACAGGCGACCTGTTTTCAAAGTGGCTAATAAAGTTGGACAAGAAGTTTATTAAAGAAAAGCGTCAGGTGGTCCTCTTCATCGACAACTGTACTGCGCATAACACCATACCAGTGTTGAAATGTGTTAAAGTGGTTTTTTTCCCAGCCAATATGACATCTGTTGTCCAGCCAACGGACCAAGGGATAATAAAAAATTTGAAACATTTCTACAGAACCTTGCTGGTAGAAAAAATACTGTCCGGAGATGGAAACGCCCTGAAAATAAAGCTCGATATTCTGCAAGCTTCCAGAATGTGTAAGCAAGCGTGGGACAGAGTGAAGCCAGAAACAATCAAAAACTGTTTTAAAAAGGCAGGTTTTGTTAAAACCGAGGACGAAACTGTGGAAGCCACTGAAGCGGAAGCCATTCCAGCAGCAGTCGACGGCTGGGAGAATGTGGGAGCCGACCCGACCATCTCGTACGAAGACTTTCTCAATGTCGATGAAGATGTTGCGGTGTGCGGTGACGTCACTGACACCGAAATCATCGCAGAGGTGCTCGGCAGTGAGAAGCAAGACGATGACGGGGAAGGTTCGGAAGAAGAGATCGCTGGAGTAGAAGAAGAACCGGTGCCGAGTGCAGCTGACGCCATGAATCACATAAAAGAACTTAGACGTTTTTTTGAGAGCCGAATTAATGTAAGTGATTCATACTTCATCTCTTTGAATAAGTTAGAATCTTTTGTAATGGCCGAGAGCCTTAATTCGAGAAAACAGGCCAAAATATCATCTTTTTTTCAAAAACAATAGGTTGCTTTTATGTTTCAGTTCAATAGTTTTAAGGTAATTTTAATATGTATGTATCGTTTAGGCATTAATCGATGTATTTATTCAAAAAATGTCAACCAATAAAGAGTTTTAATAGAAAATATGACTTTTATTGTTTTGGCCCTATTTATACTACGAACTTCCTTAATTCGAATTTTTGGATAATTCGAAGTTTTTGACTGGTGCCTTGAGGTTCGAATTATCCAAGTTCTACTGTATTATTTGAAGACTGCGAGGTAGTCGGGACGGAAAGATTTTGTCAGACGAAGATGTAAAACAAGGCAGGCGAATAGGAAATATTAATTCTATAAAATTTAACATAAAGTAGAACTTGGACTTCACATTTGCCTCATTTAAACTTTCCCCTTAACAATTTGCGTTTACTATGCATTCCATATGGATATGGCTTCCCTCGATTTACTTTTCTAGTGCCTGCTTTTAAAATATGTAATTATATTTTGCGCTGGTCACTTAACACTTTGCCAGTGATGAAAGGGAGATTTTTTTTGTTGCAAAATCGCAAAGTAGGTAAGTTATTGCATGTCCATTGTGATGTTTTGAAAAAAGTGTTTGCATTTTTATATGTACTTCTGTATGCTGAAATGAATGATTGACTTAATATCAAATGTTTATAATGTACCGTTGTCAAATACACATAACAGCCATGTTTTATTGTGAGTACACATGTTTCTGATTGACAGACATTTGCAGTTTTACTACGTAATGAAACACATAGTTTAAATATCGTTAGATCCACTTCCATTTGTTAAATTTATTATTTAGGATCTAAAACTAATATTGTATATATGTATTTGTTTTAAAGGGTACAGATTTTATAAGAAGATAGAGCCAAAGTTGATAAATGGCATGTATAGTGTATGTGAGATTGTATTAAAGTAATCCACAAGGAACTTTTGTGTTTTACCTTAATTTATACTTTTTGCAGATCTACGAAATTCTTTTCTTGGTTCCTTAAAACATGTAATATAGGTGTTCTACAAGGGAGAAGTTCAATTGTCGTTAAATGGGAAATACTTTCAATTTTATGTAATGTTCTTCAAATTAAGAACTAACAGCAGTATTCAGTTCTTAGCATTCTTTCAAGTATAAAAAAATTTTTGTTACCATATTAGGAAACTATATGGTTTCCACTCTGATGAAATACTGTTAGGGGAGACAGCGATATTGTCTATATCAGTTATATATCATATTATGTAGTTTGTAAATTTAAAATTTGACATTCCGCATTTAAAACAAAAAGATTGTGTTTATTAGTACACGAAAAGCTCAACTAATAATGTTATTCTTTAAAATTGTCTTGTGCAGTGCAAAGTTTTAAAACTATGATGGTTTAATTCCAAGAGTGCTAGGTAGTTACCACATTAATAAAATACCCCTTAAAACTTATATGTTCTTATGATTCCATCCTAGCCCAGCAAAAAAAAAAAAACAAAAGGAATTCTTTAATTGGATAGAACCTTTGTTTTGTTGACCTGACACTTATTGTTGACAGCTACATTTATTGTATAAAGTGATAGTTTTTCCCTTTATAAAAATATTTATCAAAAATTAACGGTACCATTATCATGTATCTACTGTACAGTGTACGTATACTGTATTTTAAGTACATTAACACATTTGTAATTTTTTAATATTAAGTAAATAGTAATGCTTGTGCATAAATATATGTATATGTATATACATATATAGACACATGTATGTGTGTATATATATATATATATACTATATATATATACTATATATATATAATTATATATATATATATATATATATATATAAATATACACACACACACATTAATACACATACATACACATATACTGCATTGTGATTTGTAGAACTTTACATGTTTCATATCCGGAGCCTTAACTCCATGTGGGATCCACGGAACAAAGAACAAACAAAAAATAAAAATTTCAGAACAAGAATTTTTTTTTCCAGCTAATTGAGTACTGATTGTGTATTTCATTCTGTGAATTACTGTTTTATGAATTGAGTATTTGAGCATATGTATCATTAAATGTATTTGCAATATTACCTTATATGCATACATATAACAAGGCTGTCCACACAAATCTGTAATAAAATTTCCCTGATTTAACGCCCAAAATGTTCAATTTCACAGAGCATTTTTTTTAAATTTTTTTTTTAGCTATGTTGAAAATTTTTGAAAGAAACAAGACAATCCAGCCTCCATCATCCCCATAACTGGCCCAGTTCTCTCTCCACTTTCTTAATTTGAAATAGAACCTTACACCATTTTATAGTTTGTAAGAATATTTATTAAAACACCCAAGTACAATCGCTGATCAGTTCCAACTTCCCTGGTTTTCCAGAATGTGGTGGATATCATGTTGAAATATTGGATATCTTAAATTTTTTTTTTTAACAGCTTCACGCTACCACTGGGGTCATTAGAGACGTAAGTAGTGAGTAGGTGAGAATGGAGCATCGAGGAGTACCCCTTGGGAAAAACCCCGGGCTTGAACATCGCCTCGGCAGGAGTCGAAGGAAAGGAACCAGCGTAACAGACTGCTGAGCAACTAGTGGTTTATTTTACGTAAACGAAATGACGCTACGAGCTGCGACGGGGCCTCAGTTGAGCCAGTGGAAGCGGGAGCCGTACTTGGCGGGCTCGCGGGGGTAGTCGTCCGGCAGCCGGGGCGTGGCGTCCGGGTAGACGTCCGGCCTGGGGGGCTCCGGCTTGGGCCGCGACGTGTTGTGGACACGCACCTTGCTGAAGTAGTCCACTGGCGGCCTCTCTATGCCCAGGTTGTCCGTGACGCACTTGTCGTACACCGCCTGCGTCTTGCGGCACCTGCACACACCACCCCCGGCTTCACTACGCAGTCTCGGGTGTTGGCCTGAAGCAGTTGCTCCATATTGTGGGCACTGCACAGCATTCCTTCCCATCCTTTACCCTCCCCTGTCCTCCTTTCCCCTTCCTACCCCACCTCTTCCTCCCTTCCCCGCTGCCTCACCAGCGCTACTCACTAGTAACTTCTATGTTAGTAACATCAAATTTAAAGGATACAAAGGAAATAGGGTTTTCTTTGAAGTAGTTTATATATATATATATATATATATATATTACATTAATCAGACAGTTCATCTACCTAATTCACATATTGAGGCACAGTCAAGTACATATATAGTAAAAAGTTAGTAATCAACATAACATTTCTGAAATTGGTGTAGGTAACACCAATTTGGTCACTCTTAATAAAGATAAAACATTAGTTGTATCCTAGAGAAACAAATTTTTTTTCATAAGGTATGATATAAGATTGATAATATAAATATGATTAAAACTTAATGTATTAAACACCTAGGCATTACACTTGAATTTAAATTATATTTCCATCAACATATGAACACTTTGATATCTAGCTCACACAGAGCTCTAGCTTTGATTAAATACTTTACTTACCTTGCATCAGAAAATGACTCATTACTTACAATTTACTTTTCATTAATTAGAACCAAACTAGAATATGGTTCCATAATTTTGAATAACATCAACTCTTCAGAGTGACAAACATGAAAATATACTTAATTAAAACTCTTAAAATTATAAATCAAAAGCATCTTTTAAGACTTTTCTACTGTACTTAAACGATCGCAGAAAGCTATTAGATTATTTTTTTTGTTCGGAATTTCCTTAGTTCCAAAATAAGCTGTAATTATTTACTTGATAACTCTGGGCTCAGAGTTCCTCAATATAACAGACAATCACAGGCATAGTATAGTATAGAACAGAATAGTATTCTTACCAATATTAATATAATATACAGATTGGTTAACAATTTCAATAATGTATACAAATATGCTAAACTTTTTGACAATAAAATAGACATGAAAAAGTTGTGATAAAGTGCAATAATTTAATTATTCGATCAATCTTTTGTCTGAACTGAAATATATACTTATTTTTATATAGGTTTTTACAACTTACCTTCATATTGTATCAAATATTAGCCTAGTTGTATTGCAATTTTCTTGTATTATTTTGTTCTAATCCTTGCTCATTTTTCCCACCCTCGTGATTTATGTACTTTATTATGTATATTATATTCTGATGGTACAATATTATTTGCTGACATTTGTAACTGTAATGGTTTGATCTTGTCTAAATGTATTGTACTTTGTGTCTTATTTCTTTGTATGATTTAATACATGCAGGTACAAAGTGCCTGGCAGTGTTTGTTGGCTATCTGCTGGTAGTGCCTACCCGTTAGTCATTTCCTTGCAGATGGTGCCTACCTAGGATCGGCATTTTGCATGCCTATTGGGTCTACACTGTGCTGTGTACTTTTTTGTTGTATTTTTGCCCACCTAAAAAGTTTGCAACTGTTGGTGGGCATGTTACAAATTTAAATAAATTAAATTTAAAAAAAAAAAAACTTCTTGGTTACAAATACATACTTTTCTAATGCGAAATTTCCGCTGGACTTGTTCAAACAGTTCGCGTACTGGGTAAATTCATCGAAGCACGAACTCTTTACTTTCTGATAAAAATCCAAGACGCAACCAGTGACTGCCTTTCCTTCATTCAAACATTTTCTTGGGTCTTGCAACTCCTTTCGACACAGCATGAATTCCTGTAGACAGATAAAACAAATTTTTTATTTTATAATGTGTTGCAGATCCAAAAACAACTAAATACAATGGGAAAGTAAAATACTCTAGAAATCATTAAAATGGTATGATGATCAGGCTATCCTTAAAAAATTAAATAATATTACAAAAAATTATCCCAGCAAAACATGCTTTGAAATGTTGACTATTTCCTCCCAGGGCCGTTGAGAAAAACTAAGGACCTGGAGGCAAATATTTATTTGTCTATTGTTTAATGTACAAATTTTCGATAATCACTCAAGACCACTATAAAAAAAAACCATGCAAACATTACTGCGGCAATAGATGTAAATGTGATCCGCATGCATCACATAACTTGCAAGTTTCATATGTATCCTATTAACAATCTGGAAACTCAATGGAGCCCCCTGGATCCCGGGTCCAAGACTGTTTTCCACCCTAATGGTGTCTAATTAGAGTGGAAAACCGATAAGGGTGGAAAAAAGTTTTGGACCCAGCCGTAATATACTGACAGTAAAAATCCCTGTCTTTTAGCAAACATCCTCGGCTACGCAGTATTCCCAAATATCTCTGGAGAACCACAGGATCAAGTTGCAGCTAGTATCAAATAAACAGTATGACGGCGACAACAATTAGGCCAATCTCTCGTTGAAAACAGTCCTGGCCACACTAATAAAGCACAACATGACAACTGCCGCTGACTATTATCAAGAAAACGGTATGTATGGTGGCGAAAACAGTCCGGCCAATCTCTCATGGAAAACCATCTCTGCTACTCTAAGAATAAGGAAGGCGGCAGAGTCACTGCACAGGCTATTAATGTCACCTATCAACTGTAATTTCTTGGAAACCATTAGGAATTTTGAAATGCTGTTTTCAGGGTAGTTACAGGAACATCTGAAGTTTTCAAAAACCCCACATTTGGAAAGTGTGTGTGTGTGTGTGTGTATGTGTATATATATATATATATATATATATATATATATATATATATATATAATTATATATATATATAATTATATATATATAATTTCTTCTTACGTTGCAGCTTTTCCAGAAATTAATAATAAATCTCAGAAAATACTTTTTTTTAAAAACAACTAGAACTGTTCTTGCATTTACCTTGAAAATATCTATTTATATTCCAACTGGTTTTTGTGAAATCACAGTTTATAGGTTACATTAAAATAACTATGCATTGATGCAGCCATTGCCATTTTTTTTACGTCCTTATACATGGAGATTCACAGAATCAGCAAACCTAATATTCACAATAGTCCAGTCCGAGGTTGTGTTTGTGTATTCAGTACAAAAATTACAAATTTTTTACATGGTGATAATGGTCATTTAGATTAGTATAGCTCCATTAAAATTACTGTAAAATACATTGTGGATGGTGGTAATTTCTTACGTCGTGGCTTTGCTTAAATAAATTATTAAATTCCAAGAACACTTTGACAATAAAAACATTCCTCTATTTACCCTAAAAACAGAATTTATAAATTCAGACTGGTTTTTGAAAAAATACCAGTTCATACGTTACATTACAATACCTGTGCAATGAAGCGACCGCCGTAATTTTTTGCTTTCCCATTTGGATCAGTGTGATTATGTTTTAGAGAAATTGTCACATATTGAGAATGGTCAATTAGGTTAGGTTAGCTACATTAAATATACTTTAAAACATTGTGGACAGTTAGTTAGGTTAGTATAGCTACCGTCCAAAATGATTTAAAGTATTTTTAATGCAGCTAACCTAACCTAATAGACCATTCTCAATATTTGACTTAATTTCTCCAAAACAAACACATTGACTCACACTAGAAAGCAAAAAATGGCGACGGTCACGTCAATGCACAAGTATTGTTATGTAACCTATTAACTGTCAGAAAAAAGTCGGAATTTAGAAACCCTGTTTTCAAGGTAAATGGAGGAATTGTCTTTAGTGTTTGAAAAATGTATTTTCCGAATTTTATTATTTTATTTATGGAAAAGCCGCGACGCGAGAATTTTACTTTTCATATGAAACCAGTGTGGGTATCATAATATACACTAGATTCTAGTGTACTTCCCAGTATTTAAGTGTGGTTTTGAATAACTCTTACATTCTAAGCACGTAGATTGAGCGAAGGGCAATTACTTGAAATGGTGTTTAAGGTTACTCAAAATCAGAATTTATGTATGTAAAAAAATGTTTTTGAAATATGTTCCGCAACACTTGTACAACTTAAAAACTCAATTTTGTTTTTTTTCTCTCTTACAACGAGAGACTATATATATGTTATACCAACGAATTCAATATTCTTAACATTCCTAGGCAATTCATAGTCTACTTACATTGCTCTGGTATTCACACTGCTTTCCAAAATGGAACGCACCAGCCTTAAGAGCTGCTCCACTAATATTTATTTCTTGGACAGTTAATTCTTCTTCAGAGGGTAAAGTTACTGAGTTCGTAACAACCATTTTTATTTTTTAATTAATTGTAGCAGTCAACGTCTCAAAATCAACATCAAACAGCAGACGAAATGAAGATTATATCCATAGATAACGTAACTACGAAAACAGAGAGAAAATACACGTATACAAATATTATTTTATGAAGATAATCTAAACTTACAACGCTGTGAGTGTCAGAGTGTAGTAGTTAAATTTTCGTTACAAAACATTGTCAGGAAAAATGTAAAAAAAAAACAACTTAGGATGGCATTCCAAAAATTCGCGTAAGGTAGGTATGTTTGTTTGATACAACTTTAACCAAAATCTAAGGCCGTATTCCAGAACGTTTCCAAACACAAACCCTATTAGGTGAAGAAAAAGCAACTGTTTCATTAAACTGTGTCCTGCAAGAGGCTATAATATGATTTCAATGCATTCTATTGAACGTTTGACAACCAATAATTCAATTTTTGTGCTAAAAGTCCTACAGATAGCAGCACTACTGCACAAAATAAATGGTGTAATTTTAGTTTCCTCAAGTAATTTTAAGTTTCAATTATTATTATTTTGTTATGGTCATTAAAGTGTACCAAATGTATTCCAGGATGGTTTCGCTAGGTACCATAAAGTTTTATTTGGCACTATAATACACTTGGTACATCCCCCATTGATCACAAAAATGACTATAGACGTGTTAATGGGGCCAGATGCGGTCCAGCCATCTGGACGAAACCAGTGAAAAAGTAAGTTCTGTGCAGGCGCAGAATTTGAGCAACAGAACGGCAACGGATAGGACACCAGAATCCGTTGCCTAAAAATAAGGGACTGGCTGTGTACTATAGTGCACTAGGAATATAGTTAGGGTAGGTACAAGTGTCTCAACATTATGAGGAATGGTTGCCTCTCTCTACATTTCAAAGTTAAGTAAGGATTGTCAAAATTGTGATGTGTATTTTTTAATTAGTCATTATTTCTTTATAAGACTATAAATTATAACATAGAGTATATATAATATACTTGTACTAATATAAAGTATATTTTGGCTCACCAATAGGGTTAGTAATCCCCGATGTTCGCGAAAGTTAATATATATGGATTAATCTGCCATCGCCTGGGTTCTCGTGTTCGAGACTCGGCGGTGTTCCTAGCGGGAAGGCTGTTTTCTTGCAGGGAAACGTGTCCGGGAGGGCGCCAGGCTAACGTGGTGGTTAGCCACGAGGTGAGTCGTGAGGTCCGAAAGCCCCTGCGTGGCCCACTAGGAATGGCGGCGGTGGTGATTATGTTAGGGGTCCCTAATGCCTGCTGTACCACTGGCCCTACACAGCATAGGACGCTGATCCCTAACTGGATTGGTGAGGTTCAGAAATAACGTACACGGCTTTGCACTGTCGTTTATACGCCGCGCACAGAGTGTGCGGAGTGGACGTTTAATTACGTTGGCAAATTACACTTGCAATTACATTCACACGATTTCCCTACAAAAAGTACACTGTCATTAAACACTGGGCGCTCTGACGCGCCGTTACTAAAGTTACGTCCTCACGCCAGTCGAGGTTGAGGGAGAGAGTTTGATTAGAGGTGGCTAATCCTGTAATTGGTGAACGGTGACACGCGGGCCCACCTGGGTGGACCGCGGCTCGCTATTAAATTAGGTAAAGTCTACGATTAGATGTAGCCAGTGCCTGTGCACTCGGCGATTAATTAAAAGTCTGTTGTGGTGGGAGTCAGCCCGTACCGTATATTGCACGGCCCCACATAATGCGTTGTGCGGGGCGTGTTAAGTTGACGCGGCTGGGTTAGGCCCTACACCGGAAAAGGACCGGGCGCACACGGGGAGTAGTTAAAAAAGGTTTCAGGGTTTGACTATAGTTACCAGATGGAAGTTCAATGAAGACAAAGAGATGATGGCTCCCCGTGGGACGTGCGCTCATCCCGGTCCGCGAGTCGCGCTGTACTGGCGTCTGGCTCTGGTGCGAGGGGAGGGGTGAGCTCCCGGTCGCGCCAGAGGTTCTAAAGTTCCGTTATTCGTAAAAAAATTATATTAATAACAAAATGTAAGTGGCTCTAAATTCACACAATAAAACTTAATGATTAACTTAATATATATATGTTTTAGAAATGACATTTAATAAATTTGTATAAAATAAGTTTGAATTATTAGAGTCACACTGGAGACTGTTCGTCGCTTGATGACTGCTCCAGTGGCGAATCATAAATGCTAATTTGGGGCGGTTTGAGTTAAGTCACATATTACACTATTGAAATCAGGCTGAAGGCCGCAAGGGGAGCACTCACAGCTGTTTTAGTAAAAAACTACAGGTGAGTGACCCGGGCACTCCTACGTCGCACTTGTGTTCCACGGTGTTGTTAATTCAAAGTGGCGTATTCATTAAAGTGTAGTGAATTTACAGTGTACATGACTCGGTTTGTCTTGCCGATTAAGTTAAGGGCGTTGATAATACCTAAGTTCCGCGGCGCTCGTCTAACTTGGGTGGGCCATGGCTAGGGGCGCGTTCCGTTAGCGGGGTCGGATACTGGCGGTTGCAGGTCGGGCTTTAGGGTGGCCTTCGGTTGGACGACGTCAAATCACGCGGGTCCGCCATATTTAGATATTTCTTAGACTTCCACAGATGGCAGCACCGTGTTTACATATTTACATTCCAATCGACTTTCGTTCCTTTCACGAAATTAATCCTATCAACTGCAGTGTACCGCGAGCTAAAATGTTTATACATAAAAAAAAAAAAACTCAGGAGGTAAAATGCATAATCTTTTTCCCAAAACATACCAGTGCAGGGGTATTACTTGGAGATATTAGTGAGAAAAACTTCAGCAGTGATAAAAAAGACATCAGCATGATCATGGACTTAATTTATAAACAAGTAGGTATGTAGTGCAGTCTACCTAAGTATGATTATACAGAAAAAATATAATGGTTCTGAAACAGAAAGCTTGATCATTTACTGTGTTCCCTCAGTCTACTTTTATGGGTCGCTATGATCAACTAAATGTCATGCTTACAGCTGAAGGTTGCTGGTCAATCCCAGCCACCAGAAAAACTAAGGCACCTAGAAAGTCCGTCTCCTTTCTGCGGAAATGTTGTGCAAATTGATCATATTACACCATTTCCCCCCCCCCCCCCCCCTCGGGAAACCACAATAATTATTTGTACACTAGCTTAAAGCTTGTCCCGAAGACAAATTTCAAGACTTCGTGCATGACGATTGTAATTTTTAACCCATGATTATAGAATCGTGACGTCTTAAAACCTTCCAAGTGATTATCTAAGAAATTATATAACAGCTTAGCATGGATATTTACGTTACACATTGAAACAGTTTAATTACAGAGACGATAATTAAAGTCCCATATGTGTGGATACTAACACCAAAACACTGAATACCGAATACCAGGAATAGTCGGGGAGGAGTAAATATATTAGAATTTGCTTCTCTCTCATTCTCTCTTCCCCCCTCCAAAAATAAAAAGTGGTCAAATTTACTTACTGTTTTGGTAGTCACGCTATATATATATATATATATATATATATATATATATATATATATATATATATAAAAGTGTGTGTGTATGTGTGTGTGTGTGTGTGTGTGTGTGTGTGTGTGTAAAATAGCACTTTTAAGGATACCAAGTTCGAATATTAGTTTTAAAACATCCCTTCCAGAAATGAAACCCTGTGAACATATGCTTCTGATGCTAACTGACTACATCGTGCTTAGAGTTAAACAAACCACTGATGTAGCACTCGAAGCACGAGCTGTTGCCGCCGTTAGTAACTCCTTGGGCAGGGGAGTAGCCAGGGTCTTGTGAAGGAGGGTGTCCAGTTTGACCGTTATATCATTTTCTATGGGAAATTTTCCTTTACAATTGAATTAATAAAAATTTGTTGTCACATTAAAATCCCAGGGATAGCAAACTTTTAGAAATCCGTTTACAGAAATCTGTACAATTTATAACAATAAAATGGCGTTCTTTCAAGTAACTACGCATTATTTTAATTACTATGAGTATTTATTTGGCTTTGTAACTAAATATTTTTTTTTATAGTATGATACTTTTTTACACTTAGTTAGACAGGGTAATTATTTGTCACAAATTATTACTTGATTAGCTAAATCATACATCTTATTATAATTATAAGTTCACGAGCGTGTAAACAACTAAGAATTCGCTAATTTAAAAATGTGGAGTACTAACAGGTTCTATTTTTATTTTAATAAAATTCCTAATAAATACAAAAATAAAACTATTTTTAGAAAATTGTCTTCTCTCTCACTCTCCCCCCCCCCCCCCTTCTCTGTACCCCCTCTCTCTCCTCACTGCCATTTTAACCATTACGATGTACTTACGAGTCGAGGTTTTAATTGCCAAAGAAGTTTCAATTCTATCACGTGTACTGAGTTACACATGCTTTTTTTTTTTTTAATCCTGGAAGGGAGGGGTCCACACCCCAAGCACCCCAAGGAACCTTCTCCCTGGCTACGTCCCTACCTTGGTTCTTTACCCCCTCCCCCTTCTCCCTTTTAAATAATGTAGTCACGTCCATGCGCGTGTCCATGTACACGTAAACACGAGACACAAAAATTCCGAGTTTTCTTCTCTCTTCGCTTCTGCTGTGTTGGAAGGGTTGAGGGGGAGAGGGAGAGAGGGAGAGAGAGAGAGAGAGAGAGAGAGAGAGAGAGAGAGAGAGAGAGCGACGTCCTCGGCGCAGCCAACCGGCACAAGGACCGCCATCGGTCCTCCGGGGATTTACGGCGCCGGTCTCCCGTCGAGGGCTGGCGCGGAGTCTCTGGGCGCCGACCCAGCGCAGCGCCCGCTGGCGTCACCCGGCGGCAACAAGGGCGTAACCGACGGAAAGCCTCCATGTCACAGACGAGAGAGCCACACCCGAAGTTCCCCGAAGTTCATGCTCGCTTCCCCCCCCCCCCCCCCCCCCCCGTTCTATCTCATTGTATAAACCGGTGTGGCATTAAATTTTGCGGTCGATTAGGATAGGTTAGCTACATTATAAATACTTTAAAAACATTGTGGATGGTTGGTCATATTAGGTAAGTATAGCTACATTAAAAATACTGTAAAATCATTTTATGGTTGCTTAGCAAATAACTTTTTTAATATGTAGCTATCCAGGGCTAGGAAACCGTTTACATGATTTCACGGTAGCTTTAATGTAGCTATCCTTACCAAATCAACAGTCCACAATGTTTTAAAGTATTTAGTATGTAGCTAACCTAACCTAATTGACCATTGGTTATCATGAGTTGTCCAAAATAAACATTCACACACGGACACACGGCAAACGAAAAATATGGCGGTGTACAAATAAATACCGTTGCGTTGTTTATGGTCTTTCCTATTATCAACACCGCCATATTTATTTAAATGAATAAAAAAAAACCGAAGATGCACGATCGGGTGTTTGGCTCTCTCGTCTGTGAAAAGAAGGCTTCCCACAACAGACGGCAGGCACTCGCAGCACGTGTGGACGAGTCCTTCGGTGCTCGCCGGAGCAAAACCCCCGCGTGTTCTCGTTGGCTGCAAACAACACACTCAACGACACGAGACCCGGACACGAAATATTCATCGCGGAATTCTTCAGGGATAATGCCGAGCCTGATGAACACATGCAACATTTTTTTTTGGACGCGAGTCGCACGTATATAGTTTCCGCACCCTTCCGCAGTTTCGTCGACTATCGAATCGTTCCATCTGCAGATCGAAATTTCAAACTGTTTAATGGAATGGCTCGGATGGAGTAAAAAAAAAAAGACAAGGAATTTTATTAAAATAGTTCCCTTCTTGTTGAAATTCGCTAAACAGATAATACTATAAAGTTTCTCTTTTTTCTTACGGGTCGCCCCATCCGCCACAGATGGCAGCACTGTGGTTGATACACATTTCCGTTCCTTAACTTCCGTCGCATTCCCGAAATTTTTCCTACCAAATGCTGTATACCGAGAGATAAGATGTTGAAAATCAAATATATATATATATATATTTTTTTTTTCATTACCGTGACAGTGAATTTATTTGGAATACCTATGCCCTTCCAAAGATGGACAACAAAAATATCAGGCTCGTTCAAACATTTTAAAAATTTAATATCAACCGTTCAAATAAAATAAAATGCTACCCACAAACGGCCCACACAACATACAATGTTTCAGATTTATTTCGTAAATGTAATGTTAACTTACTGAAACATTTTGATGTTTCTGCAATGTTAATTAAGTGCTGTATGGGTGGAAATGAAAGAATGCATTTCTATTCTTGTGTTTAGGTGTGAGTGTGTGTGTATATATACACACACATACATATACATACAGAGGGAGATAAAGGATTTTTTCAATGGTGGGGTGGAAAAAAATGTTCACTTTTGGTCAAAGAGCAGTGTTAACCGTAAACTTAACCATCGTTGAGTGAACAAGTGAGGTATTATTTTAACACTCTGTAAACTGCTCTCGTGAAAAAAATATTTTGCGTGACATAGTGTCTTATGCCATCGAGGTACAGATATATAAATTTAAGATTTCAACACGTGCATTTAAAAATCTCAATTACTATTGGCACATACTGACAAATGGACCTACAGTATTAGCCGTAGGCGACGCGGCTTCTCAAACAGTTGAAAAATATCAGGTGTCACTTGCATCACCCAAAATAACATACTGCCCCTTTGCTGATATTTTAAAGATATTTTCCCCAACCTCCTTTCAACGGAGGGGTTATATCCGCCACTGGATACACAGGTACCTAGTTAGATAAGCTGCATATCAAAATTGTGAAAACTAAAGGGCCCCCCCCCCCCCCCCACACACACGATCAGTCCGAACTGTCAGTTCGTACTTATTCGTCAGAACTCATCAGTCGGAACAGCCGCGAGTGAGCTAGGACTAAAGCTCCCCCCCCCCCCCCCCCACACACACACACACGATCAGTCCAAACTGTCAGTTCGTACTTATTCGTCAGAACTTATCAGTCAGAACAGCCGTGAGTGAGCAAGGACAGCGGACTGAACAGCCGGAACTGATGAACCGACGAGCTGATGCTTCCCATGTTGGCTCGAAAGAACTCAGTCCGAACTGCCGTGTGTAGGAGCAGTCCAAACAATCAGTCCATCAGCTGAGTGTCGTAGCAGACATATTTGTTTATACTCTTTGGTTGATTCTCTATGTTTTGCAACTGCAACTTATAAGGGTTTTCCCCCCCGTATTCTACGATGGAACGATACGTCCAACAGCAACAGCAACCACGAGATTGGTGGTGTGAGGGGGAGGCTTCTGAACTTGAGCAGTCCGAACTGGGCGCTGGACTGATCGCGCGCTGTGAAATAATACGTAAGAAATGTAAGAGTCAGTTACTCCATTTATATGTCAATCAATACGTCTCTCACCTACACATCGTCACATCGCGGCCTAAATATAAAATAAACATTGATAAACTGGACTAATGTTAATGTTAACCACGAGAATATAATTTGATATATTTAATTTTTACACACAACTGTAATCACCCAGTGGTCTGATGAGCGAGAGCTAGCTGCGGTAAAAACTTTTATGAACCCTAATATTTGAAATGAACTTGTGTAAGATATCTTCGAACCCGAACTAAAAGACATTTGCTTAGAAAAAAGAATGTGCGCATCGTCACTCCAGTCATTTGATTTTTTTATGTGTTCTGCAGTGCCAACCAATGGTTAGGAATTTAGAAAGTAATAAAAAAATAAGTATTATTATTAAGAATAAACCAAAAATTTTTCCATTAATAAACAATTAAAATTGCTAGTGTGTTGTTATATGTTATTTATAATTTACCCATTACAAGTATATCCATACCCATGACTTTCAAGCAAATACCTAACTGTGGCCTAGTAGTAATAACACATGTCAACTGATTTGGGTCCAAGCATTGGATTTTTACACAGAGGTTAATTCATATAATTTTATTGTAAAACCCAAAGTGGAGCCCTTCCTACCACAAAGAGTATAGGAAGTAGCTTTACATAATTTATCTGACCTCCACAAAGTAGGGCCATTTGTACTTAGTGTGTACATACATATATATATCTGTCGCTTCAAAGTGGGACCTTATATATATATATATATATATATATATACATACATACATACACACACTTACACTGCACATATTGTATAGTGAAAGAGTAAAGAATGTGTACGCACAGGAAAAAAAAAAGAATACCTACCCCGAGCGTGACTCAGCAGGGAATCGAATTTCTGCTCTTCAGCAAGTCTATTTAGTTCGCTAGTATTTTTTTTTTTACCAAAGTCTCTTGTTGCATCATTCGGCATTAGATTTGAATTGATTCGTCAAAGAGTCCCTATATGTTTGCTGATCCAGCTTCTTTTATTTCATCAAAAAAGGATTTAAGTGAAACTTCTTTGCTGATGGAGGGCTACAATTTTCAATCGTTACGTAAAATTCCGATCGCACGAGGGAAATAGTAACGAGGTGGAGGAGAAGACGGAAGGGAAGATGTATAGAAACGACGCAGTGTACTTACACGCTTGAATACTTGCACACTTGATTCTTGAACACTAGCACACTTGCGCAATTGCAACATTCAGCGCTCGCACAGTGCATGCAAATTTTTTTTGGTCTGCGACCTCAGCCAAGGAGAATTGTGTTTCCTATCCCTAATTCCTACTAATATTATAAATGTGAATGTAAGTTTGTTTGTTACGCTTTCACGCGAAAACTACTTAACCGATCATCATGAAACTTTGTACACATTTTCTTGGAGGTATTAAAAGTAACATAGGATACTTTTTATTGAAAATAAAAATTTTTTTTTACGAAAGATAAAAAAAAATGTTGGTCAAAAAATCTCAAAATCTAGCTACTTTAACGCCATCTAGTATTCCAGTTACGAAGTTCCAACCCTGAGTACTGTAATACCGTTGCACTGTATTATCGACGGTAAAAATTCAAAATTCAAAATTATTTATTTTTGTAACAGAGAAATATATTTTATTGATTCATTTCTATTGTAATGATCTCTGATACTTATTTAATGGCTTCAATGCGAGCGAAGCCACGGGTAAAAGCTAGTAATATATACAGGGGCGCAACAACTAAATTTCCGAAGGGGGGCAATATACCTTTTTATAAAGAATCATCGATCCCCCTATTGAAGCGGGGGGTCCGGGGGTCCTCCCCCTTGAAAAATTGTATTTCAAGGTGGAAAATGGTGCTATTTAAGCAGTTTTATTATCTAAAAATTGATTACACAGCACTTTCTTTGCCCTCGTTTGCCCCCACTTCAAGGTTTCAGAGGGGGGGGGGGGCAAAATACCCTTCCCCCTCCCCGCTGTTGTTGCGCCCCTGAATATATATAATAAGCAAGAAGTTTCACATTTAACGCGCGCGGACTCCGGGCACACACAAGCTTTCTTGTCTGTAGGACAAGGTTGAGAGCTTTCAGCCTTAATTTTTCTTCAGGATCCCCTCTTGGTGAGGCGAGTGATCTGACCACTAACCCACAGCGGCCTCCAGCGGCGCCAAGAAAATGAAAAGAAACGACGAGATCTCACTCCCGGCCTCTCTCTCTCTCTCTCTCTCTCTCTCTCTCTCTCTCTCTCTCTCTCGCGGAGAGCCGCTGAGGTCAAGAGTGTCTGAGGCGCCTTGACTTTTATCGCCGGGCAGGATCTCCCCCGGGGCCGAAGATGTTCGCGACGCGGGACACGTGTGGGCGCCCCGCAGGAACCGTTCGGGGCGTCTCCCCAACAGACGCGGCCTTGGTGCGCCGTCCGTCCGGCGACAGCAGGCGGCACATCGGACGGAGAGGACCAGACGTCTGTCCGCCGTCGCATTGTCGCGTGCGTGCGATGCACTTCCGAGCAGTTCGGTTCTTCGGAGGATCTCGAAGTCGAGCCTCGATTTTACACTGGGCGCAGTGGCGGACACGGGAATTTTTGACGTGACAACGTCTAATAAATCGATGAACGCCGGCTGCACGCACGGAAAAAGGATGACTCATTGTCCCGCTTGCGCCGCATCTATCTCTCTTCCACTCGATTGGAACAACCATCGATTTGACTTTTTCGAGGCACATTAAACTTGAAACACTCCCATTCGTTTCCTACTTTTCCTATCATCGTCCTATCCTCAACAGAATAACACAGATTGGAAGAAGTTAAATAGCAAACACGTATACTTTTATAGTTTTAGAGTTATAGTTATAGTTAAAATAATCTCTTCGTTAAAGTAATAAACATATTTGAATTAATGAGTGTAAATGAAAGTAAATTTATCAATTAAATTGTAGATTTAATTTCACTCCTTCTTTGTATCCATACAAAATAGTGATAATTCAATAAAAATGATTCAATTTTATTCATAAAAGTATGCAATCATTTCATCAATGTTTTGTTATGATGTTGTCACGTTAAACTATCGTCCATAAACCAACTTTACAGACAACCAATTTTTTTTTTTTTTTTTTTTTTTCGGGGGATGTGTTTTCAACTAAATTTCCCGACGCTATGCACACGTAGTTTCCGCGCCCGCCGCTAGAATTCGTTGCCGGAGCAGCTAATACGACTATCGTATTGAATCATTCGATTTGCAGAGAGAAATTTTAAACTATATTATGAAACGGCTCCGATAAAAGCTAAAAATACTGGTCAAAATGTACTTACCCCCGGCTTTGGACCTGATTTTCGACAAGGAAAAATTATTAAAATACTGTCGCATGCATACAACAGCGCCACCACACTCATAATATGATTTCTCGTGAAATATATTTTCATTATTTGAATATAACACAGGGGTAAGAAGTAAGAGGGTTGATGTTTGCTATCTTAGCCATGTTAAAACTTGAAGTCAAAATGAGAACGACCCCTCATCCCTCTTTCCTATCTGCAAAACAAAACAACTTATGGTTATAATGAAGTCTAACGATAAATCCTTGTGGATATGTTAGTATCATGATTTTTTAAGCAATATGTAGTACATTCTTGCAATTTTTCGAGTCATACTAGCGAGTTCTTTTCTATATATTAAACAAAACAACCTTAAAAACAACCTTTTTTTTTGGCTATCCAATTGCTAATCAGTTGACTTCAAATATAGAAAAGATACCCATTTCATGGAATATCATTGTTTTTTAAGTTGTTTTAATTTTTTTTATTTCAGACTTACTAACAAAATAATACATGTGTACGTTTTCAGGCAGGTTCATTTTCGTACCTATAAAAGTTTTCTTGCTAGCGAGAAAATATAAAACCAGACCAGTCTCCAAAATTTACTCTCAGGTGGTAATCGAGCGCCGAGTTGGCCGGCTGGTCGGGAGCATGAGCTCTAAAAGCGATAAGGACGAACCCGGCTCGCGCTACAACGTCTCTTCGCCTCTATGCGCAGGCACTGAACTGACGCGGGTTATTATCTAATTTAATTACATATATATAAGTCTTTATAACCAACTTCCTAGACGTATACCAGATGTGGGAAGCACTTCAGACCGTAGGTCGATTGTACGTTACAACTTAATTTTTCGTGGTAATCCTGCAGCCGAAATGTGTCGGTCGCATTCAGAAACATCATGTTTTATGTACAGTTTAAATTAAACAATAAGGCCCGTTCTACAATGACACGTAAGCGGAGGCGGATCTCAAGGAACGGAGTATCTACGATGGCCCGCATTCGGACAGGGACCCGAACGGATTAGCTCGGCAATGCCCAGCTCTTACGTTTACGTTACTCCTTCTCTTACGTTTACGTTACTCCTTCTCTTACGTTTACGTTACTCCTTGGGACCAAAAGAAACCGAGAGTTTAGCCGCGGTTGTTTATTATTTTCTAAACACGTTAAAAATTTGTTTCAAGTTTAAGAATATCTTTGTTCTATCATTACTTTTGTGTTTTTTGACGTGGCAACGTCTAATAAATCGATGAACGCTGGATGCACGCATGAAAAAGTGTCCCGTTACGCACATTTTCCCGTTACGCTGTATCCCGTTACGCTCATTGTACGCTTGCGCCGCATCTATCTCTCTTCCACTCGATTGGAACAACCATCGATTTGACTTTTCCAGGCACATTAAACTTGAAACACTCCCATTCGTTTCCTACTTTTCCTATCATCGTCCTATCCTTAACAGAATAACACAGATTGGAAGAAGTTAAATAGCAAACATGTATAAAAGTTAAAGTTAAAATAATCTCTTCGTTAAAGTAATAAACATATTTGAATTAATGAGTGCAAATGAAAGTAAATTTATTAATTAAATTGTAGATTTAATTTCGCTCCTTCTTTGCATCCATACAAAAGAGTGATAATTCAATAAAAATGATTCAATTTTATTCATAAAAGTATGCAATCATTTCATCAATGTTTTGTTATGACGTTGTCACGTTAAACTATCGTCTGTAAACCGACTTTACAGACAACCAATTTTTTTGTTATTAAATCTGTAAATCCTACAACGTGTTTTGTCCTGGAACCTCAAAAACTGTAAAGTTGAGTTTCGCAGGTTGCCGTTTGTTACGTGTCCGTACATCGCGGACATATGTAGCACAGGTCCGGTTGTAAAACGAGCCTCGAGAATAGCGTGGTTGGTTGCGTATACCGGGCGCAAGAAACGGAAATCGCGCCGGCGGTTGCAGTATTCAAACCCGAGGGTAATTCGCTCCGAACGAGCAGGGGGAGTTAGTTGTTTGTTTCGCGTCGTGGCGTAACTGCCGGCGTCAGGAGAACAGGCGCGGCTTGTTCGCGGGTAGTAAATCAGCCCGAGCGACGGCTCTGGCGATCAGATAAAGAGGGAGCCAGCCCCATGCGCCCGCGCCCCGTTGAGACATTGTAGAGGAGGAGGGGATATGTCTACACCCTCCCCTCACCCCGCCGGTGATGCATAATGATAAGTGCGACGCTCGAATCTGCCTCTGGCGCGGTATCGCCCTTAAGCGCACGGCTCTGAACTGGCGCGCTGTCTTTACGTCGTGCTTTAGGACAACAACGATAATCGTGTGTGGTGACCTCAACATTTCCCGGCGTAGAAATGAATATTAAGGTGTATTGAATCTCTGTTTAGTACCTGAATATTATGCTGAAAACATCAATTATTTTGACGTGACAACGTCTAATAAATCGATGAACGCCGGCTGCACGCACGAAAAAGTGTCCCGTAACGCACACTGTCCCGTAACGCTCATTGTACGCTTGCGCTACATATATCTCTCTTCCACTCGATTGGAACAACCATCGATTTGACTTTTTCGAGGCACATTAAACTTGAAACACTCCCATTCGTTTCCTACTTTTCCTATCATCGTCTTATCCTTAACAGAATAACACAGATTGGAAGAAGTTAAATAGCAAACATGTATAAAAGTTAAAGTTAAAATAATCTCTTCGTTAAAGTAATAAACATATTTGAATTAATGAGTGCAAATGAAAGTAAATTTATTAATTAAATTGTAGATTTAATTTCGCTCCTTCTTTGCATCCATACAAAAGAGTGATAATTCAATAAAAATGATTCAATTTTATTCATAAAAGTATGCAATCATTTCATCAATGTTTTGTTATGACGTTGTCACGTTAAACTATCGTCTGTAAACCGACTTTACAGACAACCAATTTTTTTGTTATTAAATCTGTAAATCCTACAACGTGTTTTGTCCTGGAACCTCAAAAACTGTAAAGTTCAGTTTCTCAGGTTGCCGTTTGTTACGTGTCCGTACATCGCGGACATATGTAGCACAGGTCCGGTTGTAAAACGAGCCTCGAGAACAGCGTGGTTGGTTGCGTATACCGGGCGCAAGAAACGGAAATCGCGCCGGCGGTTGCAGTATTCAAACCCGAGGGTAATTCGCTCCGAACGAGCAGGGGGAGTTAGTTGTTTGTTTCGCGTCGTGGCGTAACTGCCGGCGCCAGGAGAACAGGCGCGGCTTGTTCGCGGGTAGTAAATCAGCCCGAGCGACGGCTCTGGCGATCAGATAAAGAGGGCCCATGCGCCCGCGCCCCGTTGAGACATTGTAGAGGAGGAGGTTTATGTCTACACCCTCCCCTCCCCCCGCCGGTGATGCATAATGATAAGTGCGACGCTCGAATCTGCCTCTGGCGCGGTATCGCCCTTAAGCGCACGGCTCTGAACTGGCGCGCTGTCTTTACGTCGTGCTTTAGGACAACAACGATAATCGTGTGTGGTGACCTCAACATTTCCCGGCGTAGAAATGAATATTAAGGTGTATTGAATCTCTGTTTAGTACCTGAATATTATGCTGAAAACATCAATTATTTTGACGTGACAACGTCTAATAAATCGATGAACGCCGGCTGCACGCACGAAAAAGTGTCCCGTAACGCACACTGTCCCGTAACGCTCATTGTACGCTTGCGCTACATATATCTCTCTTCCACTCGATTGGAACAACCATCGATTTGACTTTTTCGAGGCACATTAAACTTGAAACACTCCCATTCGTTTCCTACTTTTCCTATCATCGTCTTATCCTTAACAGAATAACACAGATTGGAAGAAGTTAAATAGCAAACATGTATAAAAGTTATAATTAAAATAATCTGTTTGTTAAAGTAATAAACATATTTGAATTAATGAGTGCAAATAAAAGTAAATTTATCAATAAAATTGTAGATTTCATTTCACTCCTTCTTTGTATCCATACAAAATAGTGATAATTCAATAAAAATGATTCAATTTTATTCATAAAAGTATGCAATGATTTCATCAATGTTTTGTTATGACGTTGTCACGTTAAACTATCGTCCCTAACCGACTTTACAGACAACCAATTTTTTTGTTGCCATTTTCACTCTCGGGAGCGTACAGATAAAAAAGGAAATGGGGGAAAAATAAACCTTAATATTCCAGTTCCGACTAGACATATTCCTAAATGCTGTTCGCGAACATAAAGAAATCGCATGGGTGATTCTGAAGCTCTGCACGCGCCTATAATTTCGTGTTTTTACTCATGTATTAAAAAAAAATTCGTAATACAACCACAATAAAGTTTATTTTATGTTTTAATTAATTGAAGAGGTATTTTTTAATGGCATATGGAAATATAAAGGTAAATTGTAATTTTAACCCTAGCATGAACTAAGAGCACTGTACCGTGTGGTTTAGAGTTTTTAATTAAATTAACCGCTAGAATACTGCCTTTGTTGCAATAACATTTATTATTTGTTTCTTTTCTTAGAATGCCAGATTTAGTGTTAAATTCACTGAGAACAGAATGATAAAGTTTTTATGACACATTCACTCTTAGTTCATGAATGAATATTTTGTGCACTCACATTAAAACATTCTGGTAAATACACTCTGTATCATCACGACGGGGATAATGAGAATGCATGGACCTGAATGACTGTATGTGCCCTGTTATATGTGTGCGAACATCATTAAGAGCTTTGTTCGGTCTTGAATGATGCTTACCCCTCACGTCTTTGGGTTAAACGCCCGTTACCTTGCGGAATGCTGGACCCTTCTTTATCGAGATATAGCCATCCCATGTGGAGCGATCACAGCATTATGACACACTTTCTCCTCAGCACGATTAATTCTTACGCTCCGGCAGCGAATTCTAGCGGCGGATGCGGAAACTACGTGTGATTCACGTTCATAAAATGTAGTTGAAAACACTTTTTGCGTATATATTTATCACGCTCGTCATTATTTTAAAGGAGGTCAAATGTTAGATTTCGTGTCCGAGTTTCGTGTTGGAAGTGTATTTGCAACACGAGGACACACGAACCTGCTTGTTACCGAGGTTAGATATTACACATCTCTGGCGAGTACTGAAATACTCACTCACATTTTTTTTACTAACCCCCCCGCCCCCCCCCCCCCCAAAAGTGGTTGGTTTCAAAAGTGTCCAGATAAGAGTAGATGAGCTGTAGGCGTTTAGGTGTGGTACGTGCAGGGTTAATAGGGTGCCAGGGGCAGGGATGCGTGTATGGGAAGGAGGAGGGGGGGGGGTGTTAAGTAAAGAAAGAGCAGCACGTGCCAAATGAAATGTAGCTTTTCTACTTGCTGTGGCTGGCGCACGCAACGCCGGCATGCAGAGGAGGTTAATGACGGAAGCAATTTCTCTCTCTCTCTCTTCCATCTGCCTCATCCACCTCAAAGAACTCTTCTCGTCCGCTCTTTCCCTCTCATTCTCTCTCATTTGCATTGTGTGGTTTGCCAAATGTCACGGAGATGTCATCTATTGTTTATGTTCTTCGCGTCGTAACAAGTTTTTTTTTTTTTTTACCCTCGGGGTGAATGGCAACACCGCGCCAAAAACAAACGAGGAGTCGTCTTGCAGACAATGGTTATGATTTTAACCAGGAAATAAAAAAAAGGGGTAAATGCTAGGGTGTTACGTCGCGCGGCTCTGCGTAGAGGCTTAAGGCGATGTGACGTAGGCTACCAAGATTGTGGAAGGCATTCTTGGCTGCCGACCCGGTGCTCGTGAGCTGAGTCGTGCCAGGGCTTCAGGGTCGAACCCACGACCTCCTCCGCGCGAGCCTGGCTCCCCAGCGCTCTCGGCAAACATGGGGCCCTGTCGCAGCAGAACGTGTCTGTGCATGTTGGCACCACGTGGTTGTTCTCAACGTTCCAAATATTTTTGACGTGACGTCTATTAAATCGATAAACGCAGGCTGCACGCACGAAAAAGTGTCCCGTTACGCACATTGTCCCGTTACGCTGTGTCCCGTTACGCTTATTGTACGCTTGCGCCGCATATATCTCTCTTCCACTCGATTGGAACAACCATCGATTTGACTTTTTCGAGGCACATTAAACTTGAAACACTCCCATTCGTTTCCTACTTTTCCTATCATCGTCCTATCCTTAACAGAATAACACAGATTGGAAGAAGTTAAATAGCAAACATGTATAAAAGTTATAGTTAAAAATAATCTCTTCTTAAAGTAATAAACATATTTGTATTAATGAGTGCAAATTAAAGTAAATTTATCAATTAAATTGTATATTTCATTTCACTCCTTCTTTGTATCCATACAAAATAGTGATAATTCATTAAGAATGATTCAATTTTATTATGCAATAATTTCATCAATGTTTTGTTATGACGTTGTAACGTTAAACTATCGTTTTTTTTATTTGAAGTTAATTGAAGCAGTAACACTAAGTTGATTTCTTTTAAAATATATAGTGCTGTGTAACATCGATACATCTCTGTATATGGTGGGAGTAATTGTGTGAATACGACGGAAATCAAGGAACGGCAACGGGTAACGACCACAGTGCTGCCGTCTGTGGTGGGCACAAGACAAAGAGAAACCTTATAAGTATTAACTGTTTAGTGAATTTTAACAAGATGGGAGGTTTTTTTGATAAAAATTTCCTTGTTGAAATTTAGTTTCGTGTTTTCAAGTGTATTTGCTACACGAGAACACAAGAATTTGCTCGTTACTGAGGTTTGTAACCGACTCCTTTGGGTGCGATTTTGACCCACTTTAAACGGCCAGATTTCATTCAAACTTTGCAGTTTTATCGAGGACCGATTTGATAAGTTTATTCCATTATTCGTCTTACAAAATAAGATTTATATAATTTCTCAATATTTAGTAGGCTTTGTTTATATCGCACCAAAGACAAACTGAAAGAAAAGAGTTCGCACATTGTAAAGAAAACCATTTCGCTCATGTGCGAACTCTTTTCTTTCAGTTCGTCTTTGGCGCGATATAAACAAAGCCTACTAAATATTGATTTAATTAAATGAAACGTGAGAGTGGGTTATGATTATTTTAACTAAGCTTGTGAATCTATCAGAATTGCACAAAACACTTTTAAAAAATAACGCACTTTAACGTGTGTAAAATGTCTACATATATTTGATTTTAGATTTTTTTCCAATTTGGCGGTGATTGAAACAACAGCGTGCCGAACTTTGCTTCGTCGACAAAGGCGCGGGAGTTTTTACACGCTTTATATTAGCTTCACCTGTATGTTTGTAACCGACTCCTTTGCACTCGATTTTGACTCACTTTAAACGGACAGATTTAATCTAAACTTCGTACACTTATCGAGGACCGGTGAAAATACACTAATTTAATAAGGTTATCTCATTATACTGATTAGGATCGACAGGATTAAATAATTTCCTCACCCAGCCTATGGGTGAGAGCAAGTGAGACAACCGTGCAGTCGGCTCATGCGTACCGTCTACCTACTTTCCAGCTCGAGCACTCTGGGTATTAGTATTATTCCAATATATCCTCGACAGTTGATTTGTTGGCCGAGCGGATTAAGGAGCGAGTCTTCGATGACGTCAACCTATGGTTACACCGGTCGTGGGCTCTTATCCTGTCCACAGCTGTAAAAAAATATTATTTTGTTTTCTATTCAACAAATTTTGGGATTGGTGCCGTAAACCCAACTGTAATTCGTCTGGGACTTCGTTAATCCTTCTATTCAAACTAAATAGTGAAAATAAATATAGTTAAAAAAAACTAATAAACACGCTTTTAAGGCACATTGAACTAAAAAGTGAAAAATATTTTTTAAAATAAGCTTAAAACAATAATGAATGAAAAATACTAGTATTATTGTGAAAAAAGCGTAGGGCGCTTTGTTCCATATTTATCGTACATCGAGCGCCCGATGGTAGAGCAGCCGACATGTCATTGGAAGGCTCTGGGTTCGAATCCCAGTCCGGGCTATCCGAATTTTTCTCACATATTCTATACACTCTCATTGAGAAGGTCTTTTCATCATTCTTTCTCAATCCTTATCCTTCCCAAAATTCCTGTTACGTAAATGTGGAACGCTTCACTGACTATCAATACAGCTGTACACATTAATAATTTGGAAAATAATTACAGTTATCACGGAATTAATAGTAGATTAGAACAAATAACAGTTTAAAAATAAAACACGCTTTTATAAATAAACCAAACTAGAAAGTATAAAATAAATAATAATTTAAAAAACAAAAAAAAACACGCTTTTATAGAAAATCCAAATAAAAAATAGAAAATATATTTCAATTAAAATTAGTGTAAAATAAAAAAATGTATGTTATTTTAAAAGCGTGGGGTGCTTTTTAAGATATCAAAATTATAATTCTTCTACTCATATCTGTCAATAAAATAATTATAACTATTGACACCATGCACCCCACGCTTTTTTTAAATAACATACATTATTTTTTATTTAACACTTTTTTTTAATACAAATTTATTAAAATTTATTTTCTATTTTTTGGTTGGATTTTCTATAAAAGCGTGTTTTATTAGTTTTTTTTAAATTATTATTTATTTACGTTGTTTTACTCGCCATTTGTTTATGCTTTTGGGTCTCTACATTACACTTTCCCTTTAATGCGGCTATTTATTTCAGGCATCATGAATTCTAAGTAGAATCGCGTCACCTTTGGTAGTATCTGGTTCATCAAAATTCTTCTTTTTTGTTTTTAAAAAATTAAACGATATTGCCATTGCTGCTGTAGGCCACGAAATCGCAATACTAATTTTTTGAAATGTTAAGTTATAGCTGAATTTGGTAATAGATGCTTAACATACACAGATGCAAAAAATTATATTTCACTGTACATAATTCTTAACACTAACATTCTTAAGAACTTAATTCCCCAGCCGTCTCCTCTTTCGGGAGTTTCAACTTGTTAATATGTGTGCAAAAGTACGCAATAATGTGTGCAAAAGTGTGCACAAGCGCGTTCTAATTTTAACTAAAAAAATCGATACGGTGACAATTCAATTAGATCTAAGGAGGAGATGACTTTTATAATACTCATCACAGTTAAGTAAGATACTTCTTCAGTAAAACAACTGCTAATTTGAGTGCCTTATATTATTTATAAAATGAGTTAATATCAACATTTATTCCACCAGTTAACAGTTTGGACACCAAGATTTTTTACCATTTGTTTACAAAAATAGGTAACGAAAAACACAAGGAATAAAAATCATATATTAAATTTATTTTGAAAATGTCAGTTTCAAGATAACATGATGGTGAATGAAATGAAAAGTGTATTGTTGTTATGTTAACATTTATTTTTATGCATAAAAATTATTACATGAATAAAATAGTCCGTCTTATCTGCTCGGCGGTCATTAAAGCTGGATTAAAAATAAAATAATGTGAATGGAGATGTACGGAATGCTGAGAAAATGATACCACCCCGAGAACACTCGGACTAACTAAAACAACCCTATATCTCCCGCTTGCAAAAATAAATAAATAAATAAATAAAATCCGGGCCCCAAACTCTCCAGGAATCAAACCTGGGTTGCCTCTTGAAGTCGAGCGTACCGACCGCTCTACTACCGTGGTTCCAGTTATCGTGAGTGGACCTTCGATATTACTACTGGCTCCGAACTCGAGTTCACAATGGATGCTCGTGAATCACGAATCATGCTCGGGTCTAATCCTTGCTCCAACGTCTCGCCACATGGGAACGGCATCCTAAGACCAGAACGACTCGAGTATACTCCCCACAAATATTCGAATCAACTTGTCAGGCAAGCTAACTCCGGTTCAGCCTCTGGTTGTGGCTACTGGCTGGCGAGCCAACGGTCCCAGGTTCGATATTCCCGTCCTTGGTAGGGATCTCCCACTCGTAGAAAATTATTCCCTCCCCGGGTGGTTCAGGACTAATTGTTGTACGGTTTCACCTTTCAAGTGTGGATTTAATCCTAAATCGTCATCACCGCGAATCCCATTTTCATTAAAGTCTGCCCGATTCTCACCATGGTCCTCGCCCGACTGCGATGACTTGGGATTCATACTAGCCCAGAGGGCCAATCAAAATATTATGGTCACACAGACTCCAGTGACGACTTATTACAAGAAGCTAATCTACGAAAACACTCAAACTTCAGCATATTCAGCCAACGGAGTTGAAACGAAACCAAACCTCTACAATTATGTTCCGTTACAGAATCTTAATTATTATTATTAAATATGTAGTTAGGGGAATGAAAATGGGGTAATTTTAGTTTTTATAATTAAAAAGAAACGTAACTCTAATACTTTGCAAGCGAAAGTGAATAGTAATAATAATACTTCTCTATAAATTTGGTTTGAAATCCATCTCCAAAGGTTGTAAAGTATGTAAATGAGGTTATTTAAGGAAAAATTCATACATCGGAATTGGTTGCGCGGATGACTACCATCTACCATAATTACAGAAATTCCGCCGAGTATCTTCGAAAAAGGCGAAAAGGTACCATAACGGAAAACTGCCATAAGACTCCATGGAATGAGTACAGCAGCATTGCTCTCGAAGTAGTGTATAGAATACTCGGTAGGTAGCGCTGTCAACCCTCTAGCTGTTTCTCAGGTTAGTTTTAAAGCCTACAGATAATGCTTCTGACTGTCATAGTTTCAATCACAAATTACCGCATAGATCGCGCACTAGTAGAAATAAAAGTTTCCAAAAATGTGTTATAGGGAGCAGCACTGAATTCTTATTACGACGATTTGTTAAAAAAAAATTAAAAGGACAAAGGGGAATTTCTTATAGGTACATTCTACGGAACGAGGAAAACGCCTCACTCGTAAAATCGTTATGTAACTAGGTTCATAGAATTTACATTTTTCCACATTGGAATAAATAAAATAATTGTAGATCATTATTTAATGATTGAAAATCCAACGCAAATATTCAAGGGTTTTCTTATGTAATGTTTTCATTATTAGGGTGATAGAACACAAAAATGCTGAAATGCGAAGGAAATATTTTTCTGTAGTGTAGTTGGTTGGCACAGGGCAAGACATTGGCTCGTACATCGAATGTTGATGGGCTTTGCACAGGCTTGCAGTCTTTATTAGGAAATAAAAATATATCATTATGCGTAGCATATTATTATGCTTTATTAAAACTCTCAGATCAAATTGAAATTCCGTTTTTTTGTGCCTTACAGCACCTATAAACGAATTATGACACATAAAATAACAACAAAAAACAACACAACACACAGTTCATGTTAACTAATTGGTTACTTTGGTTTTCAATAAATACTTAAACAGAAACTAAAATGGTGTATACAAAATAAATATGTAGATTACAAAAGTTTAAAAATTTTTACAAATTAATATTTCTAGATTATTCAAAAAGAGTTATAAATTTATACACGTTTTATAGTTACCAATGGTTTTAAAAGTGTCACTAATTCTGTAATTGCAAGTTGGGATTTTTAATCCAAACCGAGATATTGTGTCTGAACCAACAAAAATGGTAATACAATGTAGCATATATAATAAAACTTTCATCATTGATTGAACGTCTAATAAATAGAAAATCCAAATTGTTTATGTAGGAATGTAGCATATTCAAAATAATTTAATTGCCTGATATTTTTAAATATTAATTTAAGATATTTTTTCTGTATACTTTCAATTCTATTCAAATTAAAATTATCGTAATTCAGAGACGTTTCATATCTTGAAAATCAGATCTGGACAGCTGAAATACCTTGCTGAATAGTTTCACAAACATATTTCCCAATTAAATTTTTTCATGATCAATTCTGATTACAGTTGGAATGACATTTATTAAATATTACAGAGTAGTTGAGATAAGCTTTTACTTTGCGGAACACCTAATACCATGAAATTGCATTTGCAAATTTGACTGGAAAACGTCTATTTGTAAGATAATTAAAACATATATGTACCCCGAATTTCTTGACGAGGCCTAAAATTGATAATTTTTTAATCATAAGATTGTGTTGGAATATATCAAAGGCTTTGTTCATGTTGAAATAAATGGAGTATTCCTGTTTGAAAACTATGTGGTTATTCAGAAATAATATTTTTTGGAATAAAATCTATGTGCCTATAAATATTTTTTTTGTCGAAAACTTCTAAAATATTACATAACAAAGGTATTGGTCAATATTTTGTGACTAAAATTTAACTGTCAATAATACTTCAAGAAAATATATACCGATAAATGGTTGAACAACATCGGTATACATCCACTCACTGACTGATACAGACTTAATTCAAATATTTTATGTACAAAAGCAAAAAAAAATTAAATGTTTGTTTGAGCTTTATTTACAGTCACTAAAAACTAAAACGCTACAAAATTAAAATAATATATATATTTTTGCAAAACTCCGTTCCCCCGGAGAAACCCCCGGAATGGCCACCGCATGGGGAGCCCAAGAAAAGAAACGGGCTCCCCATTTGGAAGCCACCTGGAAGGTTTTTTTCTGTTCCACCCACCGTTTCTTTTGGTAGCCTGACTTGTTGCAAGGGATTGTATTCCTACCAGATAAAATGCCACCATTTTGTCTGGGCAATCCGCCTTGGAGGAGCCGGGGCGCGAACCCGGGTCCTACAAGTCACAAGGCAGGCGCTCTACCCCAGAACCAGAGTGGTAGAGCGGATACTTGCAGTCTTTTTAACACTGACATGATGTTATTCCACGAGTTTACTGTAGTTTCGTGTGTCAATAACACTTGCAGTACGTGCAGTAACATCTAAGCTTGGTAACGAACAAATTAATGTATTCTTATGTTCTTCGTTCAGCATGAATTGTGAAATTTCATAACAGTGAAATATAATTTGTGTAACTTGTCTCGCAATTTTTTAGATGATTTCCTGCAAACGAACTTACAGTCCCGCTGTACAATAATTATATAGAAATATAGACTAGTAAAAAATTTGTAAGAGCTTGCACCGTCGATGGTAAAGTTATTATGAAACAAATGTTTGATATTAAAAGAGTGTGTTTAGTTAAAAAATAAATAATAGTTTTAAAAAACACTCTTTAATAGAAAATCCAACTAAAAATTAGAAAATAAATTTTAATATATTTGAATTAAAATTAGTGTAAATAAAGTATGTTATTTAAAAAAAGCGTGGGGTGCATGGTGTCAATAGTTATATTAATTATTTTATTATCATTTTGATAATATCATAAAAAGCACCCCACGCTTTTTTTAAATAAAATACATTTTTTTATTTTACACTATTTTTAATTCAAATTTATTAAAATTTATTTTCTATTTTTTAATTAGATTTTTTATTAAAGCGTGTTTTTTAGTTTTTTTAAACTATTATTTATTTTTTGTCTCTTTTTCGAGTTTTTGATTTATAAACAAACATAGGGTTTCCTACCAGAGGGAAAACTGTCATGCAAATAGCAAGAAAAATAAAAGCTTAGACGTCTAATTCATTCGCTTAAGTAAAGCTGGCTGTGATTTAGCTAGTCGACACCATTTTGCTGAGAGGTATTGGTAGTAGCGGTGTAACCAACCATTATAATTATAATCGGTTATAATTTATTCCTAATTTCTAAACATTATGTAAAACAATTTTTGTTGAGACGAACTAATGCCGTAAAATGAGAGGTAGTAATTAATAAAACATTCATTCATTATAGTCTGTATAATTTAAATTTTATAATTTGTAAATTCAAATTATTACCGTTAGTCTGGATTTCACATCTATTGGAACTCCGAACAATAATTATATACTTTTCATATAGTTTATTTATTAATCAAAACATATGATGGGCTGCACAAGTCCAGTACAAAATATCAATACAACTAAATTGAAATAATAATTTGTATACAATTATATATTTATGAAATCATAATTATTATTGAATTATAAATATATAATAAACTAATGTGACTCAAATATAAAAAAAAATTAGACGAATAATAGGAACATTCGGTATCCGAACCTAGTACATACCGCTTAACAAAATTATGTGCTATTCCCAACGCTACACAACCGAATTATATAATATTATTTTAGTAAGTTTATATAAGGTAGTTGTAAACCACGCCTCTACAAATGACAATGCATTATGTCGAATATTTAAAGGAGAAGGGATTAAAGGTCACGATCACATGTAAAATTATTATGTACGCAGTTGGCAATTGTATAAAAGTTGGACTTATTGGCTACAAAATATATCCTTATTTTCTATTTTATTGTTTACTTTTCGGAGGATTATTGTAAACAATTTTAAATAAGAAAATTGAAATAATTGATTTCTATTTTATCTGGCGAGCGCTTCAGAAGATTTCATACCGATTTTCTCAGCTCCCTATACCGCGATTTCTATAAATGTCAGTATGACGTCAGGCTGATATCATTTATCATTTTTTAGTCACAACAGATGTCAGTGGTAAGTCAAAATTACGTAATAATTCATTACCTAGCTATGACTTACCAGTGAGGTCAGACCTAGGTCATGTGTTCACTGGGCAATGCACAGTATACACAAATTAAACTTTTCACGTGGTCGCTTACTGCTACTGCAGCATGTCTGTGACGTGAACTCACAAGATTTTACCCATTCAAAAAGAGTCCTACACGCACATGGTATAGTCGAGTATATACAATGTTTAAGTGTGTGTATATGTACACATATATATTTATTATATATACATGTATACAGGCCGCTGCGCGTGACCAGTCTGGCGCAACACGTCACTACCATGTCGATGACGCGAACCCATAAGTTTTCCCCCTACCAAAAAATCGTTCAACGCGGCTTAAGAAGTTTTCACTTTACTATCAAAATTGTTCGAATTTATTATAAACCATCTTAATTTTTCTTAAACCTTGGTTCAAAAAATCTTTTTTATATAAACCTGTAGCTATTAAAAAATGGAAAATAATTTTTGGAGTTCAAATCTGCAGAATTACCTTAGTAGGCATAATCTGAAACTCGCTCTAAGCTATTCAACGCTAGACGCATTACTTTGGAGTATTGGAGAACATATCCGATATGATATTAAAAAATGTCCACAAGTTTATAGAAGTTCGCAGAACATTCCCAAAATAAATATGTACTTCGAAATCTACCTACGCAGTGTTTCTTTTTTAAATTGTAAACCCAATCTTTCATAACTAGCGTTGGTTGCGTTGGTTGCCTTACGTCCGTTCGGTAGTTTATGAATGAGCCCGGTCTAAGAACTGACGGTAGGAATCAGTCAAGTGTTTGAAATATGACCCTGTGTGCGCGAAGGCGTTAAGAGATGACAGAGTCGTTCCCCGAATGCCGACTCGAGGTGCGCGTCACGTCAAGACCACCCGCATGTGTTCCACGGACTGTTGCGCCCCCCCCCCCCTTCCTCTTTCCTCATGTGCCGCGCACCAATGAGGAATCGCGATGCCAGGTGACGGCCTTCAGGCATCACCACAACTCGGATTGGTCAAATGTACGCAAATGTACATAGGCGTGGCCGTCAAACGAAGCATTGTCTGTGTGGAAATGTAATGTAGAGTCGGACCACGCAAGTGGTTTCAGGTCTTTTTAACATATCATTAGGGGCAGGCATTTTTCGCGAAAAGATCTGAACACCCATTAGACTGCAACAAGGTATATCCGCACCTGTGGTTTCTTCCTTGTGATTGGCGGCTGCCTGCGAGAGAATTCGTTACCTTATTTGACCGAGCCACTCAGGACGCGTTTACTTCCGCACTGAGTCACTGTGATTGGTGTTGTTACACTCAATGTGTACCTGGGAGAAACTCGCCCAATCGCGAAACACAGACGATGCTATAATTGTTTTAACTTTCATCTAGTCTCGAAATCTTTTCGCGAAATCTGCATGGCCCTACATATCATCTCTCGTTGACGTGGCAGTAGCAATGATGAACTACTGAAGACCTTGATGGACCTTTTCTGCCATCGACGGTGCGGACCCTGATGGCAGCGGCGACCACCGATGCCAACGACGTCGACGAAGGCGCAGATCCTGTTGGCCAGAGTTTCACATTCTGTTACAGCGCTGCAGGAAATTCCGTTGCCATTGTAGGACGAGCAGTGTTAGTGGGTGGTATCCTTATTATTTTTCAGTTGTTATTTGGTGATTTTAAATAAATTCGTAATTGCAAAGTACTAAATTGAAAAGAAAAGATTTTACCCCTTACCACACAAGTAATTATTTAATGTATTTTATGATTTGTATAGAAGTACTAGCATGTACGAAAACCAAAGTTCGTATGTAGCCTCCGTCTTTACTTTTTTTTGTATAAAATTCATCAAATCAATAATATCCAAAACTTAAACAAAAGTTTAAGGCAAATCTGTTTTTTTCATTGTTTTAAAAATGAATGAACTTTGTAAACGAAGATTACATAGGAACGGTTCATCCAAAACTATATACTACACAACTTTAACGCGCCATTTATATCCCGTTCATAAATCTTAAAAGTGTCTGATCACGAACATTTAAGAGCTATTTCAATTTTCCTATGGTAGTTCCTTATTTTTATAACTTCGACTTTGAATAAAGGCTGAAACAGATTTTTCCACTGATTTTGTATTGTATGAAAAATACATTTCTAAGGAAAGCTTTTAACTTCAATACTCCACCACCAAATAATAGGGTTACCCCTTGAAGCACCACAGGAGGCAAGTTACCGACGAGAAAACTGCTGCTAGTTCTGTGCAATGCCCTTACCACCCGGCTATCTACTTTTATGGAGACCCTCATAAAGAATATATATATTTTTTAAATTAACTCTTTCAAACAAAATTATCAACCCAACCTATAACCCAAAATTTTGGAAGATGGCTTTGCTAATTAATTTTAGTATATTTTTGATATTATTTCCAGATAAATTATTTTCGGGTGGAATCGCGTCATCATACGAAGTAATGAAATATGTTACTTGAGTACTGTGGTCGTCACCCTACCACGTGTAATCAATCAAGTGAAAACCTAATACCGGTGCTGTCCTGGAGTTGTTCCTGCCTCCAAGACTGAAATAAGCTCTCAACCATTTGTTGCCGAATCGTTGCTCATAGTCGGAAGGGTGGGTTAAAACCCACTATCCTGTACGATACATTCCAAACAATTTACTTAGGCCCTCCCCAGAACTTTTAAATTACGCATAACACGTACCAACATGATATTTATTTAATTACAGTTGAAAAACTATTTTTAACTATTATTATATGTTTTCTAATTTGGTTAAAAAAAAAACAGTTGTTTTATTACCTTCATTGTATTGGCAGTTTTCGTGAATTTATTATTTTCTTTTTGAAACCTGCACCCGCAATATAGGAAAATTATTTTTGCAAAACTCCTTGACCTCGGAGAAACCCCTGGAATGGCCGCCGCATGGGGAGCCCTAGAAAAGAAACGGGTTCCCCATTTGGAAGCCACCCTGCAAGGTTCTTTGTTACCACCCACCGTCTCTTTGGTAGCCTGACTTGTTGCAAGGGATTGTATTCATACCAGAAAAATGCCGCCATTTTGTCTGGGCAATCCGCCTTGGTCACAAGGCAGGCGCTATACCCCAGAGTTAGAGTGGTAGAGCGGCGATCTGCAGTCTTCTTAACACTAACATGATGCTATTCCACGAGTTACTGCAGTTTGGCATTTAATTTACACGCGTTTCCAAACATTAAATTACTATTACATATTCTGATGTAACCCAATGCGGTTCTCTTCCTAAAAATATTTTTGAAGTTATACTTCTTTAGGCGCATTATGAAAAAATGATGAGCGTGAAATTTTAAGATGCGCGCGCACTGTAACACAAAATTAACAGGTTGAAGCTGCGCGCACACCATGCGACGACATTTTCACAGGAAGATGGCGGACCCAAGTGTATGAACATAAACCCACATTAGGGGACATACCAAACGTATTGGTGTGCCAAATGAAAATTTATGATAGTGAAATTACTATGGAATTTATTTTGGTAAACAGTAGTTGGAAATAGGGGGTTCAAGCATAGGCGGAGGAGCCAGGAGCCGGCCGCCATCTTGGATGACGTCATTTTTGACTCAAAATTCCTCAAAATTCCTCAAAAAAGACTCAAAATGACTCAAAATTTCCCGTTTTCGAGGGAAAAATTCCCGTTTCGAGGGAAAATTTCCCGTTTTATTCCGTAAAAATCCCAGTGGATAGAAAAGTCCTAAAAGTGGCTTAATCATCCCTAACTCAAGCCACTGTTAAGCCGCTATCAGGACTTGACCTTGAAACCGACCACCATATCGGATCCGCCATCTTGGATCCACCATTTTGGATGACGTCATTGTGTTCTAGAAAATTCCGGCGATGTGTTTTCCGCCATTTTGTATGATGTCGTCACCGTTGCACATTTCGTCACGGCCGCCATCTTGGATTCGAATTTTTTTTTTCGAACTTCAACTTTTCGAACTTCAACTTTTCGAAATTCGATGTAAACATCAACCGCCATCTTGTTTTCGTCTGCTGGTGGCCGCCATCTTGTTTTCGTATGCTGGTGGCCGCCATATTGTTTTCGTCTGCTGGAGGCAGCCATCTTGTGAGAGTGCGCTCACGCCATGTTAGTTTAATTCTTACCTGCTAGAGTGCAGTAATAATTTATTATTACTGTGACACCCACCATCTTGTCATTTGGCCACCATCTTGAAAATCCATAATTATTTAGCTAGGAATTCGGGAAAGATTCCAAAATTCATTAAATAAATCACCCATTAATTTATTTATTGAATCGCTGGATTCCCGTCCTTTGTTCGATACCTGATCGATGCAATAATGTTTAATTTTATGTAAAATAATAATAATTTCATAAACCATCTTTAACATTCTTAAAGAGACTTTAAAACCTCTACTACCATCATCCTATAAGCCATCAACACCACCATCTTGGAAAATTCGTAATTATATTGCTAGAGATTCGGGAAAAAGTTACAAATTCATTAAATAAATTTGCAAACAATAAAATGATTAATTAGGTCGACTCAGGCCCTTGACACGATTCGGAATGAAGATGGAAAAAATAAACATAATATAATAGTGGCAAGGTTCGAGAAAGAAAACAACACAAGTTCTTTCACAAAATAAACTTTATTACATAATTTCTACTTTACTACACGAACACTTGCGAAAGCCAGCAATCTTATAATCATTTAGGTCCGCAGCGGCGTGAAATGACTAATTCTTAGCTCCAATCGACTTATATTAGAAAGAGTCCAGCCAGAACCTTTACAGACATAGTCCTCCTCTTCTTGACAGAGTTTCTGGATACCGTTTTTAACAGTATGCTTCACATCGTTAGAACTGTAAATTACTGCAGCCGATGTCTTGAATGCACACTTCTTCACTTCGTCTTCGAATGGATACGGCTTTCCATATATACAGACCAACCACAAGTTGTATTTTAATGAACCGTTTGTTGCTACATCATCAGTAAGCTGATTGATTATGTTCTCTTTGATATCATCAAGAAAATTACAAATATCTTTCGACTCACCTAACGTATTTAGATAATAGTAGTCTTTCAATGTCCCACGAAATGCAGACTGCGCCAAGTAGAACCAATTATCATTCACTTGTAATGCGCCGAACACAGTCTTAGGTTTATTTTCATGTTCAGACATCATACCAATCGGTTGCTGCACATCGGTTTTCTTGCTTGTTCTCTTACGAGTCTCCAATCTAAAGCGAGGAGTCGAAGTTTCTACAGGTAGTTCTTCAGTAGACACACGGACTTTACCGTTGCATTTTTTCACATGTCGTCGCAAACTGTCAATACGTGTAAACCATTCATGACACCCATCACAGCGAAACTTTATACGAGATGGATTCTTCTTGCATTTACTCCGCTCATGTCTTCGTGCATCATGAGAAAATGCGAACGACATATCACAGTAGCTGCAAGGATACCGTGGTGATGAAGACGATCCTTTCAGACCCGAACCAGATGATGTTGTTGCAGCAGTTACACCATCTCCAGGCATACTCTTATGAACATCAATACATCGTTGCTGCACCGAAACCTTTACTTTCTGCCGCACAGCAGGTCCTTTGCATGTCTTCATGTGCGTTTTCATATTATCTTGTCTTGCAAATTGCTTGTGACATTTCTCACAAACAAACATTTTACGATAAGGGTTCTTAGCGCATTCTCTCCTCTCGTGTCGTCGAGTATTGCTACTGTTTGTGAAAATCTTGTCACAGTAACAGCACCGATGTTCGTTAGTCGGTGTTGAATCACCAGTCATTGAAGTTTCCATCGAGGGCGAAACGAAGTTCGACGAGTTTTCCTGCGTAGTCAGCACCACAGGAATTAAAGTCTCTCCTGCTAACGGTATCGCGACTGTTGAAATATCCTCTTTTGATGGCGTCATATTTGCCGACGGGATCTGCACCTTCTCCACCGTAGCTGACGTCAGGGTTCCCGTAGACGATGGTGCGTCGTCCATCAAGTTCAGCGTTTTAGATGGTAAAGATGCCATCGAAGTCTCAAGAACAGGCAATTACACGACGTATGCACCAGTAGAATCAAACTAGGTGATCCTTACACCAACGACGTCAGTAACAAACTGAGCGACCTGCTGTCCAGGACTCGCTTATATACACGCACCGGTTGGAATAATACTCTAGTCAAATCAAGAACCAATTACTATAATACTCGAGTCAAAACACCATTGAAAGAAGAAGCGCACCAAAATAAGGTAACGCATTTGGAAACAAATTCATCAAATGAAATGAACACACAATGCACGCACTTGCAGCTTTCATCTCAAGGTATCATTTAAATTTCATTCAAGCGAAGTATCAAGCCAATGTCACATCATATTATCATCCTATTGGTCATACTATCCTCAAAATTTAACAGTCTTATAAATCACACCAGTTATAGAAGGACTTATAGTTTATAACACACATCATTTCAGCCATTGTTCTTTAACAAATTCGAATTTAAAAATGTAAAATGTAAGTACTTGTTAAGTTGAAGAACCAGGTACGTAAATATATTATATACTTTATGGACACTGTAGGCACAAAAACCCTGAAAGTACATATGTAAGAATGATATTTAATAAAACTAATATTAGCTCTATACCCACACGACTATGTGTTGACTGCTGTGTCTAGGGTGTTGACCTCAATTTATACCGCTAGGACCTCCCTCCAGTCCAGTCACGTGTACCGTTGCTTCAGTTGTTGTCCCCCGCCTTGCTGGTGGCCTCCAACATTCGAACGAGGTGATCAACCATCCAAGCCCTAAGCATGCTCGCATTGTGTCTTGAGATCGGACCTGGACACCCAAGTTACATAGAGTATAATATACTCTGAAATACATAATAAAAAGAAAATTGATATAAATAACATTATACTTTGCTTAATAGTTCCAGAAGTAATTAACACACTGCTTGACCAGTGACATGTGTAACTAAATATTAAATATATTTTATTTTCCATTACCTTTCGTGGAATTTATTAATCATTCACTCTACGAAAAACAACTCAAGACAATATACCTGACCATCGAATTAAATACAGTACCGCTATGCCTTACATGAAATTCTAATTAGTCGATAACCTATAAATCGTTCATGTAGAAAGCCACACATACAGGCCAATTTTCTATGGACCATGAGACCGAGTCATGACAATATCAGACGTATAGGCTAGTCATTTCAGGACCGCAGGACCTTCTTCGTCTTTAGATAATTACAGTCATTTAGACCATCATGAAATTTTTATACATACTAAAGGACCAAGCGACCTTGAAAAATATTTTAGTAACACCAAGAGGTTTTGAACTAGTAAATATTCAGTCACTACATATTTTACTACGCGCAATCATCAAAACGGAAGCACCATCAACAAAAAGGAAGCACATTTTGGAAGCACCATCAACAAAAAGGAAGCACATTTCAAATGGCTCCAAATGCTCCAAACGGCTCCAAATGCTCCAAATGTTTCCAAATGGCTCCAAATGCCTCAAAAGAATCCAAATGCTCCAAATGGCTCCAACAGCTCCAAAAGGCTCCAAATGCTTGACAGCTCCAATTGCTCCAAATGGCTCCAAATGCACCAAATGGCTCCAACAGCTCCAAATGCTCCAAACAGCCTTCAAATGCTCCAACAGCTCCAAAAAAAGGCTCCAAATGCTCCAAATGCCTCCAAATGGCTCCAAATGCTCCAAACGCTCCAAATGGCTCCAAATGCTTCAAAAGACTCCAAATGCTCCAACAGCTCCAAAAAAAAAGGCTCCAAATGCTTAACACAGCTCCAAATGGCTCCAAATGCTCCAAATGGCTCCAACAGCTCCAAAAGGCTCCAAATGCTTCAAAAGGCTCCAATTGTTCCAAGAGCTCCATCTTCAATTGGTTCCAACTGATTCCAATTACTTTTCTTATCGAACTTGACATGATTACTAACATGTCTTTATTAGTATACATTTTGACTGGCAGTGGTAACGTATTTTGCACCTTTAAGTTATAAGTTTTATTTAGAAATCAGATTTCGATAAATGGTAGATACCATTTGGAAAGAAAATATATTAATTTATCTTCAAGTTTATACACATACATTTAATTTAAGCCATTATTGTATGTAGCCAGCTTCCCTCAGTTCTTTGAGTATGAAAGATATTTCTTTAATGTTCGAATAGTTTCCTGCACAAAGCGACCCATGTAGTAGTCGTAGCCTGTCAACCAATATGTTAGGATCTTCCCATGAGGTATAATCAAACTCTTCTGCTGCGTTCATCATCCTTGCATGTTTATAATAAATATTATCTCTGGTGTCTATCGTTTTAACACCAACCTCAAGGTCACTTTCGTCATCGTGCCAGTGATTATCACAAGCTTGATCAGGATAATTTATTTTATTACGACGTTTCCATCGTTTTGGTCTCAAACCACCATCACAGTCTTCACTCTTGCATGCTTTTGGTGCTTCAGCACAATACTCAATCATGTCAGCCTTAGATGTGTCAGCACAGTCTTCGTTCACGCCAGCTTCTGATGTGTCACCACAGTCTTCAATCATGTCAGCACCACAAACTTGATCAGGATAATTTATTTTATTACGTCGTTTCCATCGTTTTGGTCTCAGACCGCCATCACAGTCTTCGATCTTACCTGCTTTAGGTGCTTCAGTACAGTACTCAATCATGTCAGCCTCAGATGTGTCACCACTTTCTTCAATCATGCACGCTTCAGATGATTCATCAAAGTCTTCGACCTTGTAAGCTTCAGATGGTTCTCCATCTTTCTCATTTTCATGGAGACAACTAGATATTGGAGTAAATATATTTTCATTTCTAATGTGGTTACAACTACCTTCGTTTGTTAAAGGATTTCTGACACTGACTGCAATGAAACGGTTTTTGACAAGGACCCAAATTACACTCGCTTCTCTCATGTCGTTTAGCATTCTTTCTCAAGGTAAACACCTTGCTACAGTATCTACAGTGATGACGTTTCGATACAGCGTCAGATCCTAAATCGGAATTCATATTAGTTACCGAGACTAATGCCAGATGCAAACTAAAAGTTTTAAATTAGATATATTACTTAAATATAATTTTTTAATTATTTCATCAGCGAGAATTAATTTATCTCATTCAAAGGTACTTGTTGCAAGTAGTTCTGCTTTTCAACAACAGATGACACCACGTATTGCTTGCAGGTAAATAATATTTCTTTCTTTCATGCGGGATGCAGGTTTCTCACTAACGATCGTAATTGAGGGATGGCATCGCTAGACTCCAAGGAAAAGGTAGTTTGTTCTCCCAGTTAGTGTTTCTCAGATTTCTCAGGGTATATATTATTATTTGACTGAATAATGATTTTATTTAAATTCCACCTAATAAAAATAAAATAGAAGCACTCAGAGAAAACCATCAGGGATGATGTCGTTTATAAACATCATAAATTACAATTTTTTTTAAAAAAAGTCCAAATTTAATCCTATTTTATTTTTATTAGGTGGAATTTAAAAAAAAATCATTATTCAGTCAAATAATAATATATACCCTGAGAAATCTGAGAAACACTAACTGGGAGAACAAACTACCTTTTCCTTGGAGTCTAGCGATGCCATCCCTCAATTACGATCGTTAGTGAGAATCCTGCATCCCGCATGAAAGAAAGAAATATTATTTACCTGCAAGCAATACGTGGTGTCATCTGTTGTTGAAAAGCAGAACTACTTGCAACAAGTACCTTTGAATGAGATAAATTAATTCTCGCTGATGAAATAATTAAAAAATTATATTTAAGTAATATATCTAATTTAAAACTTTTAGTTTGCATCTGGCATTAGTCTCGGTAACTAATATGAATTCCGATTTAGGATCTGACGCTGTATCGAAACGTCATCACTGTAGATACTGTAGCAAGGTGTTTACCTTGAGAAAGAATGCTAAACGACATGAGAGAAGCGAGTGTAATTTGGGTCCTTGTCAAAAACCGTTTCATTGCAGTCAGTGTCAGAAATCCTTTAACAAACGAAGGTAGTTGTAACCACATTAGAAATGAAAATATATTTACTCCAATATCTAGTCGTCTCCATGAAAATGAGAAAGATGGAGAACCATCTGAAGCTTACAAGGTCGAAGACTTTGATGAATCATCTGAAGCGTGCATGATTGAAGAATGTGGTGACACATCTGAGGCTGACATGATTGAGTACTGTACTGAAGCACCTAAAGCAGGTAAGATCGAAGACTGTGATGGCGGTCTGAGACCAAAACGATGGAAACGACGTAATAAAATAAATTATCCTGATCAAGTTTGTGGTGCTGACATGATTGAAGACTGTGGTGACACATCAGAAGCTGGCGTGAACGAAGACTGTGCTGACACATCTAAGGCTGACATGATTGAGTATTGTGCTGAAGCACCAAAAGCATGCAAGAGTGAAGACTGTGATGGTGGTTTGAGACCAAAACGATGGAAACGTCGTAATAAAATAAATTATCCTGATCAAGCTTGTGATAATCACTGGCACGATGACGAAAGTGACCTTGAGGTTGGTGTTAAAACGATAGACACCAGAGATAATATTTATTATAAACATGCAAGGATGATGAACGCAGCAGAAGAGTTTGATTATACCTCATGGGAAGATCCTAACATATTGGTTGACAGGCTACGACTACTACATGGGTCGCTTTGTGCAGGAAACTATTCGAACATTAAAGAAATATCTTTCATACTCAAAGAACTGAGGGAAGCTGGCTACATACAATAATGGCTTAAATTAAATGTATGTGTATAAACTTGAAGATTAATTAATATATTTTCTTTCCAAATGGTATCTACCATTTATCGAAATCTGATTTCTAAATAAAACTTATAACTTAAAGGTGCAAAATACGTTACCACTGCCAGTCAAAATGTATACTAATAAAGACATGTTAGTAATCATGTCAAGTTCGATAAGAAAAGTAATTGGAATCAGTTGGAACCAATTGAAGATGGAGCTCTTGGAACAATTGGAGCCTTTTGAAGCATTTGGAGCCTTTTGGAGCTGTTGGAGCCATTTGGAGCATTTGGAGCCATTTGGAGCTGTGTTAAGCATTTGGAGCCTTTTTTTTGGAGCTGTTGGAGCATTTGGAGTCTTTTGAAGCATTTGGAGCCTTTTGGAGACATTTGGAGCGTTTGGAGCATTTGGAGCCATTTGGAGGCATTTGGAGCATTTGGAGCCGTTTGGAGCATTTGGAGCCATTTGGAGCTGTCAAGCATTTGGAGCCTTTTTTTGGAGCTGTTGGAGCATTTGAAGGCTGTTTGGAGCATTTGGAGCTGTTGGAGCCATTTGGAGCATTTGGAGCCATTTGGAGCATTTGGAGTCTTTTGAAGCATTTGGAGCCTTTTGGAGACATTTGGAGCATTTGGAGCCGTTTGGAGCATTTGGAGCCATTTGAAATGTGCTTCCTTTTTGTTGATGGTGCTTCCAAAATGTGCTTCCTTTTTGTTGATGGTGCTTCCGTTTTGATGATAGCGCGTAGTAAAATATGTAGTGACTGAATATTTACTAGTTCAAAACCTCTTGGTGTTACTAAAATATTTTTCAAGGTCGCTTGGTCCTTTAGTATGTATAAAAATTTCATGATGGTCTAAATGACTGTAATTATCTAAAGACGAAGAAGGTCCTGCGGTCCTGAAATGACTAGCCTATACGTCTGATATTGTCATGACTCGGTCTCATGGTCCATAGAAAATTGGCCTGTATGTGTGGCTTTGTACATGAACGATTTATAGGTTATTGACTAATTAGACTTTCATGTAAGGCATAGCGGTACTGTATTTAATTCGATGGTCAGGTATATTGTCTTGAGTTGTTTTTCGTAGAGTGAATGATTAATAAATTCCACGAAAGGTAATGGAAAATAAAATATATTTAATATTTAGTTACACCTGTCACTGGTCAAGCAGTGTGTTAATTACTTCTGGAACTATTAAGCAAAGTATAATGTTATTTATATCAATTTTCTTTTTATTATGTATTTCAGAGTATATTATACTCTATGTAACTTGGGTGTCCAGGTCCGATCTCAAGACACAATGCGAGCATGCTTAAGGCTTGGATGGTTGATCACCTCGTTCGAATGTTGGAGGCCGCCAGCAAGGCGGGGGACAACAACTGAAGCAACGGTACACGTGACTGGACTGGAGGGAGGTCCTAGCGGTATAAATTGAGGTCAACACCCTAGACACAGCAGTCAACACATAGTCGTGTGGGTATAGAGCTAATATTAGTTTTATTAAATATCATTCTTACATATGTACTTTCAGGGTTTTTATGCCTACAGTGTCCATAAAGTATATAATATATTTACGTACCTGGTTCTTCAACTTAACAAGTACTTACATTTTACATTTTTAAATTCGAATTTGTTAAAGAACAATGGCTGAAATGATGTGTGTTATAAACTATAAGTCCTTCTATAACTGGTGTGATTTATAAGACTGTTAAATTTTGAGGATAGTATGACCAATAGGATGATAATATGATGTGACATTGGCTTGATACTTCGCTTGAATGAAATTTAAATAATACCTTGAGATGAAAGCTGCAAGTGCGTGCATTGTGTGTTCATTTCATTTGATGAATTTGTTTCCAAATGCGTTACCTTATTTTGGTGCGCTTCTTCTTTCAATGGTGTTTTGACTCGAGTATTATAGTAATTGGTTCTTGATTTGACTAGAGTATTATTCCAACCGGTGCGTGTATATAAGCGAGTCCTGGACAGCAGGTCGCTCAGTTTGTTACTGACGTCGTTGGTGTAAGGATCACCTAGTTTGATTCTACTGGTGCATACGTCGTGTAATTGCCTGTTCTTGAGACTTCGATGGCATCTTTACCATCTAAAACGCTGAACTTGATGGACGACGCACCATCGTCTACGGGAACCCTGACGTCAGCTACGGTGGAGAAGGTGCAGATCCCGTCTGCAAAGATGACGCCATCAAAAGAGGATATTTCAACAGTCGCGATACCGTTAGCAGGAGAGACTTTAATTCCTGTGGTGCTGACTACGCAGGAAAACTCGTCGAACTTCGTTTCGCCCTCGATGGAAACTTCAATGACTGGTGATTCAACACCGACTAACGAACATCGGTGCTGTTACTGTGACAAGATTTTCACAAACAGTAGCAATACTCGACGACACGAGAGGAGAGAATGCGCTAAGAACCCTTATCGTAAAATGTTTGTTTGTGAGAAATGTCACAAGCAATTTGCAAGACAAGATAATATGAAAACGCACATGAAGACATGCAAAGGACCTGCTGTGCGGCAGAAAGTAAAGGTTTCGGTGCAGCAACGATGTATTGATGTTCATAAGAGTATGCCTGGAGATGGTGTAACTGCTGCAACAACATCATCTGGTTCGGGTCTGAAAGGATCGTCTTCATCACCACGGTATCCTTGCAGCTACTGTGATATGTCGTTCGCATTTTCTCATGATGCACGAAGACATGAGCGGAGTAAATGCAAGAAGAATCCATCTCGTATAAAGTTTCGCTGTGATGGGTGTCATGAATGGTTTACACGTATTGACAGTTTGCGACGACATGTGAAAAAATGCAACGGTAAAGTCCGTGTGTCTACTGAAGAACTACCTGTAGAAACTTCGACTCCTCGCTTTAGATTGGAGACTCGTAAGAGAACAAGCAAGAAAACCGATGTGCAGCAACCGATTGGTATGACGTCTGAACATGAAAATAAACCTAAGACTGTGTTCGGCGCATTACAAGTGAATGATAATGGGTTCTACTTGGCGCAGTCTGCATTTCGTGGGACATTGAAAGACTACTATTATCTAAATACGTTAGGTGAGTCGAAAGATATTTGTAATTTTCTTGATGATATCAAAGAGAACATAATCAATCAGCTTACTGATGATGTAGCAACAAACGGTTCATTAAAATACAACTTGTGGTTGGTCTGTATATATGGAAAGCCGTATCCATTCGAAGACGAAGTGAAGAAGTGTGCATTCAAGACATCGGCTGCAGTAATTTACAGTTCTAACGATGTGAAGCATACTGTTAAAAACGGTATCCAGAAACTCTGTCAAGAAGAGGAGGACTATGTTTGTAAAGGTTCTGGCTGGACTCTTTCTAGTATAAGTCGATTGGAGCTAAGAATTAGTCATTTCACGCCGCTGCGGACCTAAATGATTATAAGATTGCTGGCTTTCGCAAGTGTTCGTGTAGTAAAGTAGAAATTATGTAATAAAGTTTATTTTGTGAAAGAACTTGTGTTGTTTTCTTTCTCGAACCTGCCACTATTATATTATGTTTATTTTTTCCATCTTCATTCCGAATCGTGTCAAGGGCCTGAGTCGACCTAATTAATCATTTTATTGTTTGCAAATTTATTTAATGAATTTGTAACTTTTTCCCGAATCTCTAGCAATATAATTACGAATTTTCCAAGATGGTGGTGTTGATGGCGTATAGGATGATGGTAGTAGAGGTTTTAAAGTCTCTTTAAGAATGTTGAAGATGGTTTATTGAAATTATTATTATTTTACATAAAATTAAACATTATTGCATCGATCAGGTATCGAACAAAGGACGGGAATCCAGCGATTCAATAAATAAATTATGGGTGATTTATTTAATGAATTTTGGAATCTTTCCCGAATTCCTAGCTAAATATTTATGGATTTTCAAGATGGTGGCCAAATGACAAGATGGTGGGTGTCACAGTAATAATAAATGATTACTGCACTCTAGCGGGTAAGTATTAAACTAACATGGCGTGAGCGCACTCTCACAAGATGGCTGCCTCCAGCAGACGAAAACAAGATGGCGGCCACCAGCAGACGAAAACAAGATGGCGGCCACCAGAAGACGAAAACAAGATGGCGGTTGATGTTTACATCGAATTTCGAAAAGTTGAAGTTCGAAAAAAAAAAATTCGAATCCAAGATGGCGGCCGTGACGAAAAGTGCAATGGTGACGACATCATACAAAATGGCGGAAAACACATCGCCGGAATTTTCTAGAACACAATGACGTCATCCAAAATGGTGGATCCAAGATGGCGGATCCGATATGGTGGTCGGTTTCAAGGTCAAGTCCTGATAGCGGCTTAACAGTGGCTTGAGTTAGGGATGATTAAGCCACTTTTAGGACTTTTCTATCCACTGGGATTTTTACGGAATAAAACGGGAAATTTTCCCTCGAAACGGGAATTTTTCCCTCGAAACGGGAATTTTTCCCTCGAAAACGGGAAATTTTGAGTCATTGTGAGTCATTTTTGAGGAATTTTGAGGAATTTTGAGTCAAAAATGACGTCATCCAAGATGGCGGCCGGCTCCTGGCTCCTCCGCCTGTGCTTGAACCCCCTATTTCCAACTGTAAACTAAAATAGTCATAGTAAAGAGTAAATTCCAAGGTTAAAAAAAAAACACATTATTTTGTTATTACATCAAATATAATACATAATTTCCTCTTTACCTACTGTCAGAGCAGTGGTTATACTGCGCGGTCAATATGCTGAAGGGGCGTGGTTCAGAACTCGGCGATAGGTATTATTTTTTTTACTTTTTTTGAAGTTATACTTCTTTAGGCGCGTTATGAAAAAATGATGAGAGTGAAATTTTAATATGCGCGCGCATTACTGTAACACAAAATTAACAGGTTGAAGCTGCCCGCTAAACCACTCATTAAGCCTCGAAAAAAAGCTACCAACAAAATAGAAATAGAACCTCTATTAGTCGCGCATGTTGGCACGCTCGTCGCCTCTGATCACTGTTTTCATATTTATAATATTTATCCACATGTTTCTAGTTTCTACATTCACAACACGTATTTTAGTTTCATACAAGTGCGAATTATGTATGTGCTAATAAATTATATTCAGTAGTGATTTAATTTGAATATTTTGATTAATATTATTTACTATTCGTAAATATCAGTAAAAAAAATTGTGCCTTTATACTTTTTCAAGTGCTCCAATATAATCCGTATGTATTATTTATTGATATAAATTAAAACATTAGTAGTAGGAAAATACCGGTTCTGGGACAGGCGCAGGATCCAGGATCCGGCGGCCATCTTGGATGACGTCATCTAATTCATATGCTAATCCATGCTAATCCGTATGCTAATCCATGCCAATCTATGCTAATCCATGCCAATCTATGCCAATCCATATGCCAATCTATGCTAATCCGTATGCCAATCTATGCCAATTCGTATGCCAATCTATGCTAATTCGTATGCCAATCTATGCTAATCCATTAGCCAATCTATGCTAATCCATATGTTAATCCATGCTAATCCATCCGCCATTTTGTATTTCTAGAAATTTCCACCAACTTCGAATCGTGATGTCACCGTTGCACTTTTCGTCACGGCCGCCATCTTGGATTCGAATTTTTTTTTCGAACTTCAACTTTTCGAAATTCGATGTAATCATCAGCCGCCATCTTGTTTCGTCTGCTGGTGGCCGCCATCTTGTTTTCGTATGCTGGTGGCCGCCATCTTGTTTTCGTCTGCTGGAGGCAGCCATCTTGTGACGCCATATAGTTCTGTTGGTCGCCACCAGATAGCAGCAGGGATTATTTTATTTTTTTCTTTAACTAAAATATTTTCAGTGCCGAGGCTGGGATTCGATCCATGGGACGTGAAAACGTCCAGGATGTCGTGGTTACGAGGCGGACGCCTTGACCACTAGACCAATTGGGATATGGTGGAATAAATAATCTATATATGCTACGTACTGACGACAAGTTTATGATAAATGGGGGGAGGGTGTTTTTGCCTTCCTTAATGCATACCTTAGGCGCCACATTTGAAATTAAAATTATTATACAGCCGCCATATTTAATTCCAGCACAGACTACCAGATGGCGCTAAATTCAAAAAATTAGTTGCCAGAGGCGCCGCCATCTTGGTTCTTAAGTTGGCTGGTAGATATCGCTAGTATCGCGCGCCAAATTCAAAAATTAGTTGCCAGAGGCGCCGCCATCTTGGTTCTCAAGTTGGCTGGTAGATGTCGCTAGTATCGCGCGCCAAATTCAAAAATTAGTTGCCAGAGGCGCCGCCATCTTGGTTCTCAAGTTGGCTGGTAGATGGTGCCACCGTCGCCATCTTTAGTTCCTAGTGTTGCTACCAGAGTGTGCCACCGTCGTCATCTTTAATTCTTAAAGTTACCGCCAGAGCGCGCCACCGTCGCCATCTTTAATTCTTAAATTTACTGCCGGATGGCGCCAAGTGTTATGTAGTCAGTCGAGACAGGTCGGGAACGAGTCGAGACAAGTCGGGGACAAGACGAGACAAGTCGGTAGCCTGTATTCACCAAGTTCTCCGTTGCCGCCATATTTAATTCATAAAGTCGCTACCAGATGGCGCCACTGTCGGCCATATTTAATTCAAGGCATTGTCACCGGATGAAGCCAAGTTTGAATTTAAAAAACCTACAAGTGTTATGCAATGTGTAACCAGTCGAGGCAAGTCGAGATAAGTTTGGAACATGAAGCCATATTCTAAACTACGTTTATTATATATGTATGCCTTTATATGTTTAGGTTTGATGATAGAGTATTTATAAAATATTGGTGTTGTGTAGAGTCTCTCTCTCTCTTCTTCTCGTAGTGGCGGAAGACATCTCGAAGGCAGTGTTAGAATTTATGTATTAAAGCAATCACTCTAGCTGAGGAGGTTAATAACTTATAGTTACAACTTTTTAAAAATACTCTGAATTTAAAACAATTTTTAATAAGAGGGACCATTAAATGGTTTTTTGAAATTAAAACAAACAACGTAAATGTTAAACACATATTTATTTAAATCTTATTACAAACAGCAAGGGATAAGAAAAATCACTGATTTAAAAGAATTAAATAATGAGTAATAAAAGTACATAATATTCACACACTGCACATCATAGTGACAAAGTCAACATAACCTATTTACATAAACCAGAGACCCAATACCTAAATATTAAGCATAACTACAAGTTACATAGGGTATAATATACTCTGAAATACATATTAAAGAGAAAATTGATATAAATAATATTATACTTTGCTCAATAGTTCCAGAAGTAATGAACGTACAGCTACACGAGCAATCTCAACAGTTCTTTCATCACTAGTGTTTTCTGTGGAACATACTTGAGTGGTGTCTTCACTGATCGGACCTAGATGACTGAGATCTCGGGTTCGACTCTTGCGAGATGTAGGAAGGCGAAGCTGACGCCTGCGTTTATGCTGGACTGCTACTGATGTAGTAGGTGCTGGCGATGTGGGACTCATCTGGGTACAGCTAGATGATGTCTGGACTGACGAAGTCTGACCACATGCAGATGCTGGCGGTGACTGAATAGCTGGTTGGTTGAATGCATGTGCGAAAACCTCTTCAGGCGTTGCAGGGAGAACTGTATCGTCTCTCATCATATTCACACTACAATGTCCATAGCCCAGACAGTTGATAACTTCTAGAGGCGTATCTTGAGGTCCTGGGTTTAAAACCTGTTTCTCGTGAAACACAGCGTCACAACTCTCCGAAAAATGTTTTAAAACACCGTCGATCCACTCACTATAATCAACAGTGCACAGCCCAGGTGTTACACTGGAGTATATCCTGTTCGGTTGAAAGTTAGACATCTTGGTTAACTACTTCTGCTGTAGGTCCTTACACCACCACAGTTTCAGCTCGACTGCCATCGCACGAGTCGAGGGTCGTATCTAAAAATATACGGTGATCAACCATCCAAGCCCTAAGCATGCTCGCATTGTGTCTTGAGATCGAACCTGGACATGTATTATTATTGCACGTGTACAATTTATTTAATTCTTTCAATGATGGACACTCATATTCTGCTTGTACATCTAATATTAGCACATGTTGCTTACAATAGTTAGTTAGCCACCGTTTCTGCTCTATTCCTACAACCAATACAGGTCCGCTCAGATGACTTGCCAATATGTTGGGTATTGAAGCATAAGGAAAGAGTCCGTGTTCCCACTGTAAACCATGAAAATTTCTAGTGAGCCAGACATTTGTTTTTTGATGCTTCCTGGTGAGATATCGCCATTCAAATGGAGGTTGAAAGTTACATATTATTACATTTCCTTCTTCATCTGCAATGCTAAGTTCCTTGATAATAAATCCATACTGACTAGAGAAGCCTTGGAGGTTTACACATTTCGTCATGGAGGTCGACACGAGACTAAGCCGGTAATGTACTGCCAGGTCTTAGATAATGGACGACACAATCTACCTTGTTGCAGGATGTTTCGATTATGTCCGGAGCCTCCTCGTCACAATCACTGGTCCAGTGATGACCGAATTTGCAGACCTCTAGTTGAAGTAACCATCCTCGGTGACGTAGTGCACACGGCGGAATCCTGGCGTTACTTCCGCGTACTTTGCAGTTGGATCGAACAGCATTTGCTTGAATTTGTAGCAGCAGCTCTATACGACTCGAGTATACTTCACACAAATATTCGAATCAACTTGTCAGGCAAGCAAACTCCAGTTCAGCCTCTGGTTATAGCTACTGGCTGGCGAGCCAACGGTACCAGGTTCGATATTCCCGTCCTTGGTAGGGATCTCCCACTTGTAGAAAATTATTTCCGCCCCGGGTGGTTCAGGACTAATTGTTGTACGGTTTCACCTTTCAAGTGTGGATTTAATCCTAAAACATCACCACGAATCCCATTTTCATTAAAGTTTGCCCGATTCTCACAATAGTCCTCGCCCCACTGCGATGACTTGGGATTCATACTAGCCCAGAGGGCCAATCAAAATATTATGGTCACACAGACTCCAGTGACGACTTATTACAAGAAGCTAATCTACGAAAACACTCAAACTTCAGCATATTCAGCCAACGGAGTTGAAACGAAACCAATCCTCCACAATTATGTTCCGTTACAGAAGCTTAATTTTTATTATTATTAAATATGTAGTTAAGGGAATGAAAATGGTGTAATTTTAGTTTTTATAATTCAAAAGAAACGTAACTCTAATACTTAGCAAGCGAAAGTGAATAGTAATAATAATACTTCTCTATAAATTTGGTTTGAAATCCATCTCGAAAGGTTGTAAAGTATGTAAATGAGGTTATTTAAGGAAAAATTCATACATACATAAGACGGAATGCTCTCCATGGAATGAGTACAGCAGCATTGCTCTCGAAGTAGTGTATAGAATACTCGGTAGGTAGCGCAGTCAACCCTCTAGCTGTTTCTCAGGTTAGTTTTAAAGCCTACAGATAATGCTTCTGACTGTCATAGTTTCAATCACAAATTACCGCATCGATCGCGCACTTGTAGAAATAAAAGTTTCCAAAAATGTGTTATAGGGAGCAGCACTGAATTCTTATTACGACGATTTGTTAAAAAAAAATTAAAAGGACAAAGGGGAATTTCTTATAGGTACATTCTACGGAACGAGGAAAACGCCTCACTCGTAAAATCGTTATGTAACTAGGTTCATAGAATTTACATTTTTCCACATTGGAATAAATAAAATAATTGTAGATCATTATTTAATGATTGAAAATCCAACACAAATATTCAAGGGTTTTCTTATGTAATGTTTTCATTATTAGGGTGATAGAACACAAAAATTCTGAAATGCGAAGGAAATATTTTTCTGTAGTGTAGTTTGTTGGCACAGGGCAAGACATTGGCTCGTACATCGAATGTTGATGGGCTTTGCACAGGCTTGCAGTCTTTATTAGGAAATAAAAATATATCATTATGCGTAGCATATTATTATGCTTTATTAAAACTCTCAGATCAAATTGAAATTCCGTTTTTTTGTGCCTTACAGCACCTATAAACGAATTATGACACATAAAATAACAACAAAAAACAACACAACACACAGTTCATGTTAACTAATTGGTTACTTTGGTTTTCAAAAAATACTTAAACAGAAACTAAAATGGTGTATACAAAATAAATATGTAGATTACAAAAGTTTAAAATTTTTACAAATTAATATTTCTAGATTATTCAAAAAGAGTTATAAATTTATACACGTTTTATAGTTACCAATGGTTTTAAAAGTGTCACTAATTCTGTAATTGCAAGTTGGGATTTTTAATCCAAACCGAGATATTGTGTCTGAACCAACAAAAATGGTAATACAATGTAGCCTATATAATAAAACGTTCATCATTGATTGAACGTCTAATAAATAGAAAATCCAAATAGTTTATGTAGGAATGTAGCATATTCAAAATAATTTAATTGCCTGATATTTTTAAATATTAATTTAAGATATTTTTTCTGTTTACTTTCAATTCTATTCAAATTAAAATTATCGTAATTCAGAGACGTTTCATATCTTGAAAATCAGATCTGGACAGCTGAAATACCTTGCTGAATAGTTTCACAAATATATTTCCCAATTAAATTTTTTCATCAACATATATATTTTTTTTTCCTAACCTAACTAAAAACTAAGTGTGTTTGGGAGGGGTCCGGGTTAGGGAGGGACCTAAGTGCGTCTCAGGCCGAAGCCTATCACGCCTTAGTCATGCAAGGAGAGGGTCACATGCATCGTGTGCTAGGAGGGGATTGGCCAGCCATGGCAGCGATTGTTGCCATGACTAACTCCCCTCACTCTTATCTCTAGTCTAAGCTACTAGTTAAGTTGGGCCCAGGTAAAACCTGTATAGACACAGGGAAACCCCTGGGCACTTTCATGCGGGATGCAAGTTTGCATGCATTAGTGTAGGAAAGTACAGGAGACAGAGGATGGTCTGGATGAAGAGTTGGCCAGAGTAGAAAGAGTCTACCATGCGGGGGTTGGGCACTTGGACTCGATGTCCGCCTTGATGTTTGATTTTTTCCAAGGACTGGAATTCACTGGCCAGGGACGAAGGCGCCCCTGGCGGTGAGGGTAACACGAACCACTCACATCCGCTCCAGACAGCAGCACCTATAACTAGAAGAGAAAAAATTAAACATCCTACAAACTAGACTAATTTTAGTAAATGCATGTTGCGCGGGCTAACATGCCTTAACGTGTGGTGTAATGAATGTGTGGGCTTTAAATGTTGTATTTACGTTAATTATCCGCGAGCTGAGACAAGGGCTTTACTCCGGAGAAACTATAGCTTCAGGTCGCCTGTCGGCACTTAGAGAAATTTCATCACCATATTTTCATGTTCAATTCTGATTACAGTTGGAATGACATTTATTAAATATTACAGAGTAGTTGAGATAAGCTTTTACTTTGCGGAACACCTAATACCATGAATTTGCATTTGCAAATTTGACTGGAAAACGTCTATTTGTAAGATAATTAAAACATATATGTACCCCGAATTTCTTGACGAGGCCTAAAATTGATAATTTTTTAATCATAAGATTGTGTTGGAATATATCAATAGCTTTGTTCATGTTGAAATAAATGGAGTATTCCTGTTTGAAAACTATGTGGTTATTCCGAAATAATATTTTTAGGAATAAAATCAATGTGCCTATAAATATTCTTTTTTGTCGAAAACTTCTAAAATATTACATAACAAAGGTATTGGTCAATATTTTGTGACTAAAATTTAACTGTCAATAATACTTCAAGAAATTATATACCGATAAATGGTTGAACAACATCGGTATACATCCACTCACTGACTGATACAGACTTAATTCAAATATTTTATGTACAAAAGCAATAAAAAAAAAAATTAAATGTTTGTTTGAGCTTTATTTACAGTTACTAAAAACTAAAACGCTACAAAATTAAAAAAATATATATATTTTTGCAAAACTCCGTTCCCCCGGAGAAACCGCCGGAATGGCCACCGCATGGGGAGCCCAAGAAAAGAAACGGGCTCCCCATTTGGAAGCCACCTGGAAGGTTTTTTTCTGTTCCACCCACCGTTTCTTTTGGTAGCCTGACTTGTTGCAAGGGATTGTATTCCTACCAGATAAAATGCCACCATTTTGTCTGGGCAATCCGCCTTGGAGGAGCCGGGGCGCGAACCCGGGTCCTACAAGTCACAAGGCAGGCGCTCTACCCCAGAACCAGAGTGGTAGAGCGGATACTTGCAGTCTTCTTAACACTGACATGATGTTATTCCACGAGTTTACTGTAGTTTCTTGTGTCATTAACACGTGCAGTACGTGCGGTAACATCTAACCTCGGTAACAAACAAATTAATGTATTCTTATGTTCTTCGTTCAGCATGAATTGTGAAATTTCATAACAGTGAAATATAATTTGTGTAACTTGTCTCGCAATTTTTTAGATGATTTCCTGCAAACGAACTTACAGTCCCGCTGTACAATAATTATATAGAAATATAGAATGGTAAAAAATTTGTAAGAGCTTTCACCGTCGATGGTAAAGTTATTATGAAACAAATGTTTGATATTAAAAGAGTGTGTTTAGTTAAAAAATAAATAATAGTTTAAAAAAACACTCTTTAATAGAAAATCCAACTAAAAATTAGAAAATAAATTTTAATATATTTGAATTAAAATTAGTGTAAAAAAAGTATGTTATTTAAAAAAAGCGTGGGGTGCATGGTGTCAATAGTTATATTAATTATTTTATTATAATTTTGATAATATCATAAAAAGCACCCCACGCTTTTTTTAAATAAAATACATTTTTTTATTTTACACTATTTTTAATTCAATTTTATTAAAATTTATTTTCTATTTTTTAATTAGATTTTTTATTAAAGCGTGTTTTTTAGTTTTTTTTTAAACTATTATTTATTTTTTGTCTCTTTTTCGAGTTTTTGATTTATAAACAAACATAGGGTTTCCTACCAGAGGGAAAACTGTCATGCAAATAGCAAGAAAAATAAAAGCTTAGACGTCTAATTCATTCGCTTAAGTAAAGCTGGCTGTGATTTAGCTAGTCGACACCATTTTGCTGAGAGGTATTGGTAGTAGCGGTGTAACCAACCATTATAATTATAATCGGTTATAATTTATTCCAAATTTCTAAACATTATGTAAAACGATTTTTGTTGAGACGAACTAATGCCGTAAAATGAGAGGTAGTAATTAATAAAACATTCATGGGGACTGCCACCAGAAGTGAAAATAACTGTGTTCTATTTTTGATTTTTAAATTAATTATAGTCTGTATAATTTAAATTTTATAATTTGTAAATTCAAATTATTACCGTTAGTCTGGATTTCACATCTATTGGAACTCCGAACAATAATTATATACTTTTCATATAGTTTATTTATTAATCAAAACATATGATGGGCTGCACAAGTCCAGTACAAAATATCAATACAACTAAATTGAAATAATAATTTGTATACAATTATATATTTATGAAATCATAATTATTATTGAATTATAAATATATAATAAACTAATGTGACTCAAATATAAAAAAAAATTAGACGAATAATAGGAACATTCGGTATCCGAACCTAGTACATACCGCTTAACAAAATTATGTGCTATTCCCAACGCTACACAACCGAATTATATAATATTATTTTAGTAAGTTTATATAAGGTAGTTGTAAACCACGCCTCTACAAATGACAATGCATTATGTCGAATATTTAAAGGAGAAGGGATTAAAGGTCACGATCACATGTAAAATTATTATGTACGCAGTTGGCAATTGTATAAAAGTTGGACTTATTGGCTACAAAATATATCCTTATTTTCTATTTTATTGTTTACTTTTCGGAGGATTATTGTAAACAATTTTAAATTAAGAAAATTGAAATAATTGATTTCTATTTTATCTGGCGAGCGCTTCAGAAGATTTCATACCGATTTTCTCAGCTCCCTATACCGCGATTTCTATAAATGTCAGTATGACGTCAGGCTGATATCATTTATCATTTTTTAGTCACAACAGATGTCAGTGGTAAGTCAAAATTACGTAATAATTCATTACCTAGCTATGACTTACCAGTGAGGTCAGACCTAGGTCATGTGTTCACTGGGCAATGCACAGTATACACAAATTAAACTTTTCACGTGGTCGCTTACTGCTACTGCAGCATGTCTGTGACGTGAACTCACAAGATTTTACCCATTCAAAAAGAGTCCTACACGCACATGGTATAGTCGAGTATATACAATGTTTAAGTGTGTGTATATGTACACATATATATTTATTATATATACATGTATACAGGCCGCTGCGCGTGACCAGTCTGGCGCAACACGTCACTACCATGTCGATGACGCGAACCCATAAGTTTTCCCCCTACCAAAAAATCGTTCAACGCGGCTTAAGAAGTTTTCACTTTACTATCAAAATTGTTCGAATTTATTATAAACCATCTTAATTTTTCTTAAACCTTGGTTCAAAAAATCTTTTTTATATAAACCTGTAGCTATTAAAAAATGGAAAATAATTTTAGGAGTTCAAATCTGCAGAATTACCTTAGTAGGCATAATCTGAAACTCGCTCTAAGCTATTCAACGCTAGACGCATTACTTTGGAGTATTGGAGAACATATCCGATATGATATTAAAAAATGTCCACAAGTTTATAGAAGTTCGCAGAACATTCCCAAAATAAATATGTACTTCGAAATCTACCTACGCAGTGTTTCTTTTTTAAATTGTTAACACAATCTTTCATAACTAGCGTTGGTTGCGTTACGTCCGTTCGGTAGTTTATGTATGAGCCCGGTCTAAGAACTGACGGTAGGAATCAGTCAAGTGTTTGAAATATGACCCTGTGTGCGCGAAGGCGTTAAGAGATGACAGAGTCGTTCCCCGAATGCCGACTCGAGGTGCGCGTCACGTCAAGACCACCCGCATGTGTTCCACGGACTGTTGCGCCCCCCCCCCCCCCCTTCCTCTTTCTTCATGTGCCGCGCACCAATGAGGAATCGCGATGCCAGGTGACGGCCTTCAGGCATCACCACAACTCGGATTGGTCAAATGTACGCAAAGGCAGGCGTGGCCGTCAAACGAAGCATTGTCTGTGTGGAAATGTAATGTAGAGTCGGACCACGCAAGTGGTTTCAGGTCTTTTTAACATATAATTAGGGGCAGGCATTTTTCGCGAAAAGATCTGAACACCCATTAGACTGCAGCAAGGTATACCCGCACCTGTGGTTTCTTCCTTGTGATTGGCGGCTGCCTGCGAGAGAATTCATTACCTTATTTGACCGAGCCACTCAGGACGCGTTTACTTCCGCACTGAGTCACTGTGATTGGTGTTGTTACACTCAATGTGTACCTGGGAGAGAAACTCGCCCAATCACGAAACACAGACGATGCTATAATTGTTTTAACTTTCATCTAGTCTCGAAATCTTTTCGCGAAATCTGCATGGCCCTACATATCATCTCTCGTTGACGTGGCAGTAGCAATGATGAACTACTGAAGACCTTGATGGACCTTTTCTGCCATCGACGGTGCGGACCCTGATGGCAGCGGCGACCACCGATGCCAAAGACGTCGACGAAGGCGCAGATCCTGTTGGCCAGAGTTTCACATTCTGTTACAGCGCTGCAGGAAATTCCGTTGCCATTGTAGGACAAGCAGTGTTAGTGGGTACTATCCTTATTATTTTCCAGTTGATATTTTTGGTGATTTTAAATAAATTCGTAATTGCAAAGTACTAAATTGAAAAGAAAAGATTTTACCCCTTACCACACAAGTAATTATTTAATGTATTTTATGATTTGTATAGAAGTACTAGCATGTACGAAAACCAAAGTTCGTATGTAGCCTCCGTCTTTACTTTTTTTTTGTATAAAATTCATCAAATCAATAATATCCAAAACTTAAACAAAAGTTTAAGGCAAATCTGTTTTTTTCATTGTTTTAAAAATGAATGAACTTTGTAAACGAAGATTACATAGGAACGGTTCATCCAAAACTATATACTACACAACTTTAACGCGCCATTTATATCCCGTTCATAAATCTTAAAAGTGTCTGATCACGAACATTTAAGAGCTATTTCAATTTTCCTATGGTAGTTCCTTATTTTTATAACTTCGACTTTGAATAAAGGCTGAAACAGATTTTTCCACTGATTTTGTATTGTATGAAAAATACATTTCTAAGGAAAGCTTTTAACTTCAATACTCCACCACCAAATAATAGGGTTACCCCTTGAAGCACCACAGGAGGCAAGTTACCGACGAGAAAACTGCTGCGTTCTGTGCAATGCCCTTACCACCCGGCTATCTACTTTTATGGAGACCCTCATAAAGAATATATTTTTTTTTAAAATTAACTCTTTCAAACAAAATTATCAACCCAACCTATAACCCAAAATTTTGGAAGATGGCTTTGCTAATTAATTTTAGTATATTTTTGATATTATTTCCAGATAAATTATTTTCGGGTGGAATCGCGTCATCATACGAAGTAATGAAATATGTTACCTGAGTACTGTGGTCGTCACCCTACCACGTGTAATCAATCAAGTGAAAACCTAATACCGGTGCTGTCCTGGAGTTGTTCCTGCCTCCAAGACTGAAATAAGCTCTCAACCATTTGTTGCCGAATCGTTGCTCATAGTCGGAAGGGTGGGTTAAAACCCACTATCCTGTACGATACATTCCAAACAATTTACGTAGGCCCTCCCCAGAACTTTGAAATTACGCATAACACGTACCAACATGATATTTATTTAATTACAGTTGAAAAACTTTTTTTAACTATTATTATATGTTTTCTAATTTGGTTAAAAAAAAACAGTTGTTTTATTACCTTCATTGTATTGGCAGTTTTCGTGAATTTATTATTTTCTTTTTGAAACCTGCACCCGCAATATAGGAAAATTATTTTTGCAAAACTCCTTGACCTCGGAGAAACCCCTGGAATGGCCGCCGCATGGGGAGCCCTAGAAAAGAAACGGGTTCCCCATTTGGAAGCCACCCTGCAAGGTTCTTTGTTACCACCCACCGTCTCTTTGGTAGCCTGACTTGTTGCAAGGGATTGTATTCATACCAGAAAAATGCCGCCATTTTGTCTGGGCAATCCGCCTTGGTCACAAGGCAGGTGCTATACCCCAGAGTTAGAGTGGTAGAGCGGCGATCTGCAGTCTTCTTAACACTAACATGATGCTATTCCACGAGTTACTGCAGTTTGGCATTTAATTTACACGCGTTTCCAAACATTAAATTACTATTACATATTCTGATGTAACCCAATGCGGTTCTCTTCCTAAAAATATTTTTGAAGTTATACTTCTTTAGGCGCATTATGAAAAAATGATGAGCGTGAAATTTTAAGATGCGCGCGCATCACTGTAACACAAAATTAACAGGTTGAAGCTGCGCGCACACCATGCGACGACATTTTCACAGAAAGATGGCGGACCCAAGTGTATGAACATAAACCCACATTAGGGGACATACCAAACGTATTGGTGTGCCAAATGAAAATTTATGATAGTGAAATTACTATGGAATTTATTTTGGTAAACAGTAGTTGGAAATAGGGGGTTCAAGCACAGGCGGAGGAGCCAGGAGCCGGCCGCCATCTTGGATGACGTCATTTTTGACTCAAAATTCCTCAAAAATGACTCAAAATGACTCAAAATTTCCCGTTTTCGAGGGAAAAATTCCCGTTTCGAGGGAAAAATTCCCGTTTCGAGGGAAAATTTCCCGTTTTATTCCGTAAAAATCCCAGTGGATAGAAAAGTCCTAAAAGTGGCTTAATCATCCCTAACTCAAGCCACTGTTAAGCCGCTATCAGGACTTGACCTTGAAACCGACCACCATATCGGATCCGCCATCTTGGATCCACCATTTTTGATGACGTCATTGTGTTCTAGAAAATTCCGGCGATGTGTTTTCCGCCATTTTGTATGATGTCGTCACCGTTGCACATTTCGTCACGGCCGCCATCTTGGATTCGAATTTTTTTTTTCGAACTTCAACTTTTCGAAATTCGATGTAAACATCAACCGCCATCTTGTTTTCGTCTGCTGGTGGCCGCCATCTTGTTTTCGTCTGCTGGAGGCAGCCATCTTGTGAGAGTGCGCTCACGCCATGTTAGTTTAATTCTTACCCGCTAGAGTGCAGTAATCATTTATTATTACTGTGACACCCACCATCTTGTCATTTGGCCACCATCTTGAAAATCCATAATTATTTAGTTAGGAATTCGGGAAAGATTCCAAAATTCATTAAATAAATCACCCATTAATTTATTTATTGAATCGCTGGATTCCCGTCCTTTGTTCGATACCTGATCGATGCAATAATGTTTAATTTTATGTAAAATAATAATAATTTCAATAAACCATCTTCAACATTCTTAAAGAGACTTTAAATCCTCTACTACCATCATCCTATAAGCCATCAACACCACCATCTTGGAAAATTCGTAATTATATTGCTAGAGATTCGGGAAAAAGTTACAAATTCATTAAATAAATTTGCAAACAATAAAATGATTAATAAGGTCGACTCAGGCTCTTGACACGATTCGGAATGAAGATGGAAAAAATAAACATAATATAATAGTGGCAGGTTCGAGAAAGAAAACAACACAAGTTCTTTCACAAAATAAACTTTATTACATAATTTCTACTTTACTACACGAACACTTGCGAAAGCCAGCAATCTTATAATCATTTAGGTCCGCAGCGGCGTGAAATGACTAATTCTTAGCTCCAATCGACTTATACTAGAAAGAGTCCAGCCAGAACCTTTACAGACATAGTCCTCCTCTTCTTGACAGAGTTTCTGGATACCGTTTTTAACAGTATGCTTCACATCGTTAGAACTGTAAATTACTGCAGCCGATGTCTTGAATGCACACTTCTTCACTTCGTCTTCGAATGGATACGGCTTTCCATATATACAGACCAACCACAAGTTGTATTTTAATGAACCGTTTGTTGCTACATCATCAGTAAGCTGATTGATTATGTTCTCTTTGATATCATCAAGAAAATTACAAATATCTTTCGACTCACCTAACGTATTTAGATAATAGTAGTCTTTCAATGTCCCACGAAATGCAGACTGCGCCAAGTAGAACCCATTATCATTCACTTGTAATGCGCCGAACACAGTCTTAGGTTTATTTTCATGTTCAGACGTCATACCAATCGGTTGCTGCACATCGGTTTTCTTGCTTGTTCTCTTACGAGTCTCCAATCTAAAGCGAGGAGTCGAAGTTTCTACAGGTAGTTCTTCAGTAGACACACGGACTTTACCGTTGCATTTTTTCACATGTCGTCGCAAACTGTCAATACGTGTAAACCATTCATGACACCCATCACAGCGAAACTTTATACGAGATGGATTCTTCTTGCATTTACTCCGCTCATGTCTTCGTGCATCATGAGAAAATGCGAACGACATATCACAGTAGCTGCAAGGATACCGTGGTGATGAAGACGATCCTTTCAGACCCGAACCAGATGATGTTGTTGCAGCAGTTACACCATCTCCAGGCATACTCTTATGAACATCAATACATCGTTGCTGCACCGAAACCTTTACTTTCTGCCGCACAGCAGGTCCTTTGCATGTCTTCATGTGCGTTTTCATATTATCTTGTCTTGCAAATTGCTTGTGACATTTCTCACAAACAAACATTTTACGATAAGGGTTCTTAGCGCATTCTCTCCTCTCGTGTCGTCGAGTATTGCTACTGTTTGTGAAAATCTTGTCACAGTAACAGCACCGATGTTCGTTAGTCGGTGTTGCATCACCAGTCATTGAAGTTTCCATCGAGGGCGAAACGAAGTTCGACGAGTTTTCCTGCGTAGTCAGCACCACAGGAATTAAAGTCTCTCCTGCTAACGGTATCGCGACTGTTGAAATCTCCTCTTTTGATGGCGTCATCTTTGCCGACGGGATCTGCACCTTCTCCACCGTAGCTGACGTCAGGGTTCCCGTAGACGATGGTGCGTCGTCCATCAAGTTCAGCGTTTTAGATGGTAAAGATGCCATCGAAGTCTCAAGAACAGGCAATTACACGACGTATGCACCAGTAGAATCAAACTAGGTGATCCTTACACCAACGACGTCAGTAACAAACTGAGCGACCTGCTGTCCAGGACTCGCTTATATACACGCACCGGTTGGAATAATACTCTAGTCAAATCAAGAACCAATTACTATAATACTCGAGTCAAAACACCATTGGAAGAAGAAGCGCACCAAAATAAGGTAACGCATTTGGAAACAAATTCATCAAATGAAATGAACACACAATGCACGCACTTGCAGCTTTCATCTCAAGGTATCATTTAAATTTCATTCAAGCGAAGTATCAAGCCAATGTCACATCATATTATCATCCTATTGGTCATACTATCCTCAAAATTTAACAGTCTTATAAATCACACCAGTTATAGAAGGACTTATAGTTTATAACACACATCATTTCAGCCATTGTTCTTTAACAAATTCGAATTTAAAAATGTAAAATGTAAGTACTTGTTAAGTTGAAGAACCAGGTACGTAAATATATTATATACTTTATGGACACTGTAGGCATAAAAACCCTGAAAGTACATATGTAAGAATGATATTTAATAAAACTAATATTAGCTCTATACCCACACGACTATGTGTTGACTGCTGTGTCTAGGGTGTTGACCTCAATTTATACCGCTAGGACCTCCCTCCAGTCCAGTCACGTGTACCGTTGCTTCAGTTGTTGTCCCCCGCCTTGCTGGCGGCCTCCAACATTCGAACGAGGTGATCAACCATCCAAGCCCTAAGCATGCTCGCATTGTGTCTTGAGATCGGACCTGGACACCCAAGTTACATAGAGTACAATATACTCTGAAATACATAATAAAAAGAAAATTGATATAAATAACATTATACTTTGCTTAATAGTTCCAGAAGTAATTAACACACTGCTTGACCAGTGACAGGTGTAACTAAATATTAAATATATTTTATTTTCCATTACCTTTCGTGGAATTTATTAATCATTCACTCTACGAAAAACAACTCAAGACAATATACCTGACCATCGAATTAAATACAGTACCGCTATGCCTTACATGAAAGTCTAATTAGTCGATAACCTATAAATTGTTCATGTACAAAGCCACACATACAGACCAATTTTCTATGGACCATGAGACCGAGTCATGACAATATAAGACGTATAGGCTAGTCATTTCAGGACCGCAGGACTTTCTTCGTCTTTAGATAATTACAGTCATTTAGACCATCATGAAATTTTTATACATACTAAAGGACCAAGCGACCTTGAAAAATATTTTAGTAACACCAAGAGGTTTTGAACTAGTAAATATTCAGTCACTACATATTTTACTACGCGCAATCATCAAAACGGAAGCACCATCAACAAAAAGGAAGCACATTTTGGAAGCACCATCAACAAAAAGGAAGCACATTTCAAATGGCTCCAAATGCTCCAAACGGCTCCAAATGCTCCAAATGTCTCCAAAAGGCTCCAAATGCTTCAAAAGACTCCAAATGCTCCAAATGGCTCCAAATGCTCCAAATGGCTCCAACAGCTCCAAATGCTCCAAACAGCCTTCAAATGCTCCAACAGCTCCAAAAAAAGGCTCCAAATGCTTGACAGCTCCAAATGGCTCCAAATGCTCCAAACGGCTCCAAATGCTCCAAATGCCTCCAAATGGCTCCAAATGCTCCAAACGCTCCAAATGTCTCCAAAAGGCTCCAAATGCTTCAAAAGACTCCAAATGCTCCAACAGCTCCAAAAAAAAGGCTCCAAATGCTTAACACAGCTCCAAATGGCTCCAAATGCTCCAAATGGCTCCAACAGCTCCAAAAGGCTCCAAATGCTTCAAAAGGCTCCAATTGTTCCAAGAGCTCCATCTTCAATTGGTTCCAACTGATTCCAATTACTTTTCTTATCGAACTTGACATGATTACTAACATGTCTTTATTAGTATACATTTTGACTGGCAGTGGTAACGTATTTTGCACCTTTAAGTTATAAGTTTTATTTAGAAATCAGATTTCGATAAATGGTAGATACCATTTGGAAAGAAAATATATTAATTTATCTTCAAGTTTATACACATACATTTAATTTAAGCCATTATTGTATGTAGCCAGCTTCCCTCAGTTCTTTGAGTATGAAAGATATTTCTTTAATGTTCGAATAGTTTCCTGCACAAAGCGACCCATGTAGTAGTCGTAGCCTGTCAACCAATATGTTAGGATCTTCCCATGAGGTATAATCAAACTCTTCTGCTGCGTTCATCATCCTTGCATGTTTATAATAAATATTATCTCTGGTGTCTATCGTTTTAACACCAACCTCAAGGTCACTTTCGTCATCGTGCCAGTGATTATCACAAGCTTGATCAGGATAATTTATTTTATTACGACGTTTCCATCGTTTTGGTCTCAAACCACCATCACAGTCTTCACTCTTGCATGCTTTTGGTGCTTCAGCACAATACTCAATCATGTCAGCCTTAGATGTGTCAGCACAGTCTTCGTTCACGCCAGCTTCTGATGTGTCACCACAGTCTTCAATCATGTCAGCACCACAAACTTGATCAGGATAATTTATTTTATTACGTCCTTTGCATCGTTTTGGTCTCAGACCGCCATCACAGTCTTCGATCTTACCTGCTTTAGGTGCTTCAGTACAGTACTCAATCATGTCAGCCTCAGATGTGTCACCACATTCTTCAATCATGCACGCTTCAGATGATTCATCAAAGTCTTCGACCTTGTAAGCTTCAGATGGTTCTCCATCTTTCTCATTTTCATGGAGACGACTAGATATTGGAGTAAATATATTTTCATTTCTAATGTGGTTACAACTACCTTCGTTTGTTAAAGGATTTCTGACACTGACTGCAATGAAACGGTTTTTGACAAGGACCCAAATTACACTCGCTTCTCTCATGTCGTTTAGCATTCTTTCTCAAGGTAAACACCTTGCTACAGTATCTACAGTGATGACGTTTCGATACAGCGTCAGATCTTAAATCGGAATTCATATTAGTTACCGAGACTAATGCCAGATGCAAACTAAAAGTTTTAAATTAGATATATTACTTAAATATAATTTTTTAATTATTTCATCAGCGAGAATTAATTTATCTCATTCAAATGTACTTGTTGCAAGTAGTTCTGCTTTTCAACAACAGATGACACCACGTATTGCTTGCAGGTAAATAATATTTCTTTCTTTCATGCGGGATGCAGGTTTCTCACTAACGATCGTAATTGAGGGATGGCATCGCTAGACTCCAAGGAAAAGGTAGTTTGTTCTCCCAGTTAGTGTTTCTCAGATTTCTCAGGGTATATATTATTATTTGACTGAATAATGATTTTATTTAAATTCCACCTAATAAAAATAAAATAGAAGCACTCAGAGAAAACCATCAGGGATGATGTCGTTTATAAACATCATAAATTACAATTTTTTTTAAAAAAAGTCCAAATTTAATCCTATTTTATTTTTATTAGGTGGAATTTAAAAAAAAATCATTATTCAGTCAAATAATAATATATACCCTGAGAAATCTGAGAAACACTAACTGGGAGAACAAACTACCTTTTCCTTGGAGTCTAGCGATGCCATCCCTCAATTACGATCGTTAGTGAGAATCCTGCATCCCGCATGAAAGAAAGAAATATTATTTACCTGCAAGCAATACGTGGTGTCATCTGTTGTTGAAAAGCAGAACTACTTGCAACAAGTACCTTTGAATGAGATAAATTAATTCTCGCTGATGAAATAATTAAAAAATTATATTTAAGTAATATATCTAATTTAAAACTTTTAGTTTGCATCTGGCATTAGTCTCGGTAACTAATATGAATTCCGATTTAGGATCTGACGCTGTATCGAAACGTCATCACTGTAGATACTGTAGCAAGGTGTTTACCTTGAGAAAGAATGCTAAACGACATGAGAGAAGCGAGTGTAATTTGGGTCCTTGTCAAAAACCGTTTCATTGCAGTCAGTGTCAGAAATCCTTTAACAAACGAAGGTAGTTGTAACCACATTAGAAATGAAAATATATTTACTCCAATATCTAGTCGTCTCCATGAAAATGAGAAAGATGGAGAACCATCTGAAGCTTACAAGGTCGAAGACTTTGATGAATCATCTGAAGCGTGCATGATTGAAGAATGTGGTGACACATCTGAGGCTGACATGATTGAGTACTGTACTGAAGCACCTAAAGCAGGTAAGATCGAAGACTGTGATGGCGGTCTGAGACCAAAACGATGGAAACGACGTAATAAAATAAATTATCCTGATCAAGTTTGTGGTGCTGACATGATTGAAGACTGTGGTGACACATCAGAAGCTGGCGTGAACGAAGACTGTGCTGACACATCTAAGGCTGACATGATTGGGTATTGTGCTGAAGCACCAAAAGCATGCAAGAGTGAAGACTGTGATGGTGGTTTGAGACCAAAACGATGGAAACGTCGTAATAAAAGAAATTATCCTGATCAAGCTTGTGATAATCACTGGCACGATGACGAAAGTGACCTTGAGGTTGGTGTTAAAACGATAGACACCAGAGATAATATTTATTATAAACATGCAAGGATGATGAACGCAGCAGAAGAGTTTGATTATACCTCATGGGAAGATCCTAACATATTGGTTGACAGGCTACGACTACTACATGGGTCGCTTTGTGCAGGAAACTATTCGAACATTAAAGAAATATCTTTCATACTCAAAGAACTGAGGGAAGCTGGCTACATACAATAATGGCTTAAATTAAATGTATGTGTATAAACTTGAAGATAAATTAATATATTTTCTTTCCAAATGGTATCTACCATTTATCGAAATCTGATTTCTAAATAAAACTTATAACTTAAAGGTGCAAAATACGTTACCACTGCCAGTCAAAATGTATACTAATAAAGACATGTTAGTAATCATGTCAAGTTCGATAAGAAAAGTAATTGGAATCAGTTGGAACCAATTGAAGATGGAGCTCTTGGAACAATTGGAGCCTTTTGAAGCATTTGGAGCCTTTTGGAGCTGTTGGAGCCATTTGGAGCATTTGGAGCCATTTGGAGCTGTGTTAAGCATTTGGAGCCTTTTTTTTGGAGCTGTTGGAGCATTTGGAGTCTTTTGAAGCATTTGGAGCCTTTTGGAGACATTTGGAGCGTTTGGAGCATTTGGAGCCATTTGGAGGCATTTGGAGCATTTGGAGCCGTTTGGAGCATTTGGAGCCATTTGGAGCTGTCAAGCATTTGGAGCCTTTTTTTGGAGCTGTTGGAGCATTTGAAGGCTGTTTGGAGCATTTGGAGCTGTTGGAGCCATTTGGAGCATTTGGAGCCATTTGGAGCATTTGGAGTCTTTTGAAGCATTTGGAGCCTTTTGGAGACATTTGGAGCATTTGGAGCCGTTTGGAGCATTTGGAGCCATTTGAAATGTGCTTCCTTTTTGTTGATGGTGCTTCCGTTTTGATGATTGCGCGTAGTAAAATATGTAGTGACTGAATATTTACTAGTTCAAAACCTCTTGGTGTTACTAAAATATTTTTCAAGGTCGCTTGGTCCTTTAGTATGTATAAAAATTTCATGATGGTCTAAATGACTGTAATTATCTAAAGACGAAGAAGGTCCTGCGGTCCTGAAATGACTAGCCTATACGTCTGATATTGTCATGACTCGGTCTCATGGTCCATAGAAAATTGGCCTGTATGTGTGGCTTTGTACATGAACGATTTATAGGTTATCGACTAATTAGACTTTCATGTAAGGCATAGCGGTACTGTATTTAATTCGATGGTCAGGTATATTGTCTTGAGTTGTTTTTCGTAGAGTGAATGATTAATAAATTCCACGAAAGGTAATGGAAAATAAAATATATTTAATATTTAGTTACACCTGTCACTGGTCAAGCAGTGTGTTAATTACTTCTGGAACTATTAAGCAAAGTATAATGTTATTTATATCAATTTTCTTTTTATTATGTATTTCAGAGTATATTATACTCTATGTAACTTGGGTGTCCAGGTCCGATCTCAAGACACAATGCGAGCATGCTTAGGGCTTGGATGGTTGATCACCTCGTTCGAATGTTGGAGGCCGCCAGCAAGGCGGGGGACAACAACTGAAGCAACGGTACACGTGTCTGGACTGGAGGGAGGTCCTAGCGGTATAAATTGAGGTCAACACCCTAGACACAGCAGTCAACACATAGTCGTGTGGGTATAGAGCTAATATTAGTTTTATTAAATATCATTCTTACATATGTACTTTCAGGGTTTTTATGCCTACAGTGTCCATAAAGTATATAATATATTTACGTACCTGGTTCTTCAACTTAACAAGTACTTACATTTTACATTTTTAAATTCGAATTTGTTAAAGAACAATGGCTGAAATGATGTGTGTTATAAACTATAAGTCCTTCTATAACTGGTGTGATTTATAAGACTGTTAAATTTTGAGGATAGTATGACCAATAGGATGATAATATGATGTGACATTGGCTTGATACTTCGCTTGAATGAAATTTAAATAATACCTTGAGATGAAAGCTGCAAGTGCTTGCATTGTGTGTTCATTTCATTTGATGAATTTGTTTCCAAATGCGTTACCTTATTTTGGTGCGCTTCTTCTTTCAATGGTGTTTTGACTCGAGAATTATAGTAATTGGTTCTTGATTTGACTAGAGTATTATTCCAACCGGTGCGTGTATATAAGCGAGTCCTGGACAGCAGGTCGCTCAGTTTGTTACTGACGTCGTTGGTGTAAGGATCACCTAGTTTGATTCTACTGGTGCATACGTCGTGTAATTGCCTGTTCTTGAGACTTCGATGGCATCTTTACCATCTAAAACGCTGAACTTGATGGACGACGCACCATCGTCTACGGGAACCCTGACGTCAGCTACGGTGGAGAAGGTGCAGATCCCGTCGGCAAAGATGACGCCATCAAAAGAGGAGATTTCAACAGTCGCGATACCGTTAGCAGGAGAGACTTTAATTCCTGTGGTGCTGACTACGCAGGAAAACTCGTCGAACTTCGTTTCGCCCTCGATGGAAACTTCAATGACTGGTGATTCAACACCGACTAACAAACATCGGTGCTGTTACTGTGACAAGATTTTCACAAACAGTAGCAATACTCGACGACACGAGAGGAGAGAATGCGCTAAGAACCCTTATCGTAAAATGTTTGTTTGTGAGAAATGTCACAAGCAATTTGCAAGACAAGATAATATGAAAACGCACATGAAGACATGCAAAGGACCTGCTGTGCGGCAGAAAGTAAAGGTTTCGGTGCAGCAACGATGTATTGATGTTCATAAGAGTATGCCTGGAGATGGTGTAACTGCTGCAACAACATCATCTGGTTCGGGTCTGAAAGGATCGTCTTCATCACCACGGTATCCTTGCAGCTACTGTGATATGTCGTTCGCATTTTCTCATGATGCACGAAGACATGAGCGGAGTAAATGCAAGAAGAATCCATCTCGTATAAAGTTTCGCTGTGATGGGTGTCATGAATGGTTTACACGTATTGACAGTTTGCGACGACATGTGAAAAAATGCAACGGTAAAGTCCGTGTGTCTACTGAAGAACTACCTGTAGAAACTTCGACTCCTCGCTTTAGATTGGAGACTCGTAAGAGAACAAGCAAGAAAACCGATGTGCAGCAACCGATTGGTATGACGTCTGAACATGAAAATAAACCTAAGACTGTGTTCGGCGCATTACAAGTGAATGATAATGGGTTCTACTTGGCGCAGTCTGCATTTCGTGGGACATTGAAAGACTACTATTATCTAAATACGTTAGGTGAGTCGAAAGATATTTGTAATTTTCTTGATGATATCAAAGAGAACATAATCAATCAGCTTACTGATGATGTAGCAACAAACGGTTCATTAAAATACAACTTGTGGTTGGTCTGTATATATGGAAAGCCGTATCCATTCGAAGACGAAGTGAAGAAGTGTGCATTCAAGACATCGGCTGCAGTAATTTACAGTTCTAACGATGTGAAGCATACTGTTAAAAACGGTATCCAGAAACTCTGTCAAGAAGAGGAGGACTATGTCTGTAAAGGTTCTGGCTGGACTCTTTCTAGTATAAGTCGATTGGAGCTAAGAATTAGTCATTTCACGCCGCTGCGGACCTAAATGATTATAAGATTGCTGGCTTTCGCAAGTGTTCGTGTAGTAAAGTAGAAATTATGTAATAAAGTTTATTTTGTGAAAGAACTTGTGTTGTTTTCTTTCTCGAACCTGCCACTATTATATTATGTTTATTTTTTCCATCTTCATTCCGAATCGTGTCAAGGGCCTGAGTCGACCTAATTAATCATTTTATTGTTTGCAAATTTATTTAATGAATTTGTAACTTTTTCCCGAATCTCTAGCAATATAATTACGAATTTTCCAAGATGGTGGTGTTGATGGCGTATAGGATGATGGTAGTAGAGGTTTTAAAGTCTCTTTAAGAATGTTGAAGATGGTTTATTGAAATTATTATTATTTTACATAAAATTAAACATTATTGCATCGATCAGGTATCGAACAAAGGACGGGAATCCAGCGATTCAATAAATAAATTAATGGGTGATTTATTTAATGAATTTTGGAATCTTTCCCGAATTCCTAGCTAAATATTTATGGATTTTCAAGATGGTGGCCAAATGACAAGATGGTGGGTGTCACAGTAATAATAAATGATTACTGCACTCTAGCGGGTAAGAATTAAACTAACATGGCGTGAGCGCACTCTCACAAGATGGCTGCCTCCAGCAGACGAAAACAAGATGGCGGCCACCAGCAGACGAAAACAAGATGGCGGCCACCAGAAGACGAAAACAAGATGGCGGTTGATGTTTACATCGAATTTCGAAAAGTTGAAGTTCGAAAAAAAAAAATTCGAATCCAAGATGGCGGCCGTGACGAAAAGTGCAATGGTGACGACATCATATAAAATGGCGGAAAACACATCGCCGGAATTTTCTAGAACACAATGACGTCATCCAAAATGGTGGATCCAAGATGGCGGATCCGATATGGTGGTCGGTTTCAAGGTCAAGTCCTGATAGCGGCTTAACAGTGGCTTGAGTTAGGGATGATTAAGCCACTTTTAGGACTTTTCTATCCACTGGGATTTTTACGGAATAAAACGGGAAATTTTCCCTCGAAACGGGAATTTTTCCCTCGAAACGGGAATTTTTCCCTCGAAAACGGGAAATTTTGAGTCATTGTGAGTCATTTTTGAGGAATTTTGAGGAATTTTGAGTCAAAAATGACGTCATCCAAGATGGCGGCCGGCTCCTGGCTCCTCCGCCTGTGCTTGAACCCCCTATTTCCAACTGTAAACTAAAATAGTCATAGTAAAGAGTAAATTCCAAGGTTAAAAAAAAAACACATTATTTTGTTATTACATCAAATATAATACATAATTTCCTCTTTACCTACTGTCAGAGCAGTGGTTATACTGCGCGGTCAATATGCTGAAGGGGCGTGGTTCAGAACTCGGCGATAGGTATTATTTTTTTTACTTTTTTTGAAGTTATACTTCTTTAGGCGCGTTATTAAAAAATGATGAGAGTGAAATTTTAATATGCGCGCGCATTACTGTAACACAAAATTAACAGGTTGAAGCTGCCCGCTAAACCACTCATTAAGCCTCGAAAAAAAGCTACCAACAAAATAGAAATAGAACCTCTATTAGTCGCGCATGTTGGCACGCTCGTCGCCTCTGATCACTGTTTTCATATTTATAATATTTATCCACATGTTTCTAGTTTCTACATTCACAACACGTATTTTAGTTTCATACAAGTGCGAATTATGTATGTGCTAATAAATTATATTCAGTAGTGATTTAATTTGAATATTTTGATTAATATTATTTACTATTCGTAAATATCAGTAAAAAAAATTGTGCCTTTATACTTTTTCAAGTGCTCCAATATAATCCGTATGTATTATTTATTGATATAAATTAAAACATTAGTAGTAGGAAAATACCGGTTCTGGGACAGGCGCAGGATCCAGGATCCGGCGGCCATCTTGGATGACGTCATCTAATTCATATGCTAATCCATGCTAATCCGTATGCTAATCCATGCCAATCTATGCTAATCCATGCCAATCTATGCCAATCCATATGCCAATCTATGCTAATCCGTATGCCAATCTATGCCAATTCGTATGCCAATCTATGCTAATTCGTATGCCAATCTATGCTAATCCATTAGCCAATCTATGCTAATCCATATGTTAATCCATGCTAATCCATCCGCCATTTTGTATTTCTAGAAATTTCCACCAACTTCGAATCGTGACGTCACCGTTGCACTTTTCGTCACGGCCGCCATCTTGGATTCGAATTTTTTTTTCGAACTTCAACTTTTCGAAATTCGATGTAATCATCAGCCGCCATCTTGTTTCGTCTGCTGGTGGCCGCCATCTTGTTTTCGTATGCTGGTGGCCGCCATCTTGTTTTCGTCTGCTGGAGGCAGCCATCTTGTGACGCCATATAGTTCTGTTGGTCGCCACCAGATAGCAGCAGGGATTATTTTATTTTTTTCTTTAACTAAAATATTTTCAGTGCCGAGGCTGGGATTCGATCCATGGGACGTGAAAACGTCCAGGATGTCGTGGTTACGAGGCGGACGCCTTGACCACTAGACCAATTGGGATATGGTGGAATAAATAATCTATATATGCTACGTACTGACGACAAGTTTATGATAAATGGGGGGAGGGTGTTTTTGCCTTCCTTAATGCATACCTTAGGCGCCACATTTGAAATTAAAATTATTATACAGCCGCCATCTTTAATTCCAGCACAGACTACCAGATGGCGCTAAATTCAAAAAATTAGTTGCCAGAGGCGCCGCCATCTTGGTTCTTAAGTTGGCTGGTAGATATCGCTAGTATCGCGCGCCAAATTCAAAAATTAGTTGCCAGAGGTGCCGCCATCTTGGTTCTCAAGTTGGCTGGTAGATGTCGCTAGTATCGCGCGCCAAATTCAAAAATTAGTTGCCAGAGGCGCCGCCATCTTGGTTCTCAAGTTGGCTGGTAGATGGTGCCACCGTCGCCATCTTTAGTTCCTAGTGTTGCTACCAGAGTGTGCCACCGTCGTCATCTTTAATTCTTAAATTTACTGCCGGATGGCGCCAAGTGTTATGTAGTCAGTCGAGACAGGTCGGGAACGAGTCGAGACAAGTCGGGGACAAGACGAGACAAGTCGGTAGCCTGTATTCACCAAGTTCTCCGTTGCCGCCATATTTAATTCATAAAGTCGCTACCAGATGGCGCCACTGTCGGCCATATTGATTTCAAGGCATTGTCACCGGATGAAGCCAAGTTTGAATTTAAAAAACCTACAAGTGTTATGCAATGTGTAACCAGTCGAGGCAAGTCGAGATAAGTTTGGAACATGAAGCCATATTCTAAACTACGTTTATTATATATGTATGCCTTTATATGTTTAGGTTTGATGATAGAGTATTTATAAAATATTGGTGTTGTGTAGAGTCTCTCTCTCTCTTCTTCTCGTAGTGGCGGAAGACATCTCGAAGGCAGTGTTAGAATTTATGTATTAAAGCAATCACTCTAGCTGAGGAGGTTAATAACTTATAGTTACAACTTTTTAAAAATACTCTGAATTTAAAACAATTTTTAATAAGAGGGACCATTAAATGGTTTTTTGAAATTAAAACAAACAACGTAAATGTTAAACACATATTTATTTAAATCTTATTACAAACAGCAAGGGATAAGAAAAATCACTGATTTAAAAGAATTAAATAATGAGTAATAAAAGTACATAATATTCACACACTGCACATCATAGTGACAAAGTCAACATAACCTATTTACATAAACCAGAGACCCAATACCTAAATATTAAGCATAACTACAAGTTACATAGGGTATAATATACTCTGAAATACATATTAAAGAGAAAATTGATATAAATAATATTATACTTTGCTCAATAGTTCCAGAAGTAATGAACGTACAGCTACACGAGCAATCTCAACAGTTCTTTCATCACTAGTGTTTTCTGTGGAACATACTTGAGTGGTGTCTTCACTGATCGGACCTAGATGACTGAGATCTCGGGTTCGACTCTTGCGAGATGTAGGAAGGCGAAGCTGACGCCTGCGTTTATGCTGGACTGCTACTGATGTAGTAGGTGCTGGCGATGTGGGACTCATCTGGGTACAGCTAGATGATGTCTGGACTGACGAAGTCTGACCACATGCAGATGCTGGCGGTGACTGAATAGCTGGTTGGTTGAATGCATGTGCGAAAACCTCTTCAGGCGTTGCAGGGAGAACTGTATCGTCTCTCATCATATTCACACTACAATGTCCATAGCCCAGACAGTTGATAACTTCTAGAGGCGTATCTTGAGGTCCTGGGTTTAAAACCTGTTTCTCGTGAAACACAGCGTCACAACTCTCCGAAAAATGTTTTAAAACACCGTCGATCCACTCACTATAATCAACAGTGCACAGCCCAGGTGTTACACTGGAGTATATCCTGTTCGGTTGAAAGTTAGACATCTTGGTTAACTACTTCTGCTGTAGGTCCTTACACCACCACAGTTTCAGCTCGACTGCCATCGCACGAGTCGAGGGTCGTATCTAAAAATATACGGTGATCAACCATCCAAGCCCTAAGCATGCTCGCATTGTGTCTTGAGATCGAACCTGGACATGTATTATTATTGCACGTGTACAATTTATTTAATTCTTTCAATGATGGACACTCATATTCTGCTTGTACATCTAATATTAGCACATGTTGCTTACAATAGTTAGTTAGCCACCGTTTCTGCTCTATTCCTACAACCAATACAGGTCCGCTCAGATGACTTGCCAATATGTTGGGTATTGAAGCATAAGGAAAGAGTCCGTGTTCCCACTGTAAACCATGAAAATTTCTAGTGAGCCAGACATTTGTTTTTTGATGCTTCCTGGTGAGATATCGCCATTCAAATGGAGGTTGAAAGTTACATATTATTACATTTCCTTCTTCATCTGCAATGCTAAGTTCCTTGATAATAAATCCATACTGACTAGAGAAGCCTTGGAGGTTTACACATTTCGTCATGGAGGTCGACACGAGACTAAGCCGGTAATGTACTGCCAGGTCTTAGATAATGGACGACACAATCTACCTTGTTGCAGGATGTCTCGATTATGTCCGGAGCCTCCTCGTCACAATCACTGGTCCAGTGATGACCGAATTTGCAGACCTCTAGTTGAAGTAACCATCCTCGGTGACGTAGTGCACACGGCGGAATCCTGGCGTTACTTCCGCGTACTTTGCAGTTGGATCGAACAGCATTTGCTTGAATTTGTAGCAGCAGCTCTATACGACTCGAGTATACTTCACACAAATATTCGAATCAACTTGTCAGGCAAGCAAACTCCAGTTCAGCCTCTGGTTATAGCTACTGGCTGGCGAGCCAACGGTCCCAGGTTCGATATTCCCGTCCTTGGTAGGGATCTCCCACTTGTAGAAAATTATTTCCGCCCCGGGTGGTTCAGGACTAATTGTTGTACGGTTTCACCTTTCAAGTGTGGATTTAATCCTAAAACATCACCACGAATCCCATTTTCATTAAAGTTTGCCCGATTCTCACAATAGTCCTCGCCCCACTGCGATGACTTGGGATTCATACTAGCCCAGAGGGCCAATCAAAATATTATGGTCACACAGACTCCAGTGACGACTTATTACAAGAAGCTAATCTACGAAAACACTCAAACTTCAGCATATTCAGCCAACGGAGTTGAAACGAAACCAATCCTCCACAATTATGTTCCGTTACAGAAGCTTAATTTTTATTATTATTAAATATGTAGTTAAGGGAATGAAAATGGTGTAATTTTAGTTTTTATAATTCAAAAGAAACGTAACTCTAATACTTAGCAAGCGAAAGTGAATAGTAATAATAATACTTCTCTATAAATTTGGTTTGAAATCCATCTCGAAAGGTTGTAAAGTATGTAAATGAGGTTATTTAAGGAAAAATTCATACATACATAAGACGGAATGCTCTCCATGGAATGAGTACAGCAGCATTGCTCTCGAAGTAGTGTATAGAATACTCGGTAGGTAGCGCAGTCAACCCTCTAGCTGTTTCTCAGGTTAGTTTTAAAGCCTACAGATAATGCTTCTGACTGTCATAGTTTCAATCACAAATTACCGCATCGATCGCGCACTTGTAGAAATAAAAGTTTCCAAAAATGTGTTATAGGGAGCAGCACTGAATTCTTATTACGATGATTTGTTAAAAAAAAATTAAAAGGACAAAGGGGAATTTCTTATAGGTACATTCTACGGAACGAGGAAAACGGCCTCGTAAAATCGTAATGTAACTAGGTTCATAGAATTTACATTTTTCCACATTGGAATAAATAAAATAATTGTAGATCATTATTTAATGATTGAAAATCCAACACAAATATTCAAGGGTTTTTTTATGTAATGTTTTCATTATTAGGGTGATAGAACACAAAAATGCTGAAATGCGAAGGAAATATTTTTCTGTAGTGTAGTTTGTTGGCACAGGGCAAGACATTGGCTCGTACATCGAATGTTGATGGGCTTTGCACAGGCTTGCAGTCTTTATTAGGAAATAAAAATATATCATTATGCGTAGCATATTATTATGCTTTATTAAAACTCTCAGATCAAATTGAAATTCCGTTTTTTTGTGCCTTACAGCACCTATAAACGAATTATGACACATAAAATAACAACAAAAAACAACACAACACACAGTTCATGTTAACTAATTGGTTACTTTGGTTTTCAAAAAATACTTAAACAGAAACTAAAATGGTGTATACAAAATAAATATGTAGATTACAAAAGTTTAAAATTTTTACAAATTAATATTTCTAGATTATTCAAAAAGAGTTATAAATTTATACACGTTTTATAGTTACCAATGGTTTTAAAAGTGTCACTAATTCTGTAATTGCAAGTTGGGATTTTTAATCCAAACCGAGATATTCTGTCTGAACCAACAAAAATGGTAATACAATGTAGCCTATATAATAAAACGTTCATCATTGATTGAACGTCTAATAAATAGAAAATCCAAATAGTTTATGTAGGAATGTAGCATATTCAAAATAATTTAATTGCCTGATATTTTTAAATATTAATTTAAGATATTTTTTCTGTATACTTTCAATTCTATTCAAATTAAAATTATCGTAATTCAGAGACGTTTCATATCTTGAAAATCAGATCTGGACAGCTGAAATACCTTGCTGAATAGTTTCACAAATATATTTCCCAATTAAATTTTTTCATCAACATATATATATTTTTTTCCTAACCTAACTAAAAACTAAGTGTGTTTGGGAGGGGTCCGGGTTAGGGAGGGACCTAAGTGCGTCTCAGGCCGAAGCCTATCACGCCTTAGTCATGCAAGGAGAGGGTCACATGCATCGTGTGCTAGGAGGGGATTGGCCAGCCATGGCAGCGATTGTTGCCATGACTAACTCCCCTCACTCTTATCTCTAGTCTAAGCTACTAGTTAAGTTGGGCCCAGGTAAAACCTGTATAGACACAGGGAAACCCCTGGGCACTTTCATGCGGGATGCAAGTTTGCATGCATTAGTGTAGGAAAGTACAGGAGACAGAGGATGGTCTGGATGAAGAGTTGGCCAGAGTAGAAAGAGTCTACCATGCGGGGGTTGGGCACTTGGACTCGATGTCCGCCTTGATGTTTGATTTTTTCCAAGGACTGGAATTCACTGGCCAGGGACGAAGGCGCCCCTGGCGGTGAGGGTAACACGAACCACTCACATCCGCTCCAGACAGCAGCACCTATAACTAGAAGAGAAAAAATTAAACATCCTACAAACTAGACTAATTTTAGTAAATGCATGTTGCGCGGGCTAACATGCCTTAACGTGTGGTGTAATGAATGTGTGGGCTTTAAATGTTGTATTTACGTTAATTATCCGCGAGCTGAGACAAGGGCTTTACTCCGGAGAAACTATAGCTTCAGGTCGCCTGTCGGCACTTAGAGAAATTTCATCACCATATTTTCATGTTCAATTCTGATTACAGTTGGAATGACATTATTAAATATTACAGAGTAGTTGAACACCTAATACCATGAATTTGCATTTGCAAATTTGACTGGAAAACGTCTATTTGTAAGATAATTAAAACATATATGTACCCCGAATTTCTTGACGAGGCCTAAAATTGATAATTTTTTAATCATAAGATTGTGTTGGAATATATCAATAGCTTTGTTCATGTTGAAATAAATGGAGTATTCCTGTTTGAAAACTATGTGGTTATTCCGAAATAATATTTTTAGGAATAAAATCAATGTGCCTATAAATATTCTTTTTTGTCGAAAACTTCTAAAATATTACATAACAAAGGTATTGGTCAATATTTTGTGACTAAAATTTAACTGTCAATAATACTTCAAGAAAATATATACCGATAAATGGTTGAACAACATCGGTATACATCCACTCACTGACTGATACAGTCTTAATTCAAATATTTTATGTACAAAAGCAATAAAAAAAAAAAAAAATTAAATGTTTGTTTGAGCTTTATTTACAGTTACTAAAAACTAAAACGCTACAAAATTAAAAAAATATATATATTTTTGCAAAACTCCGTTCCCCCGGAGAAACCCCCGGAATGGCCACCGCATGGGGAGCCCAAGAAAAGAAACGGGCTCCCCATTTGGAAGCCACCTGGAAGGTTTTTTTCTGTTCCACCCACCGTTTCTTTTGGTAGCCTGACTTGTTGCAAGGGATTGTATTCCTACCAGATAAAATGCCACCATTTTGTCTGGGCAATCCGCCTTGGAGGAGCCGGGGCGCGAACCCGGGTCCTACAAGTCACAAGGCAGGCGCTCTACCCCAGAACCAGAGTGGTAGAGCGGATACTTGCAGTCTTCTTAACACTGACATGATGTTATTCCACGAGTTTACTGTAGTTTCTTGTGTCATTAACACGTGCAGTACGTGCGGTAACATCTAACCTCGGTAACAAACAAATTAATGTATTCTTATGTTCTTCGTTCAGCATGAATTGTGAAATTTCATAACAGTGAAATATAATTTGTGTAACTTGTCTCGCAATTTTTTAGATGATTTCCTGCAAACGAACTTACAGTCCCGCTGTACAATAATTATATAGAAATATAGACTAGTAAAAAATTTGTAAGAGCTTTCACCGTCGATGGTAAAGTTATTATGAAACAAATGTTTGATATTAAAAGAGTGTGTTTAGTTAAAAAATAAATAATAGTTTAAAAAAACACTCTTTAATAGAAAATCCAACTAAAAATTAGAAAATAAATTTTAATATATTTGAATTAAAATTAGTGTAAAAAAAGTATGTTATTTAAAAAAAGCGTGGGGTGCATGGTGTCAATAGTTATATTAATTATTTTATTATAATTTTGATAATATCATAAAAAGCACCCCACGCTTTTTTTTTAAATAAAATACATTTTTTTATTTTACACTATTTTTAATTCAATTTTATTAAAATTTATTTTCTATTTTTTAATTAGATTTTTTATTAAAGCGTGTTTTTTAGTTTTTTTTAAACTATTATTAAATTTTGTCTCTTTTTCGAGTTTTTGATTTATAAACAAACATAGGGTTTCCTACCAGAGGGAAAACTGTCATGCAAATAGCAAGAAAAATAAAAGCTTAGACGTCTAATTCATTCGCTTAAGTAAAGCTGGCTGTGATTTAGCTAGTCGACACCATTTTGCTGAGAGGTATTGGTAGTAGCGGTGTAACCAACCATTATAATTATAATCGGTTATAATTTATTCCAAATTTCTAAACATTATGTAAAACGATTTTTGTTGAGACGAACTAATGCCGTAAAATGAGAGGTAGTAATTAATAAAACATTCATGGGGACTGCCACCAGAAGTGAAAATAACTGTGTTCTATTTTTGATTTTTAAATTAATTATAGTCTGTATAATTTAAATTTTATAATTTGTAAATTCAAATTATTACCGTTAGTCTGGATTTCACATCTATTGGAACTCCGAACAATAATTATATACTTTTCATATAGTTTATTTATTAATCAAAACATATGATGGGCTGCACAAGTCCAGTACAAAATATCAATACAACTAAATTGAAATAATAATTTGTATACAATTATATATTTATGAAATCATAATTATTATTGAATTATAAATATATAATAAACTAATGTGACTCAAATATAAAAAAAAATTAGACGAATAATAGGAACATTCGGTATCCGAACCTAGTACATACCGCTTAACAAAATTATGTGCTATTCCCAACGCTACACAACCGAATTATATAATATTATTTTAGTAAGTTTATATAAGGTAGTTGTAAACCACGCCTCTACAAATGACAATGCATTATGTCGAATATTTAAAGGAGAAGGGATTAAAGGTCACGATCACATGTAAAATTATTATGTACGCAGTTGGCAATTGTATAAAAGTTGGACTTATTGGCTACAAAATATATCCTTATTTTCTATTTTATTGTTTACTTTTCGGAGGATTATTGTAAACAATTTTAAATTAAGAAAATTGAAATAATTGATTTCTATTTTATCTGGCGAGCGCTTCAGAAGATTTCATACCGATTTTCTCAGCTCCCTATACCGCGATTTCTATAAATGTCAGTATGACGTCAGGCTGATATCATTTATCATTTTTTAGTCACAACAGATGTCAGTGGTAAGTCAAAATTACGTAATAATTCATTACCTAGCTATGACTTACCAGTGAGGTCAGACCTAGGTCATGTGTTCACTGGGCAATGCACAGTATACACAAATTAAACTTTTCACGTGGTCGCTTACTGCTACTGCAGCATGTCTGTGACGTGAACTCACAAGATTTTACCCATTCAAAAAGAGTCCTACACGCACATGGTATAGTCGAGTATATACAATGTTTAAGTGTGTGTATATGTACACATATATATTTATTATATATACATGTATACAGGCCGCTGCGCGTGACCAGTCTGGCGCAACACGTCACTACCATGTCGATGACGCGAACCCATAAGTTTTCCCCCTACCAAAAAATCGTTCAACGCGGCTTAAGAAGTTTTCACTTTACTATCAAAATTGTTCGAATTTATTATAAACCATCTTAATTTTTCTTAAACCTTGGTTCAAAAAATCTTTTTTATATAAACCTGTAGCTATTAAAAAATGGAAAATAATTTTAGGAGTTCAAATCTGCAGAATTACCTTAGTAGGCATAATCTGAAACTCGCTCTAAGCTATTCAACGCTAGACGCATTACTTTGGAGTATTGGAGAACATATCCGATATGATATTAAAAAATGTCCACAAGTTTATAGAAGTTCACAGAACATTCCCAAAATAAATATGTACTTCGAAATCTACCTACGCAGTGTTTCTTTTTTAAATTGTTAACCCAATCTTTCATAACTAGCGTTGGTTGCGTTACGTCCGTTCGGTAGTTTATGTATGAGCCCGGTCTAAGAACTGACGGTAGGAATCAGTCAAGTGTTTGAAATATGACCCTGTGTGCGCGAAGGCGTTAAGAGATGACAGAGTCGTTCCCCGAATGCCGACTCGAGGTGCGCGTCACGTCAAGACCACCCGCATGTGTTCCACGGACTGTTGCGCCCCCCCCCCCCTACCTCTTTCCTCATGTGCCGCGCACCAATGAGGAATCGCGATGCCAGGTGACGGCCTTCAGGCATCACCACAACTCGGATTGGTCAAATGTACGCAAAGGCAGGCGTGGCCGTCAAACGAAGCATTGTCTGTGTGGAAATGTAATGTAGAGTCGGACCACGCAAGTGGTTTCAGGTCTTTTTAACATATAATTAGGGGCAGGCATTTTTCGCGAAAAGATCTGAACACCCATTAGACTGCAGCAAGGTATACCCGCACCTGTGGTTTCTTCCTTGTGATTGGCGGCTGCCTGCGAGAGAATTCATTACCTTATTTGACCGAGCCACTCAGGACGCGTTTACTTCCGCACTGAGTCACTGTGATTGGTGTTGTTACACTCAATGTGTACCTGGGAGAGAAACTCGCCCAATCACGAAACACAGACGATGCTATAATTGTTTTAACTTTCATCTAGTCTCGAAATCTTTTCGCGAAATCTGCATGGTCCTACATATCATCTCTCGTTGACGTGGCAGTAGCAAAGATGAACTACTGAAGACCTTGATGGACCTTTCCTGCCATCGACGGTGTTGACCCTGATGGCAGCGGTGACCCCCGATGCCAAAGACGTCGACGAAGGCGCAGATCCTGTTGGCCAGAGTTTCACATTCTGTTACAGCGCTGCAGGAAATTCCGTTGCCATTGTAGGACGAGCAGTGTTAGTGGGTAGTATCCTTATTATTTTCCAGTTGATATTTTTGGTGATTTTAAATAAATTCGTAATTGCAAAGTACTAAATTGAAAAGAAAAGATTTTACCCCTTACCACACAAGTAATTATTTAATGTATTTTATGATTTGTATAGAAGTACTAGCATGTACGAAAACCAAAGTTCGTATGTAGCCTCCGTCTTTACTTTTTTTTTGTATAAAATTCATCAAATCAATAATATCCAAAACTTAAACAAAAGTTTAAGGCAAATCTGTTTTTTTCATTGTTTTAAAAATGAATGAACTTTGTAAACGAAGATTACATAGGAACGGTTCATCCAAAACTATATACTACACAACTTTAACGCGCCATTTATATTGTGGCCGGCAGGGCCACATTTTTACTTGTAATTTATTTTTGTTGCTGGTCTCTAGTTTTATCTGGTTTTTTATTTCACGTATTTTTACGCCTTTTTTAATTAATGTTAATTTATCTGTAAATTTTTTTAATTATATTTGTTTCTGTTAATTAGTTATACGCCGTTTGGTAGCTATCGATTATGAGTTTAAGAATATCGATTGTGTTTCACGTAAATACCACTTGGTGAGCGCCCGGCGGTTGGCTGATGATGTCAGACATTCGGCTTGCCGGGAAGAAAAAATCAGCTGGGAGAGAGAGTGGGTGCCGAGCGACCGTCGAGGACAGAGCCATGTGACGGCGCGGACTGGTGTGCCGGACGGCAACGGGCGACGAAGAGTATTGGGATGGAGGCTCCACGCTGGGTGACAGGGCAATGGATTGCCCTGTGATACTGAACTTATCAAGGTAAAGAGAGGCCGCAATTTTGATTTTTACCCTCGTGGTGCTGCAGTGGTTTTTGGCAAACCTAGTGAACTGTGTATTTTCCCATACTAAATTTTTATTTGGACGGAACTTTTATTGGCCAGTTTGGTGAAGAGGCCCATTTGTTTCACACGTTGTTCCAGTGTGGGATTTTTTAAAAAAGGTCGCCCGTTTGCCTGTAGTTGTAATAAAAGTATAAGTTTGGAAGAAACGAACATTTTGCAATTTGCTTTTGAGACTTTGTCTTCGGAATTTGCATACTTAAAGTTGCATTTAGCTAATATATCAGCTTGTGCAGTATTATTAAATGTATGCGATCGGTATTGGACTACATGCGCAGCCTGATGTTGGTTGGTGCGGCCATTCTACGTTTTTATAAAATCATTGGCAAGTTAATAAAGAAGTAAGACTTTGTTTGAAGCTGATGATAAATACTTCTGTGGTAACATGGTTATGTTACGTGAAGAGTTTTTGCTACATTTCCCTTAAAAATAAGATAATTTTTTTTTGGTCATCGTTCACGCCTTTGTGAATTCGTACCTATGGCCCGGCGTGGCATTAGACTCTGGAGTTGGTGAGGAAGGTCAGGAAGCCAGCGCACGCCTAGGATATTAACTTTGTTTTTTTGGCAAGTCTTTAGCAACGAACATCTGAAGAAAGACTAAACCGTTGATTGAGAGTTTAAGAACTTTATTTAAATAATTTGTTTGTACTTCAGTATTATTTTTGTAGATTTTTTATATATTTGTATTGATTGTCTTGTTTGATTTTTGGTATTAGGGCAGTCAGTAAATTTTGATATTTTATAGTGGCCACGCCTCACGCCCTTATATATTTTCATACTTGTTGTTATCAGTATTTATATTTTTACGATTTTTTAAAGGTTATTGTTAGTATCGCAAATGGGGATAAGATGCTGCCATTATTAACGTCAGCTTTTGTAACTAAGCTTGTATGGTTATGTATAGTAAAAATTATTTTTGCAAATTTCTATTTTTTAATAACATACGTCCAAAGTCTTGCCTCTTGTTTGTTTAATGGTTACTCTGCTATTATATCCTTTGAATTTTTTGGCCTGACCCCTGGGCAGTGGTGTGGGGAATTTATATTGTTTAGCTTTTTATGCCTGGTTTTAATATTTATTTTTTCCCTTCGCGCCCAGAGTGAGTCGGGGACGCAACCCCTCTTCCAATTAAGGAGGAAGAAGGGTTACAATATCCCGTTCATAAATCTTAAAAGTGTCTGATCACGAACATTTAAGAGCTATTTCAATTTTCCTATGGTAGTTCCTTATTTTTATAACTTCGACTTTGAATAAAGGCTGAAACAGATTTTTCCACTGATTTTGTATTGTATGAAAAATACATTTCTAAGGAAAGCTTTTAACTTCAATACTCCACCACCAAATAATAGTGTTACCCCTTGAAGCACCACAGGAGGCAAGTTACCGACGAGAAAACTGCTGCGTTCTGTGCAATGCCCTTACCACCCGGCTATCTACTTTTATGGAGACCCTCATAAAGAATATATATTTTTTTAAATTAACTCTTTCAAACAAAATTATCAACCCAACCTATAACCCAAAATTTTGGAAGATGGCTTTGCTAATTAATTTTAGTATATTTTTGATATTATTTCCAGATAAATTATTTTCGGGTGGAATCGCGTCATCATACGAAGTAATGAAATATGTTACCTGAGTACTGTGGTCGTCACCCTACCACGTGTAATCAATCAAGTGAAAACCTAATACCGGTGCTGTCCTGGAGTTGTTCCTGCCTCCAAGACTGAAATAAGCTCTCAACCATTTGTTGCCGAATCGTTGCTCATAGTCGGAAGGGTGGGTGAAAACCCACTATCCTGTACGATACATTCCAAACAATTTACGTAGGCCCTCCCCAGAACTTTGAAATTACGCATAACACGTACCAACATGATATTTATTTAATTACAGTTGAAAAACTATTTTTAACTATTATTATATGTTTTCTAATTTGGTTAAAAAAAAAACAGTTGTTTTATTACCTTCATTGTATTGGCAGTTTTCGTGAATTTATTATTTTCTTTTTGAAACCTGCACCCGCAATATAGGAAAATTATTTTTGCAAAACTCCTTGACCTCGGAGAAACCCCTGGAATGGCCGCCGCATGGGGAGCCCTAGAAAAGAAACGGGTTCCCCATTTGGAAGCCACCCTGCAAGGTTCTTTGTTACCACCCACCGTCTCTTTGGTAGCCTGACTTGTTGCAAGGGATTGTATTCATACCAGAAAAATGCCGCCATTTTGTCTGGGCAATCCGCCTTGGTCACAAGGCAGGTGCTATACCCCAGAGTTAGAGTGGTAGAGCGGCGATCTGCAGTCTTCTTAACACTAACATGATGCTATTCCACGAGTTACTGCAGTTTGGCATTTAATTTACACGCGTTTCCAAACATTAAATTACTATTACATATTCTGATGTAACCCAATGCGGTTCTCTTCCTAAAAATATTTTTGAAGTTATACTTCTTTAGGCGCATTATGAAAAAATGATGAGCGTGAAATTTTAAGATGCGCGCGCATCACTGTAACACAAAATTAACAGGTTGAAGCTGCGCGCACACCATGCGACGACATTTTCACAGAAAGATGGCGGACCCAAGTGTATGAACATAAACCCACATTAGGGGACATACCAAACGTATTGGTGTGCCAAATGAAAATTTATGATAGTGAAATTACTATGGAATTTATTTTGGTAAACAGTAGTTGGAAATAGGGGGTTCAAGCACAGGCGGAGGAGCCAGGAGCCGGCCGCCATCTTGGATGACGTCATTTTTGACTCAAAATTCCTCAAAAATGACTCAAAATGACTCAAAATTTCCCGTTTTCGAGGGAAAAATTCCCGTTTCGAGGGAAAAATTCCCGTTTCGAGGGAAAATTTCCCGTTTTATTCCGTAAAAATCCCAGTGGATAGAAAAGTCCTAAAAGTGGCTTAATCATCCCTAACTCAAGCCACTGTTAAGCCGCTATCAGGACTTGACCTTGAAACCGACCTCCATATCGGATCCGCCATCTTGGATCCACCATTTTGGATGACGTCATTGTGTTCTAGAAAATTCCGGCGATGTGTTTTCCGCCATTTTGTATGATGTCGTCACCGTTGCACATTTCGTCACAGCCGCCATCTTGGATTCGAATTTTTTTTTTCGAACTTCAACTTTTCGAAATTCGATGTAAACATCAACCGCCATCTTGTTTTCGTCTGCTGGTGGCCGCCATCTTGTTTTCGTCTGCTGGTGGCCGCCATCTTGTTTTCGTCTGCTGGAGGCAGCCATCTTGTGAGAGTGCGCTCACGCCATGTTAGTTTAATTCTTACCCGCTAGAGTGCAGTAATCATTTATTATTACTGTGACACCCACCATCTTGTCATTTGGCCACCATCTTGAAAATCCATAATTATTTAGTTAGGAATTCGGGAAAGATTCCAAAATTCATTAAATAAATCACCCATTAATTTATTTATTGAATCGCTGGATTCCCGTCCTTTGTTCGATACCTGATCGATGCAATAATGTTTAATTTTATGTAAAATAATAATAATTTCAATAAACCATCTTCAACATTCTTAAAGAGACTTTAAATCCTCTACTACCATCATCCTATAAGCCATCAACACCACCATCTTGGAAAATTCGTAATTATATTGCTAGAGATTCGGGAAAAAGTTACAAATTCATTAAATAAATTTGCAAACAATAAAATGATTAATAAGGTCGACTCAGGCTCTTGACACGATTCGGAATGAAGATGGAAAAAATAAACATAATATAATAGTGGCAGGTTCGAGAAAGAAAACAACACAAGTTCTTTCACAAAATAAACTTTATTACATAATTTCTACTTTACTACACGAACACTTGCGAAAGCCAGCAATCTTATAATCATTTAGGTCCGCAGCGGCGTGAAATGACTAATTCTTAGCTCCAATCGACTTATACTAGAAAGAGTCCAGCCAGAACCTTTACAGACATAGTCCTCCTCTTCTTGACAGAGTTTCTGGATACCGTTTTTAACAGTATGCTTCACATCGTTAGAACTGTAAATTACTGCAGCCGATGTCTTGAATGCACACTTCTTCACTTCGTCTTCGAATGGATACGGCTTTCCATATATACAGACCAACCACAAGTTGTATTTTAATGAACCGTTTGTTGCTACATCATCAGTAAGCTGATTGATTATGTTCTCTTTGATATCATCAAGAAAATTACAAATATCTTTCGACTCACCTAACGTATTTAGATAATAGTAGTCTTTCAATGTCCCACGAAATGCAGACTGCGCCAAGTAGAACCCATTATCATTCACTTGTAATGCGCCGAACACAGTCTTAGGTTTATTTTCATGTTCAGACGTCATACCAATCGGTTGCTGCACATCGGTTTTCTTGCTTGTTCTCTTACGAGTCTCCAATCTAAAGCGAGGAGTCGAAGTTTCTACAGGTAGTTCTTCAGTAGACACACGGACTTTACCGTTGCATTTTTTCACATGTCGTCGCAAACTGTCAATACGTGTAAACCATTCATGACACCCATCACAGCGAAACTTTATACGAGATGGATTCTTCTTGCATTTACTCCGCTCATGTCTTCGTGCATCATGAGAAAATGCGAACGACATATCACAGTAGCTGCAAGGATACCGTGGTGATGAAGACGATCCTTTCAGACCCGAACCAGATGATGTTGTTGCAGCAGTTACACCATCTCCAGGCATACTCTTATGAACATCAATACATCGTTGCTGCACCGAAACCTTTACTTTCTGCCGCACAGCAGGTCCTTTGCATGTCTTCATGTGCGTTTTCATATTATCTTGTCTTGCAAATTGCTTGTGACATTTCTCACAAACAAACATTTTACGATAAGGGTTCTTAGCGCATTCTCTCCTCTCGTGTCGTCGAGTATTGCTACTGTTTGTGAAAATCTTGTCACAGTAACAGCACCGATGTTCGTTAGTCGGTGTTGAATCACCAGTCATTGAAGTTTCCATCGAGGGCGAAACGAAGTTCGACGAGTTTTCCTGCGTAGTCAGCACCACAGGAATTAAAGTCTCTCCTGCTAACGGTATCGCGACTGTTGAAATCTCCTCTTTTGATGGCGTCATCTTTGCCGACGGGATCTGCACCTTCTCCACCGTAGCTGACGTCAGGGTTCCCGTAGACGATGGTGCGTCGTCCATCAAGTTCAGCGTTTTAGATGGTAAAGATGCCATCGAAGTCTCAAGAACAGGCAATTACACGACGTATGCACCAGTAGAATCAAACTAGGTGATCCTTACACCAACGACGTCAGTAACAAACTGAGCGACCTGCTGTCCAGGACTCGCTTATATACACGCACCGGTTGGAATAATACTCTAGTCAAATCAAGAACCAATTACTATAATACTCGAGTCAAAACACCATTGGAAGAAGAAGCGCACCAAAATAAGGTAACGCATTTGGAAACAAATTCATCAAATGAAATGAACACACAATGCACGCACTTGCAGCTTTCATCTCAAGGTATCATTTAAATTTCATTCAAGCGAAGTATCAAGCCAATGTCACATCATATTATCATCCTATTGGTCATACTATCCTCAAAATTTAACAGTCTTATAAATCACACCAGTTATAGAAGGACTTATAGTTTATAACACACATCATTTCAGCCATTGTTCTTTAACAAATTCGAATTTAAAAATGTAAAATGTAAGTACTTGTTAAGTTGAAGAACCAGGTACGTAAATATATTATATACTTTATGGACACTGTAGGCACAAAAACCCTGAAAGTACATATGTAAGAATGATATTTAATAAAACTAATATTAGCTCTATACCCACACGACTATGTGTTGACTGCTGTGTCTAGGGTGTTGACCTCAATTTATACCGCTAGGACCTCCCTCCAGTCCAGTCACGTGTACCGTTGCTTCAGTTGTTGTCCCCCGTCTTGCTGGCGGCCTCCAACATTCGAACGAGGTGATCAACCATCCAAGCCCTAAGCATGCTCGCATTGTGTCTTGAGATCGGACCTGGACACCCAAGTTACATAGAGTATAATATACTCTGAAATACATAATAAAAAGAAAATTGATATAAATAACATTATACTTTGCTTAATAGTTCCAGAAGTAATTAACACACTGCTTGACCAGTGACAGGTGTAACTAAATATTAAATATATTTTATTTTCCATTACCTTTCGTGGAATTTATTAATCATTCACTCTACGAAAAACAACTCAAGACAATATACCTGACCATCGAATTAAATACAGTACCGCTATGCCTTACATGAAAGTCTAATTAGTCGATAACCTATAAATTGTTCATGTACAAAGCCACACATACAGACCAATTTTCTATGGACCATGAGACCGAGTCATGACAATATCAGACGTATAGGCTAGTCATTTCAGGACCGCAGGACCTTCTTCGTCTTTAGATAATTACAGTCATTTAGACCATCATGAAATTTTTATACATACTAAAGGACCAAGCGACCTTGAAAAATATTTTAGTAACACCAAGAGGTTTTGAACTAGTAAATATTCAGTCACTACATATTTTACTACGCGCAATCATCAAAACGGAAGCACCATCAACAAAAAGGAAGCACATTTTGGAAGCACCATCAACAAAAAGGAAGCACATTTCAAATGGCTCCAAATGCTCCAAACGGCTCCAAATGCTCCAAATGTCTCCAAAAGGCTCCAAATGACTCCAAATGCTCCAAATGGCTCCAAATGCTCCAAATGGCTCCAACAGCTCCAAATGCTCCAAACAGCCTTCAAATGCTCCAACAGCTCCAAAAAAAGGCTCCAAATGCTTGACAGCTCCAAATGGCTCCAAATATTCCAAACGGCTCCAAATGCTCCAAATGCCTCCAAATGGCTCCAAATGCTCCAAACGCTCCAAATGTCTCCAAAAGGCTCCAAATGCTTCAAAAGACTCCAAATGCTCCAACAGCTCCAAAAAAAAGGCTCCAAATGCTTAACACAGCTCCAAATGGCTCCAAATGCTCCAAATGGCTCCAACAGCTCCAAAAGGCTCCAAATGCTTCAAAAGGCTCCAATTGTTCCAAGAGCTCCATCTTCAATTGGTTCCAACTGATTCCAATTACTTTTCTTATCGAACTTGACATGATTACTAACATGTCTTTATTAGTATACATTTTGACTGGCAGTGGTAACGTATTTTGCACCTTTAAGTTATAAGTTTTATTTAGAAATCAGATTTCGATAAATGGTAGATACCATTTGGAAAGAAAATATATTAATTTATCTTCAAGTTTATACACATACATTTAATTTAAGCCATTATTGTATGTAGCCAGCTTCCCTCAGTTCTTTGAGTATGAAAGATATTTCTTTAATGTTCGAATAGTTTCCTGCACAAAGCGACCCATGTAGTAGTCGTAGCCTGTCAACCAATATGTTAGGATCTTCCCATGAGGTATAATCAAACTCTTCTGCTGCGTTCATCATCCTTGCATGTTTATAATAAATATTATCTCTGGTGTCTATCGTTTTAACACCAACCTCAAGGTCACTTTCGTCATCGTGCCAGTGATTATCACAAGCTTGATCAGGATAATTTATTTTATTACGACGTTTCCATCGTTTTGGTCTCAAACCACCATCACAGTCTTCACTCTTGCATGCTTTTGGTGCTTCAGCACAATACTCAATCATGTCAGCCTTAGATGTGTCAGCACAGTCTTCGTTCACGCCAGCTTCTGATGTGTCACCACAGTCTTCAATCATGTCAGCACCACAAACTTGATCAGGATAATTTATTTTATTACGTCGTTTCCATCGTTTTGGTCTCAGACCGCCATCACAGTCTTCGATCTTACCTGCTTTAGGTGCTTCAGTACAGTACTCAATCATGTCAGCCTCAGATGTGTCACCACATTCTTCAATCATGCACGCTTCAGATGATTCATCAAAGTCTTCGACCTTGTAAGCTTCAGATGGTTCTCCATCTTTCTCATTTTCATGGAGACGACTAGATATTGGAGTAAATATATTTTCATTTCTAATGTGGTTACAACTACCTTCGTTTGTTAAAGGATTTCTGACACTGACTGCAATGAAACGGTTTTTGACAAGGACCCAAATTACACTCGCTTCTCTCATGTCGTTTAGCATTCTTTCTCAAGGTAAACACCTTGCTACAGTATCTACAGTGATGACGTTTCGATACAGCGTCAGATCCTAAATCGGAATTCATATTAGTTACCGAGACTAATGCCAGATGCAAACTAAAAGTTTTAAATTAGATATATTACTTAAATATAATTTTTTAATTATTTCATCAGCGAGAATTAATTTATCTCATTCAAAGGTACTTGTTGCAAGTAGTTCTGCTTTTCAACAACAGATGACACCACGTATTGCTTGCAGGTAAATAATATTTCTTTCTTTCATACGGGATACAGGATTCTCACTAACGATCGTAATTGAGGGATGGCATCGCTAGACTCCAAGGAAAAGGTAGTTTGTTCTCCCAGTTAGTGTTTCTCAGATTTCTCAGGGTATATATTATTATTTGACTGAATAATGATTTTATTTAAATTCCACCTAATAAAAATAAAATAGAAGCACTCAGAGAAAACCATCAGGGATGATGTCGTTTATAAACATCATAAATTACAATTTTTTTTAAAAAAAGTCCAAATTTAATCCTATTTTATTTTTATTAGGTGGAATTTAAAAAAAAATCATTATTCAGTCAAATAATAATATATACCTTGAGAAATCTGAGAAACACTAACTGGGAGAACAAACTACCTTTTCCTTGGAGTCTAGCGATGCCATCCCTCAATTACGATCGTTAGTGAGAATCCTGCATCCCGCATGAAAGAAAGAAATATTATTTACCTGCAAGCAATACGTGGTGTCATCTGTTGTTGAAAAGCAGAACTACTTGCAACAAGTACCTTTGAATGAGATAAATTAATTCTCGCTGATGAAATAATTAAAAAAATATATTTAAGTAATATATCTAATTTAAAACTTTTAGTTTGCATCTGGCATTAGTCTCGGTAACTAATATGAATTCCTATTTAGGATCTGACGCTGTATCGAAACGTCATCACTGTAGATACTGTAACAAGGTGTTTACCTTGAGAAAGAATGCTAAACGACATGAGAGAAGCGAGTGTAATTTGGGTCCTTGTCAAAAACCGTTTCATTGCAGTCAGTGTCAGAAATCCTTTAACAAACGAAGGTAGTTGTAACCACATTAGAAATGAAAATATATTTACTCCAATATCTAGTCGTCTCCATGAAAATGAGAAAGATGGAGAACCATCTGAAGCTTACAAGGTCGAAGACTTTGATGAATCATCTGAAGCGTGCATGATTGAAGAATGTGGTGACACATCTGAGGCTGACATGATTGAGTACTGTACTGAAGCACCTAAAGCAGGTAAGATCGAAGACTGTGATGGCGGTCTGAGACCAAAACGATGGAAACGACGTAATAAAATAAATTATCCTGATCAAGTTTGTGGTGCTGACATGATTGAAGACTGTGGTGACACATCAGAAGCTGGCGTGAACGAAGACTGTGCTGACACATCTAAGGCTGACATGATTGAGTATTGTGCTGAAGCACCAAAAGCATGCAAGAGTGAAGACTGTGATGGTGGTTTGAGACCAAAACGATGGAAACGTCGTAATAAAATAAATTATCCTGATCAAGCTTGTGATAATCACTGGCACGATGACGAAAGTGACCTTGAGGTTGGTGTTAAAACGATAGACACCAGAGATAATATTTATTATAAACATGCAAGGATGATGAACGCAGCAGAAGAGTTTGATTATACCTCATGGGAAGATCCTAACATATTGGTTGACAGGCTACGACTACTACATGGGTCGCTTTGTGCAGGAAACTATTCGAACATTAAAGAAATATCTTTCATACTCAAAGAACTGAGGGAAGCTGGCTACATACAATAATGGCTTAAATTAAATGTATGTGTATAAACTTGAAGATAAATTAATATATTTTCTTTCCAAATGGTATCTACCATTTATCGAAATCTGATTTCTAAATAAAACTTATAACTTAAAGGTGCAAAATACGTTACCACTGCCAGTCAAAATGTACACTAATAAAGACATGTTAGTAATCATGTCAAGTTCGATAAGAAAAGTTATTAGAATCAGTTGGAACCAATTGAAGATGGAGCTCTTGGAACAATTGGAGCCTTTTGAAGCATTTGGAGCCTTTTGGAGCTGTTGGAGCCATTTGGAGCATTTGGAGCCATTTGGAGCTGTGTTAAGCATTTGGAGCCTTTTTTTGGAGCTGTTGGAGCATTTGTAGTCTTTTGAAGCATTTGGAGCCTTTTGGAGACATTTGGAGCGTTTGGAGCATTTGGAGCCATTTGGAGGCATTTGGAGTATTTGCAGCTGTTTGGAGCATTTGGAGCCATTTGGAGCTGTCAAGCATTTGGAGCCTTTTTTTGGAGCTGTTGGAGCATTTGAAGGCTGTTTGGAGCATTTGGAGCTGTTGGAGCCATTTGGAGCATTTGGAGCCATTTGGAGCATTTGGAGTCTTTTGAAGCATTTGGAGCCATTTGGAGCATTTGGAGTCTTTTGAAGCATTTGGAGATATTTGAAATGTGCTTCCTTTTTGTTGATGGTGCTTCCAAAATGTGCTTCCTTTTTGTTGATGGTGCTTCCGTTTTGATGATTGCGCGTAGTAAAATATGTAGTGACTGAATATTTACTAGTTCAAAACCTCTTGGTGTTACTAAAATATTTTTCAAGGTCGCTTGGTCCTTTAGTATGTATAAAAATTTCATGATGGTCTAAATGACTGTAATTATCTAAAGACGAAGAAGGTCCTGCGGTCCTGAAATGACTAGCCTATACGTCTGATATTGTCATGACTCGGTCTCATGGTCCATAGAAAATTGGCCTGTATGTGTGGCTTTGTACATGAACGATTTATAGGTTATCGACTAATTAGACTTTCATGTAAGGCATAGCGGTACTGTATTTAATTCGATGGTCAGGTATATTGTCTTGAGTTGTTTTTCGTAGAGTGAATGATTAATAAATTCCACGAAAGGTAATGGAAAATAAAATATATTTAATATTTAGTTACACCTGTCACTGGTCAAGCAGTGTGTTAATTACTTCTGGAACTATTAAGCAAAGTATAATGTTATTTATATCAATTTTCTTTTTATTATGTATTTCAGAGTATATTATACTCTATGTAACTTGGGTGTCCAGGTCCGATCTCAAGACACAATGCGAGCATGCTTAGGGCTTGGATGGTTGATCACCTCGTTCGAATGTTGGAGGCCGCCAGCAAGACGGGGGACAACAACTGAAGCAACGGTACACGTGACTGGACTGGAGGGAGGTCCTAGCGGTATAAATTGAGGTCAACACCCTAGACACAGCAGTCAACACATAGTCGTGTGGGTATAGAGCTAATATTAGTTTTATTAAATATCATTCTTACATATGTACTTTCAGGGTTTTTGTGCCTACAGTGTCCATAAAGTATATAATATATTTACGTACCTGGTTCTTCAACTTAACAAGTACTTACATTTTACATTTTTAAATTCGAATTTGTTAAAGAACAATGGCTGAAATGATGTGTGTTATAAACTATAAGTCCTTCTATAACTGGTGTGATTTTTTAAGACTGTTAAATTTTGAGGATAGTATGACCAATAGGATGATAATATGATGTGACATTGGCTTGATACTTCGCTTGAATGAAATTTAAATGATACCTTGAGATGAAAGCTGCAAGTGCGTGCATTGTGTGTTCATTTCATTTGATGAATTTGTTTCCAAATGCGTTACCTTATTTTGGTGCGCTTCTTCTTCCAATGGTGTTTTGACTCGAGTATTATAGTAATTGGTTCTTGATTTGACTAGAGTATTATTCCAACCGGTGCGTGTATATAAGCGAGTCCTGGACAGCAGGTCGCTCAGTTTGTTACTGACGTCGTTGGTGTAAGGATCACCTAGTTTGATTCTACTGGTGCATACGTCGTGTAATTGCCTGTTCTTGAGACTTCGATGGCATCTTTACCATCTAAAACGCTGAACTTGATGGACGACGCACCATCGTCTACGGGAACCCTGACGTCAGCTACGGTGGAGAAGGTGCAGATCCCGTCGGCAAAGATGACGCCATCAAAAGAGGAGATTTCAACAGTCGCGATACCGTTAGCAGGAGAGACTTTAATTCCTGTGGTGCTGACTACGCAGGAAAACTCGTCGAACTTCGTTTCGCCCTCGATGGAAACTTCAATGACTGGTGATTCAACACCGACTAACGAACATCGGTGCTGTTACTGTGACAAGATTTTCACAAACAGTAGCAATACTCGACGACACGAGAGGAGAGAATGCGCTAAGAACCCTTATCGTAAAATGTTTGTTTGTGAGAAATGTCACAAGCAATTTGCAAGACAAGATAATATGAAAACGCACATGAAGACATGCAAAGGACCTGCTGTGCGGCAGAAAGTAAAGGTTTCGGTGCAGCAACGATGTATTGATGTTCATAAGAGTATGCCTGGAGATGGTGTAACTGCTGCAACAACATCATCTGGTTCGGGTCTGAAAGGATCGTCTTCATCACCACGGTATCCTTGCAGCTACTGTGATATGTCGTTCGCATTTTCTCATGATGCACGAAGACATGAGCGGAGTAAATGCAAGAAGAATCCATCTCGTATAAAGTTTCGCTGTGATGGGTGTCATGAATGGTTTACACGTATTGACAGTTTGCGACGACATGTGAAAAAATGCAACGGTAAAGTCCGTGTGTCTACTGAAGAACTACCTGTAGAAACTTCGACTCCTCGCTTTAGATTGGAGACTCGTAAGAGAACAAGCAAGAAAACCGATGTGCAGCAACCGATTGGTATGACGTCTGAACATGAAAATAAACCTAAGACTGTGTTCGGCGCATTACAAGTGAATGATAATGGGTTCTACTTGGCGCAGTCTGCATTTCGTGGGACATTGAAAGACTACTATTATCTAAATACGTTAGGTGAGTCGAAAGATATTTGTAATTTTCTTGATGATATCAAAGAGAACATAATCAATCAGCTTACTGATGATGTAGCAACAAACGGTTCATTAAAATACAACTTGTGGTTGGTCTGTATATATGGAAAGCCGTATCCATTCGAAGACGAAGTGAAGAAGTGTGCATTCAAGACATCGGCTGCAGTAATTTACAGTTCTAACGATGTGAAGCATACTGTTAAAAACTATATCCAGAAACTCTGTCAAGAAGAGGAGGACTATGTCTGTAAAGGTTCTGGCTGGACTCTTTCTAGTATAAGTCGATTGGAGCTAAGAATTAGTCATTTCACGCCGCTGCGGACCTAAATGATTATAAGATTGCTGGCTTTCGCAAGTGTTCGTGTAGTAAAGTAGAAATTATGTAATAAAGTTTATTTTGTGAAAGAACTTGTGTTGTTTTCTTTCTCGAACCTGCCACTATTATATTATGTTTATTTTTTCCATCTTCATTCCGAATCGTGTCAAGGGCCTGAGTCGACCTAGTTAATCATTTTATTGTTTGCAAATTTATTTAATGAATTTGTAACTTTTTCCCGAATCTCTAGCAATATAATTACGAATTTTCCAAGATGGTGGTGTTGATGGCTTATAGGATGATGGTAGTAGAGGTTTTAAAGTCTCTTTAAGAATGTTGAAGATGGTTTATTGAAATTATTATTATTTTACATAAAATTAAACATTATTGCATCGATCAGGTATCGAACAAAGAACGGGATTCCAGCGATTCAATAAATAAATTAATGAGTGATTTATTTAATGAATTTTGGAATCTTTCCCGAATTCCTAGCTAAATAATTATGGATTTTCAAGATGGTGGCCAAATGACAAGATGGTGGGTGTCACAGTAATAATAAATGATTACTGCACTCTAGCGGGTAAGAATTAAACTAACATGGCGTGAGCGCACTCTCACAAGATGGCTGCCTACAGCAGACGAAAACAAGATGGCGGCCACCAGCAGACGAAAACAAGATGGCGGCCACCAGCAGACGAAAACAAGATGGCGGTTGATGTTTACATCGAATTTCGAAAAGTTGAAGTTCGAAAAAAAAAATTCGAATCCAAGATGGCGGCCGTGACGAAAAGTGCAACGGTGACGACATCATACAAAATGGCGGAAAACACATCGCCGGAATTTTCTAGAACACAATGACGTCATCCAAAATTATGGATCCAAGATGGCGGATCCGATATGGCGGTCGGTTTCAAGGTCAAGTCCTGATAGCGGCTTAACAGTGGCTTGAGTTAGGGATGATTAAGCCACTTTTAGGACTTTTCTATCCACTGGGATTTTTACGGAATAAAACGGGAAATTTTCCCTCGAAACGGGAATTTTTCCCTCGAAAACGGGAAATTTTGAGTCATTTTGAGTCATTTTTGAGGAATTTTGAGGAATTTTGAGTCAAAAATGACATCATCCAAGATGGCGGCCGGCTCCTGGCTCCTCCGCCTGTGCTTGAACCCCCTATTTCCAACTGTAAACTAAAATAGTCATAGTAAAGAGTAAATTCCAAGGTTAAAAAAAAACACATTATTTTGTTATTACATCAAATATAATACATAATTTCCTCGTTACCTTCTGTCAGAGCAGTGGTTATACTGCGCGGTCAATATGCTGAAGGGGCGTGGTACAGAACTCGGCGATAGGTATTATTTTTTTTTACTTTTTTTGAAGTTATACTTCTTTAGGCGCGTTATGAAAAAATGATGAGAGTGAAATTTTAATATGCGCGCGCATCACTGTAACACAAAATTAACAGGTTGAAGCTGCCCGCTAAACCACTCATTAAGCCTCGAAAAAAAGCTACCAACAAAATAGAAATAGAACCTCTATTAGTCGCGCATGTTGGCACGCTCGTCGCCTCTGATCACTGTTTTCATATTTATAATATTTATCCACATGTTTCTAGTTTCTACATTCACAACACGTATTTTAGTTTCATACAAGTGCGAATTATGTAGTGCTAATAAATTATATTCAGTAGTGATTTAATTTGAATATTTTGATTAATATTATTTACTATTCGTAAATATCAGTAAAAAAAATTGTGCCTTTATACTTTTTCAAGTGCTCCAATATAATCCGTATGTATTATTTATTGATATAAATTAAAACATTAGTAGTAGGAAAATACCGGTTCTGGGACAGGCGCAGGATCCAGGATCCGGCGGCCATCTTGGATGACGTCATCTAATTCGTATGCTGATCCATGCTAATCCGTATGCTAATCTTTGCTAATCCATGCCAATCTATGCTAATCCATGCCAATCTATGCCAATCCATATGCCAATCTATGCCAATTTGTATGCCAATCTATGCTAATTCGTATGCCAATCTATGCTAATCCATTAGCCAATCTATGCTAATCCATATGTTAATCCATGCTAATCCATGCTAATCCATCCGCCATTTTGTATTTCTAAAATTTCCACCAACTTCGAATCGTGACGTCACCGTTGCACTTTTCGTCTCGGCCGCCATCTTGGATTCGATTTTTTTTTTCGAACTTCAACTTTTCGAAATTCGATGTAATCATCAGCCGCCATCTTGTTTCGTCTGCTGGTGGCCGCCATCTTGTTTTCGTATGCTGGTGGTCGCCATCTTGTTTTCGTCTGCTGGAGGCAGCCATCTTGTGACGCCATATAGTTCTGTTGGTCGCCACCAGATAGCAGCAGGGATTATTTTATTTTTTTCTTTAACTAAAATATTTTCAGTGCCGAGGCTGGGATTCGATCCATGGGACATGAAAACGTCCAGGATGTCGTGGTTACGAGGCGGACGCCTTGACCACTAGACCACGAGACCAATTGGGACATGGTGGAATAAATAATCTATATATGCTGCGTACTGACGGCAAGTTTATGATAAATGAAGGGAGGGTGTTTTTGCCTTCCTTAATGCATACCTTAGGCGCCACATTTTAAATTACAATTATTATACAGCCGTCATCTTTAATTCCAGCACAGACTACCAGATGGCGCTAAATTCAAAAAATTAGTTGCCAGAGGCGCCGCCATCTTGGTTCTTTAGTTGGCTGGTAGATGTCGCTAGTATCGCGCGCCAAATTCAAAAATTAGTTGCCAGAGGCGCCGCCATCTTGGTTCTCAAGTTGGCTGGTAGATGTCGCTAGTATCGCGCGCCAAATTCAAAAATTAGTTGCCAGAGGCGCCGCCATCTTGGTTCTCAAGTTGGCTGGTAGATGTCGCTAGTATCGCGCGCCAAATTCAAAAATTAGTTGCCAGAGGCGCCGCCATCTTGGTTCTCAAGTTGGCTGGTAGATGGTGCCACCGTCGCCATATTTTAGTTCATATAATCGATACCAGATGACGCCACCGTCGCCATCTTTAGTTCCTAGTGTTGCTACCAGAGTGTGCCACCGTCGTCATCTTTAATTCTTAAAGTTACCGCCGGAGCGCGCCACCGTCGCCATCTTTAATTCTTAAATTTATTGCCGGATGGCGCCAAGTGTTATGTAGTCAGACGAGACAGGTCGGGAACGAGTAGAGACAAGTCTAGACAGTCGAGACAAGTCGGGGACAAGACGAGACAAGTCGGTAGCCTGTATTCACCAAGTTCTCCGTTGCCGCCATCTTTAATTCATAAAGTCGCTACCAGATGGCGCCACTGTCGGCCATATTTAATTCAAGGCATTGTCACCGGATGAAGCCAAGTTTGAATTTAAAAAACCTACAAGTGTTATGCAATGTGTAACCAGTCGAGGCAAGTCGAGATAAGTTTGGAACATGAAGCCATAATCTAAACTACGTTTATTATATATGTATGCCTTTATATGTTTAGGTTTAATGATAGAGTATTTATAAAATATTGGTGTTGTGTAGAGTCTCTCTCTCTCTTCTTCTCGTAGTGGCGGAAGACATCTCGAAGGCAGTGTTAGAATTTATGTATTAAAGCAATCACTCTAGCTGAGGAGGTTAATAACTTATAGTTACAACTTTTTAAAAATACTCTGAATTTAAAACAATTTTTAATAAGAGGGACCATTAAATGGTTTTTTGAAATTAAAACAAACAACGTAAATGTTAAACACATATTTATTTAAATCTTATTACAAACAGCAAGGGATAAGAAAAATCACTGATTTAAAAGAATTAAATAATGAGTAATAAAAGTACATAATATTCACACACTGCACATCATAGTGACAAAGTCAACATAACCTATTTACATAAACCAGAGACCCAATACTTAAATATTAAGCATAACTACAAGTTACATAGGGTATAATATACTGTGAAATACATATTAAAGAGAAAATTGATATAAATAATATTATACTTTGCTCAATAGTTCCAGAAGTAATGAACGTACAGCTACACGAGCAATCTCAACAGTTCTTTCATCACTAGTGTTTTCTGTGGAACATACTTGAGTGGTGTCTTCACTGATCGGACCTAGATGACTGAGATCTCGGGTTCGACTCTTGCGAGATGTAGGAAGGCGAAGCTGACGCCTGCGTTTATGCTGGACTGCTACTGATGTAGTAGGTGCTGGCGATGTGGGACTCATCTGGGTACAGCTAGATGATGTCTGGACTGACGAAGTCTGACCACATGCAGATGCTGGCGGTGACTGAATAGCTGGTTGGTTGAATGCATGTGCGAAAACCTCTTCAGGCGTTGCAGGGAGAACTGTATCGTCTCTCATCATATTCACACTACAATGTCCATAGCCCAGACAGTTGATAACTTCTAGAGGCGTATCTTGAGGACCTGGGTTTAAAACCTGTTTCTCGTGAAACACAGCGTCACAACTCTCCGAAAAATGTTTTAAAACACCGTCGATCCACTCACTATAATCAACAGTGCACAGCCCAGGTGTTACACTGGAGTATATCCTGTTCGGTTGAAAGTTAGACATCTTGGTTAACTACTTCTGCTGTAGGTCCTTACACCACCACAGTTTCAGCTCGACTGCCATCGCACGAGTCGAGGGTCGTATCTAAAAATATACGGTGATCAACCATCCAAGCCCTAAGCATGCTCGCATTGTGTCTTGAGATCGAACCTGGACATGTATTATTATTGCACGTGTACAATTTATTTAATTCTTTCAATGATGGACACTCATATTCTGCTTGTACATCTAATATTAGCACATGTTGCTTACAATAGTTAGTTAGCCACCGTTTCTGCTCTATTCCTACAACCAATACAGGTCCGCTCAGATGACTTGCCAATATGTTGGGTATTGAAGCATAAGGAAAGAGTCCGTGTTCCCACTGTAAACCATGAAAATTTCTAGTGAGCCAGACATTTGTTTTTTGATGCTTCCTGGTGAGATATCGCCATTCAAATGGAGGTTGAAAGTTACATATTATTACATTTCCTTCTTCATCTGCAATGCTAAGTTCCTTGATAATAAATCCATACTGACTAGAGAAGCCTTGGAGGTTTACACATTTCGTCATGGAGGTCGACACGAGACTAAGCCGGTAATGTACTGCCAGGTCTTAGATAATGGACGACACAATCTACCTTGTTACAGGATGTCTCGATTATGTCCGGAGCCTCCTCGTCACAATCACTGGTCCAGTGATGACCGAATTTGCAGACCTCTAGTTGAAGTAACCATCCTCGGTGACGTAGTGCACACGGCGGAATCCTGGCGTTACTTCTGCGTACTTTGCAGTTGGATCGAACAGCATTTGCTTGAATTTGTAGCAGCAGCTCTATACGACTCGAGTATACTTCACACAAATATTCGAATCAACTTGTCAGGCAAGCAAACTCCAGTTCAGCCTCTGGTTATAGCTACTGGCTGGCGAGCCAACGGTCCCAGGTTCGATATTCCCGTCCTTGGTAGGGATCTCCCACTTGTAGAAAATTATTTCCGCCCCGGGTGGTTCAGGACTAATTGTTGTACGGTTTCACCTTTCAAGTGTGGATTTAATCCTAAAACATCACCACGAATCCCATTTTCATTAAAGTTTGCCCGATTCTCACCATAGTCCTCGCCCCACTGCGATGACTTGGGATTCATACTAGCCCAGAGGGCCAATCAAAATATTATGGTCACACAGACTCCAGTGACGACTTATTACAAGAAGCTAATCTACGAAAACACTCAAACTTCAGCATATTCAGCCAACGGAGTTGAAACGAAACCAATCCTCCACAATTATGTTCCGTTACAGAAGCTTAATTTTTATTATTAATAAACATGTAGTTAAGGGAATGAAAATGGGGTAATTTTAGTTTTTATAATTCAAAAGAAACGTAACTCTAATACTTTGCAAGCGAAAGTGAATAGTAATAATAATACTTCTCTATAAATTTGGTTTGAAATCCATCTCGAAAGGTTGTAAAGTATGTAAATGAGGTTATTTAAGGAAAAATTCATACATACATAAGACGGAATGCTCTCAATGGAATGAGTACAGCAGCATTGCTCTCGAAGTAGTGTATAGAATACTCGGTAGGTAGCGCAGTCAACCCTCTAGCTGTTTCTCAGGTTAGTTTTAAAGCCTACAGATAATGCTTCTGACTGTCATAGTTTCAATCACAAATTACCGCATAGATCGCGCACTTGTAGAAATAAAAGTTTCCAAAAATGTGTTATAGGGAGCAGCACTGAATTCTTATTACGACGATTTGTTAAAAAAAAATTAAAAGGACAAAGGGGAATTTCTTATAGGTACATTCTACGGAACGAGGAAAACGGCCTCGTAAAATCGTAATGTAACTAGGTTCATAGAATTTACATTTTTCCACATTGGAATAAATAAAATAATTGTAGATCATTATTTAATGATTGAAAATCCAACACAAATATTCAAGGGTTTTCTTATGTAATGTTTTCATTATTAGGGTGATAGAACACAAAAATGCTGAAATGCGAAGGAAATATTTTTCTGTAGTGTAGTTTGTTGGCACAGGGCAAGACATTGGCTCGTACATCGAATGTTGATGGGCTTTGCACAGGCTTGCAGTCTTTATTAGGAAATAAAAATATATCATTATGCGTAGCATATTATTATGCTTTATTAAAACTCTCAGATCAAATTGAAATTCCGTTTTTTTGTGCCTTACAGCACCTATAAACGAATTATGACACATAAAATAACAACAAAAAACAACACAACACACAGTTCATGTTAACTAATTGGTTACTTTGGTTTTCAAAAAATACTTAAACAGAAACTAAAATGGTGTATACAAAATAAATATGTAGATTACAAAAGTTTAAAATTTTTACAAATTAATATTTCTAGATTATTCAAAAAGAGTTATAAATTTATACACGTTTTATAGTTACCAATGGTTTTAAAAGTGTCACTAATTCTGTAATTGCAAGTTGGGATTTTTAATCCAAACCGAGATATTGTGTCTGAACCAACAAAAATGGTAATACAATGTAGCCTATATAATAAAACGTTCATCATTGATTGAACGTCTAATAAATAGAAAATCCAAATAGTTTATGTAGGAATGTAGCATATTCAAAATAATTTAATTGCCTGATATTTTTAAATATTAATTTAAGATATTTTTTCTGTATACTTTCAATTCTATTCAAATTAAAATTATCGTAATTCAGAGACGTTTCATATCTTGAAAATCAGATCTGGACAGCTGAAATACCTTGCTGAATAGTTTCACAAATATATTTCCCAATTAAATTTTTTCATCAACATATATATATTTTTTTCCTAACCTAACTAAAAACTAAGTGTGTTTGGGAGGGGTCCGGGTTAGGGAGGGACCTAAGTGCGTCTCAGGCCGAAGCCTATCACGCCTTAGTCATGCAAGGAGAGGGTCACATGCATTGTGTGCTAGGAGGGGATTGGCCAGCCATGGCAGCGATTGTTGCCATGACTAACTCCCCTCACTCTTATCTCTAGTCTAAGCTACTAGTTAAGTTGGGCCCAGGTAAAACCTGTATAGACACAGGGAAAACCCTGGGCACTTTCATGCGGGATGCAAGTTTGCATGCATTAGTGTAGGAAAGTACAGGAGACAGAGGATGGTCTGGATGAAGAGTTGGCCAGAGTAGAAAGAGTCTACCATGCGGGGGTTGGGCACTTGGACTCGATGTCCGCCTTGATGTTTGATTTTTTCCAGGACTGGAATTCACTGGCCAGGGACGAAGGCGCCCCTGGCGGTGAGGGCAACACGAACCACTCACATCCGCTCCAGACAGCAGCACCTATAACTAGAAGAGAAAAAATTAAACATCCTACAAACTAGACTAATTTTAGTAAATGCATGTTGCGCGGGCTAACATGCCTTAACGTGTGGTGTAATGAATGTGTGGGCTTTAAATGTTGTATTTACGTTAATTATCCGCGAGCTGAGACAAGGGCTTTACTCCTGAGAAACTATAGCTTCAGGTTCGGTTGTCGCCTGTCAATGGCTGTCAGCACTTAGAGAAATTTCATCACCATATTTTCATGTTCAATTCTGATTACAGTTGGAATGACATTTATTAAATATTACAGAGTAGTTGAGATAAGCTTTTACTTTGCGGTACACCTAATACCATGAATTTGCATTTGCAAATTTGACTGGAAAACGTCTATTTGTAAGATAATTAAAACATATATGTACCCCGAATTTCTTGACGAGGCCTAAAATTGATAATTTTTTAATCATAAGATTGTGTTGGAATATATCAATAGCTTTGTTCATGTTGAAATAAATGGAGTATTCCTGTTTGAAAACTATGTGGTTATTCCGAAATAATATTTTTAGGAATAAAATCAATGTGCCTATAAATATTCTTTTTTGTCGAAAACTTCTAAAATATTACATAACAAAGGTATTGGTCAATATTTTGTGACTAAAATTTAACTGTCAATAATACTTCAAGAAAATATATACCGATAAATGGTTGAACAACATCGGTATACATCCACTCACTGACTGATACAGACTTAATTCAAATATTTTATGTACAAAAGCAATAAAAAAAAAAAAATTAAATGTTTGTTTGAGCTTTATTTACAGTTACTAAAAACTTAAACGCTACAAAATTAAAAAAAAAATATATTTTTGCAAAACTCCGTTCCCCCGGAGAAACCCCCGGAATGGCCACAGCATGGGGAGCCCAAGAAAAGAAACGGGCTCCCCATTTGGAAGCCACCTGGAAGGTTTTTTTCTGTTCCACCCACCGTTTCTTTTGGTAGCCTGACTTGTTGCAAGGGATTGTATTCCTACCAGATAAAATGCCACCATTTTGTCTGGGCAATCCGCCTTGGAGGATCCGGGGCGCGAACCCGGGTCCTACAAGTCACAAGGCAGGCGCTCTACCCCAGAACCAGAGTGGTAGAGCGGATACTTGCAGTCTTCTTAACACTGACATGATGTTATTCCACGAGTTTACTGTAGTTTCTTGTGTCATTAACACGTGCAGTACGTGCGGTAACATCTAACCTCGGTAACAAACAAATTAATGTATTCTTATGTTCTTCGTTCAGCATGAATTGTGAAATTTCATAACAGTGAAATATAATTGTGTAACTTGTCTCGCAATTTTTTAGATGATTTCCTGCAAACGAACTTACAGTCCCGCTGTACAATAATTATATAGAAATATAGACTAGTAAAAAATTTGTAAGAGCTTGCACCGTCGATGGTAAAGTTATTATGAAACAAATGTTTGATATTAAAAGAGTGTGTTTAGTTAAAAAATAAATAATAGTTTAAAAAACACTCTTTAATAGAAAATCCAACTAAAAATTAGAAAATAAATTTTAATATATTTGAATTAAAATTAGTGTAAAAAAAGTATGTTATTTAAAAAAAACGTGGGGTGCATGGTGTCAATAGTTATATTAATTATTTTATTTACAGATATGAGTAGAAGGATTATCATTTTGATAATATCATACAAAGCACCCCACGCTTTTTTTAAAAATAAAATACATTTTTTTATTTTACACTATTTTTAATTCAAATTTATTTTCTATTTTTTAATTAGATTTTTTATTAAAGCGTGTTTTTTTAGTTTTTTTAAACTATTATTTATTTTTTGTCTCTTTTTCGAGTTTTTGATTTATTAACAAACATAGGGTTTCCTACCAGAGGGAAAACTGTCATGCAAATAGCAAGAAAAATAAAAGCTTAGACGTCTAATTGATTCGCTTAAGTAAAGCTGGCTGTGATTTAGCTAGTCGACACCATTTCGCTGAGAGGTATTGGTAGTAGCGGTGTAACCAACCATTATAATTATAATCGGTTATAATTTATTCCAAATTTCTAAACATTATGTAAAACAATTTTTGTTGAGACGAACTAATGCCGTAAAATGAGAGGTAGTAATTAATAAAACATTCATGGGGACTGCCAACAGAAGTGAAAATAACTGTTTTCTATTTTTGATTTTTAAATTAATTATAGTCTGTATAATTTAAATTTTATAATTTGTAAATTTAAATTATTAACGTTAGTCTGGATTTCACATCTATTGGCACTCCGAACAATAATTATATAATTTTCATATAGTTTATTTATTAATCAAAACATATGATGGGCTGCACAAGTCCAGTACAAAATATCAATACAACTAAATTGAAATAATAATTTGTATACAATTATATATTTATGAAATCATAATTATTATTGAATTATAAATATTTAATAAAATAATTTGACTCAAAACAAATATTAGACGAATAATAGCATCACTCGAGATCCGAGCCTAGTACCTACCGCTTAACAAAATTATGTGCTATTCCCAAAGCTACACAACCGAATTATATAATATTATTTTAGTAAGTTTATATAAGGTAGTTGTAAACCACGCCTCTACAAATGTCAATGCATTATGTCGAATATTTAAAGGAGAAGGGATTAAAGGTCACGATCACATGTAAAATTATTATGTACGCAGTTGGCAATTGTATAAAAGTTGGACTTATTGGCTATAAAATATATCCTTATTTTCTATTTTATTGTTTACTTTTCGGAGGATTATTGTAAACAATTTTAAATTAAGAAAATTGAAATAATTGATTTCTATTTTATCTGGCGAGCGCTTCAGAAGATTTCATACCGATTTTCTCAGCTCCCTATACCGCGATTTCTATAAATGTCAGTATGACGTCAGCCTGATATCATTTATCATTTTTTAGTCACAACAGATGTCAGTGGTATGTCAAAATTACGTAAAAATTCATTACCTAGCTATGACTTACCAGTGAGGTCAGACCTAGGTCATGTGTTCACTGGGCAATGCACAGTATACACAAATTAAACTTTTCACGTGGTCGCTTACTGCTACTGCAGCATGTCTGTGACGTGTACTCACAAGATTTTACCCATTCAAAAAGAGTCCTACACGCACATGGTATAGTCGAGTATATACAATGTTTAAGTGTGTGTATATGTACACATATATATTTATTATATATACATTAATCAGGCCGCTGCGCGTGACCAGTCTGGCGCAACACGTCACTACCATGTCGATGACGCGAACCCATAAGTTTTCCCCCTACCAAAAAATCGTTCAACGCGGCTTAAGAAGTTTTCACTTTACTATCAAAATTGTTCGAATTTATTATAAACCATCTTAATTTTTCTTAAACCTTGGTTCAAAAAATCTTTTTTATATAAACCTGTAGCTATTAAAGGATGGAAAATAATTTTTGGAGGTCAAATCTGCAGAATTACCTTAGTAGGCATAATCTGAAACTCGCTCTAAGCTATTCAACGCTAGACGCCATTACTTTGGAATATTGGAGAACATATCCGATATGATATTAAAAAATTTCCACAAGTTTATAGAAGTTTGCAGATCATTCCCAAAATAAATATGTACTTCGAAATCTACCTACGCAGTGGTTTTTTTAAATTGTTAACCCAATCTTTCATAACTAGCGTTGGTTGCGTTGGTTGCGTTACGTCCGTTCGGTAATTTATGCATGAGCCCGATCTAAGAACTGACGGTAGGAATCAGTCACGTGTTTGAAATATGACCCTGTGTGCGCGAAGGCGTTAATAGATGACAGAGTCGTTCCCCGAATGCCGACTCGAGGTGTGCGTCACGTAAAGACCTCCCGCAGGTGTTCCACGGACTGTTCCCCCCCCCCAACTTCCTCATGTGCCGCGCACCAATGAGGAATCGCGATGCCAGGTGACGTCCTTCAGGCATCACCACAACTCGGATTGGTCAAATGTACGCAAAGGTACATAGGCGTGGCCGTCAAACGAAGCATTGTCTGTGTGGAAATGTAATGTAGAGTCGGACCACGCAAGTGGTTTCAGGTCTTTTTAACATATCATTAGGGGCAGGCATTTTTCGCGAAAAGATCTGAACACCCATTAGACTGCAACAAGGTATACCCGCACCTGTGGTTTCTTCCTTGTGATTGGCGGCTGCCTGCGAGAGAATTCGTTACCTTATTTGACCGAGCCACTCAGGACGCGTTTACTTCCGCACTGAGTCACTGTGATTGGTGTTGTTACACTCAATGTGTACCTGGGAGAAACTCGCCCAATCGCGAAACACAGACGATGCTATAATTGTTTTAACTTTCATCTAGTCTCGAAATCTTTTCGCGAAATCTGCATGGCCCTACATATCATCTCTCGTTGACGTGGCAGTAGCAATGATGAACTACTGAAGACCTTGATGGACCTTTTCTGCCATCGACGGTGCGGACCCTGATGGCAGCGGCGACCACCGATGCCAACGACGTCGACGAAGGCGCAGATCCTGTTGGCCAGAGTTTCACATTCTGTTACAGCGCTGCAGGAAATTCCGTTGCCATTGTAGGACGAGCAGTGTTAGTGGGTGGTATCCTTATTATTTTTCAGTTGTTATTTGGTGATTTTAAATAAATTCGAAATTAACAGTACTAAATTGAAAAGAAAAGACATTTCCCCTTACCACACAAGTCATTATTTAATGTATTTTATGATTTGTATGTAAGTACTAGCATGTACGAAAACCACCGTTCGTATGTAGGCTCCGTCTTTCTACAATTTATTTATTTTTGTATAAAATTCATCAAATCAATAATATCCAAAACTAAAACAAAAGTTTTAGGCAAATCTGTTTTTTCATTGTTTTATGAATGAATGAACTTTGTAAAAGAAGATTACATAGGAACGGTTCATCCAAAACTATATAGTACACACCTTTAACGCGCCATTTATATCCCGTTCATAAATCTTAAAAGTGTCTGATCACGAACATTTAAAAGCTATTTCAATTTTCCTATGGTAGTTCCTTATTTTTTGAACTTCGACTTTGAATAAAGGCTGAAACAGATTTTTTCACTGATTTTGTATTGTATGAAAAATACATTTCTAAGGAAAGCTTTTAACTTCAATACTCCACCACCAAATAATAGGGTTACCCCTTGAAGCACCACAGGAGGCAAGTTACCGACGAGAAAACTGCTGCTAGTTCTGTGCAATGCCCTTACCACCCGGCTATCTACTTTTATGGAGGCCCTCATCAAGAATATATATTTTTTTAAATTAACTCTTTCAAACAAAATTATCAACCCAACCTGTAACCCAAAATTTTGGAAGATGGCTTTGCTAATTTATTTTAGTATATTTTTGAAATTATTTCCAGATAAATTATTTTCGGGTGGAATCGCGTCATCATACGAAGTAATGAAATATGTTACCTGAGTACTGTGGTCGTCACCCTACCACGTGTAATCAATCAAGTGAAAACCTAATACCGGTGCTGTCCTGGAGTTGTTCCTGCCTCCAAGACTGAAATAAGCTCTCAACCATTTGTTGCCGAATCGTTGCTCATAGTCGGAAGGGTGGGTTAAAACCCACTATCCTGTACGATACATTCCAAACACTTTACGTAGGCCCTCCCCAGAACTTTGAAGTTACGCATAACACGTACCTACATGATATTTATTTAATTACTGTTGAAAACCTATTTTTAACTATTATTATATTTTTTCTAATTTGGTTAAAAAAACATTTGTTTTATTACCTTCATTGTATTGGCAGTTTTCGTGAATTTATTATTTTCTTTTTGAAACCTGCACCCGCAATATAGGAAAATTATTTTTGCAAAACTCCTTGACCTCGGAGAAACCCCCGGAATGGCCGCCGCATGGGGAGCCCTAGAAAAGAAACGGGTTCCCCATTTGGTAGCCACCCTGCAAGGTTCTTTGTTACCACCCACCGTCTCTTTGGTAGCCTGACTTGTTGCAAGGGATTGTATTCATACCAGAAAAATGCCGCCATTTTGTCTGGGCAATCCGCCTTGGTCACAAGGCAGGCGCTATACCCCAGAGTTAGAGTGGTAGAGCGGCGATCTGCAGTCTTCTTAACACTAACATGCTGCTATTCCACGAGTTACTGCAGTTTGGCATTTAATTTACACGCGTTTCCAAACATTAAATTACTATTACATATTCTGATGTAACCCAATGCGGTTCTCTTCCTAAAAATATTTTTGAAGTTATACTTCTTTAGGCGCATTATGAAAAAATGATGAGCGTGAAATTTTAAGATGCGCGCGCATCACTGTAACACAAAATTAACAGGTTGAAGCTGCGCGCACACCATGCGACGACATTTTCACAGGAAGATGGCGGACCCAAGTGTATGAACATAAACCCACATTAGGGGACATACCAAACGTATTGGTGTGCCAAATGAAAATTTATGATAGTGAAATTACTATGGAATTTATTTTGGTAAACTAAAATAGTCATAGTAAAGAGTAAATTCCAAGGTTAAAAAAAAACCACATTATTTTGTTATTACATCAAATATAATACATATTTTCCTCGTTACCTTCTGTCAGAGCAGTGGCTATACTGCGCGGTCAATATGCTGAAGGGGCGTGGTTCAGAACTCGGCGATAGGTATTATTTTTTTTTTACTTTTTTTGAAGTTATACTTCTTTAGGCGCGTTATGAAAAAATGATGAGAGTGAAATTTTAATATTTTTAATATGCGCGCGCATCACTGTAACACAAAATTAACAGGTTGAAGCTGCCCGCTAAACCACTCATTAAGCCTCGAAAAAAAGCTACCAACAAAATAGAAATAGAACCTCTATTAGTCGGGCATGTTGGCAAGTTCGTCGCCTCTGATCACTGTTTTCATATTTATAATATTTATCCACATGTTTCTAGTTTATACATTCACAACACGTGTTTTAGTTTCATACAAGTGAGAATTATGTATGTGCTAATAAATTATATTCAGTAGTGATTTAATTTGAATATTTTGATTAATATTATTTACTATTCGTAAATATTAGTAAAAAAAATTGTGCCTTTATACTTTTTCAGGTGCTCCAATATAATCCGTATGTATTATTTATTGATATAAATTAAAACATTATTATTTAATATAATTAATACTATATATTATTAAATTATTTATGTTAAATATTTATAATTGTTATTTCATATTTACAAAATAAAGAAATAAATTTAATAAAACATTTAATAAAAAATTGTATTAAAATTAAAATCGAACATCAAATTAAAATATGAATTTTAAATATTTATTATTAAATTGTATAAATAATAAATATTTATAAAAATAAATGAACAAGTTTAATGAAAACTTTTTGATAAAAATGAAAAGTGATAATTAAATTAAGAAAATAATAAATATTTAAAAAATGAATAAACTAAAATTAAATTTTTTAATTTATTATTAAATTTATTTATATTCTTTTAAAATATTAAATAATCAATAATAAATATTTAAAATTAAGAATCTTATAATATTAAGTACAAATTATGTCATATATATTTATTATTCTCTAAATTTTATTTATTTAATTTTTCAAATTTAAACTGAACTTTACTGACTGTGTTGACTATCTTTTTCGAGCCCTTTCATTATTTTGCTGTAATTAATTATTTGCATGCAATTAATTTTATTCATTTTTAACTGCTTGCAGTAATGTTGGTTACATAAAATTTTACTTAAGACAATAGTTTTAGACAATATATACAATTATGTAAAAATATCCCGAAACTTAAATGCTTTTCGTTAACATCGTGAGGTATTTTTAAAATCGAGTTGTTTTTCCTTAAGCAACTCGGGTGTTTTTCAACTTACAACTTTCTTCCTTATCGGCTTGCGTTTCCAACGGCTACATTTGAATACGTTATGTGCACAAAGTTTTATTATACACGAACACATCATGTTTACATTTGTTAAACGTTCCCACAGTGAAATGAAAATACATAACATTTGAAAATTTAATTTGGTACCATTTCCTTAGTTTATTGAAAAATATGAATTGAAAAGAAATATGTTTTCTAATGTTTTGCAAATTTTAAGTAAAACGGTTGGTAGCGTGTTGCGTTACTTGAGTTGTTTATAAGCTTGGCCTTAGTGACAGGGGTTGGCTACGTACTACTTAACACGTGTAGTACGTAAATGCACGGTAGAAGACGGAAACATTTCTGAACATTGTTTTTATGTTTCTTACCCGCAATTGTAGGCTTAATAATTTTATTCAAGTGCGTCATTTGATTTCACTGTGCGGTACTTGGTACGTACGACGTCTTACGTAATTTACAGATGGGCATTAGAAAACGTCGTTACTCAACATTTTGACAGTTGCTCTTCTTAAGTTCTTGCGTAGCTTGTTAAACCCTGCGCCTTAAGTGGATTGTCGGTGTTCGTAAGCGAGCGCCACGCGTTGCTTCGCAAGAGATGACGGCTGGGAAATGGGTACCAATGGCGCCACTTCACAACGAAGAATTTAACTCAAATAAACGAAGAGTTCTTTGTAATTAAAAAAAATTGTTTGTTCGTAAAGTCGGTTTACGGACGATAGTTTAACGTGACAACGTCATAACTAAACATTGATGAAATGATTGCGTACTTTAATGAATAAAATTGAATAATTTTTATTTTAATAATAAAGTAATAAATATTTGAAATTATACAAATAATCAGATTTTTAAAATGCAAGAATAATTAAACTTTATTGCCGAAATTTTTGTTGTAATAAGCAATGAAAACCACATTAACTTTTCACTTCACTTTATAAACAGTCGACGAAACAGTTCACGTGTAGATGATTTGTAATTAATTTTAAAAACTGGCGTTTAGCTATAAATTTTAAATATAATTATGAACAAGTTTTCATATAAATAAACTGTAAGTAATCAAATATCTATCATCAATTATATGAATCACCATAATTTTTTAGTCAATTGTAACATAACCTATTATTACTGCACTCGCCGACAGCGTAACGGAACACAGCGTAACGGAACAATGAGCGTAACGGGACACAGCGTAACGGAACAATGTGCGTAATGGGAAACTTTTTCTTGCGTGCAGCCGGCGTTCATCGATTTATTAGACGTTGTCACGTCCATAACTTAATCATCGTATAAACTTCCGAGTTGTATGTGTCGTTCTGAACAAAGATAAACACAAGCACTGACTAAGTAAGAATGTTATTGTTGTTAACTTTACCGGTAATTTTTGAAGTGGAAACTTCTTTACCGTGTTGAGCGATGTTTTGGTATTGGCAAAAAATTAGAGTTCGCGTCACCGACATGCTGTAGTAGCAGTAAGTGAATTTAAATTGACCGCGTTGAGCGATGTTATTTTTTTTATTTATTTACGTAGAGAAAGTTGATTATGTGAGGATTTAAGTTCATATTTGATATTTTTTCAATGATAAGATTTAATTTCTTCTAATTTTAAAGGGGAAAAACGCATTGGTTCGCGTACACTCGACGTATAAATGATTTCATATTAAACAATAAAAAAATTGTTTCAGTTTTCACTTCTGTCGACAGTCCCTATAACTGCCTTTTAGATTATTTTAAGACGTGACTATGTCTAATAAATCTATGAACGCCGGCTGCACTCACGTAAAAGTGTCCCGTAACGTAAATTATCCCGTTACGCTGTGTTCCGTTACGCGGTGTCCCGTTACGCTGTGTCCCGTTACGCTGTGTCCCGTTACGCTGTGTCCCGTTACGCTGTGTCCCGTTACGCTGTATCCCGTTACGCTGTGTCCCGTTACGCTCATTGTACGCTTGCGCCGCATCTATCTCTCTTCCACTTTATTGGAACAACCATCGATTTGACTTTTTCGAGGCACATTAAACTTGAAACACTCCCATTCGTTTCCTACTTTTCCTATCATCGTCCTATCCTTAACAGAATAACACAGATTGGAAGAAGTTAAATAGCAAACATGTTTAAAAGTTATAGTTAAAATAATCTCTTCGTTAAAGTAATAAACATATTTGAAATAATGAGTGCAAATAAAAGTAAATGTATCAATTAAATTGTAGATTTCATTTCACTCCTTCGTATCCATACGCAATAGTGATAATTCAATAAAAATGATTGCATTTTATTCATAAAAGTATGCAATCATTTCATCAATGTTTTTTTATGACGTCACGTTAAACTATCGTTCGTAAACCGAGTTTACAGACAACCCATTTTTTTTTCTAATGTTTTGATAATGGACCAATAATATTCTTTTGGATTCATGTGAAAAGCAGTGAACTCGAAGTTGATAATTTCTTCGCAGGTTGAAGGTGACCGCTGTTGACGGCGCGCGCGGGAACGGTACCCCGGCCCACGCACTCTCCCCGACGCGCGTCGCGACGCCGAAGAGATCCGAGATCCTGGCGCCGCGGAGGAAAGGACGGACTCCCCGCGCCTTGCGTTAACCCCCTTCCCCCCCTCCAACCCACCTCCCCCCAGAGACGAGCGCAATTAAACAGCCCCATCCACCACCCAGCGCCGGGGGCCCTGCGGCGGAACAATAGAATCGCCGAGAGGCAAGGAACGGCGCCGTGCGACGCGGGTGCGTGGGTGTCGTCTGCCTGTCGTCTGTGGCGAAACCACCCGGACGCTGGGAGGAGGAGAAATTTGTTCGGTGTTTTTGTTTTGTAGGAGGGGAGGTTCATGGGGACTGACGCAATCGGACCCAGGGTCCTAACATTTCGCAAAAACATCCGCTGCATCGGTTGTCCTGATGTAATTCGTTATAATGTCGCATTACCAACAGCCGCTACAATGAATATAATAATTTTATAACAATAAAGGAAAAAAAAAAAAAAAAAAAAAACACGACAGCCAGTCGTTTGCTTTTCCACCCACCCACCCACCGAAGGACCGATATGTCTGGGTCCTTGGTGTGACGAAATTTAAAGTTTAATTCTTTAAAATAATCCCGAGCGTGATAGATATACACGCAATTGTGTTTTAAACTACGTAGTTTCCGCACCCGTCTCTAGAACTCACTGCCGGAGCAGTTACGTCGACTATCTAATCTATTTGATGAAACGGCTCCAATTAGAGCTAAAAAAAGACTTGAAAAATACTGAACCCCCGTCTTTGGACCCGATTTTCGACAAAGAATTTATATTAAAATACTATCCATGTTGTTAAAAAATCATTTTCTTTTTAGCTTTGGCTTTGAACCTGGTTCGCTCCGTCCGCCATAACGGACAGACCTTTGGTTACACATTTCCGTTCCATGAGACTTCCTTTCCGTTCTTGAAATTACTCCTACCAAATGTTACACATAACAAAATTTCAATAAATAAAATTAGATAGGACAAGTTGTGAGAGTGACGATTAACTTCTAGCTCTTCGCGCCATCTCTCCCGATAGCGTAATAACTTATTAATTTTACAACACTATCTTAAACATTTCATGTAAATAATAATGCTCTGCTTTATTCTAAAGATAAAAGTTTATGTTCAGTTTCTCACCTTTTTTCAAGGAACATGCTCAGCATCAGAATATAAGGACTAACCGGTAAGCTAAAGAAAGTAAGAAAGGCAGCTAGCTGTCCGCATTGGTTAATTTTACGTCCGTAAGATAGCGAATTCTGAATAAAAAAATTACTTATTCTTTTCACATAGAAAGTATAAATAAATATTTGGACTACTTGCCCTTGTGACATCTAGACCCGGCTTCACCTACATAAAGAATATTCGCAAATTGACAAGCTAATAAATTACGGTTCTGAATTTTAAAAAAAATTTAAAAAAGTTTGGTAGTTTCCGAGTTTTTTTTTAATTCGTCAAATCCCTACTCTAAACCAAATTATTAGATACTGTAACTAAAATATTTTGCTGCGTAATAATAAATAAGCCTTCTTTTGAAAACAATTCAAATAATATGAAACTTGCTATTCGTTTGAAAGAAATTATTTGGGATACATAAAAAATTTAAAAAGTTAGAATTTTAGACAAGATTTTACCTCACAAATAAAGGTGCGACTATATTTTTCTCTTGTGGTGGTTTATGACACGTATGGTTTGTTCAACATTCACGTTTATGTGCGTTAGGCTACGTTTGCAGGTTTTTTTTTAGTTTAATTATTAATTCAATGTTTTCTTCAATATACTTCCATTTGCGCCATCACTTAACAATCATTGCCCCTGATTTTAGGCGACTATTTCAAATTGAGTGTCGTGAGCGTTGTATTCCTGCCAGGCGTCGAAGTATTTCGTTCTAAAATTTATTTTAGATTCTCGCGAAAACGGTGGGCTATAGGACAGTACAAAAAGGTGACCTTGAAAATGCAACATTTAAAAACTACAATACTCTTCCGCTTCATCAAAATTTAGGGGAGGTAATGTTGTTACCCTAAATTATTTCCAGTAAAGAAATTGACTTCAGCGACAAGATTAGCAGTATTATTAGATTTTTTTGTTAAGTTAGACATTACATGGGCGTTTGTCGTTTCATAATAAACAGTTTCTTTGTTATTTAGAAAAAAACTGCATTTACATCTGCGACTTCAGAGGTGAATACCGGTCTTGAGAAAACAATTTAGACCATATGTCATGTATATACAGAGTATCCATAAAAGTATGTCCCAGTTTCAATGGTAACAAATCATACATCAAATTTAAGGTAAACTAACCTAGTTTATTTTTATGTTCAATATTTCCACCTTTTGTTATACGGCACATATCCAACCTGAAGTTCCATTTTATCCACACTTTGGTTAACACGTTCGGAGAAGTGGAAGCAATAAATAGCCTCTTTATTTCTGTATCTCAACTGTGGCAAAGCATTAGTAGCAGCGGAACGTAGACAACATCTTTAATAAAGCCCCAAAGGAAAAACAAATCGCTTGGCGTTATGTCAGGTAGAGGTCAAATAAAAAGAGCACTGTCATCTCGACCATTACGGCCAGGGACATCCGACAACTAAACTTCAAACGAAACGCAGCTGAACTGAAATTACAGATTCACTCTCAGAAAAACTGCAGAACAAAAACTATTTACGCTCAGAAGTCGTCATTTTGCGTATAGGTGGCGCTGCAAGTGAGAAAACAACAAAGCAGTACTCTCGAATGGGCTCATCTAAAACGATTTGAGTTAACTCTTTAATTGTGAACTTTAACCAAAACTCTACAACGTTTACAGTCGATACTATTAAAATTTATAACTGGAACATACTTTTATGGATGTAGGTACTGCATTTATTTGTCCGAACTGTCATTTTGGACTTAACGGTTGGAACTCTCTTGCGTGTCGGCCAGGACAATGGACCTATCAGTCGGAGCTAATGACTCCCCCCTCAAATCGGGACTGTGGGCTCGAGAGCACTCAGTCCGAACTGCCGTGTGTGGGATCAGCGTCACGCTAGTCCAAACTGCCAGTCCAAAAAATCAATCCATCAGTCCTTCAGCTGAGTGTCATGGCGGATATATTTGTTTATACTCTTCGGTTAGATTTGATATTTATCTTTTTCTCGTTATTCCAACCAAAAGTGCAACTGCAATTATTGCAAAATCCAAAGTTTCTTCCATGCTCTGTGATGAAACGTTACAACCAACAGCAACAACAACCAGAAGACTGATCGTTTGTAGGGAAGGAATCACTTCAGTCCAATCTGTCAGTACAAACTGAGCAGTCCGAACTGGGAGTTGGACTAACTGTGTGTGTGTGTGTGTGGGGGGGGGGGGGGGGCATTTACAGCCATCCAAGCGTTGTTCCGACAACCATTTTGGAACATGAAAGTGCAGGTAAAGACGTGGCCCCCCTCAAACTTTTACAAAAAAAAAAAGTTAAAGAGAGCTGCAGTTAGAGAATTTGTAACCAGTTCACATAATATCGTGCGCCATGTATTATTGTATGACACTATAGTCCCTCCCCCATAATTAAAGAGTTTGAATTTAGAAAAAATGACCCTCCCCACCTCCCTTGTGGCACCCTAAACCCTCATTCCCATGAAAGAGTTTTAATTCTGAAAAAAAAGTTATCCCCTTAACACACACATTTACAGTTTATAGCTGGATACGCCTTTGCTTTCGGTTCATTCCTCGACACGATCAGACGGCGTTACTGCTGAAGATGTGTCCAGCTGTTCCCCTACCGAAATAAGGAAAAAAATAAAACGAGAAAAAAACAAGGAGCAAGGAGCAGAAATTAAAAAATGTTGAACTAATACTCACATACATACATACATACATACATACATTTGTTCAAATTATTTTATCTATATTCTTCCTTATGTTTTTTTTTATTATTGGATATCACCATAGTTCCTCATCCCTCATGAAGGAGGTTGAATTCTAAAAAAATACCCTCTCCCCTTTTTTCTGTTTTAAGCTGGCTACACGCGCGTTCGATTCACTATGTTATTACCGTGGAGTTCACTTGACCGAACAATGCAACAACTAAAGAACTCATATGTGAAAAAATAGCAACTTAGAGATAATTATCAACGGAATGTCTACTTTCGTTGCATTTTAAGTGGTTAGATGAAATGGTCGTTTCTGTTGCTGGTACTCTCATAAAACGTGTTGAGAATAAGGTAGAAATTCTACTGGACAGTTCTAAAGCATGTCAGTATTATACAATATCTTTTTTTTTACACTCTCACATCTACACCGTCTATTGTGGTACAAGCTGTACGTCATTGCAGCATCCATAGGTACAACACGAAATGAGAGTTTGATTTCTTTCGTCAATTAGTGTTGTTGCGCAATAAGCAGTACCAAATTACATAGCTATTAAAAAAAATCAGCATATCTTCCTCGAGGGACGGTTTTTTATGCCTTACAAAACCAACTTTCCTCTGCGCAATACCGCAGCTCAAGTTTACCCACTCAAACTAGCAATCATTGATTCCGCAAGTGAGCTATTTGATTACGTTTCCTACATCCACGCGAAACCAACTTCGCGTTTAACTCCGGACAGCATATTTCTGAAGCACACTTGAGCCGATATCTTCAATGCAATGCACATGAAGAAAATCGAACTTGTTACAGCTGGTAACTACGAACCGTGTCTTAGGTAGATTTCAATAAATACTACCTATTGTGGCTGTTACCGTAGTGCACTTTCGAAAAATTTCCATATAGTTTTTCGTTTCATGGTCCAAAGACCCCAAAACCATCGTCAACTCAAAAATTTATATATATATATACACATACACACACATATATATATATATGTGTGTGTGTATGTGTATATATATATAAATTTTTGAGTTGACGATGGTTTTGGGGTATATATATATAACAATTTTGCGGACACGATAACTGTTGCAATTTTTCACAAATCACTTACAGACTGATACATAAAATCTAGTAGTGAAAAATCTCGGTCAAGTGCGTTAATGGGAAATATCCTATCAAAGGGGTAGACATGGGGAAGGATATTTTTTGCTGAAAAAATAGAAAGGTCGCTGTAATTTCCATATAATGGAAAATATCACATCCGTTTGAACGTTTTGAAACTCGTGGGAGTTAAGAACACTGCCAAATTCGTTCAAATTGTTTGTAAATATTATAATTTTTATATAAAATTTGCGTCTGTAACAAATTTTGATTAAAGAAACCATTATTGCAAGGGGTTGGAATAAGAAAATAAATAAAACTTCGCAACCATGTACACTACCAAATCCTTTATTATATTTGTTTAACATTCTAAATATTGACTAAAATTATTGTTAAAATAAACTTTGATTTAACCAACCATTATTTCAAGGGGTGCAAATAATGTTTTAAAATAAAAAAAGGGTTATTACTATATTATTAGATTTAATATCAAATCCATTATAATTTATTGTATAAGTCATAAACTTTATCCGAAACTTTGGCTGCAACAGTATTTGATGAAACGAATTATTGCAGTTAAAACAGGAGTTGAAATTAAATAAATAATAGATAAAAAAACTAAAAAAAAACACTATATAGAAAACCAAACTAAAAAATAGAAAATAAATTTTAATAAATATAAATTAATAATAGTGTATATAAGAAAAAAATGCATTTTATTTAAAAAAAAAAGGGTGGGGTGCATGGTGTCAATAGTTATAAATATTTTATTGACATATATGAGTAGAAGTATTATCATTTCGATATCTTAAAAAGCACCACGCTTTTTTTAAAATAAAATATATTTTTTTCTTATACCTATACACTATTATTAATTTATATTTACTAAAATTGTTTACACTATTCTTAATTAAATTTATTAAAGTTTATTTTCTAATTATTAGTTTGGTTTTCTATATAAAGCGTGTTTTTTTATTTTTTTAACTATTATTTATTTTCTACTTTTTAGTTTGGTTTATTTATAATTTAAAGTGATATTCTTTATCGACGTATGAAAGAAATTTTATAACAATGTAAAAAAGCTTGATAGTTCAATTTACTATTAAAGTAGATTTTGAATAGATATTAGTATAGAATATAATATAAATTTTTCTAACAGTTTTTCCAATTTTTTATTTGATCCACTAGGTATAGATTCGGCACTTTTTTGTTTTTTCCTCAATTTCTTCCAGGTAAATATTCTTAAACTTTAAGTTTTGCTCTCTATCCAAATATGTTTTTGATATATCATCTGTCAAACTTATCCATATTTTCCGCGTTTGATGTCTTTTATTTAATGATTTACTGACCTTGGCATAGTTTGGAGTATTTGTAACTGCTTGGTGTAGATTTGCAGGTTGGTGTTCGAGTGTAATTTAAAATATCTGCCCATCAGGTGTAGCTATTGAGGTTATGCATATGGTGTTTGATTTCCCATCTGCTGTTGGTTTCACAGCAAAATCAAACCTCAATTTTTCCATGTTTCGTGAAATATTTGCAGAAAATGTTGTTTTATAATAATGTTTCACTCTTGGTTAATTTGTAAAATGAAACAAAGACGTAATTGTGTTTCTCTATTTAACGAAAGCAACAACATTTAAAGCCCTTATTTCAGGGTTTTTTTTCTTCATATTTTTACAAATATAGATAATATTCTCTTCAAGAAAGTATATTGTTCACAATAATCATAAACCACTCTCACTTTTCATTTAATTAAATGTCACAATATTTAGTAGGCTTTGTTTATATCGTGCCAAAGACAAACTTAAGGAAAAGAGTTCGCACATGAGCGAAATGGTTTTCTTAATGTGCGAACTCTTTTCTTTCTGTTTGTCTTTGGCGCGATATAGGCTAAACAAAGCCTACTAAATATTGTGAAATTATATAAATTGACAAAAATCTTATTTTTCAAATTGAATAATGTAATAATCTTATCAAATTAGTGTATTGTCATCGGTCTTAGATAAATCTACAAACTTTGAATGAAATCTGGCCGTTTAAAGTGGGTCAAAATCGCACCCAAAGGAGTCGGTTACAAACATACAAACAAATATACATACAAACATACAGGTGAAGCTAATATAAAGCGTGTAAAAATGAAGCAAAACCATCTGAATATCTTAATATCTCATAATATTATCTTAATTCTGGGTGAAAGGAAATTTTTATTCGACCACGTTATTAGTGTAAGTGACGAAAAATATTGTTTGAAGGTTAAAACAATTACTTACCTTATTTGGCATATAATATGAAATTCGATGTAAGTTATTATTGGCGGATACATTAAGTTAAAAATAGTCGTAGCCTAATAATTTCTCTGCATGGAAAATGATCAAATATTTAATCGATAATTTTATAATATTGGAGAACATAGATACCTATATTATGTACTTTAAGTTCTTAAAATACCCATTCCTGTATTTTTTAGGAGTTTCCAAAATAAATCCAAAATAAATAGGTACTTCGAAATCTACCTACGGCTGTAGGCTGTAACAAAAGTTTTTTTTTAAGTAAGTACCATTTTGAAAGCATGTACCTTATTATAATTTCCATCTATAGGCACTTATCATATCGAACAGCCAGCTTTTGATTTCCATACTCATAGAAGTCTGCCGCATGATTTAACAAACACTGCATCATCGTTGTCGTGAACCGCCTGTTCTCTATCACTTTTTTTGACAACTTTCTGCACCAAATCTTCAGCAATGACAGAAGGTCGCCCACTTCGTTCCTCATTATGCCCTTTCGTGCGGCCATCTTTAAAAGTTATAACCCATTTTCGTACCATTCCGTCGGTCTTAATGTTTTATCCAAACACTTCACTGATATTCACTTGATGTATGCTTTTGGACATACGCCATTGCTAAGCACACGTATGTCTGTAGAAGAAAACAACAACAAAAAACACAAAAGACAAAAACACAAATTAAGCAAAAAAATTGCTATTGTCAACAGGATATAAACATCACATAATATTCCATAACAGGAATATGGTCAACAAACAAAGAAAAACAAAGAAAAATGGACTAACAGAACGAAAAAAACCCCACAAATGATGACAGCACAAAACTATTGAACCCAAAAAAATTAATCATGCTTATATTAGTGTAATTGTGTAACTACTTACGTTGGTTTATTTTCACCACGCATTTATTAACATCACCTGTATGTATCTATGTATGTATGTATGCATGTATGTATGTATGTATGTATGTATGTATGGACTGTGTAGTAAAATCTTTCCATTCAAATTTTACCCAATTTTCGACTTCCAAATGGTTTGAAATTTTGCATACATATAAAGAACCTCTGAAAATACAAAATTGTGATACCTCATGACTTAAAGATAAAAAGGGGGGGGGGGGGGGTCAGAGGGTCAAAAAAACCTAATTTAGAGATATGGGTAATAACCATGGTTTTTGTGTATCCATGAGGTTGGGGCAAGGTGAGAATTTGCCCCTGGGTCGAATGTGCCCCTAGGTGTGGTGAGGGAGGACGTTAAAGACCCAAAATTTTGAAAATTTGAAAAATCAATGATTTTGCAATTTGTAGTGTTTCCGATCCAAAAGGTCGGGTCATGGTGGAAATATGTGCCCGAGGAAGGGGGTTCAGTAAATTAATTTTCGAAAATTGAAAAAATATATTCTTTTCGATTTAGACTGTTTCTGAGGTCGGCTTATGGTGGAAAATGTGCCCGGTTTACGACTTTCTCCACCTGAGTTGTGGTGTATTATTCGGCTGTTGAACAAAAAACTTAACTTAAAATTTAATCTTTTAGCTTTTTGTTTGTTCAACGATAAAACTGTTTTTTTAGTTCTTTAAACTATAAGTTTATTACTCTTGTGCTCAAGTAAAAATATTATCAAAAGTGTATAAGTATATTTGCTATGTTTTGGTAAATATGCCATAACTGTTGGTGTATTTTTACTCTGTGATAAATACATTTACATATTCATGCAAGTGTATATTTACCATAACTTTCAGTTATTTATAGGGCTACTGCATTGTTGAGTAAAATCACATTGACAATCAAAATTTTTATTTGTAATACATCCAAAAAGATCATGTAATTTTTTAGCTTACAGCTGTTGTTGAACGTGTAATTTATAGCGAATTTTATTAACACCTTTAAATGGATATGCAAACACTCTTAACAATAAGGATGAAATATCTGAGTATCAAACTCATGACCTTCAAAAAAATGTTAGTTTAGCGTCTTAACCACTTGACATCGCGCTCACAGATAATTGTTTAAGTAATGGGAATACAACTTTCATAACCTTGTGTATATTAAATAAGGTTTTGTCAGTATAAATTGCACATGTATAATTTAAATTGTATATATAATTATATATATAATGTTTATTGGCAGTAGAAAATTTACCGTGACAAATAGTTTGCACTTCTACAATGACTTTTGTGTACCTCCAAACACAGTGTAGGTACTGACAAAAAACCGGACACTTTACTTAACACTTGTATGTGTAATTACATCCAAACATACAAATGTTTTATCTAACACTTCAGTTATAATAAAAAAGAACATTAATGTACTTGTATCGAAGCCTGTAGCAAAATTTGGTTGTCTAGAAATGTTTGAGTAACATCACACAATCTGTACAACTTTTCAAAATCACACGAAAAAAAAAATGTAAAATTTGTATCTGTAAATTATGAATTTGTTTTATAGAGTTGGGCTAAAACGTTTGCGCAAAACATATAAATAACAACGAAAACTTATACCCATTATATTACACTTAGTGAATATCTGTTGAAAATGTTGTTTGCAGGACACTAAACGAAAAGGATTTATCATGTTAAAATCTCAGTTTTTAGCCCTTGAATATACGTAATGAGGAGAAAATGAAAAAAATTCGACATGGCATTTGAGCCCGAGCCTAGGGGCACAATTTGCCTTTAATTTATGTTCAAAACAACTCACGCACGTTAGGCACATTTAAACGAAGTGGAAGGGAGTGCGTGTGCATTGTGATGAAATCACCAGAGTTATTCAGAATTTTCCAAAATTCGTTTACGTTCTGGCAGCGATGTGCAAAGACTCCGTCATTTCGTCCAGATTAAGGTCCGTGTGGAGCTACCATTTTTTTTACAACACTGAATATTCAAACAAACATAAAAATTTAACATATTGATAGAGACAGGAAAAATTCGAGGGTTCATTTCATAATATGCTAGAATCAAAACAACTATATCTTTATATTGCTTCTCTGATTGACTCACAGTTTATCTGAAGGACTTTGAGCCAATGGAAAACCTTCAACCAAAGAGTATCGAATCGCAAGCGTCCCAGTTGACAGGTGTCACGAGTCAATAGCCAATGAGCAGGTGGCATTTGCCTGAGTGTGTAGGGGATTGTGAAGTCTATCCTAGAGGTCATCGAAATCGCGAATTTTTCTAGTCTCTACATATTGCATTCCGACGCGCTAACTGCAACGCTGCCTCTATTTTACTCATTGATTAGTGAAAAATAAATTTCTTATCTGTTATTTTAACTATTTTATTCACGAAAACTATTTCCGACAGGAAATAATTTTTTATCCTCAGTTTGGATTTAAGTATGCGTTGTTGGATCGTTGTTAGCCGGTGAGACATCACATGTCACGATCTGTTGAAAACAAGAAAATTGCACTCGTGCGTGGGATGGTCTATACCCACATTCGGAGGCCTTGGGTTGCGCAACCGTTTGAAACAAAATATTCAAATATTTACTTTAAATTTTTTTTCCCCTTTCCCCTAACCACCATTCCTGTACGACAACTGCTTTGTTTTTCGCTGTCTTCCATCCCGGTGACAGAGCGGTTAGCGGTCTTCAAGCAGTGGTGGGCTGCCGCAAATAAAAACTGAAGGCCTCAACCTGTATCATGCATTTCCCTGCTGGTTGTGTGTACCAGTCGAGGCAAAAAATAAAAATAAGCATGCCCTAGAGACGGGAAAAATTCGCGTATTCATTTCATGAAATGGTAGATTCCAAAAAAACGTGCCTTTATATTGTTATTGTGATTGGCTTAGAGGTTATCTGAAGGAATTTGAGCCAATGGAAAAACCCTTCAACCAAAAAAAAAAAAAGGTATCGAATCGCAAGCATCCCAGATGATAGGTGTCGCGAGTCAATAGCCAATGAGCAGGTGGCATTTTACCGAGTGTGTAGGGGATTAAGTGATTATTGCGGCACATAATAAGCGCGTTGGTGTGCCAAATGAAACTTTATGATAGCGAAACTATCCTGGAATGCATTCTGTACACTTTAATGGTCATAACAAGAAATAATAGCAACCTGAAAAGTACTTGAGAGAATTATAAATGCTGTTCTATTTTGGCGCGATGGTGCTGCTATCTCTAGTATTTTTGCCGTAATAATTGCATCGATATTTGCGAAACGTCCTCTAGAATGCGTTGAAACCAGTTTATAGCCTCGCGCAGGGCACTATTTATTAAAACGGTTGCAGATTTGTATCCTAACTGGGATTTCGGTTTGTACACGTTCTGGAATACGGCCCGCGAGTTAGGTTAGGGTTGTGTCCCAACATAGCAGTTCTTATTCGCTAACTTATCCGGACGTCTTGGAATACCGTCCTAAGTTTAACATAATGAGTGTAAAAAGTCGCTCCAGTATTCGTAATTATTTTCAATTCCGCGACTTTTTATACCCGTTACATTACACTTTCTGAAAATATTAGTGAAATAGATTTGATTGGGAGGTATCGTGTTAAAATGTTTAGAAATAAGAAAATACGAGAAAAAAAATTCAACATGGCCTAATAGATCGAGACTTAAGGCACTGTCGCACTGACAAACTTTCGCTCCCAACACAATCCTATAAAGTTGGTCAAATAATGTTGGAAGCATCACTAGTGCAGCTATGATTTTTCGACAAGTTGGATGACTTCAGTTTCCATCAAATATTTTATTCTAAAACTAGCTGTACCGGCCTCGCGTTGCTGTGGCTCAGCCTGGTTAAATGCAAAAGAAAGAACAGAGAAAGCCCCCAAATTTTTGTAATCTATTTGTGAAGTAGGTACACATAGACTATACCTCTCTCAATCTATATCTATATCTCTCTCAATCTCTCTATATACTTCCTTCTATAAAACTCACCATATATATATATATGACTCTCTATATATATTCATATCTCTTCATATAACTCCACCTATCTCTTTATGTTTATATGTTTCTATCTATATCTCAATCCAACTCCCTATCTATATTGCTCTACATCTCTATATCTATATACATCCAACGTTCTGTCTTTCTATATCTCTATATTACTGTATATCTCCCTCTGACTTTCTATACCTTTCTATATATCTGTGTCTTTAAATTAATGTTTGGGTGTTCTTCTGTTTTGAAAATATATTTATATTTTTACCTACCTATATATTATCTTACCTTTTGCCTGTCATAGGTGTGACATAGGTATATAAAAACATGTGCATATTCGAATGCAACGCTGTGTCAAAATTTCAAAGAAATCGGTGAAATACTTTTGGAAATTTAAGAATTTGAACGAATTTGAATTTACTTGTTTTTTTATTTATGTGGATATGTTGTAGGTTCCTATGTTTTATGGAAACAGCCAATTAGAATCCCCAGTTAAAATGGATCTGTTTGAAGATTCCGTCACAACCCATCCTTTAAACGGGGAAGTTTATAAATTGGAATAACTTAAAATGACATTATTGTTACGAGGCTGCTAGAGACGCAGGCCGGCCTGTCAGATCGGCGCGCTAGCCTGGGTGCACCCTGCCTCCTCTTGGAGAGGGCGTGACACAGGTAATGCCCGTCCCTCCCGTACAATTACATGGACCCTCCATTAGCGAACCACTTTCCGACAAACACATCCGTCGCTGCTCCATGCCCCATCTCCGCAGGAACGAAGACTCTGTAGGACAGCCGGCACCTGTGAGCGTCGGCCTCATTCCATCCACGTAGACCCAGTCTCTGACGGGAAACTACGTGTCATATTTAATTTTAATTTTTGATGTGAAAAATTTTAGCCCTCGGTATACCTTGTCGAAAATCATGTACAAAGTCGGGATTTAGTATTTTTTTCAAGGTTTTGTTGTTTTTTTTCGATTTTATGGGAACCGTATCATTATATAGTTTAACATTTCGGTCTGCTAATCAAATTATTCAATATTCGACGTAGCTGCTCCGGCAGCGAATTCTACCGGCGGGTGATTCGCGTCTAGAAATGAATTTGAAAACAATATTTTGCGTATGTATTTATCACTCTCGGCATTATTTTAAAGAATTCTACGTTAAATTTAGTGTGCGAGTTTCGTATTACAGGTGTATTTGCAACACGAGGACACATGGATATACTCGCTACCAAGGTTAGATATGACACATTTTTTTTTTTTTTTTTTTAATTCACGATGGTTTTAACTTATGTGCTTGCTTGCGACATCTATGGTCGGTTCTAAGTGACGACTTTCTAAGTCGTGTGTGAATCCCCTTCTTCCAACTTGCGTAGCAGGCAGCTTGCCAGACCGCGATGGGGGGTTTCGTCGGACGAGGGGACATCCGAAATCAGCCTCTATGGAAGAGGTGGAAGATTGATGAAGAGTGGGGAGGGGAGGGGAGGAGGGAAAGACAGGCAACCAAACGAGCGAAACTTTCCCTCGGCGACCCCTCCCCGCGGCGGGCGGTCATATCAAACCCGCGCGGCGTGGCCCTTAGACCCTTCCCCCCCCGCCCCTCCTTCCACGAGCGTCACTCCGGGGAGACAGGTCACGTGAGGCGACGCCGCCACTTCCCCCCCCCCCCCCCTCCAACTTCACCGACCTGTCTCGACCTGTCTCTGAACTTCTCGCACTCCCGTCGCCGCGCGGCTATATAAGACATGTCCACCGGCGCGCAGAACGCCATCACACTCTCTGCAGGCGTCTTCAGATATCGACCTCGCCGCCGGAAAGGTAAGAGAACTCAAACAAACACCTGAATATTTTAATACAACGCTCCGTGCGTATTTGGATTTTCGACGGACGGCTAACATCTTAGCTCTCGGTATATTGGTGGGAGTAACTTCGAGGACTTGTGCGGAAGTAGGATGGAACGGAAAATGTGTAACTGCGGTGCTGCCATCTGTAGCGGATGGAGCGAACCAAAGTTCACAAAGCCAAAGGAAAACTTTGTGGTATTAAACGTCTCAAGGATTTTACTAAGATGGGCAGTATTTTAATAAGATTCCTTGTCGGAAATCAGGTTCAAAACCGGGGTTTAGTATTTTTCAAGTATTTTTTCGCTTATAACGGAGCCGTTTCATTATATAGGTTAACGTTTCAAAAATAGAATGATTTATTAGTCAACTTAGCCTGCTCCTACAGCGAATTATAGTGTTGGGTCCGGAAATTACGTGTGATTCGTGTTAAGAAATAGTTGAAAACCAAAGTTTCGTATATTTACCTCGCTCGGAAATTTTTTTAAAATAATTCTACGTTAAATTTCGTGATCGAGTTTCGTATTATAAGTGCATTTGCAACATGAGAAAACATGAATTTGCTCGTTACCGAGGATACATGTAACAGATCCCAGGCGAGTACTGACAGACTAGCTCACATTTTTGTTGTTAAAACCGCGAATTTGTACAAATTTGCAAGTGACAAACTTACGATAAGTCCGGGACTAATCGGAGATCAATGAATATTAGACTTACACCGTTATTGGCAACAGAGCTCATTCTTCTGACATAAAAGTGTTAAGAAAAGTACACTGTCCGTGAATTGGTGTCGGGTTCTAGTTGGCGATTTTGCAGGTAAATAGGTACCTAACCGCGTGACCCGTAATTGTATGCAAAAATATTGTTGTCGTATTTCGCACATTCGTTTTTTGGAATCTTTTATCCAAGAAAACTACAATATCACACCATATAAAATAACAAATTCTTGGTGGGTTTTAGCTTGAGGTTAAAAATATAAAGAACGAATACTAACGAAAATTTAGTTCATAAAAAACACCAAACTTGTACTTTAAAGTATGACAACCGCTACATATTAACCTTATTCGACTAGTACCTACTCTACACTGTTTAAAATGTTCACCTTAAATTTACGAAAAACGCTGTTTACAAATTATTCAGGGGGATCTTCGTAATATAGATATATCGTAAGTATACGGGTACTATGTTCACTTATTTGGGTTATGGATCCACCAGAATAATCTTGGCGTACAAGCAAAGCTTTGAAAACTTTGTTGGACTACCATAATCCAGGAACATTGCAATTTCTTTCACGTCCTTATTTACCCTGTTTATACCGAAAAACAGAATTCGGAAGTTGAAATACGACGTAGTTTCTACGAAGATTCCGTTATCTGAAATTAAGAAGAAATCTTTGTTTATTTGAGGTGATATATCTTTTGAAAAGTCCGAAAATCTACAATGATTTCTAACAGTATAGGTTTCTGATTGCCTTCCCATGTACTGACATGACTACTTATACATACTATGTATAGTCAAAATTTTTGAGTCGCCTTTTCCCTATTTTTTTACATGACAGCGTTCGTACACGAAGCGACAAGTCTTGCACAGTAAATATAATCTTGTTGTAGATAAAGTGGAGTTGATTGAAGCCAACCTCGGGTAGGCCCATGTTCGGCTTCCTGATGGAAAGGAAATCACGGTTTTGTGCGTACACTGGCTCCAAGAGGAAAAATGTCCGGTTTTTAAGGGTTTAACTTTCGTTTCAGTTCATTGTTTTGTATTTACACTTCACACGGTTAAACGGGACATACACACTTAAAACCTATATATATATATATATATATATATATATATATATATATATATATATAGCTTATATAGATCACATAATTTTTGCATAATTAGCTGGCAAAGTTGCATTTTTAACGCTTTTGTGCAGTATGGATAAGAAGAATAAAATTGAATATAAAACTGGACCTTTTTAGGTTTAAAGTCAATTTTAATGGATGCTATGTGATACAATTTAATTTCTTTCAGGAAAAATAAATATTAAATTTTACCTGTACCTTTTCAATTCATGACAATTTTTATGATTTTAAATCGGCTAAATAAAATTAAATAAAATTTTCTGAAAGAATTTAAAAACTATAGTACGCAGTTGCCACCAGCATTGCCTTTAAACCCAGATAATTCCATTTGTTTCTCCTTATCCAAAATGTACAAAAGCGTTAAAATGCAACTTTGCCAGCTAATTATGCAAAACGTATGCACTATTTATAAATTTTTCATTTTGCTGAACTTGGGCCATTCAAAAAAAGCTATAGGTTTAACAGAAATAAACGTAAAAATAAAATAATGATCTGGAACGGGATATACCTACACCTCTAAAGAGTGAATATATGGACGAAAACCATCACTAGAGAATTCTCAAAATTGTGTTTTGGAGTTGGTAACAGATTCCACAGTCAAATACAGAAAACAAAACTGATGCTGATGCTGAATCTACCCTTAGATCTGTCCAAGATAAAAACCCTCCTGAATATCCAATGGACTACTGACAGTTTTAAAGAACTGAGGGTGAATGTGGTGAAATTCGTCTGACATAAAAAATCAATCAGTTTTACGCTGTTGGCATGAATACTTTAAATAAAACGCGTGAGTTTTCTCGGGATTGTGTTTTTTTTTTGCAACGTCAGAAGTGAACAAACGTTTCGGTTGAAATTGCAGTCGTCATCGTCAGGGTAAGTTTAACCTTTTAGCACACTATTAAACAATTTTACCTTCAATTTATGAAGAACGCTGGTTACGAATTATCCAGAAATCTGGGAGAAATTTACAAACACGGAGTTCTCTTCTTGATTTGAACACGAATCCAAAAAAAAATATTAACATCGGCATTTTAACAAAACATTCAAAAGCTGGTTAAGTCTACAGTAAGAACAGTCGTCTTTTTTCCAAGTGTATGTTTAACTTTTGCTAAGAACGAAACATACCACATTCGAGTCTAAATTCAGCCTAGTTTCTACGAGATTCATTTATTTGAAATCACGAAGAACTCATAGTTTGAAATAGTTTCTTGTTTGAAAAGACCGTGAATTTATTGTAATTTATAACAGTGTAAGAGACTTACCCTGATAATGGAGACTTCGATATCAACCGAAACGTTGGCGAACTCTTTACTTTTGACGCGTAAAAATTCCACAAGCCAAGAAATACAGACAATGGTGATCATTAATGACATGGCTTGTTCAGTTAAGTGTACATGCATCCTTTACAAATTCGACTTTATTTATTGTAGGTACTTACTGGCAATATTAGGTAGAGTACGATCAATACTACATAAAAAAAATGCTTCTATTTACACATCTTATCTATTGGGTTTGTTCCTTTTTAATGTGAGGTGCTTACGTTCATGGAAACATAATACCCATGCATCATGCTCCAAGAGACTATCCAATAATGAACTCTCTCACCAACATGGGAGTGACGACTCTGGCTCCCCTTCCTCTTTACTTTACTAAACTGTTATGAATTACAGTAAATTGAAGTTCTTCTCAACGAAGAATTTAACTCAGATAAAACTTAGAGTTCTTCGTAACTTCAAATAACTTTATCTTCTTAGAAATTACGCCGTATTTCGACTTTCCATTTGTATGTTCCGTTCTTAACAAATGTGGTTGGGGGGAGGGGGGGAACACGTGGACAAAATAAGAGTGTTCTTGCCATAGACGAAACCAGTTTTTGGATGTTTTGTTAATATGCTTTTGGATTCCGGTCCAAAGTAAGTGAACTCAGTGTCTGTAAATTTACAGAAATTTCTGGATAATTAGCAACCAGCGTGCTTCCTAAATTGAAGGTGAACATTTTTAACAATGTGCCATATGGATCTCCAATGATCTGGCCCCGATTTACAGAACGGGTCAATAGGGCATTTGCCCCAGCGCGCCAGTTTTTGACGGGCGGGAGAATTCGAGGTGCAGAATTTTGTTTGTAAAAAAACATTTAATTTGTGACCATCGAGCGCAGCCGTGGACAGAGTCAAAAGGACACGTTAGTTTATACCAAGTACAATAACCATTGCAGTGAGCACAAAAAACACTAGGACTTGGATCGAATACTTAAGAAATATATTTTAAAACTCGTTTGAACAATGTGCAGTATAGTTATAACGGCCGTATGAAACAGTGACATAATTTATTAAATTAAATTTAAATTAAAAAAAAAGGCTGCTTGCCTAATACTCTAAAAAAAACTGATGACAGATTCCTTCCTTCACTGAAGACACCGACTGACCTACCGTAAAACCAATGCCAAGATAAATAGATCGCCAGATAGTACGGCGTCATTTTCGCCATCTTGTTTTCGTCAGCTGGAGGCCACCATCTTGTTTTGTTTATTTAAGCTTGAATTGGTAGAGACCGGAAAAATTCGCGGGTTCATTTCACGATATGCTATAATTAAAACAGCTGTATCTTTAAATTGCTTCTCGGATTGGCTCACAGTTTATCTGAAGGACTTTCAGCCAATTAAAAAAAAAAAACATTCAACCATAAAAAGTATCGAATCGCAAGCGTCCCAGTTGACAGGTGTCACGAGTCAATAGCCAATGAGCAGGTGGCATTTGACCGAGTGTGTAGGGGATTGTGGAGTCTATCATAGAGGTAGTCGAAATCGCGAATTTTCCCAGTCTCTATGAATTGGTAAGATGTGACGATGTTTGAGAGGGGTGGTGGGACTGGAGATTGTCCTGGTGTCGGGGTCCGCCGACCTTGAACTCCAGCCTCGACGGCCGCAAGGCGCCCCGTGTTTCCCACGACGACGACCCCCCCGGGGGGTGGGGCACGACGCGACGCGACGCGACCACGACAACGGCGCGGCAGCCGAGCGAGGGTCGCGCGCGCGTGACGCGAATGTCGACGACGACGCTCCCAGGTGCCCGCGTCACCCTGCTGGTTCCCGGAAACAAAAAAGAAGAAAAAAATTTATTCTGTACTTTCACGAAAAAGATTCCTTTGGAAACCCAGTAACTTTGCACAACACATGGCTTTGGCTGTTTCTGCACACGTACATATGAAATAAGTTTTTTTTTCTTTCGAGATAATACTTATTACGGACATTTTATAATATAATGGTTGTTTCATTCAAAAATTGAAAGGACATGCAAATATTAAATAACTCCACTTTATTTCGTTTGATTATGCTTATTAATGTGTGCAGTTGGCACTGGAAAGATATCCAGGGAATGGTTTGCAAATGAATTTTTAACTATTGTAGGTACTCGGACAGCACAAAAAAAAAACGTATCTGTAAATTTTACATGGATACTTCTGTTCCATTTACAAAAAAAAAAAAAAATATGTGTCGTCTAAAACTTTGCGTCCCTGCTTGCCCCTCTCTGTCTCTGTCTACCTCCCGACGCGCTGCACGTACAGCCGCCATGTCCTTCTCTGTGCGCCGCCTGCCACGCGCGAGGGCAACTACAAGACACGTCCTGCGCATTACGTCATGCCGCCGAACACGTGACCCGGCTGCTGAGACGGGAAGCCTTCATTTCACAGACGAGAGAGCCACACCCGAAGTTCCCCGAAGTTCATGCTCGCCTTTTTTTCCACGTTTTATCTCATTGTTAGAGACCCGGAAATTTCGCGAATTATTCTGGCCTCATGATAGAATTCAGAGTTATAGGTGTGCTCGACCCATGTTTACTTTCCCATTGGTTGATTTCTTAGCGAGAACATTTTTATCCTTGTTATTTGGCACTACCTGATTCGCTTACTTCTCTCCTAGCCCGTCCCACTCTTAGATTGCAGTACACGGCTTATGGCGCGCGCTGTTGCCAAATCTCTAACACATTACGAATTTCAGGAGATGCGTGTCTTTGTAATTTGGATAGAACAAGAAGCATTTTAAGAAATCATATCGTAATTTATAATATTTTATACTATTACACATATAAATTTGTAATAATGCCACTTTTATGTAAATTTCAAATAAAAACTTCCTATTGTAGACGAAATTTTCTTATAGTTTTCTTTTCTGTTCTAAAAAATTCCATATATATATAATTATATATATATATATGTGATATATATATATATCACATTTTCATGGGCCCGATAAATGCCGTACTTTTGGACAAGTCATGTCCAAAATGATAAATAAAATACGGTAATGGAAATTCTCGGTCGAGTAAGTTATGGGAAAAATCCGAACAATTAGTTCGAAATGGGGAAGATTTTTTGAAAAACAGAAAAATCGCAACAACTCCCAGAATATGAATAATATCGAATCCGTTTTAACGTATGATAACTCGGATTACCTAATGCCGAAAAATGTTTTCTAAATACATTTTTGATACGACCAGCCATAACTGCATGGGTTCGAAAAAACTTTTCACCGGACAAAAAAACGTAACTGCCTTAGTAGACACCTTATCAAATCTGTTTAAATTGTTTGTAATAATATCATAATTATTTTCCAAAACTTTGTCTAAAACAATGTTTGATAAGATGCTTGGTGAGAAGGATAGAAAAATAATTCAAAATTTTGTACCATGATCGCTATTAAATTCCTACGTATTTATTTCATACATTTTAAATATTATGTTCAAGAATCGATTATAATATTATTTGTTGACTAAGGAAGCCATGTATTTGAAATTGCTTGTAGGACAGAACCCCACTTATCTAAACACACGACCCTGTTTCCTCTTACGACGGCAGCGCGCGCTCTTGTACTGATAAGACACATCTTTAACAGCTATTTCCACGGAAACTGTAGAAGCAATTGAGATGGAGCTGCTTTTAAAAACTAGTTCAATTCAATGAACATTTTTCTCGCTTTCGTCCCCCATCTATCTTTAATAGAAAAATTTTTTTCCGCAGGTCAACTTTTTGATGTGTCAGTTTGTGAGAAAATGCATTTCAATATATTAAAAAAAATATTTAAGTGAAACCTGTACAGTTTTTGTCTTAACATTTGTTCGGTGGCATCCTAAGGCATTAATTTACTAATAAAAAAAATCTGAATGAAATACACATGTAGGTTTTCTTTTTTTGATGTGAAACATATCGGAATACTTCAAAACAGTTCGCAGCGAATAAGTTATGTTTTTTAATTTTTTCGGACACTTAAAATATTGTTAAGTATTCAAAATAAGCATTGCCTGATGCGTATTTTGATTCTATACAATATGAAAAAAATTTGGTCCAAAAATTAAAATTTTAAATTTCGTTTGATATTTGGCAACAACGCACGAAGAAACGACAGTGCTACCGGCAATCGGCGTGTGTTAGAGAGAGAGAGAATGCGCCCATTTACTTCCATACTGCAATCTAAGAGTGGGATGCTCTATAGCTGGGCATCATTGGCTCACGGTCGTAGAGGGGCGTGTCCAAACAACTGCGTGCCAATCATGAACACAGTGCGAGAGTGTGAAGGTTTGCATTCTAGCTTGCGACTAAATGAATCCGCGAAATTTCCGGGTCTCTACTCATTGTATAAACCGGCGTGGCATTAAATTTTGCGGTCGATTAGGATAGGTTAGCTACATTATAAAGGTACTTTAAAACATTGTGGATGGTTGGTTATATTAGGTAAGTATAGCTACATTAAAAATAATGTAAAATCATTTTATGGTTGATTACCAAATAACTTTTTAATATGTAGCTATCCAGGGCTAGGAAACCGTTTGCATGATTTCACAGTATCTTTAATGTAGCTATCCTAACCAAATCAATCATCCACAATGTTTTAAAGTATTTATAATGGAGCTAACTTAACCTAATTGACCATTAGTTATCATGAGTTGTCCAAAATAAAAAAAAACCCGAAGATGCACGATCGGGCGTTTGGCTCTATCGTTTGTGAAAAGAAGGCTTCCCGGCGAACCACGGCGTGAATACACACGCGATGATGACGTCAAAGGGTGCAATTCTGTGAAGATGACGCGGAGAAAGAAGGGGTGTTAATCAACACAGGTCATCTCACTGGGCGGTCTCGCCATGTATGCAAGCACTAAGCGTATAATTATGCAATGTCAATCATACATTTACGTGAAAACAACTGCATCACCACGAAATAATGTTCGCAGTATCACTGGGTTCGGATTCTTATCCGAACATTTACGCTTTGTGTTGACCCATTACCTACAGTAGTTAAAGTTATTTGTAACCCGTTCCATGAATAGCCCTCCAGTGTTAAACAAATAAAGTTAAATTATTGAATAGCCAATTATCCTTTCCATTGTTTGAAAAATATTATGCTTGGTTTGAAACGTTAATTAAAATGTAAAATTATCCACCAATTTTCGTGAGAAATACTCGGTATTATCTCGAAAATATATATATCATATCTACAAATAAAAACCATAGCCATGTGTTGTACATAGTTACAATATATTTCTTGTGGTGTAACTATTTCTTGGCAACTGGTTTCCAAAAGCACAGGAAAATATTTTCGGTACAATTTTGCAGTTACTATTGCTTCCACGTAGAGTAGGGTGACCAAATCATAAACTTGAAAAAACGGGACACATCCAAGGAGGGTTTGGGGGCGATACCCTCCAGCTAAAGGGGGTCCGATGGGCCTCCATCGAGACGTAATCATTGAAACATGCTCTTTTTTGCTAATTTGAGACCTATAAATCTTTTTCAATTTACCTACCTATGAATATGTAATTTAATTTAAATTGTGAGGCGTATAATAAATAAAAACAACAATTTTGCAGTGAATACTTATTTATTATAAGAATTGTGACATACTTCAAAACATAATCAAACAAGACAACTAAAATTGATAGTCAAAGTTATGTTAAAAAACTTTAGGATTTCAATTGGGGATATTTTTATTTCGTTCCAGCCCATTTTAAAACCTCTTTCTTTTCCAATATAAAGTTGTAAAAACTAGAACAGTCCATTTTTAAATTGTAGAGTACCTGCAAGATTGCAAAAAGGTTATCCACTCCCATCTTGTTCCTTTCATACGTCCATTGAATGTTTATAAGCGAAAAGATTCTTTCAGTATTACCATTATGGGCAGGGATCGCAAACACATAATAGCATAACTTCAAAAATTCAGAGTGCTGTTCTGGCCTGGTATGCGTTTAAAAAAAAAAAAACATTTTTCGTGTCACTGAGGTGGTTTTTTATCTTCATCAGTCCATTCTTTAATTTTTTCACTTACAAAATCCACTAATGGTGCCAATTGATCAAATAGCAAAGTATCATTTATGTCAATGCTTTTTTCATTGAAGTAACAAATAGTTTCTTCAATTTGTTCCCAACTGGGGATCTCTTTCAAAAGCATCCATTTAAACTTTGAGAAAGTAGAGAATGGTACACTGCATTTTTCAAGATACTGTATGCAGGTTTCATAAAAGTCATTAACTTCAGTTCTGAAATTAATTCGTCTTGTTCTTTTTGCATAATACTGCCACGCTTAAGAATGGTTTTTACATTAAATGATAAGAACTGTTCCTCTTTTCTTCTGGTCAAAGCTGTGAGAGTAGATTCCAATACACTTATAACACTTTATGTACTTCCTTCAATATTTTTAATTCCTTGCTGAAAAATATTGAATTGGCTATGGACAAACCATAGGTATGCCTCACTTAAAGGATTATTCAAACATGTTAACAAAATGTTTGGAGCTTTTTTATCGTTTAAAAAGAAATCCTATAGAGCATCAAACAGTTTTAAAATTCGTTCTATTGCAGCCATAAAAGACAGCCAACGAGTCTTTGCATGTGCTAAAATAGTGCCATATTTGACGTCGACCATTTCACAAAATTCTTTTAGCCTCTCTGTTCGCACCGTGTATATAGAAAAATAAGAGAAGAGTTTGACAATAATACCTTCGATGTCACAGCTTAATCTATCTGCTGCTGTACAAATAGAGTTATTTAATATAAATGTGCAGGGCAACCCACACCTTCAATACCACCATGTAAAGAAGCGACAAAAGTGTATCATCAACCCAACGTTAATACGGGACATTTAGGCGTCCCGGGAGACTTTTTCGGGACCCCGTGTACGATCGTTAAAAAACGGGACAATCCCGTTTTTACGGGACGTTTGGTCACCCTAACGTAGAGGGGCCTTTTTTTAAATTCCAAAATGGGTTTGGGGAGGAGGGTTTCTTGGCTTCACCCCCCCTCCCTAGTGGTCTACGCCCCTGATGACGATGATGACGACGATGGTGATGATGTTTATCGGCCTTGACACAGTGGCGTGGTGACTGAGACATACTTGGCAAGATTAATGGTGTCCTGAGCCCAGTCGTAAATAAATGAGAGGAAAATCCATTTCTTGCAACCCATAAATAAAATAATAATTGAAACAGGCTGTTTAACGAGTTTGTATTTTTCAGTATAGAGAACAGCACAAGGCTCAGAGTAGGCAAGGAATGATACCAATACTAGTAAAAATATTCCAGAAAGAAATATATTTTTTTTTGTGGTAGGACCTATGATGAGAATAACACTGAGAGACAAATGGTTAAGAGAGGTTGATGACGGAAAAAGATCACCAAACCTCCTTGGACTACAACTCGTCACCCAAAAACCATTTTATGTTCCGCAATACCTATATTGACTAAGAAAACAAGTAGTTAAGTAGGAAAACACAGAAATCTAACCAAAATGAGCTATTGTCAAAAGAAAAATAATAAAATGAACACGTCTTCTTTGCTCGTAAGCTGGAGAACAACAAATGTATAATCAGTGTAAATGTGAACATGACATAACTTTAACGTTTAATGTATATGTTTTTCTTAAAAGAGAACTAAACACTCTAGCTAGGAAACTTATATGCTTCCTCAAAAGTTTATGTATAAATATATACATCACAATTTTGTGGAAACTATAACTACCATAATTTTTCAAAAATCACTTCCAAACTGATACATAAAATCTAGTAGTGTAAATATCTCGGTCGAGTTCGTTAATGGGCAATATCCGACCAAACTAGGGATTGTGATCGGACATTTTTAAGTACAATTATTTATTATTAATGTAAATATTAGTAATCAATAAAACTGTGAGAAAAAAAACCTAACCCTTACGAACCCAGTTTTCCCAACATTATAAATAGTAACATTACATTTTTGGCACAGAGAAGAAAAATATTAATTTTAACTAAATTGATTATTAAACTGTGTTTATTTTTGTGTTTCAGTGTAGCAGTCTAAACAAGTGGTGAAAATGACGAGACACACTTCTTATCTGGGTAAGTTAAAAAGCACAATCTTACATTTTATGACTTCTTATGTTACGGACAGAATTTGCATGACTGAATACCCGTGGCTCTGGTGTCGAGTTACATAATTTAACTGCAATTCTGGAATGATCAAAATGTCTCACCTTTCGAAGGGAAGGTATCTTGACGAAAAAAACTGTGACCAGCACCTACCTCTCCCTCATTCAATTCAAAAACTAAATATGTTATAAAAATGTAGAAAACATCATTTTGAATAGTTGAAAAGCTAGTCAAAAACTATTTTGGCGGACAGCTATAATTAAAAAGAAAACTCAGTACGAACTTTTCAGTATACCTACCAACTTGTACCTTTAAAACATTCTCAAAATGGTTCTCTTGCAAAACTATGCAGTATCAGCGACGGAATGAAATTGTAATGAATGTGTGGCAAGACACAATTTGATTATTTTCGTTTACTTTTTCTTTTCTTTTTCAGTTGTTTTCCTCTTCGGAGCTGCCTTAGCCTATCCCAAACTGAGGGTAAGTAAAAATTTTTTTCAGCTTACATACAGGATGTTAGGGATTGCTGGGCATATATTTAATGTGTTGCAGTTAACGCAGAAACAAGCCAAAATTTTGTTAAGAAAAGTTAAGTTATGAAACGCAACCGTGCAAGATAACAGGCGCCATCGGTAGCGCGGAAATTTGAATTTCGCGCGCATCAGGGCTACGAGCCGGGCGCGGTTTTTTATAAACATGGCGACCAATACAACATATCATAGATTAGGAAAGGATCCAGATGTAGCATTAGGTCCGTTTCTGGGAGTGGCGGGGTGAAGCCTAAAGGGGAGGGGGAAATCATTGTACACAACCTACCAATATTGTGAGCCATTGAGCAAAAATGTTTTAGACACAACTTTAAAATGCAACACAAAATTTATTAAAAATGCATCTGAAACATTGTACTTTGTAAAGTATAATTTAGGATGAGAAAATTTGGAAACATATCTTCCTGTTGTAGGTATTTCACCGAGATCATCATCTGATAATATTATTTTTGATGTGTTAACATTTTAGCGTTCGGTAGACGGCAATTGCTAAAAGTTTTGTGAATGGAACGGACGTGAAACGAACGGAAACGTGTCACCGAGATGGCGGACCCACGTGCAGCAACATAAACCCCGTATATAGTCACTTTCGTTAACATTAAGGCGCATACCAAACGTATTGGAAAGCCAAATGAAACCTTATGATAGTGAAGCTACCATGGAATATATCTGACAAACTAATACAGTCATAGCAAAAACTAATCACAAGTTTTAAAATACCTAATAAAGCTGGCACTACAATATTGATAATACATAGTCTACTTTTTAAAACCATAATAGCCTCTGTAACACGGTGGTAGAGCGTGCGATTGAGAAATTCGAGGGGTAAATTTTCACGTGGTTCCAAACTCGTCACTGGAAATTTTTTAAAACCTTTTTACTATCATAATAATAATTTAATATTATATAATAATGTTGAATAAATTCAATATGGTAGGTTTGTTTGAAGGAAGTATTTTCAGACTGATTCCACCGTTTAAGAAAAAAAAATATTTACGAACATATAATTAGAGTTATTGTATGTATTTTAAATTTTCAGGTTAATATTTTAGTAATCCCACATAAGTATAACTTTTAATGTGTGCGGAATCTTTAACGTGTTAAATGTTTAGTGAATATTAACAAGATGCGTAGTATTTTAACGAAATTCCTTGTCGAAAATTAGGTCCAAACCCGGTGTTTAGTATTCTTTCAAGTTTTTTCCTCGCTTTTATCGGAAACGTTTAAAATTGTTAAAATTTTCCTTTTGTTTTGTACTGCTATCTGCGCGTAATATTTTCAACCAATGTTTACTATTCAGGCAGCGAATTCTAACGGCGTTTGCAGAAAGCACGTGTGTGATTCGCGTACAGATATTTTGGTACTTGAAAAGCGGATATTTTATTTATCAGTACATCTATCACGCCCGGCATTATTTTAAAGAATTCTAAGTTAAATTAGGTGTCCAAGTTTCGCATTATAAGTTCATTTATAACACGAGAACACATTAATTTTCTCATTACCGAGGTCAGATGTTCACACATCACTGGCAAGTACTGAAATACTCAAAGGAGTCGCGGTTTAAGTTCTATTTGTCAACAATTTTTAAAACATTTTTTTAATCTATTTTGGGATATCACAAAATTTTATGGAATGTCTTGTCATTACTAGTGACTGACTGCTACAAAATAGTTTATCCCGTGAAGTAATAAATTTGTGTTAAGCAGAATGACTAAAACTCTAATAATATCGTAAATGTACATTAATTTGTGTTGTTAAAAAAAAAAAATTGGTTGTCTGTAAAGTCGGTTTACGGACTATAGTTAACGTGACGTCATAACAAAACATTGATGAAATGATTGCATACTTTTATGAATAAAATTGAATCGTTTTTATTGAATTATCACTATTTTGTATGGATACAAAGAAGGAGTGAAATGAAATATACAATTTAATTGATAAATTTACTTTTATTGGCACTCATTAATTCAAATATGTATATTACTTTAACGAACAGATTATTTTAACTATAACATTTATACATGTTTGCTATTTAACATCTTCCAATCTGTGTTATTCTGTTAAGGATAGTACGATGATAGGAAAAGTAGGAAACGAATGGAAGTGTTTCAAGTTTAATGTGTCTCGAAAAAGTCAAATCGATGGTTGTTCCAATCGAGTGGAAGAGAGATATATGCGGCGCAAGCGTACAATGAGCGTAACGTGACACAGCGTAACGGGATAACGTGCGTAACGGGACAGTTTTTCGTGCGTGCAGCCGGCGTTCATCGATTTATTAGACGTTGTCACGTCAAAAAATGTAAAAGTTAGAAAAAAAATATATTTTTGAAACTTTTTATGATTAAATTAGTTTTGATAAGCCCGGTAGAATCAATCTGGCAACAGTGTTATCCATATCCGAGCGTGAGACAGACCATGTCACGGACGAAGCGACGGTGTCCGCAATATAGTATTGACACCCCCGCGTTGTGCGAATCATGGGAAGGACGAGTTCCTGGTGTCGCAGTCACCCGTTTACGGCGGGGCAAACTGTCGGCGGTTCAAGGTCGAAGCGGAGTGAAAAAAAAAAGTTGTGGGGGGGGGGGGGGGGGAAGGTTAACCCTAGCGCCAACTCGGGTGTCGTAACCAACCATTTTTACGTCCCGTCCCCCCGGGTCCAAGGACTTCACCCCCCGTGTTCCCTCCAGCTGGCGTCATCCGGGGCTGAGCTCGCAGGGCCAGAAGCTCGTTGCGTTACGAGAGGGTAATTTCGCAGCGCTGGGGGGAAACAATGGAAGAAGCGAGAGAGGTCATTAAACATACAAATTAATGTCGCAACTCGGCTACCCTTCTTCTCCGCTCCGCCCGGGGGAAGACGCTGGCTGTCCATCACGGCCTCACGGAGACTTTCACTCGGCGTCGAGGCCCGCAGGAACATAACCACGCGAGTCGTTACGTCTTTTCTGCCGGCAGAAAGAGAAGGAGAGACCCCCACCGAGTTAGACAACCAGGCGTCTTTTACCCGATTGCCAAATCCCGTGACGCAGATTTCTAGAATGTACCACAGGGACACGGGAAAAGAATCGATATATTTTAGTATCGAGCTATGGTATCGTAACGAATATTTATTAATCTTATTTTTTTATGTGTAACATTTTAGCTCTCTGTATACGGTTTTTGATGGAAGCAATTTCGTTAATGGAACGGAAGTCGAATGGAAATATAATGTGTAGAGACCTGCAAAATTCGCGGATTCAATGACCTCCAGAATAGACTCTACTACACTCTACACACTCGGGCAAATGCCACCTGTTCATTGGCTGCTGACTTGTGAGTCGTCTCGACTGAGTGTCTGTGATTCGACACTTCTTTGAGCGAGGGTCTCTAATTGGCCCTCATTACTCCAGATTAACAGTGAACCAATTTCAGAAGCAGTGCTATGGTATAATTATTTGAATTGTAGCATATAAAGAAATGAATCCGCGAATTTTGCAGGTCTCTAATAATGTGTAACCACGGTGCTGCCATCTGTGGCAAATGGCGCTAACCAAAGTTCACCAAGCCAAAGGGAAACATTTTAGTATTTAACTGCTTGATGGATTTGAACAAGATGGGCAGTGTTTTGATGAAACGCATTGTCGGAAATCATGTCAAAATCCGGGGTTTAGTATTTTCTATCGAGTCTTTTTTTTCGTTTTCATCGAAGCCGTTTCATTACATAGTTAAAAATTTTGGTTGGCAAATGGAATGATTCTATAATCGACTTAGCTGCTCCGGCAGCGAATTCTAGCGGCGAGTGCGGAAACTAGGTGTGATTCGCGTTCATAAATGCATTTAAAAACACAATGTGAGTATATTAGTTACACTCGGTATTATTTTAAAGAATTCTATGTTATATTTTGGGTCCGAGTTTCGTGTTATAAGTGTATTTGCAACATGAGAACACATTAATTTGCTTGTTACCGAGGTTATTTATTACTCATCTCTAACGAGCACTGAAAGACTTGATAACATTATATAAATCTTTAATAAAATTAATTCAAAAATTTGGTTGCATGGGTCAGTTTCACCATGTTTATTTTCCTTTGTATTACTTTACAATAATATTGATAGATTGAGCTCTCTTTTTTTACTTGAACATTGATTAATACTTTTTTTTTTAAATTATTCAAAGTGAAAAATTAACGTCGGCTATCCAAGAAAAAGTAACTACACCTCAAGGTATCGATACTTTTCAATCTATACTTTTATTTAAAATTTTCACATGAGTACAGTATAGTCTATAAATACTAACAACCTCTTTTTTTGCAACGTAAACTGAAAATTTAAAATAAAAAAATATTATTAAAACAAAAATAAAATTATTTTATTGGAAGATAAACTAAAAAGTAAAAAAAATATATTAAAAGACCAATATTTCTTATTTAAAATGTGAACTAAAATAAAAAATTGTAATAAACAAAAACATGCTTTTATAGTAATGTGAAATAAAGAGGGGGGAAAAAATCGTATTTGAAGTAATTTGTTGAACAGCAATAGAATGTACCACAGCCCTGTTAGTTAATTGTTAAGCTTAAAATAAGAATCATTAATGAACAAAAAATAATAATTTTAGTGAAAAGTGAGTGGGGTGGATGCTCTCTGCTTTCATTTTCACAATCACTGTATCCTAACGAGTAGCCATAAGTGATAGACATTTTAAAAATAAAAAATTTTCTTCTCAAAATGGTCATGAGTACAGCATCAATACTTTTCATTGGACACAGTGTCCCTGGATATGTGCAGGAAGTGACTGGCTAGGCAGTGTGTTGGAAACCACGCAGTAGCGCAACGGACGCGAAGCAAACGACGCGATGGGAACAGCAACACATCGCATTATTTTGAACACGCCATTTATAACCGCGCGACGAACAGAAACAAACATTTGTAGTCTATAAATGATTCTTGCCGTTACATACGCAACCCACATGCGAAAGCCGTCAATGTTTAAAAGTTTGTTCGAACTGAACTGTTGGAAAAAAAAAAGTTTTGTTAATCCAAGTTTGATATTTATCCCAAAAATGTATTTATTGTACGTGGCAGTATTTAACAGATTTTACAATCGAATTGAGTAAATAAAATTTTTATTATTAATGCACCAGTTCAACCTAAAAAAAAATTAAATTAATTCGAAATATATTTTTCCCGCGCTCAGCTCAGTAAGGCCGGGTTTATAAACAACACAAGAAACGCAAGACGCAAGAGTCCAGCAACCACCTTTTAGAGTATCGGTTCATGAACTACGCAGGTCGCAGTAATGCAAAGCAAGTTTTGTTAAACTTCCAAATTTATTTCGTTTTCGACGGCCATGTCAGAAGTGAAGTGTTCCGAAAAACCGTTAAAGACGCAGACGTTGTGTGCATAGAATCTCACGATGATGTTTTTTTTCATTATGAAAACGACGTTTTCATTTGTTTAACTTACGCACTACGCGAAAGGAAAAAAAAAACCAAAACAATTAACAATCATATCATAGTAAATTTCATATATTTCCGTGATAATGATGGATGAACAAAAGTAACCTGGAAAAGAAATTCGTTTTTCAACTGTTTTACAGTTTCAAGTTGTCGTGTTCGAAACGTCTTGAGACTTGCGTGCTTGTAAACGACTGTGATTTAACTTGCATTGGTTGCGTGTTGCGTTATTACGTCGATGCATTCCTTGAGTGGTTTAAATTCCCGGCTTAACTTCCCGTCCCTCAATCGTGATTCCAGCATTGCCGTTTTTTATATTCAACTAGTGACCGACCCTTGCTGCGCACGTGTGCGATCCACTAATTATGTCGTCATTAAAATTGAATAAGTCACTACTTATAAGTAACAAGTTCTCTAAGCGAGTGCCCGTGTTGATGAATTATTATACGAACTGTCCATAACTATCCTATTTCTTTGTAAACAATGTTGACAGCTTTTCATTTCTCACGAGACAACACAAAATATACTTTGTGCAGAAGTCACACGCGAAAGAGGCTACATGTAGCTGGGCATGTGACAAGCACTACAACGCTCAAATGTATTCCTGGTTACTGTGTGTCATCCTACGAAGATGGACATATACTATCGTGGACTTTTCTGTCGGCCCTCTTAAGATCTACAATCCTGCAGTACATTAATTTGATGTATCATTCATTTGTAAGTCAGCGTAAGACAAGTAAGCGCCCGAAAAGCGTCTTTATTTATGACTTGGTCACAAAACATCGAGTTTTCTCTACTATGGTTAAATTTAATATGACTGTATTAAAAATATTATAAACCTTCCGGAAGAAATTCTCTAAATGATGGTGATATCCGCATCGAAATCCATCGTGTACTTAGAAGAAGTAAGCGAAAAAAACTGACTTCGACGCGGTTAGCGACTTTAGAGATTTAGTTTTTATGTTCTTGTCTTTGAGGATGAGTTCATTAATTATTTAAATAAATTCTAATTTTGGGCTAAACGGCTCGCCCGTGAGAAGTAATCGGCTATCACGACCATCGCACCATTTCCCTTAGTCGTGAAACCAAATCGTTTGTAAAGGGGGTGGGGGGTACCAAAGAACATAAATTTTGCGTGAATGTATTAAAAGATTATACTTTTAATAACTACAATTTACACTTTGGATGACGTCCCGGAAGGTTACGAAGTTCGCTGTGTGTCGTCGCTGGTGTAGAATATTTTTAAACTTTATATAATCTCGATTGCGGTGGCTCGCCCTCATGCTATGATTGCAGCGCTCTTTCTCCTGCTCCGAAAGCAACGACCTTCACCATCAGGCTGAATAATAAACCGCTAAAAACTACAACAGTGAAAAATAAATGTCAGTGATGTGTTACATCTTACCTCGGCACACGAGCAAATTCGTGTGTTCTCATGTTGCAGATAAAGTTGTAATACGACACTCATAACACTAAACCGAACGTAGAATTCTTTTAAAATAATGCCGAGCGTGATAGATAAACGTAAATTTTTTGTGTTTTCAACAACATTTCTGGACGCCAATCACAAGTAGTTTCCGCGACCGCCGCTAGAATTCGCTGCCGGAGCAGCTACGTCGACAGTCGAATCATTCCATTTGCAGACTAAAATTTTCAACTACGTATATAATGAAACGGCTCCCGGCTTTGTACCTAATTTTCGACAAGGAATTTTATTAAACTACTGCCCATCTTTTTTTAATATTCACCGAACAGTTAATACGTACTATAAAGTTTTCCTTTTGGTCTTTGTGAACTTTGGTTCGCGCCATCCGGCACAGAGGGCAGCACCGTCTGGTTGTAACACGTTTCCGTTCCTTGACTTCCGTCGCACCCGCAAAATTGCACGAACGCGGATTGTTCTGGCGTCCGACCCGGGATCGGGGAATGACGCAGTTCCCCCGGAGAGACACGCCGGAAGTGACGAGTACCTGGGGACCGACATTCGCACACGCCTCGGTCGACCTCTCGCGCGCACCTCGGTCCGGCAGGGGGAAGCGCGAAGGGGGAAATGATAGGGGGAAGGAAGTGTTTGGTTGGAAGTTTGTTGAGGAGGGCGAGGGGAAAAGGGAGATCACGCATCTTTCTCTCTTCCCGGTGCCGCGTCATTTGAAATCTTACGCAACCGTCATTCCCACGGATCGCCCACACACACACACACGCACGCGCGCACACACACACACACACACACACACACACACACACACACAGCAAAAGTAAAAGACTCGCGTTCAATTATCCTGAAACACACGTGGTGTATAGTCTCTGTCACTAGACTTATCTAGAATTTTTAAAAGTACTTCATAAGTTGGTACCAGTGGTTTAAAGACGTTAAAGACGAAATAATGAAATGGAACTGGTATGGGCAAGTGCAACGGATCTTAAATGCTGTCCGTAATCAGACATTTTTTGAAGAACTATTGGACAGTTCGTAAATGACACGTGAATACGCCGTTTGGCGCGCAGAATATAGTAACGTAAAAACCCTATCAAATAAATTAAATAAATATATACATGCACACACACACATACAACCTCTACTGCGATAAAAAAATTTTTATATTCCTACTCGACGGAGGAAAACTGCAAGAACGTGTTCGTCGAAGAAAGCTCACCGGTTGACTTCAGCAAGGCTGAAGTTTAGGAACCTCTCTCTCTCTCTCTCTCTCTCTCTCTCTCTCTCTCTCTCTACCTCTCTGGACTCGAGCCACTCTTTGAGGCTGCTTGACCCTCGATGACCGCCGCCCGTGGATCTGTGAAAGTTTTGCCCGCGCGTTTCCGTGCAACAGCGGGACACTCATTCATTGGCATTGCCGTAGATCTCGGTGGGAGGGTGGCGGCGCGGTTAGGGGGGGGGGGGGGTTGTTTGTAGTGCAGGTGATCGTTACTGTGAAAAGTAATAAAAAATTGTTAGTCTCTAAAGTCGGTTTACGGACAATAGTTTAACGTGACGTCATAACAAAACATTGATGAAATGATTGCATGCTTTTATGAATAAAATTCAGTCACTTTTATTTTAATAAAAAAGAATAAATTCTTGAAATTATACTAGTAATCAGATTTTTAAAATGCAAGAATAATTAGCCTTTATTACCGAAATTGTTGTTGTAATAAGCAATGAAAACTACATTAACTTTTCACTTCACTTTATAAACAGTCGACGAAACAGTTCACGTGTAGATGTAAGTTGTGTACTGTCGCTGTCTTTCTTCTCCTCGGACGCATAGGCCAATCGAGTGGAAGCGCAAGCGTACAATGAGCGTAACGGGACATAGCGTAACGGAACAATGTGCGTAACGGGACACTTTTTCGTGCGTGCAGCCGGCGTTCATCGATTTATTAGATGTTGTCACGTAAAAAAAAAGGGTCACTCAGAACATGCGATAGAAGTTAAACTCCTTTGGCAATCAAAACATCGACCTGAAAGTACCTGTATTGTAACGGTTATAACGGAAGAGAGAGAAAAAAGACAATTTTCTAAAAAAAAAAACCCCTTTATAGTATTAATATGATTTAAGGAAAGTATTTGAAGGATAAAAATGAAAACATTATAGTCAAAATATTAATTAATTTTTTTTAAATTTAATTCCTCGATATTTACCGAATTGTTGACATTACAGCTTTCATAACACTGTTTCACGAAAACGTTGCATTAAAATTCGTGCCTTGAAATATTTTATTCCCATCGCGCCCAAAGAAGTTTCTGTTAAATTACGCAAAAAAAAAAAAAAAAAAAAAAAAAAAAAACAGTGGTGGATATATGTAATTCCGCGAATTCTTCCTGTTTCAACGAATAAACTGTTCAACGCTGCTCTCTTTAAGCACGTGGTCCATGCGTCTACGACGTGAACACGTCTGCGGCTTGTCTCATCCATAGTTTTTCAGTGTGCATTTAAATGGACATTTTCTCTCTCTTTCTTTTCAATGCACTATTTCTGCCATTATCGCTGTCCTTGTTTCTGTGAGTTCTGTTGCCAGATATATGCCACTGAGCACATAGACACAAGTTCATAATTTAATGATTTTTTTTAATGTATACGAAACATTGTATTATGTTAGTTAAAGTTTGGTATGAGAATTTCGGAAATACATTTTCCTGTTGTATTTCATCAAGCGCATAAACATACTATTATATTTTTTTCGTTTCTAAGGAGACAATTGTAAGACACCAACTTTGTTTCAACTGATTTGGTCAAAAATCTATGATATATCATTTATTAATTAATAGTGACTGACTGCTAGAAATATAATAATAATAAATAGTTTTAGGCATGCAATTATTACAACTGTAATAGTTCTGTCACTGACAACTATTTTATGGAGTCGCATGAAACGGAAATATGAAAAACGGTGCTGCTATCTATGGTGGATGATGCAAATCGAAGTTCACAAAGCCAGATTAAAACTTTATAATATTAACTGTTTAGTGAATTTTAACAAGATGGCCAGTATTTTAATAAATTTCCTTGTCCACAATTAGATCCAAAGTCAGGGTTTAGTATTTTTTTTTCCAAGTCTTTTTCGCTTGTATCGGAGCAGTTTCATTATGTAGTTTAACATTTCGCGCTGCAAATGGAATGATTCTATAGTCGACGTAGCTGCTCCGGCAGCGAATTCTAGCGGCGGTCTCGGAAACTACGTGTGATTCGCGTTCATAAATGTAGTTGAAAACACAATTTTCGTGTATTTATCATGCTCGGCATTATTTTTAATAGTTCCACCTTAAATTTCGTGACTAAGTTTCGTATTATTAGTATATTTGCAACAGGAGAACACATGAATTTTGCTTGTTACCGAAATTAGATTTTACACATCTCTGGTGAGTACTAAAAGACAAGCTTACATTTTTTTTGATAATTAACGATGGTATAGGCCCTACAAAATAAGTCTTATAATTAGAGTCCCGGAAATTTCGCGGATTCATCTGGCCTCAGGATAGAATTCAAAGTTAAAGGTGTGCTCGACCCATGTTTACTTTCCCATTGATTGATTTCTCAGCGAGAACATTTTTATCCTTGTTATTTGGCACTACCTGATTCGCTTACTTCTCTCCTAGCTGGACATCGTTGGCTCACGGTCGTAGAGGGGCGTGTCCAGATAACTGCGGTCCAATCATGAACACAGTGCGACAGTGTGGAGGTTTGCATTCTAGCTTGCGACTAAATGAATGCGCGAAAATTCCGTGGCTCTACTTATAATGTTATCAAGACGGGAAGTATAAATCTGGTAACAATGGTCGCCACTTACTTTGTTCTTCATTGTAAGCGTGAGACAACTAAACTTGAAGCTACTCGTAGTTCCATGTGGAAATATCGGCCTTTGGTCGGTTCTTGCCCGCTCGGACTGTCGCTTTATCGGCTGTCGCCTGTTATTCACGAGTCGTCCGCATCATCATACTTCGCCGCTTTCCCCACACACTCTCTCTCTCTATCTCTTTATCTCGCAGCCTCCAGGGCTGGTCCAAAGCCACACAAACCATGCGTCATCTTTGCTGGAGTATACCTTGAGTGCGTGTGATCGCATTAAATGCTACTCGTTTGAAATCAAACATTCCATGTCCACACTTGAGGACCTCGCTGCAAGAAAGAGAAAACTCCATTCCACGTTACCAGCTTGTAAAAAAAAAAATATAAATAATTGGTACTTGTACTTATGTACGTGCGTTAGAAGCTATACTTACTTCTTTATTTGGTGTAATAAAAATGTAGTTTTGCATGCAAATAATTAATATAAATAAAGTAATAAAAGGAATAGAGTGATATAATATAAAATCAATCAAATTAACAAAATAAATAAAAACTCAGTAATAATGCAAATAAATATTACCTAAGTGAACATAATCTCACTTATATAAATACACATAAAAAAGTTATAAACCCAATTTCTTTCACTAATATTCACAATAAATAGATTTTTTTAAATGATGTGGACCAGTATCCAATATCAACTACTAAAGAATAAGATTTTAAAGCTCATATATATAGGGGAGAGTTGGTTAAAACAGGGTAGTTGGGTAGAACGGGGTACCACTGTTATTTTCCGTACACGTGCTGCTATCTGTGTGTACGTTTGGTAAGTTACTCCTCTACACGTCGTCACTAGAGTGAGGTAGTATGAAGTGTCGCACAGTATTCTTTCGTGCGTAATAATGGAAATTACAAATTTATGATGTTTCACTAAAATGTTTAGCGTGTATTGGCTATACAATATTTAATCAGTGGTTGCAGATATATTTTATGGTAAGTTGTATTCAAGTAAAGTATTATATTTGCTATGTTGTGCCATAGTAACCGATGTAATTGACTGGTGTTAAGATTTTCTGTTTTCGTTTTTGCTTGAGAACCTGCATGTAGGGTAAAACAGGGTACACAGGTAATGGGTAAAACGGGGTAGTACCCCGTTCTGCCCAACCAGTTTCCTGTTTTAACCATATTTTCGATCAATTGTGCAAATGACTTTTAAAATTAAAAATAGTATTTTTATGCACACTAAATGTTATACAGAGTTACCTACAGTACATTTATACAATCACCCAAAAGACAACAACTGACCGAGCTAACTCCAGGCCTTCAGAACCGAGTGGAAATGACACTGTCGGTGATATTCCATTGACTGCTGCAACAACTGACCGAGCTAACTCCAGGCCTTCAGAACCGAGTGGAAATGACACTGTCGGTGATATTCCACTGACTGCTGCAACAACTGACCGAGCTAACTCCAGGCCTTCAGAACCGAGTGGAAATGACACTGTCCGTGATATTCCACTGACTGCTGCAACAACTGACCGAGCTAACTCCACGCCTTCAGAACCGAGTGAAAATGACAGTGTAGGTGATATTCCAGTGACTGCTGCAACAACTGACCGAGCTTACACAAGGCCTTCAGAGTCCCATGGAAATGTCAGTGTTGGTAATATTCCTGGGACATCTGGTTTGGTATCTTCACCAACTGAATCTCGTTCAGGCCTATCTGATAAAAACAATCGAAGTGCTTCATCAAACGGTAGCTTCACAATTCCACCGACTACAGTGATGCCGATTCCCCATGCCAAAAGAAACCTGCAGAAGGAAGAGGACGACGACGGGGCAAGGCAGCTGTGCTAACCGACTCGCCATATAAGAACGAACTAATTATTATTCAGTCAGCTTTACCAAAATCTTTAAAAAGGAAAAATCCTGGTGTGTCTAAATCACAAAACAGTTCTAAAAAACATAAGAATAAAGAAGACAGCAACAAATCCATACCAACAGTAACTTTGCGTGTGTCTGATGATGATGACGTTCCTTGCATGTATTGCACTGAACAGTTAGTTCTCCACTTCAAAATCAGCCGAAAGTTGGGTGCAATGCTTAAAGTGTCATTCTTGGAGCCATGAAGGATGTGCTGGTGTAGACACAGATGACTGTAGGCCATTTGAATGTGATTTCTGCCAGTTTGGAATATAGACTCTGGCCTTATTTTGTGTTCTGACGGGCCTACTAAGCCATATTAGGCTAATTAAACAATCATATGTTTTGTCAGATATTTGGGTTAACCGCATATGCAAGGTTGTATTATACATAACTAGATTATGCTATTAGACTAACCACTTCCTCAAAATTAACAGTGTTGTGTTATTGTTGTTCAAACAATGTTTGTGATTTTCCGCAAACCAATGTTTTTGTGAAGTTTTACTGTAAATACAGAGGGACATGTAAGGTGAAGGCTTATAATTGAATTTTTTTTTAATTCTCATATTTTTACTGACAATTGTATTTATTTGTCATACTACATGTTGTTCAGAATTTTTTATATTGCACATATTTAATCATTTAAAAATCTGCTTTCTGTACCCCGTTTTACCCAACCAGTTGGGTAAAACAGGGTAGTGTGCATACATTCAAATAATGAAAAATCTCTGCAATAATAATATTTCAGAAGACACGGTACTAGTTGCAGAATTAAACTCACATTATAATCTACGCATGCTGATGGTTTCATACATATACCGCAATATTAAAACAATAAATTTAAGCGATTTATACTAAGTACCCCGTTATACCCTACTCTCCCCTATATATAATTTTTATTTGTATGTTTTTTTTTAATTCTGTGAAAATTTCGTTGCATGGTTTGCGCACATCGTAAAAATTGATTCGCCTAATTTTTTCATAACGCGCCTAAAGACGTATAACTAAAAAAAAAAAAAAAATAAATAAAAATATGCACACTGAGATAAATTTTGAGTCATGTCACTTGTCACAATCTTAATAGTAAAAAAAAGCTATTGGTGTCTAAGTCTTACTGTCTCTTGCAAAGCAACGCAATGATTTTTAAGTTTGTCTACGAAAACTGACAACCGCGCGTTAAGTTGTAAACAAACACTGTCGACAGAACAACAGCAGCAGAATGTTACGTAGACCTTCGGTATCGCTTTAGGGAACATCCATCTGTGAGACAAGTTACGTAACGCAAGACTATGAAAGTACGGCCGTAGGAATAAAATTTCGACACCCACAGCCCATTCAGGATGCTAATACACGGAGGCAGCAACAGTGTGGTGCGTTAAACGTCTTGTGTGCGCTGCAGAGGGTGCGTGACGTAACCAAATACTGAACGTACGTTACGTTACAGCTAGACAGGTCTTACGGTCGCAAGTGGTTAGGGTTCGGAGGTCCCACCCGGTACTTGTTGCATTCGAACTACCGTGTATATTTTATATCTCAGTGATGCTAATTATATTTTTAAATTACTAAAAGTCTTGACTTGCACACGATTTTTCAGTTAAATCGATAATAAATACTTGAAACTAAAAAAAAAAAATAATAATTGTCTCAACAAAGAATTTGTTCAAAATGTTGGTAGCAGATTTTTTTCGGTGGATTGGAAGAAGGGAAGGAGGAATTTGAAAAATAATATATATATATATATAAAAATTAAAATTTAAACTCTTATATTAAAAAAAACCTTATTGACACAACAGGCTGCAATTTGGGCCTTCAGAAGAAACCTTAATAACACAATATAACCTACTGCCTTCAAGGATATTATTAATTTTTTTTCTCAAATACGAAACAAAGGAAGGTGATGAGTGTGGGGGGGGGGGGGGGGAAATGGTTATATTGCCATTTTTTTTCGCCCTCCCTTTTTTTTCTGTGGCCGTCACAGGTAAGATAATTTCGCTTTAGACTTTAGCCAGCCAAGGAGTTATTTACTTCCTGTACCTCAGACGCACAAAGGGTGTAAAACCTTTGTCGTTGTTGTGTGGGATTTGTGTGGTTGTGGAGGGGTAAGGAAAGCCGCGGAAGCAATATTTTCCCACCGTGGATATCGGGGACACGGCGGCGACACCACTGCCGACTGCGGGCAGGATCCCAGGAACCTTGAGGCGCGTGACCATCAATCCTGCCTCCCCCCTTCCCTGCCCTGAAGGCTTCCTGGCCGCGCCGCCAGGAGCGCTGCTCATCGGCGATGCGGGTGCCGGCGCCCCGCGGGAGGTCGGCCAAGGACTTCGGTGCGACGACCGCGCGTCCGAGACACTTTGGTTGTTGTGTGGCCGCATGAACCCACCGGCAACACTGCCATCTGTGAATTTACAAACTAAGTAGCGTTGCTTGATGTAAGCTTTTGGACATACGCCATTGCTAAGCACATGACCAAAAGACAAAAAAAAAAAACACAAATTAAGCAAAAATTGCCGTTGTCAACAGGATATATACACCACATAATATTCCATAACAGGAATATGGTCAACAAACAAAGAAAAACAAAGAAAAATGGACTAAGAGAACGAAAAAAAAAAACCCCACAAATGATGAATTGAACCCAAAAAAAAAAAAAAAAATTCAGCACAACAGTTGAAACGAGACGAAAACACAACAAAACGAAAAGACGAAACAAACACAATAGTTTTCCAAAACGGAAACAAGCGACGTTTCGGGAACTGCGTTGGTAGCGTTATCAAAGAGTGCGTGACAATAGAATTTATTTGAAAAATCGATTTTTAACGCGTTTTTTTAATATTTTTTTTTAGCTCGAACGAAGGCGCTAGATATCTATCAATCTCGCATAGTAGAGTTTCAATAATAATAGTAACAACAACAAAACACCTCAAGACTTGTTAATTCCGTCACAAACAGCTGAGAGAGTTTTTCAGTACTCGCCGGAGACGTATGCAACAACCAACTTCGACAAAGAGCAAATTCACGTTCTCATGTTTTAAATACAATCATAACACGAAACTCGGACACGAAATTCAACATAGAATTCTTTAAAATAATGCGGAGAAAATTGTGTTTTCAAATACATTTCCCGACGCTAATCACACGCTGTTTCCGCAACCGCCGCTAGAATTCGCTGCCGGAGCAGCTGCGTCGACTACTGAATCATTTGATTTGTAGACAGAAATTTAAAACTATTTAATGAAACGGCACTGATAAAAGCTAAAAAGCCATAAAAAAAAATAAAACCATTAAACCCCGGCTTTGAACCTGATTTTCGGCAAGGAATTCTATTAAAATACCGCCTATCTTGTTCAAATTCATTAAATACCTAATACTTTGAAGTTATGTTGTGGCTTTTTTATTTGAGTTGGCGTCATCCACCACAGATAGCAGCACTGCAGTTATTACACATGGGGAAAAAAAAGCGCGTGTACTTTTGAACGCGCGTTAGAAGTTATACTTACTTGGCGCAAATTATAAATAGAAATAAAATATTGTTAGGACAGAAGTGATATTATAATAGGTTTTTAAAATACAAATTAAATAAATACTCTGTATTAAATATTAATATTTACACGTGTGTGAACGTATTATTTTTTTAATTTAGCAAAATAATCAAGATAAATTTTAAGTAAATAAATGAAAATAAAAAATAAACGTTGAATATTTTTTCCCTCTGCCAGCGACATAGGAAGCTCACAAGCAACCTGACATCGTTATTCGTATGGAAAAATAACCTAATTTATATGAATAAACTTGTAAATACACTCAAAAAAAAGGTTAGAAAATAATTTTATATTAATAATATTCACAATTTTTAAACTATTTAGACCAGTATTAAATATCATAAGAATATGAATTAGAAGGACATATACAGTATATAACTTTTATTTGTATGTAGCCTTTCTTCATCCTGTTTATTGCGTGGTGCGCGGGCATCGTAAAAAAATTCACCGTCATAGATATTTTTCTTCGGTAACGCGTAAAGTAAAAGTGTGCAGTTAAAGTGAGCAAGTGCAAGTGTGAGTTCGTAAGGACACGTGACCCGCAGGTGAGTACGGGAGGCGGGCGCCGAGGAGCTGCTGGGGCTGCCCAGATGTAAAAGTGTGAAGTTAAAGTGAACAAGTGTGAGTGTGAGTTCACAAGGACATGTGGCCCGCAGGTGAGCCGGCAGGCGGGCGCCGAGGAGCTCTTGGGGCTGCCCAGCAACGCCACGGCCATCCGCGCGGACATCGCCGACACGTTCAGCTGCGAGCAGAAGGTGTACGGCTACTACGCCGACGTGGACAACGCGTGCCAGCTGTTCCACGTGTGCCTGCCCGTGCGGCTGGCCGACGGCGTCGAGAGGACCTTCAAGTGGAGCTTCATCTGCCCCGAGGAGACCGTCTTCAACCAGGTGTGGCCGCGCGAAACTTCTTATCAGTGTCCGAATGTTACGAACAGTTCCGATCGCACGAGGGGAATAGTTGGGCACGTGTTGGAGGAACAGGGAGAGGAGGAAAATAGTTAGGTACGTGGTGGGAGAACAGGGAGACGAGGAAAATAGTTAGGCACGTGGTGGGGGAACCGGGAGAGGAGGAAAATAGTTAGGCACGTGTTGGGGGAACCGGGAGAGGAGGAAAATAGTTAGGTACGTGGTGGGAGAACAGGGAGAGGAGGAAAATAGTTAGGCACGTGGTGGGGGGAACCGGGAGAGGAGGAAAATAGTTAGGCACGTGTTGGGGGAACCGGGAGAGGAGGAAAATAGTTAGGTACGTGGTGGGTTGAACAGGGAGAGGAGGAAAATAGTTAGGCACGTGGTGGGGGAACCGAGAGAGGAGGAAAATAGTTAGGCACGTGTTGGGGGAACCGGGAGAGGAGGAAAATAGTTAGGCACGTGTTGGGGGAACCGGGAGAGGAGGAAAATAGTTAGGTACGTGGTGGGAGAACAGGGAGAGGAGGAAAATAGTTGGGCACGTGTTGGGGGAACAGGGAGAGGAGGAAAATAGTTGGGCACGTGTTGGGGGAACCGGGAGAGGAGGAAAATAGTTGGGCACGTGTTGGGGGAACCGGGAGAGGAGGAAAATAGTTGGGCACGTGTTGGGGGAACCGGGAGAGGAGGAAACTAGTTAGGTACGTGGTGGGAGAACAGGGAGAGGAGGAAAATAGTTAGGCACGTGGTGGGGGAACCGGGAGAGGAAGAAAATAGTTAGGCACGTGTTGGGGGAACAGGGAGAGGAGGAAAATAGTTAGGCACGTGGTGGGGGAACCGGGAGAGGAGGAAAATAGTTAGGCACGTGTTGGGGGAACCGGGAGAGGAGGAAAATAGTTAGGCACGTGTTGGGGGAACCGGGAGAGGAGGAAAATAGTTAGGTACGTGGTGGGAGAACAGGGAGAGGAGGAAAATAGTTAGGCACGTGGTGGGGGAACCGGGAGAGGAGGAAAATAGTTGGGCACGTGTTGGGGGAACCGGGAGAGGAGGAAAATAGTTAGGTACGTGGTGGGAGAACAGGGAGAGGAGGAAAATAGTTAGGCACGTGGTGGGGGAACCGGGAGAGGAGGAAAATAGTTAGGCACGTGTTGGGGGAACCGGGAGAGGAGGAAAATAGTTAGGTACGTAGTGGGAGAACAGGGAGAGGAGGAAAATAGTTAGGCACGTGGTGGGGGAACCGGGAGAGGAGGAAAATAGTTGGGCACGTGTTGGGGGAACCCGGAGAGGAGGAAAATAGTTAGGTACGTGGTGGGAGAACAGGGAGAGGAGGAAAATAGTTAGGCACGTGGTGGGGGAACCGGGAGAGGAGGAAAATAGTTAGGCACGTGTTGGGTGAACAGGGAGAGGAGGAAAATAGTTAGGCACGTGGTGGGGGAACCGGGAGAGGAGGAAAATAGTTAGGCACGTGTTGGGGGAACCGGGAGAGGAGGAAAATAGTTAGGCACGTGTTGGGGGAACCGGGAGAGGAGGAAAATAGTTAGGTACGTGGTGGGAGAACAGGGAGAGGAGGAAAATAGTTAGGCACGTGGTGGGGGAACAGGGAGAGGAGGAAAATAGTTGGGCACGTGTTGGGGGAACCGGGAGAGGAGGAAAATAGTTGGGCACGTGTTGGGGGAACCGGGAGAGGAGGAAAATAGTTAGGTACGTGGTGGGAGAACAGGGAGAGGAGGAAAATAGTTAGGCACGTGGTGGGGGAACCGGGAGAGGAGAAAAATAGTTAGGCACGTGTTGGGGGAACCGGGAGAGGAGGAAAATAGTTAGGTACGTGGTGGGAGAACAGGGAGAGGAGGAAAATTGTTGGGCACGTGTTGGGGGAACAGGGAGAGGAGGAAAATAGTTAGGTACGTGGTGGGAGAACAGGGAGACGAGGAAAATAGTTAGGCACGTGGTGGGGGAACCGGGAGAGGAGGAAAATAGTTAGGCACGTGTTGGGGGAACCGGGAGAGGAGGAAAATAGTTAGGTACGTGGTGGGAGAACAGGGAGAGGAGGAAAATAGTTAGGCACGTGGTGGGGGAACCGGGAGAGGAGGAAAATAGTTAGGCACGTGTTGGGGGAACCGGGAGAGGAGGAAAATAGTTAGGCACGTGTTGGGGGAACCGGGAGAGGAGGAAAATAGTTAGGCACGTGGTGGGGGAACCGGGAGAGGAGGAAAATAGTAAGGTACGTGGTGGGAGAACAGGGAGAGGAGGAAAATAGTTAGGCACGTGTTGGGGGAACCGGGAGAGGAGGAAAATAGTTAGGTACGTGGTGGGAGAACAGGGAGAGGAGGAAAATAGTTGGGCACGTGTTGGGGGAACAGGGAGAGGAGGAAAATAGTTGGGCACGTGTTGGGGTAACCGGGAGAGGAGGAAAATAGTTGGGAACGTGTTGGGGGAACCGGGAGAGGAGGAAAATAGTTAGGTACGTGGTGGGAGAACAGGGAGAGGAGGAAAATAGTTAGGCACGTGGTGGGGGAACCGGGAGAGGAGGAAAATAGTTAGGCACGTGTTGGGGGAACCGGGAGAGGAGGAAAATAGTTAGGTACGTGGTGGGAGAACAGGGAGAGGAGGAAAATAGTTGGGCACGTGTTGGGGGAACAGGGAGAGGAGGAAAATAGTTAGGTACGTGGTGGGAGAACAGGGAGACGAGGAAAATAGTTAGGCACGTGGTGGGGGAACCGGGAAAGGAGGAAAATAGTTAGGCACGTGTTGGGGGAACCGGGAGAGGAGGAAAATAGTTAGGTACGTGGTGGGAGAACAGGGAGAGGAGGAAAATAGTTAGGAACGTGGTGGGGGAACCGGGAGAGGAGGAAAATAGTTAGGCACGTGTTGGGGGAACCGGGAGAGGAGGAAAATAGTTAGGCACGTGTTGGGGGAACCGGGAGAGGAGGAAAATAGTTAGGCACGTGGTGGGAGAACAGGGAGAGGAGGAAAATAGTTAGGCACGTGGTGGGGGAACCGGGAGAGGAGGAAAATAGTTAGGTACGTGGTGGGAGAACAGGGAGAGGAGGAAAATAGTTAGGCACGTGTTGGGGGAACCGGGAGAGGAGGAAAATAGTTAGGTACGTGGTGGGAGAACAGGGAGAGGAGGAAAATAGTTGGGCACGTGTTGGGGGAACCGGGAGAGGAGGAAAATAGTTAGGTACGTGGTGGGAGAATAGGGAAAGGAGGAAAATAGTTGGGCACGTGTTGGGGGAACAGGGAGAGGAGGAAAATAGTTGGGCACGTGTTGGGGGAACCGGGAGAGGAGGAAAATAGTTAGGTACGTGGTGGGAGAACAGGGAGAGGAGGAAAATAGTTAGGCACGTAGTGGGGGAACCGGGAGAGGAGGAAAATAGTTAGGCATGTGGTGGGGGAACCGGGAGAGGAGGAAAATAGTTAGGTACGTGGTGGGAGAACAGGGAGAGGAGGAAAATAGTTAGGCACGTGTTGGGGGAACCGGGAGAGGAGGAAAATAGTTAGGTACGTGGTGGGAGAACAGGGAGAGGAGGAAAATAGTTGGGCACGTGTTGGGGGAACAGGGAGAGGAGGAAAATAGTTGGGCACGTGTTGGGGGAACCGGGAGAGGAGGAAAATAGTTGGGCACGTGTTGGGGGAACCGGGAGAGGAGGAAAATAGTTAGGTACGTGGTGGGAGAACAGGGAGAGGAGGAAAATAGTTAGGCACGTGGTGGGAGAACAGGGAGAGGAGGAAAATAGTTGGGCACGTGTTGGGGGAACAGGGAGAGGAGGAAAATAGTTAGGTACGTGGTGGGAGAACAGGGAGACGAGGAAAATAGTTAGGCACGTGGTGGGGGAACCGGGAGAGGAGGAAAATAGTTAGGTACGTGGTGGGAGAACAGGGAGAGGAGGAAAATAGTTAGGCACGTGTTGGGGGAACCGGGAGAGGAGGAAAATAGTTAGGCACGTGTAGGGGGAACCGGGAGAGGAGGAAAATAGTTAGGCACGTGTTGGGGGAACCGGGAGAGGAGGAAAATAGTTAGGCACGTGGTGGGGGAACCGGGAGAGGAGGAAAATAGTTAGGTACGTGGTGGGAGAACAGGGAGAGGAGGAAAATAGTTAGGCACGTGTTGGGGGAACCGGGAGAGGAGGAAAATAGTTAGGCACGTGTTGGGGGAACCGGGAGAGGAGGAAAATAGTTAGGCACGTGTTGGGAGAACAGGGAGAGGAGGAAAATAGTTAGGCACGTGTTGGGAGAACAGGGAGAGGAGGAAAATAGTTAGGCACGTGTTGGGGGAACCGGGAGAGGAGGAAAATAGTTAGGCACGTGTTGGGAGAACAGGGAGAGGAGGAAAATAGTTAGGCACGTGTTGGGGGAACCGGGAGAGGAGGAAAATAGTTTGGCACGTGGTGGGGGAACCGGGAGAGGAGGAAAATAGTTAGGCACGTGGTGGGGGAACCGGGAGAGGAGGAAAATAGTTAGGCACGTGTTGGGGGAACCGGGAGAGGAGGAAAATAGTTAGGTACGTGGTGGGAGAACAGGGAGAGGAGGAAAATAGTTAGGCACGTGTTGGGGGAACCGGGAGAGGAGGAAAATAGTTAGGCACGTTATGGGGGAACCGGGAGAGGAGGAAAATAGTTAGGTACGTGGTGGGAGAACAGGGAGAGGAGGAAAATAGTTAGGCACGTGTTGGGGGAACCGGGAGAGGAGGAAAATAGTTAGGTACGTGGTGGGAGAACAGGGAGAGGAGGAAAATAGTTGGGCACGTGTTGGGGGAACAGGGAGAGGAAGAAAATAGTTGGGCACGTGTTGGGGGAACCGGGAGAGGAGGAAAATAGTTGGGCACGTGTTGGGGGAACCGGGAGAGGAGGAAAATAGTTAGGTACGTGGTGGGAGAACAGGGAGAGGAGGAAAATAGTTAGGCACGTGGTGGCGGAACCGGGAGAGGAGGAAAATAGTTAGGCACGTGTTGGGGGAACCGGGAGAGGAGGAAAATAGTTAGGTACGTGGTGGGAGAACAGGGAGAGGAGGAAAATAGTTAGGCACGTGTTGGGGGAACAGGGAGAGGAGGAAAATAGTTAGGTACGTGGTGGGAGAACAGGGAGACGAGGAAAATTGTTAGGCACGTGGTGGGGGAACCGGGAGAGGAGGAAAATAGTTAGGCACGTGTTGGGGGAACCGGGAGAGGAGGAAAATAGTTAGGTACGTGGTGGGAGAACAGGGAGAGGAGGAAAATAGTTAGGCACGTGGTGGGGGAACCGGGAGAGGAGGAAAATAGTTAGGCACGTGTTGGGGGAACCGGGAGAGGAGGAAAATAGTTAGGCACGTGTTGGGGGAACCGGGAGAGGAGGAAAATAGTTAGGCACGTGGTGGGGGAACCGGGAGAGGAGGAAAATAGTTAGGTACGTGGTGGGAGAACAGGGAGAGGAGGAAAATAGTTAGGCACGTGTTGGGGGAACCGGGAGAGGAGGAAAATAGTTAGGCACGTGTTGGGGGAACCGGGAGAGGAGGAAAATAGTTAGGCACGTGGTGGGGGAACCGGGAGAGGAGGAAAATAGTTAGGTACGTGGTGGGAGAACAGGGAGAGGAGGAAAATAGTTAGGCACGTGTTGGGGGAACCGGGAGAGGAGGAAAATAGTTAGGCACGTGTTGGGGGAACCGGGAGAGGAGGAAAATAGTTAGGCACGTGTTGGGAGAACAGGGAGAGGAGGAAAATAGTTAGGCACGTGGTGGGGGAACCGGGAGAGGAGGAAAATAGTTAGGCACGTGTTAGGGGAACCGGGAGAGGAGGAAAATAGTTAGGTACGTGGTGGGAGAACAGGGAGAGGAGGAAAATAGTTAGGCACGTGTTGGGGGAACCGGAAGAGGAGGAAAATAGTTAGGCATGTGGTGGGAGAACAGGGAGAGGAGGAAAATAGTTAGGCACGTGTTGGGGGAACCGGGAGAGGAGGAAAATAGTTAGGTACGTGGTGGGAGAACAGGGAGAGGAGGAAAATAGTTGGGCACGTGTTGGGGGAACAGGGAGAGGAGGAAAATAGTTGGGCACGTGTTGGGGGAACCGGGAGAGGAGGAAAATAGTTGGGCACGTGTTGGGGGAACCGGGAGAGGAGGAAAATAGTTAGGTACGTGGTGGGAGAACAGGGAGAGGAGGAAAATAGTTAGGCACGTGGTGGGGGAACCGGGAGAGGAGGAAAATAGTTAGGCACGTGTTGGGAGGAACCGGGAGAGGAGGAAAATAGTTAGGTACGTGGTGGGAGAACAGGGAGAGGAGGAAAATAGTTGGGCACGTGTTGGGGGAACAGGGAGAGGAGGAAAATAGTTAGGTACGTGGTGGGAGAACAGGGAGACGAGGAAAATAGTTAGGCACGTGGTGGGGGAACCGGGAGAGGAGGAAAATAGTTATGCACGTGTTGGGGGAACCGGGAGAGGAGGAAAATAGTTAGGTACGTGGTGGGAGAACAGGGAGAGGAGGAAAATAGTTAGGCACGTGGTGGGGGAACCGGGAGAGGAGGAAAATAGTTAGGCACGTGTTGGGGGAACCGGGAGAGAAGGAAAATAGTTAGGCACGTGTTGGGGGAACCGGGAGAGGAGGAAAATAGGTAGGCACGTGGTGGGGGAACCGGGAGAGGAGGAAAATAGTTAGGTACGTGGTGGGAGAACAGGGAGAGGAGGAAAATAGTTAGGCACGTGTTGGGGGAACCGGGAGAGGAGGAAAATAGTTAGGCACGTGTTGGGGGAACCGGGAGAGGAGGAAAATAGTTAGGCACGTGTTGGGGGAACCGGGAGAGGAGGAAAATAGTTAGGCACGTGGTGGGGGAACCGGGAGAGGAGGAAAATAGTTAGGTACGTGGTGGGAGAACAGGGAGAGGAGGAAAATAGTTAGGCACGTGTTGGGGGAACCGGGAGAGGAGGAAAATAGTTAGGCACGTGTTGGGGGAACCGGGAGAGGAGGAAAATAGTTAGGCACGTGTTGGGAGAACAGGGAGAGGAGGAAAATAGTTAGGCACGTGTTGGGAGAACAGGGAGAGGAGGAAAATAGTTAGGCACGTGTTGGGGGAACCGGGAGAGGAGGAAAATAGTTAGGCACGTGTTGGGAGAACAGGGAGAGGAGGAAAATAGTTAGGCACGTGTTGGGGGAACCGGGAGAGGAGGAAAATAGTTAGGCACGTGGTGGGGGAACCGGGAGAGGAGGAAAATAGTTAGGCACGTGGTGGGGGAACCGGGAGAGGAGGAAAATAGTTAGGCACGTGTTGGGGGAACCGGGAGAGGAGGAAAATAGTTAGGTACGTGGTGGGAGAACAGGGAGAGGAGGAAAATAGTTAGGCACGTGTTGGGGGAACCGGGAGAGGAGGAAAATAGTTATGCACGTGGCGGTTGAACAGGGGGGGGGGGGGAGAATAGTTAGTTAGGTACTTGGTGTGAGAACCGGTAGAACAAGAGAAGGCAGGGGAGAGTTAGAAATGACGCATGCACACTTGTATGCTTGCACACTTGCATACTTTACATTTGCACACGTGCTTATTTGCATACTTTCATCTTACACTTGTGCATACTTGCATACCTTCACATTTGCACAAGTGCATACTTGCATACCTTCACATTTGCACAAGTGCATACTTGCATACTTTCCTACACCTAACAATATAATAAACATGAAGTTTCAGTTCTGTCGCGCGTGGACTATACCCAACCCCCCTATCCTCCCTTCCACCAGTGGCGGCCCTAGGCTTCTGTGGGGCAGAGCCTCCGTGAAGGGAGGTTTAGGAGTGCTCCCCCGGAAAATTCGACATGTAGGAGGGCTGTTTTATTTTTTTTTCAACCTCCGATGGGCTATGTATATTAAAGAAACAAATTTACATAACCTAATAAAATTACCACCATAAGTACAGTAGGTTTTACTTTTTTTACTACATGATTGCCAAAATGATCGAGGCATTTGTCATATCGTAACACAAGCTTCTCGATGCCTTCTTCGAAGAAGTTAGCCGCCAGTGAATAGAGGTACCGGGCCAGCGCCTACACCTCCCTCTCCCTCACGACGCCGCTGTGAGGCGGGTGGACTAATCGCGCGGCGCACTGGCTCCCGCGTCAAGGCTTACCGCAAGATTTGCGGACAGTGGGGCAAAGACAAAGCAGAGAATTCCGTGGAAGAAATTATTAGTCAGAACAATATCACAGCGCAGACGAACACAGTGGACTGACAACGAGTTAACAGTTTCAACAAGAACGGTAAATACAAAAGAACAACATCCTTGGACAACACAACTACAAACAGAGGAAGTTAACGTTAATACTAAACAGATAATCTGGACAACGCACAGTCTAAAAGAACGAGTTCTTCTTTATCATCTTTGGGTTCCTCTGTTTGTCGCCGTGTTGTCCAATGTTGTTTTTTTGTTTTGTTTTAATTCTCTGTTATTTTTACACCTGTCTCGTTGTTGTCAGCCCACTCACTGTTTTCGTCTATGCCGTATTAGTTTTTTTATTAATTTATTCCACAGAATTCTGTGTGCTGTCTATTCATCTAACATTTTAAATCGGCTGATTTAACATTGTTTTTTCTGTGTGTTTATGTATTCACATATCTTATACATTCTTGTGGCTTCTTTGTGAAATTTATTGAAAAACAGCAATGGCGTGTGTCGTTAAAAAAATGTTTAGTCAGGGACATCGGAAAATAACAAGAAGTGATTTCACGGAATCACGGTAAACAGAAATACAACCTGAGATTCTAACTCGGGGCCTCTAGGTAGCGAGCCAAGTGTCTTAGCTCTGCGCCACCTCGTACCACTTACGATTATTTATGATCCTCCCATTAAAGTACAATCAGATTGAAAACGAGTTCATCAAACAGGTAAAAATTCGTGTTATAGTTTGGAAAGAGGCTGTTAATGCATATCTACCATTATAATTTTTTTTGTTAACGTACAAGTAAAAATGTTGAACTATGGTTCTTCTTAAAAATATAGATATATTTACTCTTCTAAGTTTATTATAATCTTAGTTTATTGCAATTTCATTTGTATAAATTCGCCATATGCCTTGTTGTAATTTTTCGCACTATTTTTCGTGATTTTGCCTCACAAGCTGTTAGATCGTTGACGTTTTTTAACTAAAAAAATATGTTTAAATTATATCACTAGATTTTGCACAAAAATAATTATATTTTATTCAAATTGGTTAACGCGTTTGTCCAATATCTCCCTCAAAGTATATTAGTCATCCGGAATCGAACGTTCGAGAAACTTGTCTATTACTCCTAGTGACCTATAATTTTACAAAAAAAAAAACTTTTTGTCTGTATTATTAATTAATGCGTTACTCAAGTAGACTACGCCCGATTAGTATTTTATAACATTTCAAAATCTATCCTACATTTTTTACACTCCACTTTGCAGAACCAGCATCCCGATTTATAAGACGTATAAACGTAAATTTTTTTGTAACTTTTAAAAAATTTGTACTTTTACAAAAAAAAAATACTACAGAATACATTTATTTTTTTACCGTGAGTAAATCCATTCGTACATCTATCATCTGTCCGCCTTCAACCGACCATGCGTGTGTTCGTCTTGCACAAAAAAATGTATTTTTTTCCTGTTTTCTTTTGGAAACCAGTTGCCAAGAAATTTGTTTTCAACACCACAAGAAATATATTGTAACTTCGTACAACACATGGCTATGGTTATTTTTGCATACATGAAAATACTTTTTGTGAGATAAATACTGGGAATTTCTTAAGACGTTTGACAACATAATTTTGTATTTGAATTGATGTTTCATTCAATAATATTATTCTTATTAACGTGCGTAGTTAATACTGCAAAGCTATCTATGGAGAGGTTTACAAACAAGTTTTAACTATTTGAGGTGCTGGGACAACACGAAGCCCGGGGAACCCGGTATGGCTCATGGTGACGGAGTGCTGTTTGTCGTGCAAGTGCACACACGTGTACACGGATGTCACTCCCGTTCGCGCAGGAGAGCTTCACCTGCAGCCGGCCCGAGGACTCGGTGGCCTGCGAGGAGTCGCCGCAGTACTACGACCTCAACCTCAACTTCGGGCAGACCGCGGCGCCCTCCGTGGACGCCCCTGGCCTCACGGAGCCGCCGCAGACGCTCTGAGCGTCCCTCCTCCAGCGAGCCTGGCCCGAAACTCTCTTTATTTATTACTCGCCCCTCCCCAGCAACCCCAAACACGTCACCACGGCTTCACAAACAGGAGGCCTGCCATCTGTCCGAATGTCCACTTGTCCGAATAACCACTTCTCCGAGCTCCTCTTGTTCGAACGGCCACTTGTCCGAGTGACATTCGGACAAATGGCATACACCCTTCCCAACACAGCTTCTGTCTTTTTTTCCTTTTCTTTTATTTTTTTCCTACATGGCATAGGACCATGGAGGTATGTAAGATGTAATGGTGTCCACAATTCTTGAAGTCAAAATTCTAATATTCACTGAACGTTGGCATCTTTGCGATTCTTCCCAGCATTTCAACTAATTTATAGCATGTATTAGCCTTCACAGAGCTAAGGATTTTATTTTTGATGTACGATTGCCAACCAATTGGCTTTCGACTTCAGAACAGACAACCGCTGCGTATAACCTGGTTTTGGGCTATCGTCGAATTCGACACACTTTCTTGGATATCATTGAAAATTCACCCAGTTTCCAAACGAAGATCTGTGTGTAGTTTTCAGGCAACTAAGAATGGAAGCTAATGACGTGTCCTGACTTCGGTGTACAGTGTCAACAGTCGCTGTAGACTTATATATATATATATATATATATATATATATATATATATATTGAAGGTGCTTTTGTTGTCACACCAAGATTATTTTGGTGAGTCCGTGTTCGGAATGAGTAAACCCAGAACTTGTTAATTTCACGCAACACTTACGTAGACTTAAGAATAAATCTTGGTTATTTTTCTTAACCAGTGTTTATAGTAAAATTAACGTGACAATTTTTGACATAAAAGTTCCCGCGTCAAACAGTCTTTTATCCCCGCCCCCTTTCCGTCAATTCCAGAATGAAGCCTGTTAGACTGTAAAAAGGTATTCATGCATGCCTTACAATGCCAAAAAAAAATATAAAAAATATTTAAAAAATAAACATTAATATAAAATTTAAAATTTTAACATTGAGTGCACTAATCTCATTATAATCTTACCTTCGAATCATGCATAATATAAGTAACAAAGCTTTGTATGCATTTTCTCTGTAGAGAGATGGAAATTAATAGCCGATTTAAACGAATAAAAAATTGTTCAACGCCAAGAAAAGTATACACCGAACCGGCCAAGACTTCAACGGAAAGAAAGAATGAGTTTATATTACAATGAATTATTTTGTGTAAAGATGCCAAGTAAAGATATACTCAAAAATCTGTAAATATTGTGAATGATGTTCTGTGCTTTGTCGTTTAAAAAAAACTTATAAATAAAACAAAAATTATATGTAACTGGCAGATGTTGTATATGTAATAAATAAATTATGTAATACATGTATTGTGAAATTACATTTACTTTAAAAAAACTGGATTTGTTTTTTGACTGTCTATTGTGAGTGAATGTCAGATTCACATTTTGGAACTTAAGAATAGTATCACTTTTTCCTTAAGTTTTATTGTAAACCACAGAAAATGCTGGTTCAACTCCTACATATGCAGTAGTACCCTATGTAACACCCACACTTCAAAGGACTGATAAGCGATTGGGGCCAAACGTCTAAAACAAAATGAAAACCAAATTAATTTCTTTAAGTATTCAAGCATTTATTTATATATTTACTATATAAATATTAGGCCTGTGTGTATATTAGTTTATTGATGCGAAGCAAATATCAAATCGAATGTTTAAAATTTTCGTGTAGTCGAATCGAATTGCAACTATTGTCCTCGGCGAAGCTGTATTACACGTATTTTATAAAATACAGAATTAAAGTAAAAAATAACAATTTTTTAAAACATTATTTTAGAACTGATCAAGAGATTAACCAATTGGGTCCTATGTATAAAATTATTCAATACAGGTTTAAAATAACCCTGCATATTATTAATATTGTGCATTCATGAAAACAAACGGAGTGCCACCTTTTAATTTCTTTTAAGTAACCAACTTTACTAATGCGAAATACAAATATATATATTTTTATAAACAAATCTTAGGCTTCCAATGTTTTGAATCTTTGCAACAAATGCAAAGCTTTACATTGGACTCGAAACTTAGCATCACAACCGAAGTTTCAAATAAAATTTCCCGACGAAGTCAAATCGAGTATTAAAAACAGCTTCGATTGATTCGCTTAGTCGATGCTTCGCACAGGCCTAATAAATAAATATATATTTAAGTATTTAAGGGTTTAAAGTCACGTCGTCAGTGAGGTCATTAAGGTAAATGACACACGAGACAGAACAGGTAGAACCAGAACATTATTTACTCTGTGTCACAGTGAAGGACTCTTAACTTTTATTCTGTATAGGTGAACAAAACATATTTGCTGTATTAGAACTCCTTACACATAAATATGTTCATCAATAAGCGATAAAATTACTATTTTCTACTACACACATCTCATGAATACATACCCCACAAACTCTTGAACAAAAAATATTTTTTTTATTTATTAAAATAAAGCCTTACTGCATACCGAACACATGTACTTATTACGGGGCATACGTTTTGCCCTTTTACATAATTGAAGTAAGGGCGAACAAACAATTGTTACCTTAGGCACACTTTCAACGGAGCTCACACAAAACACATCCGCACTGGGGAAGAGCTCGCACAGTAGTGACAGGAGTTCGCACAGTAGTGAGAAGGGCTAGCAAATTAGTAAAAATATCGCACAGTAATAAAAAAGAGCTTGCAAAGTAATCAGAAAAGATTCATAGCGTAGTAGTAGGAAAAGCTCACACAGTAGTAGGATGTAGCTTACACAGTATTAAGAAGAGCTAGCACAATAATAAGAAAAGCTCAAACGGTAGTGAGACGTGCTCATACAGTTGTAGATAAAGCTCACCCAGAAATAAGAAGAGCTAGCCAAGTAATGATAAAATTCGCACAATAGTGAGAAGAGATCGCACAGTAGTTAGAAGAGATCATAAACTATAGAGAACTAGAACAGTAGTGAGAAGCGCTTATAGAGTAGTAAGAAAAATTCACACAGTAGTAAGAAAAGCTCACACATTAATAATAAAAGCTCGCAGGGTAATGAGAAGAGCTCCCACAGTAGTTACAATCCCACCTTAATCTCCAAGGCGCATCTTGCAGTAACTCTGCTTGCTGAAGAAAGTAATTTTCCCCGCCTGGATCCTCGTTGGACGGCTGAGTCGACGAGCAAGACGCAGCTGACTCCTGGAAGGTACGTGACCCGCGACTGAGGCAGGTATAGCCAGTTGCATAACTGCGGGGGTAAACGTGTGGCAGACTTGTAGGCAGGCGGGCGAGCAACCCGAGACACACGCAATAGTTGTTGGTTACCTAACTTTAGGCGGATGTGGTGCGCTATCGTACTTCACCTGTTAGGAGGAAATTTGAAATAATTGGAGCTCGCTGCAAAATTAAAAAAAGTGTCATTTAAGGCGTGGTCATGCATAACGTAATTGGCGCTGTTTTAAGCTACAGAAAAATTGATCGTTTTTAGAGATTTCAAAATACATTAAAAAATAATAATTAATATTTTTAAATCAGCTATCGATATGTAAAGCTATTTAAGATATAAAATTTTGTTAATTTGAGAACCGACATATTTCAACTCAATTATTTGCAAAATTTTGAAACATATGATTACATGGATCTAATTAGTTGCTACATAAAAATTATATCTGAGAACTAGTATAATTATATCATGAGAAATCTCGGAATCTCAGAAGATTAGCGAAAGTGGTCTTTCACTAGTATATATAATTAATAACTACGGCGGGATACTAAATATTAAAAGAGATCACTTAGAAAATTCAAAGTTTTGTAAAATGTAACTTGGGGTCGTCAAATACCAGTATCGCAATTGCTAATAATGTATCTTAAAATACTCCTGCGTCACATTTTTTTTTTGCACCTAAGAAAGGCACGTTAACACACAATTAACACTTATGTAGACGTAATGGCAAACTATAAAATAATATTTTTGTAACTTAAAAATTATATATTGCGTTGTATAAATCCAAGGCGATTGACTCAGTTTATGAAAAAAAATTTTATACGAACAACAAAGTTTAAAAAAGATACAAAATATCTAGAGAAATTAATATCTTAATTTAAGAGTTGTCAATTGTAAAATTGTACATACTAAGTAAATATCGGCAATAAAAACAGATCGTTATGAATTACCTGAAAAGAAACCAGTTCATGGTAATGCTGTTTATAAACTTTACTTGTACTGGTGGTTAAAACGCAAAGGTAAAAAAAAAAAAAATTAAGTATAGCGAATGCGCTAAAAAAATTAAGTATAGCGAATGCGCTAAAAAAATTAACAAAATTCAAAATACATGAATGTAATTTATATCTTTTTTTGTTTTCATATTTTTTTTCAATCGCTCAAAAAGTAGTTTTACGAAGTGGTTGAGTATTTTCTAGCATTTATGGAAAGGTAGATGTAGATAAAGGGCGTCAGAACACATACTGAAACAAAACACACTTATATTTACAGCATAAAACCTTACAAACTACAGCTAACAAGTAAATAAAATCACACATAAATTGCAAAACAATACGCACACACGTAATAAAGAATTTAGATACATGGATATTTTATTATATATCAATACATAAGTCAATATTCACAGCACAGTGTCCCGCTAATTTAAATTCCAGTGCTTAGTTAATTAACTCACACGCTTCACATTTTTTTAACTAAACGCATTTTCTTTAAACACTTTTTTTCATCATAAACATCATGCAAACATACGTACGCATAAAACAGACAAGCAACTATCAAATATAAAAACATATGCATAAGGTACACACACTTACAACCATTATTTGCGCCATTGAAAATATAACTTCAGCAAAATTTTTTTTATCAGTGAGCGTTTATAATGTGGTTTTTTTCCTAAAGGTGGATTCTTAATGTGATTAAAAAAATATATAGACCCCTACATGTTTCTAGTTTCTGTTAATATTATTTATTATAACTCTACAACAAAATATCAAACCTGTTAAACACGTCTTAAAAATAAAATTAAATAAAAAAATTTACACTGTTTTCAGATGTTTTGGTATCACTTAGGACGTAGTTAAGTGACCTATAACTACCCACATGATTACAATAAAAAAGTAACATCAGGGAAAATGGAAATGCTGGTTAAAGTCAATCATTGGCTAAGCTTTGCTATCAGAACTGTCAATGTCAGTTGTGAACATTGACACATGCGCTTATTTTGCACATGGTACTCCAACCAACACAATCAAACTTTTGTTGAAATTGTTGACTATTTGCCAATAATTTGGCGCAGGACTTAACAAAGTGCACTGTGTGTGTGAAACATCATTTAGGCGGGCCGCACACTGAAGAAACAGATTTAGTGAAACAAATATTAGTTTTAAGTCTATCGCACACCAATAAAACTAAAAATATATTAAAACAATGTCGTCCAACAAAGAAGAGGAACCGCTAATCCTGTATTGGTGCCTGCGAAATAATATTACATACAATTTACTGAATTCATCCTTTTATTATTGACAGATATAATACAAGTTATGTAGTTGCAAAGGAATTAAGTGTCTATGAGAATAGATTACAATATTTTTACAGAATGACTCAAAGATAAAACAAATATATATTTTTTGTAATCCTCAACGAAAGAAGAAAGAACTAAAAAATTCACAAATTATAATATTTATTTTAAAATGTCAATGGTTCCAAATGGAACTTGAAATTTCCATGTAAAAAGAACTTACGAAACTGTATTGCATGAAACCATAATTACTTATTTCATGAAACTTGGGTTGCGAAAGTATGCGAAATTTTGTTTTCGTGAAACTCAGCAGGCATATATTATATATTTGTTTCTGCATTGGATGTTTTCAGGAAATAATGTTTAACATTTTTTTTAAACTTGTTTCATTAAAGAATTTTCTTCAGCGTATCGTTGAAAATCGGACATGCATAACCTCAAAGTCGTGCAAGATTTTTCCGCCATGACAAATTTTTTTTAGCAGTTATAACAGCAATAAAAAAAACTTGCTTTAAGCTGGACTCGCAATGATCCATCGCATCCGTCTGTTTCCCATCCGTCCGTCAATTACACGACGTCAAGTCAATCAAAAGGCCGGAAAAATTCCAGCCGTCCATCAGTCGAAATCTTACCAAACATTAACTTTCGACGGATAGGCGGTTGAAATTGTAACCTCCAAAAAGCCGGCAATCTTTACTATCTTAAAAGGTTTATTTTTTTATAGCTGCTACCATTAAATGTTTTCAATTTACGTTCTTTAAATACATTTTAAAGTTTGATGTTTGACACAAAAATTGACCTATACATAGAGTGTGATTAAGTACGTATTTTAAAACTGAAAAATGTATAAATAAATATCAGAGTGAAAAAAAAATTGAGTTTGATGATTTATAAGTACATGCATTTCATGATTGTCAACCTAATCCACCAGTACAAGATAACGTTTTCTCCACTATTTCCCCTGGAAATATGAAAATGGAAAGGTATTTGACGCACTAGCAGATCATTGTGAATCGCTCGAATTTTTGAAGTATGGACGAATACGGACGGGTGGCGGACGGACGGGTACGGACGGACGTACGGACACGTACGGATAAATGAGAGTCCACCTTTATGCTGGTCACCACAATATTCTTCTGCACAGCTTGCACGCTTGGTATATGAAGAATTTCCCGGAAATAAACTTCACGCAGGGAAATGATGATAGGCCAGTTAATGACGGTTCATGAATACGATCTTTTTTCTTGTTTAGATTTTCGAGTTACAGGCATCAAATTATCAGATCAATCAAATCTGAATCAAATTATTAGAAAATCTGACTACAAATTTCCACAGGAAGATTTTAAAACGATACAATACTGAACGCATCTTTAAAATATAATAAAAGTACTTGTACGTTTTTTTTTAAAGAAATTAAATGACCATCTTTTAGTATAACTTTCCAAGTTAGAATAGCACATATTGTTACAGAATGAATAGTCTAAGCTATCCGATGAAAATTTTGTTTCAGCATAAGTTGTGCATTTTTCTAAAGTATAGCATATTTAATTTAATTTTAATGGTTATCACTAGGTACCGGAAAAATTCGCGGGTTCAATGACCTGCAGGATGAACTCCATAGTTCTACCTACACTCGGTCAAATGTCACCCACTCATTGGCTGTTGTCTTGTGAGACGCCGAAACGTAGCAGCCTGTGATTCGATAAAGCTTTGGTCGGGCGTTTCTCATTGGCCCAGAGTCACCCAGGTGAGTTGTGAGCCAATAGCAGAGGCAGCACTGAGGTATAACTATTTGTATTTTAGCCTATCGCGAAATGAATTCGCGAATTTTTCCGGTCTCTAGTTATCACTAGAAGGATTATTCAGTATAGCATTGCAAAATTTAGAATGGTATTATATGAAAATTTGTAGTTAGAGGACCTAATAATTTTGTCAGGGTAAAGATACATATCAAAAATTTCTAAAAAAAATAATAAAAAAAAAACAGCGAATGACTTGTGTTTAGGCTTTTTTTTTTGTGTGTTTTGATTGAGAACCGTTATAATTATGCCATGAGTTGTTGTCGCCTTGACGTTAAATCCTGGGACCCGGCGAGTGTAAAGTTCTTCTATGCTCGTAGGTGTGTCGTCACCCAGTTCGTAGTTATACGTCACGCCTTTCCGTGTTAGCGAGGGCACTGGGCGGTTAGAAGCAAAGAAAACATCGCGGGTTCGATCACCTCCAGGACAGACCAAGGGGTACTTTTGCGTACGCACACTGTTAGAAATCACAGTAAATTTATGTACTTTCCAATGAATAGAAACCGGAAAAAATCGCGAAATCATTTCGCGATAGGCTAAAATACAAATAGTTATACCTCAGTGCTGCCTCTGCTATTGGCTCACAACTCACCTGGATGACTCTGGGCCAATGAGAAACGCCCAACCAAAGCTTTATTGAATCACCGGCTGCTACGTTGGGACGTCTCACAAGACAGCAGCCAACGAGTGAGTGGCATTTGACAAAGTGTACGTAGAACTATGGAGTTCATCCTGGAGGTCATTGAACCCGCGAATTTTTCAAGTCCCTACCAATGAAGAATTCACTACAAATAAACTAAGCGTTGTTCTTAATTTCAGATGAATGAATATTTGTAGACACAACACCGTGTTTTGACCCTCGCGTATTACGTTCATCGGTACCAACAGGATAAACACACACGTTGAAGAAACGATTGTGTTTTTTTGCAGTAGTCTTAAACAGTTGTTTTATGGTTTCACTTACTCACGAAGATTTTTTTTCCTTGTGCATTAATGTTTAAAGTAAGTGAACGAAGAATCCCTGGATACTTTGCAACCAGAGGTCTTAGTAAATCGAGATGAAATTTTTTTAAAAGTGTACCTAACTCGTGCTTGTAGCTGCTGGCTTGTGTGACGTCATGACAACGGCGACTGTGTTTCGGAACTCGCTTCCACTGAAGGATTTCTCCGCCGGCTTAAAGGTTACACTAGGCGTGCTTAAATTTTAATACATCGTGAAATGAAACCGCTAATATTTACTCCTCTCCTCAGAGTTGTATACCTATATCGTCTGTGTTACGTAACCCGTCTCAAATTTGACAGTTCTCTAAAGAAAGTACCAGGAGTACCCATTTCCTAACTGTCGCATGCGAAACATCGCGTGGTTTTTTTTTTACGAACTCTGACGATCACGTGAAGCCGTTCAAACACACTGTCGACAGGACAAACAGAAGGAAAACTTACATACACCATTGGTACTTCCAGTGAAAGATCCTTTCACCCGACATTCTGTGATGCGGCTCCATTCTAGCCGCTCGCGTTCAGATATTTTTCCTGGTTTGGATTCTAGCTGTCGATCTTGGCCGGGTTGGAGTCCACATTTGGCATTACCGTTGAAACTTTATTAAGGACCCCGTCCACCCTGGCGCAGCGCTTCAGAAGAAACAACACTATTTAAAATCTGTTCGAGATATCGGAGTGGAGTCAGTTTACAAAAAAAAAATAAAATTAAATGTACTCTGAGGGTGGATGAGTATATTTTTTTTACTGTATTTTCAGGGGAGTTAAAATGGCCGAAACGAGTGTTTTAGGAGTGGATTTTAGAGATGAAACGCCTTAGCGCAAGATTCTCGAAAGCACTCAGGGGCCTTGCATCACGCCTTCATCTCTACATTTACATAATGTTACGTTCGCCGCCCGAATCCCACAGTTAGTCGTCCTGTGCACGACAAAGAAGACTGCGCGGCCATTTCAGAGTGGATACTGGGACCAGCACGGCCCTTGGTCCCGAAAGTTCACCAATTAAATAAAATACGTTTCATTTTACTTTTTGAGACAAGTTGCGTGGCACAGACCGTACTCGATCCACTGACTCCTCGGACGACGACGACGACTGTCGCGCGAGAGCGTAAATTCTGCGAGCTCAAAAAAGAGTTCCGATCGCGGGAAGTTGAATGACATGGTCACCATTAGAGTCCCGGAAATTTTCGCGGATTCCTCTGGCCTCAGGATAGAATTCAAAGTTATAGGTGTGCTCGACCCACGTTTACTTTTCCCAATTGGTCGTTTTCTTAGCGAGAACATTTTTTTATCATTGTTATTTGGCACTACCTGATTCGCCTACATTTCTCCTAGCTGGACATCGTTGGCTCACGGTCGTAGAGGAGGGGCGTGTCCAGATGACTGCGGTCCAATCATGAACACAGTGCGAGAGTGTGGAGGTTTGCATTCTAGCTTGCGACTGAATGAATGCGCGAAAATTCCGTGGCTCTAGTCATCATCTCTGGGTTGACCAAGTGAGATTGTTGGGGGGGGGGGGAAGGATTTTTGATTTCCCTCCCTCCCTCCTCCCCGGGTCCCTCCCTCCTCGACGGAAAAGGGACGCACGTCGGCGCGTCGTCGGCCCTTCTCACGCCTCCGAGTCGACGTCTGGCCGCTCGCTGGAGTTGAGCTCCGCCTCGATCTCCTCCGGCGTGCGCAGGTCGATGGCGAACTTCCTGCGCACGGCGGCGGCGGCGGCGGAGGAGGAGGCGGCGGAACCGCCCCCGCCGGCCTTCACCACCTTGCTGTACTCGTTGAAGGCGGCGGCCAGCGCGTAGGTCAGGCGGCGCGCGGAGCTGCGGCTCTCGCACACGAAGGCGTGGCACTCGAACGGGTGCTGCTGCTGCACAAATGCGCGGGGGGTACGTCTGCAAAGTCGGTTTACGGACGATGATTTTACGTGATAACGTCATTAGTAGGGACCGGAAAAATTCGCGGATTCAATTACCTCTAGGCTAGCCTCCATTATCCTCTGCACTTCTCAAGTCAACACGCGTGTTCATTGGTTACTAAATTGTGAGTCGTCTCCACTGGGTAGCTTGTAATTCGACGCTTCTTTGGTCGATAGTCTCTCATTGGCCCAGAGAGCTCCAGTTAAACCGCGAGCCAATAGCAGAACCAGCAGAATTGTACAAATGTTTGATTTTCAGCCTATCACAGAATGAATCCGCGAATTTTTCCGGTCTCTAGTCATTAGTAGAGACCAGAAAAATTCGCGGATTCATTTCACGATATGATAGAATCCAAACTACTGTACCTTTATATTGCTTCTCTGATCGGTTCTCAGTTTATCTGAAGAACTTTGAGCCAATGGAATACCTTCAACCAAAAAAAAAGCATCGAATCGCAAGCGTCCCAGTTGACAGGTGTCACGAGTCAGTAGCCAATGAGCAGGTGGCATTTGACCGAGTGTGTAGGGGGATTATGGAGTCTATCCTAGAGGTCATCCAAAGCGCGAATTTTTCCAGTCTCTAGTCATTAGTAGAGACCTGCAAAAATTCGCGGTTTCGATGGCCTTCAGGATAGACTGCACATACCCCTGTACACTCGGGCAAATAACGCAAGTTCATTGGCTGCCGACTTGTAAGTCGTCTCAGCTGGTTTGTCTGTGATTCGATGCTTCTTTGGTTTATAATTGGTTGAGATTCGTCCAGATGAACAGTAAGCCAATAGAAAAACTATCTAAGAGGTATATGTGTTTGAATTCTAGTCTATCGCCGAATGAATCCACGAATTTTGCAGAGCTCTAGTTATTAGAAAACATTGATGTAATATTGCATACTTTTTTAATTTTCAAACATTATTTACAGTTTATTGCAAAATTTAATTTAAATAATTTGTTTTAAATATAATCACGAACAATTAGTTAAAAAATCCTGCCTTAACCCGTTTGATATTATAGAAGATTTTCTCGCACGGTGGTTGGCCGGTTCTCGCACGCTCGGCTCAGGCGGAACGTGAAATGAGTCATGGTTTTTGTGCGTGCAGTCGGCGTTCATCGATTTATAAGACGTAAGCACGTCAAAAATAAAAATTAAATATTATATATATATACACACACACGAGGACTCGTGTGTGTGTGTGTGTGTGTGTGGTTGTGTGTGTGTGTGTATTCAGTCAATATTTTTTTGCTCACTTAAGAGGTTCCGATGAAATTTAATATTTAAAAAATATGTCAAATTCGGTTGAAATATGTTTGCAGCCACACAATCTATATTTAGTCCTAATTTATATATTTCGCAAAAAATAAATAAAAATATGCATCGTATAAACATATATTTTTAAATTTAAAATGTATTTATTTTCAATAATTTATAATATTAAATATATTTTTCGTGATTTCCATGATTCTTGATGTTGGGAAGATTGGTTTAAAAAAAAAAAAATTGTTCATGGAAATACGCCATTGAATTGTTGACACTAAATGTCATTGAGAAACAGTCTTAGGAAGTTCGTCTGGGCCGTCATCGTGTTATCCAGAATATACCTATGTTGAGTTTCATCACTGGGTTCCCTTTACATCGCTTCATTATTTTTGTGTTGTCTGAATCATCTGTTTTTGTATCATCGTTGGGTTCGTTTTTGTGTGTTTTCTGTTCTTCTTAGCACTTTTTCGTCCGTTGTCAAGTACATTGTGGCTGCTGCACAAATGCGTTATATATATGTATATATATATATATATCTTTATATATATATTTCTTGTGTGCGTGTGTATGTCACTCCTCCTAGACGGCTGGACCGATTTTGATGAAATTTTTTGTGTGAGTTCACGGGGATTCGAGGATGGTTTAGATTCACAATTTGGTCCACTGGAAAATGTTTATTTAATTAATTTTTTATTTATAAATTGTTTTTGATCTTTGAATGGTTTAGGTTTACAGTATATATATATGTGTGTTGTGTATTTATTTGTGTGTTGTTGTTAATCTTTGGATGGATTTTATGAATTGTTGTTATTACATTAAAATTAAAATAGAATTGGTTATTGAGATCATTATATTATTATTTATTGAAAAAACATTTTAAAGTGTAATTAAAAATATAGTTGCAAATATGTGAGGTGCAGTATAGAAGTGAGTATTTTACATGATTTTTCGTGATTTTAATTATGTATACACGTGAATTCAATACCAATCAACTTAACCTCCAAATTTAAAATGTCAGTTCTCATTTTATTCTACATATTAAAATGTAATAAAAAATATACATTGTACAAAATATGTAAGGTGCAGTATCAAAGTGAGTATTTAACACGATTTCTCATTACTTTTAATTATGTATAGACGTGCATTCAATAACAATCAACTTAACTTACAATTTTAAATTGTTGGTTCTCATTTTATTCTATGCAACTTATGACGTATTGATGTCTCTTTGAAAATAAAAATATAAGTTTGTAAAATAAATTATAACATTTATATAATTTAAATTACTTATAGTAATTATATTTTAAAGTATATTTAAAATTGAAGTTTTGTATTTTTTAATTTATAGTTTTTTTTTTAAATTATGATTTTTGGATTTACAACGTTTGAACAGGACACCGTCTGTCGGGTCCACTTTGAATTGTGTGTTCAGGTGGATTTAAAAATTGTTTAGATTCACAATTCAAGCCGATAAATAATATTTTTAATTAATTAATTAATTAAATTAATGTTGTTGTTGAACGTTCGATGTTTTACATAGGATCCGGTCGGAAGCGCTGTGGTCGCGTTATCGAATATTCAAAAATATTTTATTTTTATTTCAGTTCGACCCGGCAGATGGTGCTGCGATTATATTCAGGGAAATTTCCTGTAAATTTTCAAATTTAAAACGTTTGAACAAAACAACGTCTGTTGGGTCCGCTAGTATATATCTATACCTATATAGTAATCTTACTTCTAAAACTTCGTAAGTCCAGATTTTCCCAGTTTTATATTCCGGATGTGTTTGGTGTATTTTGTTTTCATTTTTTCATAGTGCATATGCTGATAAAACCTCGTAAGTCAACTCTACTTAGTCTCTTTTCTATTCACAAATTATAAAACCTCGTATCTTTGTCAGTCGAGACCGTGCTCCAAAAGCTCAGAAGTTCTCCTGTAAAACTGACTGAAATGGAGTTACGAGGTTTTAGAAGTAAGCCGACGATATATATATATATACACACACACACACACTCACTCACATATATGCGAGTACTCGCCAGAGAAGTGCAACATCTAACCTCGGTAACGAAAAAAAAATTCACTTCCAATGTGAATGACGGACACGAAATTTAACGTAGAAATCTTTAAAATAATGCCGAGCGTGATTAATATCTACACCTACACAAATTGTGTATTCAACAAACTTTTCGAAACGCGAATCACACGCAGTTTCCGCATCCTCCGCTAGAATTCGCTGCCGCAGCAGCTACGTCGACCGTCGAAATCATTTGATTAGCGGAACGAAGTTTTAAGCTCCGAAAAAAAAAAAAAAAAAAACCGAAAAATACTAAACACCGGTTTTGGATCCGATTTTAAACAAGGAATTTGATTTAAATACTGTCCATCTTGTTCAAATTCACTCAAGTTTCTCTTTGTCTTTTGTAAACTTTGGTTCGCGCCATCAGCCACAGATTGGAAACACCTTTCCGTTCATTGACTTCACTTCCGTCGCATTCAAGAAATTAGTTCCGCCAAATGCCGTTTACCGAGAGCTGAGATGTTACACATCAAAAATATTCTTAAAAATAAGGTTTGCATGTGTTTATGTACGTGCGTTAGAAACTGCACTTCTTTAGCATGATTAAAAAAAAAGAATATAAACTTAAATATTTTTGTTTATATTTATTAGTTTGCAATTTTACACAAACATGGAGTCTTTTTCTAGCCTCGTCAACAGTCTAGGCGGGTTTATTAAAGCTAGCCTAAGTTTATTTGCAACATGAACATGAGAACAAATTAATTTGCTCGTTTTTGAGATTAGATCTTTCAAAATCACTAGCTAGTAGGTACTTCTTTTTACAGCTTGAGGATGAAATTTTAGTACGAAACGGAATACGCGCGCACCAAGCAAAGGAAATTAATATAATATTTTAATATTAACCTAATAGCTTTAATTACTACTTAGTACGTACCTATTTTAAATGCTGAAATAAGATAACAGTTTCTGCCATTTGGTTTTCTTTATATTTACTTGTAATTAATTAGCAAAAAAAAAATGTTTTTGGAACAAACATGGCGTAGACGATATTCGCCATTTTGTTTTTTCCCATTAGTATGACAAACGCTATCCTCTACACTGTTATGTAGACCAGCGTTCCCAAAAGTCAGGGTCACAGGGGTTCCGTGGGTCAGGACGAATGTCATATAGGGCAGGCACAGTTATTGTCAAATAACTTTCTTTGAAAGAGTTGGGGTTCCACCAAAAGAAAAGTCGATCATAGGATTCCCTGGCTGAAAAAAATTTGAAACCGCTGATGTAGACTATTAACACTGCTGCAAGGGTTTCAAGATTAAGAGGGTTACCAGACAGGCGAGGAGCACTGAAAAAGAGGGCACTCCAAAAATCTAACAAAAATAAAAGAGAATTTTCGATAGTGCCATGTTGTGTTAAATATTAAATGCTCTGCATTTTTTCTTTTGCATACTAGCGAAAAGTGAACAGTCATAGCCTTTATTCAAATATTATAGTACATGAAATTAACATTAATAAACAAAAATTAAATATAAATTAAGTAATATATGTGAGGTAATACAAACTCAGTGGCATGCAAACAAAACTGTAAACATATTTTCTAACTCGTCTTAGGATATCGTTCTCACGAAATCTACTTCAAACACATTATAGGTTTTTTTTATTTCACTCTTTGAACGAGGCCAGTATATAGGTATAATAATATGAAACTCGGACGCGATATTTAACGTGGAATCCTTCAAAATAATTCCGAGCGTAATAAATATTAGTTTTTCCGATTACGTATCAAAATTTCTAAACGCAAATCACACACTCACTTTCTGCGCCCACCGCTAGAATTTGATGCATGAATCGTAAACGTCGCTTGCCGCCAAAATGAACAGATAGCAGCACCAAACAAAATGTAAATTTTAAACTATTTGAAACAGCTCCCATAAAAGAAAGAAAAAAAAAGACTTGAAAAAATCCGAAACCCCCGGCTTGGTCATATTTTTCGACTAAGAAATTTGATTAAAGTATATGGCCCATCTTTTTAAATTCCATTAATCTATTAATACTTTAAAAATTACCTTTGGCTTTGTGAACTTTTATTCGAACCCATATAGGCTACCTCAGATGACACCACCGTGGTTGCACATTTCCGTTCACGCGACTTCCATTCCATCCGCGAGATTACTGCTCGTACCAAATGGCGTATACCGAGAGCTAAGATGTTACACATAAAGAACCCGGCGTAACTGACCAAATACGGACAGCACATGTCCCCATATGGCCCTCCATATTCGATTACAGGCCCTGCACCCAGGATCGGAGACGGGGACCCTCCCCCCCTCCCCCCCAATTTTATAGTCACGTGCTACAATATAATTGCATAACATTTCTAGAGTGTTATTTTAACCTGTAAATACATGGGTATGATTATGGTTACTAAGATTTACTTATAAAATATTCAATATGTTTTTTTATATATTTTGTAAAAAAATTATAATGGTTAAACGTTTAAAGAAACAAACAGGCCCGGGCCCTGGACCCAGGGGTCTAACTAGCCACACCCTTGTAGGGGCCATGCATCTCCCGTGTCCCGACGACATGAAGTTGTAAGGCCCATAGTTGAGCAATCTGGTTGTTACAAGATGTTACACACAAAGAAAAGGGGCTCTATAACCCGACGTAACTGACCAATACGGACCGTGTCCCAACGACATGAAGTTGTGTAACCCATTGTTGAGCAATCTGGTTGTTACAAGATGTTACACATAAAGAAAAGGGGCTCTATAACCCGACGTAACTGACCAATACGGACCGTGTCCCAACGACATGCAGATGTGTGGCCCATTGTTGAGCAATCTGGTTGTTACAAGATGTTACACATAAAGAAAAGGGGCTATATAACCCGACATAACTGACCAATACGGACCGTGTCCAAACGACATGAAGTTGTGTGGTCCATTGTCGAGCCATACGACTGTACGCACCTTCCTCTCGGCGCTCGCCTCGCGCACGACGATCATGGAGAAGACCCGTGTGTACACCAGGTCCTGCACGCCGTACGAGATGGTGTCGATGGCGTGGGTCCTGGCGCCGCCTCCGCCGCCGCCCCCGGCCCCCAGCGGCCCCAGGCTGACTCCGTCCCGGGACACGGTGAGCCGCACCAGAGGCAGCACCGCCCCCGGGGGCAGGTCCTTGGCGGCGGCCACCAGCGCGTCGACGGGCCGGCGCGTGTGCTTGATGCCCCACAGGCCGCGGGCGTCGCGCGACCCCAGGTACTTCACCTGCGAGGCGGACACCCTCACATGCGGTCTGCGCGTCCATCACTTGCGGTACTGCCATTCCAGTGATTCAATAACCTCTTTAAATAGTATTGGTGGCATCAATTGTGGTACTGCCATTAGACCAACTATTAATTCATTCAGTAACCCCTTTAAATTATATTGGTGGCATCAATTGTGGTACTGCCATTAGATAAATTATTAATTCATTCAATAACCCCTTTAAATAGTATTGGTGGCATCAATTGTGGTACTGCCATTACTCCAATTTTTAATTCATTCAGTAACCCCTTTAAATAGTATTGGTGGCATCAATTGTGGTACTGCCATTAGATAAATTATTAATTCATTCAATAACCCCTTTAAATAGTATTGGTGGCATCAATTGTGGTACTGCCATTACTCCAATTTTTAATTCATTCAGTAACCCCTTTAAATAGTATTGGTGGCATCAATTGTGGTACTGCCATTAGATAAATTATTAATTCATTCAATAACCCCTTTAAATAGTATTGGTGGCATCAATTGTGGTACTGCCATTACTCCAATTTTTAATTCATTCAGTAACCCCTTTAAATAGTATTGGTGGCATCAATTGTGGTACTGCCATTAGACCAATTATTAATTCATTCAGTAACCCCTTTAAATAGTATTGGTGGCACAAATTGTGGTACTGCCATTAGACGAATTATCCATATATTAATTAATTCAGCCAAACCACGACGAATTGGTGGTACCAGGCATGGCACTGCCATTTGGACCATTTATTCAATAACCCCAAGAAATTTTGGTAGCACCACTTGTGGTACTTCCATTTGACCATTTATCCATTCATTCAACAACCTCGCGAAATATGGTGACCCATAGTTTTGGTACGACCATTATACCATTTATTCAATCATTAACCCCTATAAATAATATTGGTGGCACCAATTGTGGTATTGCCATTAGACCAATTATTCATATATTAATTCATTCAACCACACCACGACTAATTGGTGGTACCAGCCATGGTACTGCCATTGGACCATTTAGTCATTCAGCAACCACAATCAAATTTTGGTAGCACCAAGTAGTGGTACTGCCATTGGAACAATTATTTGTATATTAATTCATTCAAACACACCACGACTAATCGGTGGTACCAGTCATGGTACTGACATTGGACTTTTTACTAATTCATTTATTCAGTAACCCCTATAAATAATATTGGCGGCACCAATTGTGGTATTGCCATAAGATCAACTATCCATATATTAATTCATTGAACCACACCACGACTAATTGCTAGAGACCTGCAAAATTCGCGGATTCATTCGGTGATAGCCTAGAATTCAAACACATATACCTCTTAGATAATTTTTAAATTGGCTTGCTGTTCATCTGGACGAATCTCAACCAGTTAGAAGGATCGAATCACAGACAAACCAGCTGCAGACGACTTACAAGTCGGCAGCCAGTGAACTTGCGTTATTTTCCCGAGTGCACAGGGGTATGCGCAGTCTATCCTGAAGGCCATCGAAACCGCGAATTTTGCAGGTCTCTACTAATTGGTGGCACCAGCCGTGGTAATGCCAAGTAACCCCGGTGGCACCAGTTGTGGTGCTGCCGACAGATAGTTGTTCATCCATTCAGCAACCGCACTGCCACACGACGGTTAAGTGCTGACCTGGAAGCTCTGCGGCAGCTGGTCGTCCTCCTTGGGCTGCTGCGACGCCGACATCCTCTTGAGCAGGCTGGTCGCCTTGCTCACAGTGCTCCTGGTAGTTCCTGCGGCTGGCGCGGGGGCGACTGCGCGCCGTCCCTTGTCCGCGGGGCCGGAAGCGGCGGCTTCCTGTTCCGGCGGCGGCGGCCCCCCTGCGCTTCCGGCGCCGCGCAGCCCTTCGCCCTGGACGGCGCGCTCGAGCACGCCCGAGTCGCGCCGGACGAAGCCGAACTCGTCGTCGCCCCGCTGCGACCCCTCCGCCATCTGTGCGCCGCGCCTGCAACCAGCGGGCTTCCGATCAAACACCGCGAGGACTCCGGGCACGTATGGAATCCTTCTTATTCACAGACGAGAGAGCCGAACGCATTGATCGACTTAGGGACACCTGTATTTCGCGAATACATTTCGTGTCTAGGTACATCGGAAAACGCTGTAGATTTTTTTTCTTGTAGTTATCGGCTGTGGTCGGCGAGAGGTGTTTTCCCGCACTTGACGGGGCCAATGGGAAAGTGGATACCGTACTGCTGCACGCACACGATTCGCCATTACTCTAAGAAAAAGCTACAGTGTTTTGTGACATACCTTCACACTAAATGTATTCGCGAAATACAGGTGTCCCTACTGATCGTGCATCTTCGGTTTTTTTTTGTTCATTGTAAATAAATATGGCGGTGTTGATAAAAGGATACTGATGGTCAATTAGATTAGGTTAGCTACATTATAAATACTTTAAAACATCGTGAACGGTTGATTTTGTTAGGATAGCTACATTAAAGATACGGAAGAAAAAAAACATAAACTTCGGGGAACTTCGGGTTTTGGCTCTCTCGTCTGTGAAATGAAAGGCTTCCCGTGCACGTAACAACCCTGTCGTCCACCACTCGGTAACAGTCGCATTGAATACAACCCAGTCCTATTTTATTTTTTATTTTTTTATTGAGAACTATAATTTACTGGCCTATCAACTGTTTTCACTTGACGTTGAGTTGTGGGACACTTTGTATACTATAAAACAATTTTTATGGGAACGACAACTGCCGTAATTTTGTACAAAATACTTCCAGATTGATACATAAATTATAGTACTGGGAAATCTTGGTCGAGTTTATTAATGGGAAAAATCCAAACAAAAAATTAAAATATTCAAACAATTTTCGCTATGTGCAATATTATAAAAAAGGTTTAATCGTTAATTTTAGAATATTGATACCATATAGGATACTATTTACATTAAATTTTTGAACGGTTTCAGTGGTTTGTAGAATAATTCAGAGGTTTCCAGAGCATTCCGGATGAAATAGGTACTTCGAAATCTACCTGCTCCTGATGGCTATGCCGAAAGGTATTTTTTTTAATGCGTAGCATTCACTCTGAATGGTTGGACCAGCACGATTCTTGTGGGTGATGAATGCACTGTTGTATGCAGTCAAAACTCGTGTATTATATGGGCAGAAACTTTCTTGTAAATTAAATGTTTGCCAAATTTTCTAGGTATAATTGATTGTGTATTATGAAAATAAAAAAATTAAAGCTTTATAACCATTTAGCATACTTACATGTAAATATGTGTACCTAAAACAGAGTTCCTGAGGAATAAAAATATATATAATGAGTTAAGCACATAATTTGCTAGTTTTTAAAGTATGAAATACAAATTTTTATTTTTTTACTATACCTAAAATTTAGTGTAAATAAATAATGTTTTAATAAAATAATGGATTTTAGGGAATTGAGACATGCACAAGTAAATATAAAGAAAATATTGGGTGTCACTAAAAAAAATATTTTTCTGCACAGATTTGGCAGGTAATAATCCAATTAGGCCGCCACGTCAAATTTGGTTTTGAAATAACGGAACACAGCCAGGTAACATGCCAACCGATTTTATCTTATCTTCTCCCCAGCGAAAGAATGTCGACATTTCAGAAAACGTCACATGGTTGTCTTGATACTGTTTTTTTTCTTCTTTTCTGCAGCGTATAATCGATGTGAAGGGTACCGTTTTAGGTTACAAAAAAATAATTCTAGAAGCACTTTATGCACATTGTAATATTTCTCAAGTATTCCATCACATCCAGTAGACAGAAATATTTGAAAAGAATGGCATACACACAGCTGAAAACGAAAGTAGGCTGAGAAATGTATAAAAAGGGAAGGGATATTTTTTTATAATTCAGCCTCTTTCAAAGGGAGGAGGGTCTATAGTGCTAAACAAAAATAAACGATAACATAAGGAAGAAATAATTTATTCATAAAAACTGTAAAACATTTTTCTAACTACAACTCATTGCTCCTTATTTGCGAGAAGCTATTGGCGGTGAATGCTTAGCACGGCTAATACATTTAACCCGTTTTCACCATGTTTTAATACAATACTAACGACCCGCCCAGACTTCGCACGGGTGAAATATGCTAATAAAGAAAATGAAACAAGTATATAGGAATAAAAAATAAGTTTTAATGTTCAGTTATTTATTTAAATGGTTATAAGTATGTCACAAATGAAAATCTTCTCTTCTCTAGTTTCTAGTCTCTAGTCCTTCTGTTTCATCCTTCCATTTCAAAGCAGAGCAATATTCACAGACAAGACATTGTACCTATTGAAACGCCAGAATCATTCTTGTATTCAATACATAAGAATCGTAATTCATTACAGAATCCAATTTATTTGTCCACAAATTAATCGCCCTCTGAGATCTATATCCATCCTTGTCACGACTAAGACGAAATTCGGGTTCAATGGAGGATTACTCTGGTTCTCTAAGACCTATGTCTATCTCAGTCAAGACTAAGACGTAGTACACGTTCAACAGACGTTTCTCTAATTATTCTCATAGAATTACTTTCTCTCCTATTAGGCAACCTGATTTCCTTTCCTTCTACGTTTTCTGCTTGCATCTCTGGTACTACGACGTATATATTTGGACGACTTCTTCGTGGCATAATTACATTGGAAAAAAATAATAACTTAAATATTAGAATAAATGAAGTTTTATCAATAAAAAAAAACTTAAATCCACAAATAATCAACATTACCTCTCATAAATCAATAACCTGACATTTGAAGGAATTCACTATGTAAATAAATAAACAAAATAAATTATACTAACTCGAAATTCCCCGCTGCTTGAATCGTTTAAAGAAATTACGTTACATAACCTACAAATAACAGAAAAATCCGTTAAAGGTGCACGGACGCGCAGACGTCTGACTCGGGATAAGTGAAATAAATACCGTGTTCCTCGTGGCACGCGGCCACGGACACACATTTCACGCGGTGCGGTAGTCCGACGAGCTGCCGTGTTTGTTAGCGCGTCCTCTCCCCCGGCGGGGCGCCTTCCGACACACAATGGTCGGTTACGGACTGCTGCAGACGGTAGGTAAGGGAGGGGAACTCGCGCCGGTGTTTGGAAGAGCAGCGTCGAGGGGGGGGGGGGGAATTGGGAGGGAGGGAGAGAGAGAGAGAGAGACGGTGGAAGGGCGGAGCTGTTACACACACACACACGGCGAAGCAGGTGCGCAGGTAGCCCAAGCACGCTCACGCCATGAGCAGAGTCGTTCACAATTATAAACACACGAGTGAGTGCGCAGTAGTTATATGCACACGGCTGTACGAAATCAGTTCACAATTGGATTCCCACACGCCGATCTTAGTCAATGAAATTTCGCGAGGTAATCCGACAAATATATCGGTAATCCTCGTAAAAAATGTTTTTAAATATTCTGGTAATTATTCCGGGACAGCTGAACAGCAATCTTTGAGAACAGTCATTTCATAAAAATTCTTTAATTTAAGTTATATAGGTAACGTTAAAATTTTAGTGAATAATTCTTACCTCGTAAAATATTCATACTTTTTTTTTAGTTAAATTTTTAGCTCACTGCGTTTTGCAGTTAGAATAATTTGTATTTAAAGCAGGAATTACCTGATTTATTTCCTAAACTAACTAAAACTAAGTGTATTTGGGTGGGGTCCAAGTTAGGGAGGAGACTAAGTGCGTCTTAGACCGAAGCCTATACGCCTTAATCATGCAGGGTGTTATCCATGCAGGAGAGGTAGCATGCATCATGTACTAGGAGGGGGATTGGCCAGCCATGGCTGCGATTGGCGCCATGACTAACTCCCCTCACTGACTATCCTAGACTAAAACTAGATAAGTTGGGCCCAGGTAAAACCTGCATAGGCACAGGGAAAACTGTGGACACTTACATGCGGGATGCAAAATTTCATGCATTAACTTCAAGCAGGTTGACTACAGGAAACAGTGGGATGGTTCAGGAAGAAGAGTTGGACAGAATAGAAATAACAGAAATATTCATGTAAAATTAGAGATATTTATAAATTTATACATTTACATGAAATAGACTGTATAACTACAAAATATTGTTCGCAACAATACTGGATACGGATTCTTACCCGGTAATTTATGCATTGTGTTGTCCCGTGACCTCCATTAGTTATAGTTATTTGTAAACCGTTCCCCAAATAGCTTTCTAGCACTAACTGCGCACATTAATAAGCATAATAAAACAAAATTAAATCTAATTATTGAATATTCTATTATCCTTTCAACAAATAAAAAAAAATAATAATGCTTGGATGAAACATCAACAAAAATAATATTATGCGCCCATTTTCGTAACAAGTAGGTTCAGTATCATCTCTAAAAACGTATTTCATAAATGCAATAATAAACATTGCCACGTGTTGTAGAAGTTACAATTCATTTCCTGTAGTATTACAAACTATTTCTTGACAACTGGTTTCCAAGGGAATCTTTTGTATAAGTACAGATTTTTGTTTTGTGCAGTCGGGGAAAACAGGTTTGGAAAGGATAGCCGAAATTAATTTCAGTTTTATTTATTAACTAATAAACACACAATTTCTTAGATTATAACAATCTGAATGAATGAAAAAAACATATTCATACAGTCATAAGTTAGGCTCGAAAGTGGCTCCATTTACTGCTCGTCTCAACACGCACCTCGGTCCGCGACGCACTGCCTCGCACCACTCACTCGTCCGTCGCGCCGCGGAACCGTCCCTGAAGCACTAATATTCACACACGAAGCCCGTCTCTCGTCGCCCGCTATCGCTCGCCAAAGGAGGTCACCCACCCCTCTTCACTTCACTGCGTTCCCAGAATAGCGGCGTCCTGGTTACGCCACTCCGCGCGGGGCTCTGGGGACCTTCCGAGCCCTCAAGGGAGGCAGAGAGGCCCTCGAAAAAAATGGGAAGGCGCTGGGAGAGGAAGAATTTTTTTTTTGAAAAAAGAGGGGAATAAAAGAGTATGTGAGGGGGTGAGGGTTACGAAGTTGGTTGTCAGACAGCGAACGCGCTAATGGAAGGTCCATGTACCTGTAGTATGCCCACTCCAGGAGAGAGGGGTAGGGGTCTCTGAGAATCCCGTAGACTGGCCCTCCTAACTGGCCGGCCTCGTATTTAGAAGCCTCGTAACAGTATTGATTGAAAAAAAAAAAAAAAAACTGCCACACAAATCGGCATGAGGGATTCGTAAATTCAACACACGTCAACTGTCATTCGACGTGACAATAATTTTTTTTATACTAGCCATTGAGTAATGGGCTTGGAAAAAAAAAATTCTGCTGTGAAGTTTACACGTGAGGTCTGTAATCAATTAACTATATTTTTTAATTTTATTTTTACACGTGATGAATCTAAATGCCGACAGCCGTGTCATACACTACCACAGAAAAATACAAATAACCAATTAAACTTATAAAAATTCACATTTAAAAAGATGCTGTTAGAGAACAGTTTTAAAAGTAAACATTAAATGACTTATTGATTAGTAGGCCTATACAATAAACAGGTTTTTTTTTTCAGTGTTCGCCTATATACTGTGGCCATTCAAGTGTATTCTAAACGCGTATTGCAGCTACAGAAAATTGTATGAAATATCTTTGGGGGGTGTTGTGAGGGGAAAATAATTTTTGATCCTGCACAGCCAATAATTTTTTATCCCCAGTCCGCATTACTAGAGACCGGAAAATTTCGCGGATTCATTTCACGATATGACAGAAGTCAAACTACTGTACCCTTATATTGCTTCTGTGATTGGCTCACAGTTTATCTGAAGGACTTTGAGCCAATGAAAAAAACCTTCAACCAAAAAAAACTATCGAATCGCAAAGCATCCCAGTTGACAGGTGTCACGAGTCAATAGCCAATTAGCTGGTGGCATTTGCCCGAGCGTGTAGGGGATTGTCGAGTCTAACCTTAGAGGTCATCCAAAGCGGGAATTTTTCCAGTCTGTACGGAGTCGGGAGCCGCGGACGTGTTCCCTCACCCCCCCCCCCCTCCCTACGACGACGCGACTGCAGGAGACGCGGTCCGCTGACCGCCTCCAGCCACAGACAGTCAGTCACGTCCGCCCGCTGGTACACAGACAGCGCTGCGCCATCCGGGGCGTCTAGTGTGCGTGAGCCCGGGACACTGGGGCCCTGCAACCCACTCACTCTTTGCACCTCACTTCAGGAGCACCCACAGCTAGAGATGCCCGTAGGGGCAGGCATTTTTCCGCGGAAAAGAATTGAATAACCATTAGACTGCAACAAGGTGTACCCACAACAGCGGTTTCTTCCTTGTGATTGGCGACCGTCTGAGAGAAGAGCCGTTGCCTTATTTTACCGAGCCACTCGGGACGCGTTTGTATTACGCACTGACCTACTGTGATTGATGTTCTGACAGTAGACACGTAACTGGAAGAAACAGACCCAATCACGAAACACAGACGATACCACAGTGCTTCGAATTTCAACTAGTCTCGAAATCTTTTCGCGGAAAGTGCATGCCCCTAGAGATGGGTAGGGAATGGAAAAAATTCGCGGTTTGAATGACCTCTAGGATGGACTCCACGATCCTCTATGTACGCGGGAATATTACACCAGCTCATTGGCTACTGACTCGTGACACCTGCTAATTGGGATGCTTATGATTAGGGACCGGAAAAATTCGCGGGTTCATTTCGCGATAGGCTGGACTCCAAACTCGTACACCTTTATGCTGAGTCAGCGATTGGACCACCGTTTATATGATGGACTCTAAGCCAATGAAAAACCTTCAACAAAAGACTTATCAAATCACAAGCATACCAGTTGACGCGTGTCACGAGTCTGTATCCAATGAGCAGGTGCAATTTGTCCCAGTACATAGAGTATCATGGAGTCTATCCTAGAGGTCATTGAAACCGCGAATTTTTCCGGTCTCTACTTATGATTCGATACTTCTTACGTTGAGGGTCATTCATTGGCTCACAGTCCTTCAGGCAAACTGTGTTCCAATCACTGAAGCGGAAATAAGTTACACGCACTTGGATTCTAGCCTATCGCTAAATGAACCCGCGAATTATTTTCCCTATCTCTAGATATGGGTGTGTTGGCAAAATCTGGGGAGGGGGGAATGGGGTGAGGAGAGAAATATGACCACTTTTTTTTTCTCCCTGAAATGTTCATTTTCTTTCCATCACCAATATAGATTTACATAATTCAAGTAGGCTATGTGCGAATACTAGTTTTTTTTCCATGCGGAACGAATATCGATATCGAATAGCAAATATAGGCCTCGGCGAAGCTGTATTACACTTCATTTTTTTTTTATAAAATACAGGATTGAAGTAAAAATATATATGTATATAATCGTTCGGCATTTGTAATGTTCGAACTGAATAAGTGATTACTGATTACTAGGGACCGGAAAAATTCGCGCGTTTAATGACCTGTAGGATGAACTCCATAGTTCTACATACACTCGGTCAAATGTCACCCACTCATTGGCTGCTGTCTTGTGAGGTGTCCCAACGTAGCAGCCTGTGATTCGATAAAGCTTTGTTCGGGCGTTTCTCATTGGTCCAGAGTCATCTAGGTGAGTTCTGAGCCAATGGCAGAGGCAGCACCGAGGTATAACTATTTGTATTTTAGCCTAACGCAAAATTAATTCGCGAATTTTTCTAGTCTCTACTGTTTACTTATCAACTGGATTCCATGTATTACACAGTTCAATAAAAAAATATGAAATTATCATGCATAATATTAATATTCGTCATTCATTAAAGCAAACGGGGTGCGCCCTTTATTGAAGCAAAACATATACAACAGAAAAAAATAACTAAATATTTTTAGGAATGAATCTTAGTTTCCAATGTTTGGAAGCTTTGCAACGAATGTGTAGCTTCACATCAGACGGAAACCTTTGCACCACAACCTAAGCTTGAAATAGAATGAATAGAAAATTTAGCTTCAATCGATTCGCTTAGTCGAAGCTTTGCAGAGGCCTAAATTCAAGATAGATTTGTATGAGAGACAACATTTCAGTTCTGCAGGTTGATAGCTAGGACCATCTATTTCTTGGGAAAAAGATTTCCAGAAGAGCTTGTGTGTTAAAAATGGGGTGTGTCTGTGTCATGGACACTGCCGTGTGTTGTATGTGAATACGTGTACGTAACTGGTAATATTTTCTATACAAAATATAAAATACGCTATTTTATGTATGTTATAATCACGTTTTTTAATTTTAACACCATATATATTCACTGTAACTATTTTACACTAATGTTTTTTTATGTGCAATCGATAGATATTGACGAAAGGTGACGATTGAAACCCAAACGAACGTCGTAGCTTCTCCTAGTCAAAAGTTATACTAAATGGAAATCTCGAAACGCAGCAAAATGACCTCAAGATGGTGGCGCTTCCCCTTACACTGTTCCACCAAGCGCAATGGGCCACAGTCCTCACTTAGCGTAACGAATTCTTTGATCCTTTAGCTATCCAGTGGTGTAATTACATTTTGGATGGAGATTATGGATATGTAGCTGCAACACCAAACTGTATTCCCCGACTTTGTTATCATTCGTTTTATGAATTGCCTCCCACTATGGAAGCAATTTTAAAGAAGTATTCCCGTCAAAACTTTGTGGCATTGTCTGTATTTCATGGTCGACTGGGTTCATTTCAGACAGTCTTCGAGTCAACTGTCAGAAACGTCAATCAATCATAGCAGCCTTCCAGCGCGGAAGTTAACTCATCCTGAACGGCCCGGCCAAAGAGGGCAGCGCCTTCTCTTCCAGACGGTCGTAATTCGCAAAGAAACTGTTGGTATTCCGAGAATTGGGAAACAGCGCTGGCCACCTGCACATGCACCATCCACCAACTTTCTGAAAAATAAATTCCCACGAATTCCCACGATGTTATGTCCTAGATTTCTAAATTTAAATTTTTACTTACGCAGTAAGCAGCAATCAAGGCCCAACATCTATATATAAATAAAAAAAATTGGTTTCTGTAAAGTCGGTTTACGGACGATAGTTTAACGTGACAACGTCATAACAAAACATTGATGAAATGATTGCATACTTTTATGAATAAAATTGAATCATTTTTATTTTAATAATAAAAGAATAAATACTTGAAATTATACTAGTATTCAGATTATTAAAATGCAAGAATAATTAACCTTTATTGCCGAAATTGTTGTTGTAATAAGCAATGAAAACCACATTAACTTTTCACTTCACTTTATAAACAGTCGCCGAAACAGTTCACGTGTAGATGACACTTAAGAACCCACTCGTATACAAATATTCATATTTTAAGTTCGTGAATAATTCTTATTTTTTTAAATTTCTTAATTATCTAATCAATCGTAAACCAGCCTTTAGAGAGAATACTTGATGTTTTCATTTGAAGTTTCACCGCTTATTTAAAAGCATGTCCAGAGCTTCAAATTAAGAATGGAATCACTTTTCGTTTAAGCAGTTGCGTCGGTAATTTATGACGTGAGAAACCGGCTCGAGTTTCTTAATTAGGCATTTACACGCCACGCTTGCGACACGTCTCTCCATACAGTTTCTCACGTTACACGTATCCCGAACACCTGACATAAGAGGCCGACTCGTTAGTGAAAAAAAAAAAAAATTCACCTGCGAATTTTATTATTATTATCGTGAGAACTTCTCGTCGCTCAAAGCCGGTTGACTGTAGGCCGTTAGCGAACTGTTCCGTTTGAAATTATTTTCACAACGAGCTTCCAGCGATCCGTAGGAAAGGAACGAACAAACCGCGAACCAACGGCAGTCATTTGTCAGCCACAGATTCTTATACTCCAATCATGACTTCACGTGAAGAAAATTACGCGATTTTGGCCCGCAATTATATTAATCTCAGCACCTTCCAGGTAACTTATTATTTTTTTAGTGGTCCTTATGTTTACGATCCTTGTGAAGGTTAAACACAAAACATTCATGTTTCCTAAATTTCTATATTTTATGTTGTCTTTGGAATATTTATTTATATGTTAAGGGTGTGTTGTCTGTATTTCGTTAGATGTTTCAATTACTAAAAAATATTTATTGTGAATATTAGAAATATAATTTGTGTTTATAAACTTTTTCATGTGTATTTGCGAGTGAATTTATATGAGTGAAGTTATGTTCCCGTACGTATAACGATATCAGGTTGCTTGTAAACTTCCATTGTCGCTGGCACGGAATGATTGTGGAAGTTTTAGTAGTCTCCTGGCCGTTTACATGGGAGTGTTTGTGAGGTTATGTTCCTGTTTTTATAATTTATTTGCATTTTAAATGATAAACTATTAAATTATTATTTAAAAAATAATTTAAATTAATAAATTATAATAATCCTTCAGTATATTTATTGATTTAAATTTATCTAATTTATTTTACTAAATTTAACAATTATCATACATTAATCATACAGAGTATTTAAATTCTTTAATTTTAATTGAATTTATTCTTTACCAACCGTATTATAATAGCACTCCAATACTTTTTATTATTTTATTTTTATTAATTATTTTCATGAAAATTCGCTCCATAGTCCATAAATTCCTTGCTCGGAATGGAAAATTCCCTTTCTACTGATCTGGTTTTCCATGCCTTATCTTACCCACGTCCGTTTTTTTAACTACATGTTATTGCTATTCTTCATCCAAAGTTAGAGCGATCATGAAAGTTCTTTTTTCGATAACATCGCCATCTGCCACTCAAACGCATTGCTAGACGACGGATGAAACACTGTCCATGGTGGATAGAAATAAACGCGAGATAACGGTCGGTGTAATTAGGGGACGGCCACGTCACTGCCACGTCACTGTCACATCACTGGTATGTGTAAGTCGACCCTTTGTAGTGAAGACGTTAGGCAGGCACTGAGAACAGGTGGGCTGGACACTCATGAAATTGCTGAGAAGTCTGCAAAGGCATTTCTCACGGTTCAATCTTGGAAAATCGAAGTCAGTGGTTTCTAAGTGCTCCGAGATGTGGATCCACCAAACAGGAACATCTTCTCCGAAACTGACTTCGCTGCAGCTCAACACATGAGGCAGAAAATGTTTCTGACAAAGTTGAACATCATGAGAGCGGCGAAGACGATGATGATCATCTGCATTCTTCTGGATAGAAAAGCAGGGCTATCTTGAGGTGGCTGGAGGCTCAGCAAAATCTGTAATCCACGTCAACCCACAACTCATCTCTCCGGTTCCAAGTGAAAAATTGAAGATAACACCAAAAAAAGGGAGGTCACTATCATAACTAGTTCTCCATACAAGGACGCTCTAAAATCGCCACTTGATAAAAAAAAAGCAACTAAACCGAACTCAAAGAAGAAGCAGGCACCAGCTCACAATGGAGCCGTCATACAATAGTCCAGATGGGTCAACCAGCAACCAGCAAAATAACGACACAGAACAAGAAAAATTAAAAACGAAGGCTATTTTCCCAAGAAAATGAGAACTGAAGATGAAACTTCTAGCGAAGATGAAGGTGTATTGTCTCCTGAGAGTTACAACACACCAGAATCTATTGGACAGGAAATTCCAGTCAGGACGATGCAGATTGTCTATTTTGTGGCTAGACATTCAAGAAAATAAAATTTATATAACTTTGGGTTCAATGTGGATTGTGCCATGAATGGGCTCATATGTTGTGCAGTAGGCGTGAAAGTGTTATTTTCGTTTGTTCGTTAAGGCCTTCAGAGTAATTCGCTAATTAATGTTATTTTTTCCTAATTTTCAAATAATTGATACGAATTCTAATATATTTTTCGTTTCAGAGAGTTAAATACAAAATTCCATTAATAAGAAAATGAATTAAGTGTTCACAATTGAAGGATAAAATATTTAGATTTTTCCTTATACTTGTTTAATATTACCACCCTGCTTTCGAAAAAAAAAACATATTTCGCAGTAAGTTTACTGAAAATAATGTTACATGGAACAATTTCAATTTTAATCATTACTTCTCACTGTGTAATACAAAAAAAAAACATTTGTTAATGTTACCAATGATTACTGATGCAATAATTACTACCTCCCTAATACCAATCCACCAATTTATCCATAATTCTAAAAACACACTTATAAGACGAAACGCGGACACAAATTTATCGTATAATTCTTTAAAATAATGCTCATCTAGATAAATATAAGGAAATTGTGTTGTTACGCAGTTTCGCACTGCGTTACTATACGACTACCAGACAGCGCCCCTGGCTATCTGATGGATACCACCCGCAGCACAGGGGCGCGCAATGTTCGATTTCTGCGCACCGGACGGCAATGCATCGGGGCCGCTCGGGCCGCTTCGACTCCACCCGGCTTCGCGGGCTTCGTCCGGAACAACCACAGCAGCGGAATCTCACTTAATCAAGCTACAGAGAATTCAGAATAAGAGTATTCGTATTGCGACAGATGCGCCTGTGTATTGCCCCGTAAGGGCTATGCACAGAGAGCTCAAACTCGAACTTTTAAAACAATATTATTTCCGAACTGCGCAAAAATTCTATGATAAATGTGCCATAAGCAGAAACCCATATATTTCATCACTGGGCGAACAAGATCCAGAGTTGCATGGAAAATATAAAATGCCAAATTCAATCTTGGCTCACAAACCTCCGTAGTGTGCTGTGGCTGGCTGAGCGATCGGCCAATCAGTCTCCCGCGAGTTGAAACTTAAATTATAGACATTAATGAATAATTAGCTAATTCAAAATGGTCCGAAGCACGCAGGTGTAGGTTTGGCTCCCGGGAGTTCACTGCCTGTTGTGTTAGGGCTGACTCCCTATGTACGATGGGCATGGCCCGCCTGGCAGGCTTCACCTCCAGTGCCGGTTGTGTTTCTGAAAGACATGGGATTTTGAATTACAAGCTTGCAACAAATGCCAGAATGCGAATAGGTCTTGACTTAATTCACCTGTAACTTTATACACCGACAGTTCCTCTATATTTAACTAGTAGTAGGTATAGTAGTAGATATTAGAGATTTGTAAATTAGTAATAAGTCCTAGATACTAAGTAATAGTCATCAAAAATATATATTTCTAAAATAATAATAAAAAATCTAAAAATAAAAATAAAATAAAAATTTAAAAAAAATATTTTTAGTTCTTATTTTAGTTTTATCTTAAGCACTGCACTCCATCCCTGAGTTGGGTGTTTGCATATTTCGTAACGAAATGCCTAGTTTGAAAGTCATTTATCTTTTTTGTCTTAGTTTCTTAGTTTTTCAGGTGCTGACTGGCGGCGGAGTGAGTGGTCAGTGTAACCACTCACCACCAGGGGCGCTTGCGTCCCTGGTCACTAAATCCAGTCCTGGATAAGAAGCAAAGCGGACCACGAGTCCAAGTACCCAACCCCCGCATGGTAGACTCTTTTCTACTCTGTCCAACACTTCATCCAGACCATCCTCTGTCTCCTGTAAATTCCTACACGTAATGCATGCCAAATTGCATCCCGCATGAATGTGCCCAGGGTTTTCCCTGTGTCTATGCAGGTTTTACCTGGGCCCAACCTATCTCTAGTTATAGTCTAGATTTAAGAGTGAGGGGAGTTAGTCATGGCGCCAATCGTTGCCATGGCTGGCCAATCCCCTCCTAGCACACGATGCATGCGACCCTCTCCCTGCATGGCTAATCCCAGCATGACTAGGCGTATAGGCTTCGGCCTGAGACGCACCTAGGTCCCTCCCTAACCCGGACCCCTCTAAAATACACTTAGTTTAAGTTAGGTTAGGAAAAAAGAAAAAAATCGGAACAACCAACGATGACGTACTTCCGCCGGCGGGTATCCAGACTGTTCTTCGGTCGGGCCCCGGCGGACTATATAAACCGGCCCAGCCAACGCTTCTGCAGGCAGTCTCCGACTGGCCCAGCAGCATGAACCTGCAGTGACTACCATCTACACCACCGGCCTCCTCCGTCACGCTGCCCGACGACGTAGCGACCGCTTCAGGAAGAAAACGGTAAGAGCCGTCGTCAGAATCTAAGTCCGTAAGGGACTCTGAAAAATTTTCAACCCAGTAGAAATATTACAAGTCCACGAGGGACTTAGAATAAATTCAAGCCGAATTAGTTTGGACTTAGAATTTTCGCAGAGTGAGGAAACAGAAAATTTGCCTCGTCTGCTGTAGAATGAAGGGAACTGTCTCGTGAAGGTTACGGGATAAGTAAAGTAAATGTTTGACTGGCGTTGAAAGTAAAACGGCAGTGGGGCAGTGTGGCAAGAGACGGAGGAGAGGTCGAGTACCGCATAACGTAAAGTGTATCAACTTGCAATACGTTGAGGCTTACCGTAACGTAACCAACGTAGTTTTACGTAACGGATTCGACTGAACTGTTATAAGTTCCCGGACTACACGATCAATGTAACGAACACTCCTGAGAGAACTTCAAAACGCAGCTACTTCGTTGAACGACTGACGAGCGAGTAAAGATAAAGACTGCTCGCTGCAATATTGGCGGGGCGCCACGGCATACCGCTGTCAGTAACCAGGAGACTTTTGAATACGACCCGCTGAGTGTAAGAACGTGTGTGTAAGAACGTGAACAGTTTAAGTGTCATAAATTTGGTATTGAGACTTACACCATAAACACTGTTTAACTTTAAAGAATCAGACCGCGATGAGAGAGAATGTAAACTAGTTACGGATTATATTAACTGTACTATAAGCGATTTCATGTCAGTTCCCCTTAATTATTTTCTTTCACATTTTCTTATTCTCTTATTGTAATTTGATTTGTTTGGCAAATGTTAAATTCATGTTAGTACAGTTAGTTAACGTAATATTGAATGTGCCAAAAACCAATTGATTTGATGTCCATATTTTCTGCTAATATAATTTGCTGTTTGCTTTATAATAAGGCGTTAATTTAATGTGTGTGAAATATAGATGTGATCCAATATTGTTAATTATATTTTTCTGTTCACAGACATCGTGGACACATGCTGTAATCGTCAAAATAAGAAATCATAAGGGTGTCATATCTGTGCATGCGTGTATTGAAGGATGTGATGTGTTATTACAAGTTTTGTTAATAAAATCACTTTTGTTTCACGAACTTTAGAACCAGTTTCTGAGCTTCTCCCCTTGTCCTTCCGCCCTTCTGGACTGGAGGTAACAGTGTTTTCAATCACATTTCTTGACGCTAATCACAATAGTTTGCGCACCCACCGCTAAACTTATGTGAGGGAGCAGCTATGTCGACTATTGAAACAGTTGATAGGCATGCCGAAATTTTAAACAATATAAATAACAATGCTGAGATAAAAGCGAGAAAGACTTGAAAAAAAATTACTAAACCCCAGCTTTGCACCTGTTTTTTCGATTAGGAGTCTTATTAAAATATTGCCAATATTTTTAAAATTAATTAAACAGTTACCATTATAAAGTTCCCTTTGGCTTTGTGAGCTTTGGTTCGCACCATCTGCCACCGTGGTTACATATTTCCGTTCCATGCGACTTCCGTTCCATTCACGTAATTATTCCGTACACCGAGAGCCAAGACGCTACACATCAAAAAGTAAAATAATCACATTTATGATCTTCACGTCTGTGTCCATCTGACTTGGAGCCCACAGCAACCACGAAAGTCCCGTCGCCTTAAGGCAGGGGTGTGTATGTGTTAGTGAGGCGAAATAATAAGGGTGGAGCTCGCTGGTGTTTCTAGCGTGGTGTGGCCTCTAAGGGCAAGGCTGTGTACCGGTGCTCAGTCTTCTCGTCTAGCACCATAGAATCTGAGCGGTAACCATAAAATTGCATGGTGGAGAAATGACGATAAAGATCTAGTGCAAGTCCGTAGAGTGAGTGGTTTCAAGAACCTGTACCGCATGTTACATGTCTAAAAATATTCTGAAAACATTCGTTTTAGCCACTCTTACTATTAAATATAGTTTAAAAACAAAATATGTAAACAGATCCTGTTTCAGTGTATTATTAAGGAGATGGTATCATAATTATTTTCTTCTAGTATTTCGTGTTTTAGATTTTGATTTTAAATACATTCATAATATTGCTATATTTAATTATTTATAAAACGTTTTTTAACCAAACATATACGTTATTGTTTTTTTTAGGAACGTAAAGATGAAATGTTATGTCATCATTAGTGCATCATTCGTAAATCAATAAAAATAGGCTTTTCCAAAAATTACAGAAACCTGATTTTACCGGGCTTTCGAAAAATCTAATTCCCATTGATTTACAGATTATGCACTAAAAATAAAGAGTTTGAAGTTGTAAGCTACATACACATGGTTAATTCAAAACTGAATATTATGTGTTTTTCTTTCATTTTCTCGTTTATATTATTATTTTAGGGCTATTCTTTTGTCAATATCTCCCTTAAATTTGTTCTGCTATAAATGTTTAGTACCTGGATGACCGAGCTTTGCTCGGTATTTTTTTTGTTGGTAAATTGTTTTTTTATTATCTTTGAAAGATTTGTGCAATGGAAGTGCATGACTTGATGTAATCTTTTGGACATACGCCATTGCTAAGCACTTTATCTGTAGAAGAAAACTAAAAAATACCCAAAAGACAAAAAACACAAATTAAGCAAAAAATTGCTGTTAACAGGATATAAACACCACATAATGTGTTTTTTATAAATTATATTTAAATACGAATTACATACTGATGAAATGATTAAATATGAATAGTATTTTTCGATATTACCGACATAATAATAAGAAGCGTTTCTTTCAAAAATCGTTTAGGCATTTTTAAGTAAACACATGAGTTAAAAAGACACAAATAAAATAAGTAAACAATTTTTTTTCTTGGTCTAACCTCAAACCAAACAATCATTGGCTCAGTGTTGCTTAGCAACGCCATCTACTGGAGTAGCTTTAGTGTTGTTGTGTCATTAAAGCAGTTAGTTGCTCCCAATTAAAAAAAAATGGTATTATTAATCGCCAATAGATGAAAGGAAGAGTCATTTATGTTTAAGTTGATTATCGATAAAGTTGATTATTGAAAACACGGTTAAAACGACATTTTCTAAAAAATGAATCTTAGCTAGATCGATTTATCGCCCCCGAAACCCCCTGCATACTAAATTTCATGAAAATTGTTGGAACCGCTTCATAGATTCAGATATTATATATATATACACACAAACACACAAGAATTATTGAAAACATGGATAAAACGACATTTTCTAAAAATGAATCCTAGCTAGATATATTTATCGCCCCCGAAACCCCCTGCATACTAAATTTCATGAAAATCGTTGGAATCGCTTTCGAGATTCAGATATTATATATATATATATACAAGAATTGCTCGTTTAAAGATATAAGATAACAGATATTCACTGCCTGTAACACAATGGGTTGTAAGAAGTCGTGCATGGGGTTCTTAATTATCACTTGCGCAAAATTTTAATGCCTTTTATATTACTTTCAAAGAACATACGTTGAAAATATGTAAAGAATGACAAATGCAAGGAAGGTATCATTTACAATTCACATAAATAGCCCTTAAATAATAGTAATGACGTGAAAAAAAATTTGCATGGAGTTTGAAGACCGAACTTCAAGCTGCTATGCATGATAATATGACGTAAAAAAAAGTAATTTATGGCTGAGGTAAAATAGCTGGATGTCAATGTGCGCCTCTTTAAAAATGGCATCATTATCTTTATCTCATACGAAGTTATCTTTCCGTCACACCGTGATGGAATGGCAATCAACACTGAGATAAGCCTGGCTTACTCATCGCGTTATCAAGTGCCTTGTCTCCGGCGTGGCGCGCTCTGGGGTAGTTGGCAATTCGCGAAATAATCAGCTGATGAAGGGTGTCTTTGTGAGTCAACAGATTTTGGGGGCTGAAACATTTACCACCTTAAGTCTACAAATATCATGCGTTCTTGAAAGGATTCATGCAATTTGGAACTTCAATTTAGTACAATTTCTTGGACATTCGCCATTGCAGTTTTGTACTGTTTGTCGTGGAAAAAAAAATACAAAATAAGAAATAAAACATTAAAAACATGTACCCACAGTGAAGAAGCTTAAATCATGTCAAACAGAAAAACCCAAAGATGAACCCAAACAGGTATTATGTGCCACACAGCGACGACAGCACAGACGAACACATGCAAGCTTAAACATCAGAGACAGTACAAGACATTTCGTGGAAGAAATTTATTCATGAAAAAATATAATAACAGCACAGACGAACACTGGGCTATTAACGACGAGACATTTTCTACAATAACAGCAAATGCACACGGACAAATAAACCTGGACACCACATTATACTTACTAGATGGTTTGTTTGGTAAAAAAAAACAAGTAATGTAAATGCAACTTCTATGGCAAATCTTAGTACATATTATTTTTGTACATTCCAGCATTTTTCAGTTTCGTGCATTGCACGCCATTTTTATAAGGTAGGCCGCCTACCTTAGGTATAATATAAATGCAGCATATAGGTAATTGTCTAATTTCACACATTTTTGAAATAGAAAAACAAATTCATTCATATTATGGGGAAGTTTAAAATTGGTTTATTCACAAAATTTTATAACTTTTTTTAGTAAATAATATTTTACAAATACATTGTCAAATTAAGGAGAAGGGTTTGAAAATGTTGCTTCTTGCAACATAATATTTTGTCAATGATAGATATTTAATTCACTTAGTAGAATAGAAACAAATAAAAAAAATTAATGATACTTTAAGGATTAAATTTATACTTAAAAACAACTTTTATATAATTAGATCTTACGTGGGCTTATAAACGCGTGATTAAGAAAACAAGTAAATGCAGGACTTACATTTAATACTGAACTCATACGCACTTATAATTTTTCGAGACTTAAGACTTAACCTCTTTTACTATGCACTTGTGTAAAAGCTAGTGCAATGTAGGTAGGTCCCTATACAAGTACAATAAAAAAGTAAATGCATTTATATAATTGCTCACACAAACAAAATCACGTTCATTTTATGGTTATGTACTATGCTTGATAATTATTAAGCAAGTAAATATTTTGTGCTGAAGGAAGATACCTGTAGCTGTAGTTCATATGGGAACTTAAAACTATTATAAGCTGATATCTGTGAAGACGCTTCTTTAAAACTCGTACGCCTAATAGTTTCTGAAGCGTGAACTCCGCGAGTAAACAAAAAAGTAATAATTTTAAGAATGTGAACAAATTCAACCACCAAATTGAGCTAAACCTAGAGACAAGAAAAATTTGCGGATTCATTTCACGATGTGATAGAAGCCAAACAACTGTACCTTTATATTGCTTCTGTGATGGGCTCACAGTTTATCTGAAGGACTTTGAGCCAATGAAAAACCTTCAACCAAAAAAGTATTGAATCGCAAGCGTCCCAGTTGACAGGTGTCACGAGTCAATAGTCAATGAGCAGATGGCATTTGCCCGAGCGTGTAGGGGATTGTCGAGTCTAACCTAGAGGTCATCCAAAGCGCGAATTTTTCCAGACTCTAGCTAAGCCTGATGCCTAGGGACTGGAAAAATTCGCCGGTTCAATGACATCCAGAATAGACTCCATGATCCTCTGCATACTTGGACAAACGTCTGTTATTCATCGGCTGCTAACTTGTGAGGCGTCTCTGCTGGGTAACTCGTGATTCGCTAGTTCTTTGACTAAGGGTCTCTTATAGGCCCACAATCCTCCAGATTAAATGAGAACCAATAGCAAAAGCAGCACAAAGATATAATTATTTTCACATAAGCCTATCGCGAAAGGAATCCGCGAACAGGGTTTAGGGCCCCGCCTAGTCAGGGGTGTATCTGTGTTGGTGAGGAGGGATGATAAGTGAGACTCTCGCTGGTGTTTCTAGAGCGGTGTCGCCTCTAAGCTCAAGGCTGTGGAGTGGCGCGCAGTCTTTTCGTCGTGTATGAGACAACTATGATATCTGAGTGGTAACCATAACATTAGATATTGGATAAATTAAGATAAAGGAGTAATGCAAGACCCTTGGGTGCTTTAAAGTACCTTTACCGGGAGTTTCATGTCTAAAAATTATTCTGAAAACACGCGTTTTACAGTTTAAAAACGAAATCCTGAAACAGAACTACCCATACACCCTCAGCGCATTCATAAATGCTTTTCGTAAACAGACCCCACTCGGATATCTTGAGCAGTCTTAAAATGGTGGTTGTTTTTTTCTGAAACCTTGCACTCTGTAAGTGTGCTCGGGTAGGTTGGGCCCTTAAGTCACACAACGAAAAACAATATATACTGGACTGAAAATGTAGAATAAAAAAAATTACTTAAAAAAATTCCTGCATAATGGGTAGAGACCTGAAAAATTCGCGGGTTCATTTCGTGTTATGCTAAAATTCAAATAATTATACCTTAGTGCTGCTTCTGTAATTGGTTTACTGTTAATCTGGAGGACTGAGGGCCAATTAGAGACCCTCACTCATAGAAGTACCTATCGAATCACAGACCACCCAGTCGAGACGTCTCACAAGTCAGCAGCCAATGAACAGTTGGCATTTGTCCGAGTGTCTAGAGGATATTGGAGTCTATTCTGAAGGTCATTGAACTCGCGAATTTTTCTGGTCTCTAATAATGGGACAGGAGACGATTTTATGCAGTAGAAAGGTATGCGAAAAGCCAAAGTAATTTATTGTATTTACTTTTACGTCGCAAGCCAGGCCTAGAGCAGATTGTAAATCATAGTTAGATACCGGAAAAATTCAAGGATTATTTTCACAACAGCCTAAAATTCATATAGTTATACCTCGGCGCTGTCTCTGCTATTGGCTCACAACTCACCCGGATGACTCTGGGCCAGTGAGAAACACTCAACCGAAGCACAAGCCACTACACTGGGACACCTTCACAAGACAGAAGCCAATGAGAGGGTGACATTCGACAGAGTGTACGTAGAACTATAAAGTTCATCCTAGATGTCATTCAACACGCGAATTTTTCCGGTCCCTAATCATAGTTAAGTATGGAAAGATGAGCACAGAGTTAACGTAAGCAAATACGTTCTTAAAAAGATTCTTGCGCTGGGGGAGATTAATATTTCGTTTATATTTTTGGACATATAACGTTGCTGGTAGCACTGGATTTCACAGAGAAAGCTAAAAAAAAAAAAAAAGAAAAAAAAACACCGACAAATAAAAAATAATTTAAAAAAAATAAAATAATCCGCGTCATACCTTAGAGCTCACGAAGGAAGCACGCGTCGCTAAGAAATCGGCACTGCACGGGGTCTTTCGACGAAACCTCGCCTATCAACACGTTCGCGCGACTGAGCGCGCGTATCGCGAAGAATGCTGCGCGCGGACTCGGCGACGTCGCTTATCAGCGCCGAGATAACAGGTGAGACCCGGCTGACGGCTGTGCAGCGAGGCAACTGTGAGAGCTGCTCCGGTCCCTAGCTATAGCAAGTTATGTTTGGCGGTTATAGGGACAGCAAACAGTCGCGCCGGTAGAGACCGGAAAAATTCGTGGATTCATTTCACGATATGATAGAATCCAAACCACTGTTTTCTCGGGGTATCTCCTGTTTGCTCTACAAGCGCTTTCGGAGATACCTGATTAAATCCACACGCGACAGCTTTGTCTTTCCTAGAACTTCGTGTTTGACGGATTGGGCAAAGTGCTTTCGGAAGTTGTTGCAAAGCGCACACAGATCGAGCACCACCTCCTCGTGGTATAGGGTGGTAACGAAGGCGGGTTATCAGTCAGTGCCTATCACTGCCATAATTCCGAAAGGATTCCCTGTCACGGCTAAGCGTGCAGCTGAGGCGATCTGTGAGGCCGCGTGGATGAGCGCCACGCGGTCTAAGGTCAACCTGGAACAGTTGGCCCAGGAAATGGGACTGGCCTCTGGTGAGGGAAGGGAGCCCAGAGCCATGCCATCCCAAAATCCTGTCCGAGAAACTGGAACTGTGGAGGCTCCAGCCCATACGGGGCACTGCATGGTGAAGAGGGGCCGGGCTTACCGTCGTAATTCCCAGGATCCCAAATCGCCTGAAGGTGGCACTCAGCGGGAGGGCCCCACAGAAAGCTCAGAATCTGATCACGAAGTGGGAACAAGGAGCAGGACGGCCTCCAAGAAGGTTTGTACTGGAAAGACCGGTAAGGGGAAGTCTCATCCTAGGGACAAGCCTCTAAAGGGCAAGTCCGATGATGGAGGACTATCTTCCAATGATCCGAAGTGTCCGCCCGCCGTGGTGAACACTGAAAAGCCATGTGATCAACCTCAGGAGGGTGAGACCATAGTGGAAGGTCCTTTCAGTTTGAGTCAGCTGGGTCTGACCACAAACACGATAGTTGGGGAGCTATCGAAGATTCTGAATAATAAAGAACTTATTCAACCTGAGGTTGCTCTGGAGATAAATAGCAGGGTTGAAGTACTCCAGATGATCATACATCGCATGGTCCATACAAAAATCTTCCTGGCAGGCCGTCTTGAAGGCAGGAGTGAGGCATGTGTTGAGGCTCCAGTTGTGCAGCAGCACTCATATGCAGCTGCAGCCCGGGGGATGAATGTATCACAACCAGGATCGTCCCGAGTTGTTAAGACCTCTGCTGGACCTGTTCCCATCCAACCTGTCAAGAAAGTGTTGGTAGTCTATCCGGTGGACACACTTGCACCAAGCAAAACAACCAAAGCAGCCTTGGTTGGTGGTTTGGATAAAACCAAAAAAGATGTCAAGATAAAGGCGATTAGGCCGGTCGCCAAAGGTGGAGTGCTGGTAGAAGCCGGAGATGATGCCACACTGAAGCACATAAGAACTGTGCTCAAGGATTCCTCTGAAGTGCGAGTACATGAACCAAGGAAGCTTCTTCCTTCGGTCATAATTTATGATGTGCCAAGAAACCTGGCTAATGAAGCTGTGGCTGAAACAATCTATAGTAAGAATTGTAGCGCAGCTGATGGCACCTGTGAGGAATTTAAGCGGGACTTCAAAATCAGGAGGATGATTGGAGACAGGAAAAAAGAGGAGGTCCATCTGATTGTACAATGCAATCCAGGAACTAGACGTACTATGATCTCTATGGGAAGGATCTATCTGGGTTACACCTCTTGTAGGGTTGCAGATTTTCTGAGCCCACTGAGGTGTTATAAATGTCAGAGATATGGACATCTTTCCAGTAGTTGCAAGCAGGCGCAAACATGTGGTCGATGTGGAAAGGAAGGGCACTCTAATAAGCAGTGCGAGGCCACGAGGGTTTGCTGTGCCAACTGTAAGCGAGAGAACCTCACTGATATTGATCATGAGGTTACTGCCCGCACATGCCCAACTGTGGTCAAGATGACCGCCTTAGAGGCTTCTCGCATAGATTATGGTTAGGTGTGCACAACTTAATATGCGGGGTTCTTCGGTTGTTTCGGCTGAGCTTGAAGCTGTATGCCGTGAAAATAAGATTGACATTGCGTTGGTGCAGGAGCCGTACTCTGTAGGCGGAAATCTGCCAGGCCTGACAGGAAGAAAGGTATTTATAGGAGAACACCCCCAGGCAGCGATAATAGTCTGGAATGAATCCTTAGATATGCTGGTATGTGGCCACCTCTCGGGTAAATATCATATAGTGGTGCAGTTGACTGGGTCTGCACGAGAAGAAATATACCTGGTCTCCTCCTACTTCAAGTTTTCAGACGATGTCCAAGTTCACCTGGACCACTGGGATAGGATACTTAGAAGTATCGGAAATAAGCGAGTAATACTATGTGCAGATGCCAATGCTAAATCAGAGTTGTGGCACTCACCTGTAGTAGATCGGAATGGAGAGGAGGTAGACAGGTTTCTCTTGGCACATGGTTTGCATATCGTAAACCAGCCTGGGAGGATGGCCACATATGTCTCGGCCCAAGGAAGCGAGACATTTATTGATGTTACAGCATGCACGGAACGTGCCTGGGGATTGATTACAAATTGGGAGGTAACAGACCATACCTCAAGTGATCATAGAATGATTCAATTCTATGTAGACCTTTTTCCTACTAATATCGCTACTGATACTGTCCCTAGGACCTGTTACATTCATAAGGACACAAATTGGAAACAATTTGATGAAGTACTCCTGCAGAAGGTGCAGGTGTATCAGGAGAGGCTGGAATCTGACTCAGTCGATGTGAGAGCACAAGCAATTACAAAGATAATACAGGAGACTTCAGAAGCTGTGCTGAGGAAACGCAAAAATAACCGCGTTGGTAATCCCTGGTGGTCAAGCGAACTTGAAGGTGCACGTAAACGATTGTGGGCAGCTAGGTGTCGGCTGTCCTCTCTGCAAGGAGCAGATCGTGAGGAAGGTTCGCGGCGGTATCGTCAGCTCCGCCATGAATATAACCACCGAGTAAGGGAAGTCAGACTGGAGTCATGGAGAAGTTTTGTGGAAACTGAAGGTAACAGGGACCCCTGGGGAATAGTATACAGAATAGCTGCTCAGAGACAGCGAGTGGCCAGTGCGATGCATGGATTGAACATAGGTAACCAGTTCAGCACGGATATAGTGGAGAGTTCTGTCGAGATGATGGGAATGCTTCTCCCTGACGACTCCCTTGTCGGAGAGAGCAACTCGCATACGCACACCAGAATGAACATCTTAGAACCATACCATGCGGAGGACACTCCTCCCTTTAACAGGGAAGAGCTTACGGATGCAGTCAATAGTATGAAAAACAAAAAAGCCCCTGGTCACGATAAAATAACGGCAGAAATACTTAAGAGAGTCTACCCCAGGATTTCAGAACAACTATTGCAGTTATACAATAAATCCCTCGCAGAGGGAAAATTTCCGAAGACCTGGAAAAAGGGCATCCTTAGAGCCCTATACAAAGGTGATGGGAAGGACCCGGCTAATGCAAAATCATACCGGCCTCTCACACTACTGCCAGTCCTGGGGAAAGTTCTCGAAAAGTTAGTTAACAGGCGGCTTACCCACCACCTTGAGCAAGTGGGGGGATTGCACATCCGTCAGTACGGCTTTCGATCGGGTGTTGGAACGGAAACCGCTCTGCATGACCTCCTCAGCAGTGTGGGGCGATGTACGGAAAAATACCTGATGGGGATATTCCTGGACATCGCCAGTGCCTTTGACACAGCGTGGTGGCCAGGGATCCTCAGCCGGCTGAGAGAGCTGGAGTGTCCTCAGAACCTCTACTCCTTGTTGTGTGACTACTTTCGCAACCGCATAGCTGTGGTGGAATTGCGGAATGCGGAAGTAGAAAAGACTTTGTCAAAGGGCTGCCCCCAGGGCTCCGTGCTTGGTCCCTTGTTGTGGAACATACTGTTAGATGGATTCCTCTGGGTCCGGCTGCCTGAGGGTTGCGAGATCTTTGGGTATGCTGATGATGGACTTATTCTCGTCTCAGGTTGTTCCAGAGCTGCTCTTGAGTGGCGGTGTAATGAGATCTTGGTGCAGATTTCATCCTGGGCTGACTCGGTGAAACTTCGGTTCTCATCGGGAAAGTCCAGATGTATGATGTTAAAGGGCAAGTTTAGCGGAGCCTGGGCTCACTACCCACAAGTGAGCCTGGGGGGTGAGCGCCTGAAATTTACCACCACTCATAAGTATCTGGGAGTCTTACTGGATGATCGGCTCTTATTTGCTAAGCATTTAGAGTACGTTTCCCAAAAGGCTGTGGTGATGTTTCATCGCCTCCGAGGATTGTCCCCGACCAACCGGGGCCTATCGTCGCCTACGCTGGCATGTCTGTATAGAGGGGTGTTCATCCCAATCATGACTTACGGTGCAGTTGCATGGTGGCATCGTTCAGGACTGGTACATATGAGGAGGAAACTGCAGTCGGCGCAGCGTGCTGCCCTTCTTGCGGTTACCGGGGCCTACCATACCGTATCCAATGACGCTCTGCAGGTTCTCGCTGGGGTGATCCCACTGGATCTGCTCGTGGCTGAAAAAGGGCAGCTTGCTGCCCTGAAAGCTGCGGGCACCCTCAGGCCGGAGGACCACATAAGGCTCAGAGAAGTGACCATGGGGCAGTGGCAGCGCAAGTGGGAAGCAAGTGAAAAAGGTAGGCATACCTATGAGATCTTCCCGAATGTACAAGATCGACTTCAGTGCAAACATATAGAACTGACGCGGGCCACGGTTCAACTTCTAACTGGGCATGGAAACTTCAAGGCCAAACTACACCAATTTGGTCTAGCAGAGAATCCGCTGTGTGGGCACTGCCACACAGTGGATGATGTCAGGCATGTGCTGCATGATTGTGAAAAAGTTGAGGATCTTCGTGAACAGCTGAAGTTCCACCTGGGTCTGATTGGGTGTGACTACGACCTTGCAAATGTGGTGGCACGGAAAGAGAGTTGGGTTCTCTTCCGTGAATTTGCTCGGAGAGTCATAGTGAGACTTCAAGTGGCAGATGAAGTTGGGCCACTGGCTCCGTGAGCATTCTCCCTTGCAACTGTCAGCGGAATAGTATTCAACTACTACTGAGATACTTGGATTATGTACTCCTGGATAAGGCACGCACAGGATCATTGACTACCCACTGGTTAGTCAGGGCCCTAATGGGGACCTGGCCTCAGTGGATGGTCCTCAACCTATGGCAATACCTGGATGACTGATGGGTAGCAGGTGCTGAAGCATGTCCGGTAATATGTATATGGGTATATATAATGGATATAATCAATATAAGGAATATAATAAATATATAAATAACATGTAATGGACATATATCAATATAATGGCATATAAATGACATATAATGGACTTATATATATATATATATATTATGGTGTTGGATTTGCTGGACTGTGAATGCGCCTGACTTGAACCCTTACCTGCATATAGCCCCATGTGGGGATTTCAGTCTACAGGCTCCTAAGAAGCCACTATGGGTTCCATAGTGGTGGAGGGGACATGTTTTCTGGATCTGGTAGTTTCAGTAAGGCGGGGCTCTGGACTATACAGATATGAAAGCAGACTCCCAATCTACCCTTAAAGGGCGCACATTTGGGAGGGGCGGAAGGAGGGTGCGTTGGCCTTCGGGCCTCCGAAAACATGTACCTATATATAGATTCTCTGATTGGTTCACAGTTTATCTGAAGGACTTTGAGCCAATGGAAAACCTTCAACCAAAAAAACTATCGAATGGCAAGCGTCCCAGTTGACAGGTGTCACGAGTCAGTAGTCAATGATCAGGTGGCATTTGCCCGAGTGTGTAGGGGATTGTGGAGTCTATCCTAGAGGTCATCGAAAGCGCGAATTTTTCCAGTCTCTAAAACGCGGTTTCATTTCGCGACTGACTGGACTCCAAATACTTTTTACCTTTTTTGATTTCTTCAATGATTGGGCCAGAGTTTATCTGAAGGACTTTGGGCCAACGAAAATCCCTCAACACAAGACTTATCGAATCAAAAGCACCCCACGTTAACAGGTGTCACGTGTCAGTAGCCAATGAAGAGGTGTAATTTGGCCGAGTACATAGATGCTTTTGGAGTCCATCCAAGAGGTAATCGGAAACGGCGAATTTCTCCGTTCTCTACTGATGGCGCAGGTATAGTTTGGAACCAAAACCGCCGAATAAAAGAAAATAAAGGGGGGGGGGGGGGGGGCGGCAACAGTGAAGTACCCCGGTTGAGTTTCGAAATATATGTTTTATGCTTGTATTTATCCAGATGGCAGAAAAAACAATTCTATTACTAGAGACCTGTTGTTTTAAATTTTTTTAAATAAATTATAATTTATTCCTGAACTATTTTCCTCCAAAATACCTGAGCTATGCGTTGACTTAAAATTAAAAAGTAGAGTTGCAAAAAAAAAAGGGAATCCTTTTTCAAAGTGGGCAAATTACTTCATTAAAAGTAAATTATTTTAACTTCAACTGGTATTATTATTTTTATTGCCTTGTTCGGCGCCCTTTCACTGACTCGTCGGGTGTTTAAATTTACCTTTGATGGCTGTAAATTTTACGACGCCTCTTTGATTTGCTTAAGCCTCCCCGTCTGTAAAATAAAAACGCAGTACTATTGCCTTTGCCGTATCGTCTCGTCTGCCCATTATATGTCATATAACCGCCTGTATCATAGACAGTGTAAGCTTTTAATTATTATTTTTTTATTTGTTTGTTGTAATATTAAAAAAGTAACGTAATATTGAAATTGTTATTACCAAGTTTTTATTAACTCACTTTCTTGTATGTCTGTCCGGGTGGAATTTTGTAATTATTTTAAACTAACTTTCTGATGAGCTAGATACTTGAAATTTGGACCATAGCTCAGAAGTGGATGATAATGCATGAAAATGTGAAAAAGAAGAAGAAAAACCGAAAAGGAGGAGATAAAGATGAAGAAAACTAAAAATACGAAAACTTTAAAAGAGAACAAAACAGAAGAAATAAAAAAATTAAGAAAAATAAATATTAACAGAACGATATTTTTATTCTGTCTAAACAAACTATTCAAGAATCGAATGTATAGATAAATTATGTATAGAGACCGGAAAAATTCGCGGATTCAATGTGACCTCCAGGATAGACTCCAATATCCTCTACACACTCGGGCAAATGCCCACTGTTCATTGGCTGCTGACTTGTGAGTCGTCTCGACTGAGTGGCCTGTGATTCGACACTTCTATGAGTGTGGGTCTCTAATTGGCCCTCAGTCCTCCAGATTAACAGTGAACCAATGACAGAAGCAGCACTAAGGTATAATTATTTGAATTTTAGCATAACACGAAATGAACCCACGAATTTTTCAGGTCTCTAATTATGTATTGTTCAATTAATATTTCTTCAATTAATTTCAAATATGTATTACAGTTCATGAAATCTGAAATATATTGCATGTCTCTGTAATGACGTCATCAAAGTATTTAAAATCAGTTCCAAAATTTCATTCACATAAGCCTAAAAAGCAGAAAATAATAATAAAATAAAAATAATTAGTGTACCATGTTTTCATAACGGACTAAAAGGTATAAAATAATTTCTCTAATCCTATGAAGGATAAAACCATATACAGATTTCTAACTTTTTCTAAATTATCCTGAAAATTCATACTTGGCAACTTTTGATATCTATTAAAATACTTGTAAGATTGGAAACGAAAAACATGGGGCACATGCAATACATAACTATAAAGAGTGCAGAGAGTAGTTATCAATAAACGAACTTAATTATCGGTTCATATTATTTGTGGTGCAATAAAATTATTATTTGAGCTATTGATGCATCGATTATCTGCTGCATGCGCCCCATGTTTTACGTTTCCAATCTCACAAGTATTTTAATAGCAATCAAAAGTTTCCACGTATGAATTTTCAGGATAATTTAGAAAAACGTAAGAAATCTGTAAATGGTTTTATCCTACATAAGCATAAGAGAAATTATTTTATAATTTTGAGTCCGTTATAAAAACATGGTACACTATTTTTTTTTAATTTTTAAAATTATTTACTAATTGCAATCATGAGAAATATTATACTTTCCCTGACAGTATTTGCTGTGTTTTCCATCCTGTTTAATGAGTTCATGATCAGCTGTAGTTGATGTATTTAAACTCCTTTTTTTTTTTTTTTTTTGCGACTTTGTATGTTTCGCTTTCTTTACATGACCCGAGTCGCGCTGGATTCACACCCCGCCCTCCACACCCACATTTATTATTGTACTTGTTCTATGTCTCTATCGGTTTGGACACATTTAAACTCATCTTTATTAGAGTTGTCCTCCTCCCATGTACACTTATTATGTTATTTGTTGATGTCATAAAAATATTTTGTTCCCTGGATTTAATATTTGTTTATTACTCCAATTCAGCACATTTTCCCACCTGTTGTAGGTTTCCTCAACAGACGGGTATTTCATCCTTGCTTGTATAGTTATAACCTGGTAGCAGGCGGAAACTTCCTTGGACGGGGATGTTGTAAAATCAATACCAATGTACTGGAGTAATTTTCTTTTTGCAGAGGCAGCATTTCGCGGTGACGAGAAAATTACTTGTCAAACATCACAATTCTGATGCAGCACTTCAACTATGCAATTGCGAATTTCCGTTGTTTCTTCACCCCCCCCCCCCCTCTTTTGAAGGGGAAACACAGCACAATCGTGAACCACTCGTCTTGACGTCTCAGTTCGCAAGAGACGACGTAAACGAAGAGTCACCTCGTTCTTCGCCTGACCACGGAACGGCAAGAAACTACAGCAGTTTTCTTGCAGAGTCAGCGATCGCAAGTTAATATTGTAAACAGTGTTTGGATCGCATGCTTTTCTTAGGGAGATTTAATAAACGTAAACAATTCAAATATGATAAATACGAGGAAATATATTTTTTTCCTAAATTGCTAGTAAATTAGGTGCTGCCTGTCCTATGAACACCAACTCATTTCAAGAAAAAATAATTATTATTATAAGTAAATAAAACATTACGTATATTCAAAATTTTGCTTTTTAATGTACAGAGAAAAACTGATTTTACAGAGCAGAGGACTCGGTGGAATAATATTTTTACTGTTTTTTAGCTGGGTTTTTAAACATCGTAGAAATAGAAAATAAAAACACTACCAAATAGGTACTGTTTTACTGCAAATGAACAAGAGTGCAATTTTAAATATGTTTATTTAAAACAAAGTAATAAAAATTCAGTTACCCATTTACAGTATCAATTAACTGCTAAAGGTTAGTTATATGGCCGCGTGAAAATGGCAATCTTAATCAGTGAACACAGGGCCCTATTTAAATTTAATAAAGCTAGACCAATTTATTAACGCAGCCATTATTATAAATTTTTTACAAGGTAACTCACAATGATTACATTATTTTTTTTATTCCAAAAATGTAGCGGCTGGAAATACATGTCAGCGAACTTAATAACTGAAACATCGAGTGACATATGGCACCTCAAATGAAATGTGGCAGAAATAAAGTGCCTATAATATTGCACATTCTTTAAATAACGAAAGTGATAGAAAAAACCTGCAATATTGAAGGTCTTTCTGCTAAAGTAATTTCGTGACGCGATAATACCAGAACTTAATTAGACTAGAATACTTTCAAAAAAACACATATTTTCCATTTTAGGAATCATTCTAAGTAAGTAAAATTACTTTGAATTGATTTATTAAGGAATTATAAATTATTTACTGAATCAAGGTGCTAAAAATTTTTTTGCGCAAATAACAGCTGAAATAAAACTAAGTTGCTTCAGTCATATTTTCCAATAACACTCTTTAATAGGTGGTTAAGTCTTAAATGAGATCCACGGTGCTGCCATCTGTGGTGGATGGTGAGGATCAGAGTTCCCAAAGCTAAAGGTGAACTTCAATATATTAACTGTTTAGTGAATTTCAACAAGAGGGGTAAGAATTTTAATAAAATTCTTGGTCAAAATTTAGGTGCAAATCTGGGTTTTAGAATTTTTTCAATTATTTTTAGCTTTTATAGGTGCCGTTTTATTATATAGTTTAACATTTCGGTCTACCTATCAGACAATTTAATAGTTGACGTAGCTAACCTAGCAGCGAATTATAGGGACGGATGAAGAAACTTCATGTCATTCGCTTTAAGAAATGTAGTTGAAAAATCAATTTGCATATGTTTATCACATTCGACATTATTTAAAAAAAAAACTATACGTTACATTTCGTGTTGATTTCGTATTATAAGTATGTTTGTAACATAGAACACATTGATAAGCTCGTTAGCGAGGTTAGATGTTACACATCACTGGCGGTTATGAAAAACTAGCTCAAGTTGTTCTTATTTATTGTTTCAGCACATAATGACTACTCCAAGTCAAGGAATAGTGCAGCCCATTCAAGAACTTGATCCACATAGTCAAGCCAGACATGAACAAGCGATGACACAGAAAAATCGAGGTAAACCCAGTAATTAAAACCTAAGCGTTACCTTCAGTCAAATTTTGTCTAACGTGTATACTTATATTTTTTTTTTTGGGAAAAGCCATGCGTGAAAGCTAATGGAATGTAATTCAATCCCAAGCTTCATAGTTTCTATATATTTATATAGATAATAAATATGTATGTTTATGATAGTAAGTAAATTCTTTAAATGGGTTGAAGGCAATAAGTCCCCTGTTTAATTTATTTGCAGGTTTTTCGCAGATTTTACAGAAATGTATTTTAACTGCTTACAAATCAATTCAAGGATTAGACCTATTAAAATAACAAATAATTTGCATACATTAATGATAAAACCTATTATTTTCACCCCCTTGTAAAATTGTATAATCCGGAAGCGTTGCCTTTCTGTCGTTTAAGATTATTTTGTAGTTGGTTACAAAATTTAATGATTAAGAGTGAAATGACTTAGTAAATCGAAAAACAAGGAATTTGATTGAAGGAAGCAATAGGAATACAAGCATCCGCTGAACGTCATGTGTGCAAAGTACGCCGATATGTTGCGTTATATGCTGTTTCAAATAAGAAGTGTTGTTGTTTATTAAATCATAAATCTGTAAAAAAAAAAAAAAAAAGAGACATTAATTTTGTATGCCTCGCCCTAGTGTTACGACGAAGGAAAGAGAGAATAATTAAAAAAAAAATCATCGAATGGAGAATAAAACATTATTCCATTAGAAATTATTTTAATTTAAATAAACATATAAAATATTTTGATAACAACTACTATAAGAATTTATATAATGCTGAATATCACGCTTGGGAATTGAGTTAGGCAGTAAATTGTTTGTTTAAAAAATACTTTAATTTCCTTGAGAAAATATCTCTAGAAATAATTCGAGTGAATAACCGAGCAACCTTCATATATAAATACTAGCTGAAGTACCCAGAGTTGCACAGGTTAATCACAACATAATATAAGGAACGTCACTACAATGTTTTAAGTCTGTGAAACATACTATTGAAAAAAACGGGAAATTTTGATTTTTAATTCCCATTGATTGCACAATCTCGGTGCATTTAGGCTAAACTTCGGCAAAACCGGGACGCCAATCTTCAGCTTCATTTTGTGGGAAGGCAGGTAAACCCTAGACAAGATGTGACGGATTCACCAAACGATAGGGTGTTACAGATTTCAAGGCAACGCAATCTATCTACGAAGTTCTAATCTAAAATGTAATTAACACCTTTAGTTCGCTAGCAGCCGCGAGCTTCACGAAGCGGTTGGGTTTCGGCCGTGAGAAGGATAGGAAGTTTCCAAACCTTAGGCCTACTATATGATCGTGTGGTGGACATAGAGAAATGATAGAAACTCACTGTTTGTGTGTGTATGTCCTACCTCATATGACTTACTATAATAAAACTGAATTAACCCATTTTTACTTCCTTTAGGTGTAGAATTTCATGATTATATTTAAGCTATGACACTCTCTGGCCTATATACTATCTATATGACAGAAATTATATCTATCCATTGCTCTGTTGCTGCGTGAAAGGACAAACAGAAGCACACACCTTTGCACTTATTATGTTAGAATGGATTACATTTATCTACAACTATCTACAATTTATTATGTGCCAAAATATTTTTATTTTGGAGACACAACTAAGAGTTAGTATTTTTTACTGTGGAATTTTTCGCGTTCAGTGTAAACTGCCGGTAATTAAAACACGGAGGTATACGAGAAAAATCTATGAAGTTTTGAAGTCGAAGTCAACTGGTCAACACTTGGATAGCAAAAACATATCGTACTTGCATAAAGGCTAATATTTAAGACGTTTGCTTAATATCTTGAAAAGAACTCGGTAGGAAGAATTGTACAAGTGCCAACAATCATAAAATTGTCATAATGAAGTGAATTATTCTAAACACACAATATTATATATCTATAAGGAATTGGCGTTTAACTTCATTATTACCAAAACAATTGTTTTGCTTCGCAAAAAGAAAAAAAATTGGTCAAGGGTCATTCTAATTTTGACTTAGTTATTAAGATGAAAATTATTGCACACACCGCCTTCCTTGTTCTTCGACAATGTTTTCACCAATTATTTATCTTCATTGTTAGGAATATACTTAGATTATGCTGTAATATTGTTTTTTAAATGGCAGCGTGAACACGTTTTAGAGCTGACGACATAAAATGCACGGTGACTCAGTAACTGTCTTTGGGGGCATTTGATTCAGGTTAAGACAAATAAAGATTATAAAGTTGTACAATTTATTAATTATCTCTCTGTTTGTAGTTTATGAGTTGTAAAATTCTCATTAATTTAAGGTTTTTGATTTAACATAAACTTGCCATAACTGGTGTCTGTTATTTTCTTATTTTAGAAAATAATTTTTTTATAGTTATTATAATGTTGGAATCAATAAATATTATTTAAGCAGTTATTCATTATTAAACAAAATGATAACTTTTTAGGGTTTAACATTTTACCTGGGTAATTACTTTAAATAGTTTTGAAGGAATAAATCTAACTCCCCACGCACAATATTTTTTAACACCAATTTTCTTATTATGTATAAATCTCTGATTTAATGATTTCTGTGTTATCAAAGATAAATCTTTTTGGATGCGAGTGTAGATACATTCAAATTGTCTTATTTAAGGTTATCTTGCTCACTCAGAGCTGAGACTTTGTGAAAATGTAATCCCACTTTCATTTCCTCACCTAACTCTGGAAATCTATGCGGACAAAATGGTTGTAGTAATTATAGTAAAATATTGCGATTCGTAAACAAGTAGATATTAATTGGAAATTTTATTTTCGCACTAAATCAAGCGATACTGGATTACTTTGAATTCCATAAAAATTATTTTCTAAAATTTAATGATGTATTATACATTTACAGAGCAGAGAACAAATTTGCAATTTTGTAGATACATTATAATCCTGATATAATGCACTTTTAATTATTTTACTATCGTTTTAGGCATTGCTGGAGAAGTTGATGATGAAGCAAACATGCATTTTATCAACTGCTTTAAGACACTTTCAAGATCACTCAAGATTCTCGGCCTTGAAATATTTCGTATAAATACAGTCATTGAAGACAATGGGATCATCATAAATGTGTTGAAGAGGTCTACTGGTTTAACAGTATATTCTACCGTTGTCTTCATGATAAATACATTTGTTTGCATTGTATCTATGTTAAATGTGTCCGAATATTTTGCACAACTCAAAATGTCTTTGCTATATATATTTTCGATGTTTACTTGTATTATCAATCTGTCTGTTTCGAGCCTATTTGGTCTCGTAGGTATGTGGCTAAATAAGGAGCCCAGACAAGAGATGCTGCAGAGATTCGTGGATACGGATTACATATTACTAGGAAATGGGTGTGAAAATTCCAGGAAGTGGTCAAAGTGCACCAGATCATTACTAATGATTTCTTATGGCACAGTAACCGTTGTTGCAAGCATTAATTATGCAATTTTCTATAACTTGACGTTAGTTGGTGCAACTAATATCCTTGCGTACTTGCGAGATTATATACTCATCACCATGGTAGCAAACTACACAAATGTTGTACTTCTTGTTCGACAACGGTTCAACCTTCTAAACACTAAAATACAGCAAATTCAACACAAGGAACAATTAAATGCTATTGCACTACGCCCCAGGGAATCCCGATTACTAAGAAATATTGGAAACAGTAATCACTTCAATACGACTGTGGCTAATGGCAATCAACCTCATCCTGTCTCTGGAAAATCCAATCACATGTCAAAAAGCACTCACAATTCGTTCAATGACGATGTATTAGTTATAAAAAGAGTTCACAATAATCTGATTAACATTATCTCACTAATAAACTCTGCGTACGGCAAGCTGGTTCTGTTCAACATTACGTCGGCATTTGCCAATATGACTATCAGTACATCATCATTTTTGATTTTTCAAATGGGAAGCTCGAACAGTATTTCCGACGTTTATGACAAAAAAGTGTTCTTCGTATGTTTCATGTGGGCAGCAATTTACACGATTCAGGCGGTGGCTATCATCTCCGCTTGCAGCGCCACTGTCAGAGCCGCTGGGAGGACGGGAGACGTGGTTCAGGAGTTGCTCTTGCAGCCGGGGATTGGAGGTGATACCAGACTCGAACTGCAGGAGTTCTCGGACCAGATACACGGCTCTCAGGTGGAGTTCACTGCAGCCGGCTTCTTCACTCTGGACCTGACCCTGATCCCCTCCATGGCTTCTTCCGCTGTGTCATACATCCTTGTTCTGCTGCAGTTCAGCCCCCTTGAAAAAGTTAAATAGGTATTCGTGTGTGAATTCATTAATTACTCTTCAATGAACTCCGTGTCCCATGAATCCATCGTTGTTATTATAGCACTTAATATTTGGTCCTCGATACATTCACCACCATCGTTATGATGTTTACATCCTGAAGATCTCGTTTAAACTTCATTGACGTTAGTTCTACATTAAAGTAATAGTAGTCAATAATCCTGCCACTGTACCATATTCAGCCATGCACTGCATTGCTAAGAAACATTTTTTTTTTTAAACTTGGTAGCTTGGTTCAGCATTTATGTGTAACACTGGTTGAAATATAGAAACACTATGCTTTGTAAATATAGACTATTTACACTGTAAAAAAAAAAAAATAAAGGCCCGAGGGTACGGGGATCTTTAAGATTTTGCTTCAAAGTTCTACACACAAACACAAATCTACATTCAGTTTTTCTTACATACTTCCTTTAACGATGCACAATGAGGTACGTGTCTTAGGTGTCTTAATTCGCGACGTAAAGTATTGCGTATGGCTGGATATTAAAATTGGGTTGGACCAATCGTTGCTAATGTAATTTTTCTGTTTATATCTTATCTGTACAAGTAAATACATTGAGTACCTCATAGTGACTGCTATGGAAACTTGTTACTACATGACATTTTTCTCTTTCTTTCTTTTATTGGCAGCACTTAATTGATGGCGATGAGTATGGTCACGATGATATATCACAACCCGCATGTTTGGGTTAAAAATATTGACTGTTTCTATTCAGATGATAGCTGCTATATAGTAATCATTAACAGAATATGAATATTCCACCAGTGAACATGATCATTGGTTGTTAGTACATTTCAAAAAAATATCCGGTCATATGTTCTACAGGAGTATCGGCCAATCAATGTGACTTTACCACCATGGACTACAAAAATCAAATTAACATTTTCTCACTTAGGTGATGTTTCATGATAATTTTTGTAAACGTGAAGTTCTACGACGTTAAACACAACATAAACTAAACTTTCTATAAGAGTTAAACCCTTTGTCTAAATATTTTCCTTGTAACACTCCCAATAACTTGACTATATTCAAAACCTTCATATTACAGTAAAATCAAATGGATTCGGCAATAAACGTTTAATAAGATTTTCTATTCCGATGTGTAGCGTTTGGTTGTTTTAATCAATATTACTGTAATAAAAAATCATCTAGAAAAAAAGAATTCTCTCTTCCAAAATCTTTAGAAGTGTACCACAAAATAACCTCCTTTTATATTTTTGATTTGGCGTCGTGGTGGATCGTCATATTTCATTTGTAATCAGGTTTATTGTAGTCCACTTCTTTATACTACAAATCGTCAATAATAAGCACCACAAACTTTGCATTTTGTGTGAAATGTATACATGTGTATATATATCTGTATATATTTGGAGTTTCATGTATACATGTATTCATATATATTAGCAGACTTACATGTACATAACTGTAATATTTTTTGTGGTACTTACGAAAGTTCAAATTATTGTTAATTTTTTATGTTTTAAGTATGCACTATTGCTAACCACGTAAAAACACTTAAAGTCATTAAATTTTAAATTATTAACAAGGTTTAACGTATTTTCTTATCAATGTACTAAGCAAAAAACTGTGTTTATTAAGGCTTGGTCTATACTGCTATACAAAACATTTTAAATATTGAGTGTATTCACTGTATACCACAAAATAAAATGTTTATTATGTCGATGTGTTGCATTGAGGATTGATCATATTATAGAAAATAATTAAGTGTAAAATGTACATTAAAATACATGTATACATCTATAAGACGTATAATATTTAAATATTTTAAATCCTTGCTTTCTAAAATGTTAAAATGCTTTATGATGGTTAACTTAACTAATTATTTCACTACGTGTATTCGTTTCAAGAATACTTTATTATCATTAAAAATATTTTTACACAAATAATTAATCTTAGTTAACATGCAACGCAACAAATTATTCTTGCAAAAATGTTTTGTTCTTGTATCTTTATGAAAAATAAACGTTGTTTTATTTATATTCCATATTGATGTAGTATTATTTATGGAAATTATTAATGTATGTATCTAGAGAAAAATTGTAAACTACATTGACAGTATCATTTTTGAATCTAAACGAATTATAACAGAAATACACATTATAATCTTCATGTTATTTGGTTATCCACTGAACAGAAAACCCATTTCTAGTGATTTTCATCATTTTTTCCAAAGAAAAAACCTTTAACTAACAACATGTTTTTACCGTTTGTAATAAATTATTAACCACTCTAGCTCATATCTGATCTTGCGTACCACCCAACAAATAAAAATAGTTAGCTATAACATGTTCTAGGAAATGTTATACAAAATTTACACAGTCTATTGTGACTTGATATTCAATACATCAAACAAGGAAGAGAATATCACATGTATTTTAATGTAACATTGAGATATGTGAATTTTATATAACGGTTCAATTAATTATTTAATTTTCAGCACAATATTTAAACACTTTTAGATTTTAATATTAATAGTATGTAGCACCAACAAGAATTAAACAGTACGTACTCGATTTTTAAATGTAAATGCACTATTCAGTAATATATAATAGTTCCTCCGAGCGCAGGGTTCAGGGTGTAGATTGCATTGTCGACCGCCATCTTGGATTTGTGACGTCACGGCGGCAAAAATTCCTCAAAATTCCTCAAAAATGACTCAAAATGACTCAAAAATTCCCGTTTTGAGGAAATATTTCCCGTTTTAGTCCTTAAAAATCCCAGCGGCTAGATATGTCCTAAAAGAGGCTTAAGCATCCTTCACTCAAGCCTCAGTTAAGCCTCTATCAGGATGTGACCTTGACCTTTGACCTTTACCTTGACCCCGACGGCCATTTTGAATCCGCCATCTAGGATGACGTAATTTTTTTTCTCGAACATTCCGGCATTGTGTTATCCGTCATTTTGAATTATGATGTCACCGTTGCAATTTTCGTTACGGTCGCCATCTTTAACTTTTTTATTTATTATCCGATTTTAATGAAAAAAATTTTTAAATTCATAAAAAAATCCATTTATAAATTTTTAATAAAAATATTAAAAAAAAAATTTACGACACGGAGTTCGGAGTCCTCGATTCGAACCCGGTGAGGGCAAAAAAATAAAAATGACGACCGATCCTTCCCCCGCGGTGGCTGCTGGCATACTGACTCCCACCACTTTTTTTCAAAGCAAATATATATCGTCACCTAGTATGACGTCATGTTCGCCATCTTGTCTTCGATGCTGGAAGCCATCATAATTGTATCGTCGGCGAGAGTGCGCTGATGACATGTTAGTTTAATTCTTATACGCTAGAGTGCAGTAATCAATTATTGCTATGACACCCGCCATCTGGAAATTTGGACGCCATCTTGAAAATCCGTAATTATTTAGCTAGAAATTCGGGAAAACTTCCAAAATTCATTAAATAAATCAATCATTAATTTACTTATTGAATAGTTACTTGGTTCGATCTAGGATGATGCAAAAAAAATTAAATATAACATAAATTTAACATAATAATAACAGGTTCGAGGAATTAAACCACCTCAAGTTCTTTTACAAACATAATATTTATTACATAATTTCTATTCTACTACAGGATCATTTACAGAGCTAGCAAATTTATAATCAATCATTTAGTTCCGCATCGGTGTGAAATGACTAATTCTTAGCTCCAATCGGTTTATACTAGACAGAGTCCAACCAGAAACTTTACTGACATAGTTCTCCTCTTCTTGGCAGAGTTTCTGGATACCGTTTTTAACAGTTTGCTTCACATCGTCAGAACTGTAAATTACTGCAGCCGATGTCTTGAATGCACACTTCTTCACTTTGTCATCTAACGGATATGGCTTTCCATATATACAGTCCAACCACAAGTTATATTTTAATGGACCCTTTGTTGCTACGTCATCAGTAAGCTGATTGATTATGTCCTGTCTGATATCATCAAGAAAAGTACAAATGTCCTTCGACTCACCGAACGTATTTAGATAATAGTAGTCCTTCAATGTACCACGAAATGCAGACTGCGCCAAGTAGAAGCCATTATCATTCACTTGTAATGCTCCGAACACAGTCTTAGGTTTATTTTCCTGTTCAGACATCATACCAATCGGTTGCTGCACATCGGTTTTCTTGCTTGTACGCTCACGAGCCTTCAACCTAAACCGAGGAGTCGAAATTTCTGCAGGTAGTTCAGCAGTAGGCAGACGGACTTCACCTTTACAGTTTTTCGCATGTCGTCGCAAATTATCAATTCGAGTAAACCATTCATGACACTCATCACAGCGAAACTTCATGCGAGAAGGATTCTTCTTGCATTTGCTCCTCTCATGTCTTCGTACATCATGAGCAAATGCGAACGTCATATCATAGTAGCTGCAAGGATACCGGGGTGATGAAGACGAACCTTTCAGACCCGATCCAGATACTGACGTTGCAGCAGTTGCACCATCTCCAGGCATACTCTTATGAACATCAATGCATCGTTGTTGTATAGAAACCTTTACTTTCTGCCGAACAGCAGGACTTTTGCATCTCTTCATGTTCGTTTTCATATTATCTTGTCTTGCGAATTGCCTGTGACATTTCTTACAGCCAATCATTTTGCGATAAAGGTTCTTGGAACATTCTCTATTCTCATATCGTCGAGCATTGGTGTTGTTTGAGAAAATCTTGTCGCAGTAACAGCACCGATGTTCGTTAGTCGTTGAATCATCACCCATTGAAGTCTCCATTGATGGCGAAACAGCGTCCGTTGAGGTTTCCTGTACAGCCAGCACTACCGGCATTAAAGTCTCTTCTGCTGGTGGTATCACATCTGTTGAAATCTCCTCCAATGTTGACGTCATCGTTATCAACGGGATCTGCACCATCTCCATCGTAGCTGTCGTCAAGGTTCCCGTAGTCGACGGTACAACCTCCGTCGAGTTCGACGTTAAAGATGGTAAAGATGTCATCGAGGTCTCAAGAACAGCTAATTGACACGACTTATGCACCAGAATAAACAAACTAGGCGATCCTTACACCGCCGACGTCAGTAAGAAACTGAGCGACCTGCTGTCTAGGACTCGCTTATATACATGCACCGTATGGAATAATACGCTAGTCAAATCAAGAACCATTTACAATAATACTAGAGTCAAAACAACATTAAAAATAGAAGGACCATCAACGAAAAGGCAGCACATTTGGAAGCACCGACAACGAAAAGGCAGCACATTTGGAAGCACCGACAACGAAAAGGCAGCACATTAGAAAGCACCATCGAATAAGTAAGCTCCATCAACAAAAAAAAGGCAAAAAGGAAGCACAAGTTACGAGATCTAAGTCTTAGTTAGAAATCAGAATACAAGATATAAAATCATTAAATTCTTATAATTTAAATTATTTATTTTATTTCTTTACATTATACGAATGCAAGTAAAACAAGCCATTATTGTATGTAGCCAGCTTTCCTCAGTTCCTTGAGTATGAAGGATATTTCTTTGATGCACGAATAGTTTCCTGCACAAAGCGAACCATGTAGAAGTCTTAGCCGGTCAACCAATATGTTTGGATCTTTCCATGATGTGTAATCATTCTCTTCTACCACCATCTTCCTTGCACGTTTATAATAAATATGATCTCTGGTGTCTTCCGTTTTACCACCAACCTCAGGAAAACTTTCATTTTTGAGACGGTGATCATCACAAGATTGATCAGATTTAGTTAATATATCACGTCGTTTCCATCGTTTCGGTCTCAGGACACCGCCACATTCTTCGATCTTGGTAGCTTTAGGTGCTTCATCATAGTCTGTCTTTGTCAACACTCTCAGAGTCACTGTAACAATCACCGTAGAAGGAATCGTCTTCACCCAATTTACCGTAATAATTCGATGTTGATGATGTTGAAGTGTTTTCATCGTCTTCATGCTTCCTTTTTAGGAGTCCATCATTTTTACAAAGTAGGAACGATCTACTTGAATTCGGCTGGAATATATTCTCACTTTTCACGTTAAGGATTCTTCCATTGTCTTCATTCTTCCGTAAATCATCAACCTCCTTTAATTTAAGTTCCTTGTCGAGATCGGAAGAGCCAATAAAATTATTGTCGTAATGCAGATCACTCTTCCTTAGTCTAGTAGATTCATCGTTGTCCTCTAGCTTGTGCGCAGGCTTGGCGTTACAAGTTCTGCCATGTCTTTTTAGGCTCTCTCTCTGCGTAAACGACTTGCTAGATCGAACACAATTTATCATATTGCGCAGTGGATTTTTAACACAGTCATTCTTCTCGTGATGTCTTTTATTCTTTCTCAATATAAACTCTTTGCTGCAAAACTTACACCTATGTTCTTTCGATACAGCGCCAGATCCCAAATCGGAATTCATATTAGTTACTGAGACTAATGCCAGATACCAATTGAGTGTTTTAAATTAGATCCATTACTTAAATAGAATTTTTTTCATATTTCATCAGCGAGAATTAATATATCTCATGCAAAAGTACTTTATGCATGTAGTTCTGCTTTTCAACAAAAGATGTCGCCACATGTTGCTTGCAGGTAAATAATATTTAGTTATTTTATGCGGGATGCGGGATGCTCACTAACGATCGCAAAAGAAGGATGGCTTCGCTAGACTCCAAGGAGAAGGAAGTCCGTCCTTCCTGTTAGTGCGTCTTAGATTTCTCAGAGATTATTATTATTTGACTGAGAAATGATATTTTTTTTAATTTCCACCTGATAAAAATATTACAAGTGTTGATTAAGTAGCAGAAATTCACTAATTAAATATAACCTTAAATAAATTAACATGACTCATTAAAAAAAATCCTTCATGAAGATAAACTTGTGGCGGTTTTCTCCGTGTGCTTCCGATTATTCTTGTCAATATTATGGTGGTTTTCTTCGTGTGCTCCTGATTATTCTTGGCAATATTATGGTGGTTTTCTCCGTGTGCTCCTGAATATTCTTGTCAATATTTTGAGTGTTTTCTCCATGTGCTCCTGATTAAAGATGAGCAATTTATCTCTTCATGAAGGATTTTTTTTTAATGAGTCATGTTAATTTATTTAAGGTTATATTTAATTAGTGAATTTCTGCTACTTAATCAACACTTGTAATATTTTTATCAGGTGGAAATTAAAAAAAATATCATTTCTCAGTCAAATAATAATAATCTCTGAGAAATCTAAGACGCACTAACAGGAAGGACGGACTTCCTTCTCCTTGGAGTCTAGCGAAGCCATCCTTCTTTTGCGATCGTTAGTGAGCATCCCGCATCCCGCATAAAATAACTAAATATTATTTACCTGCAAGCAACATGTGGCGACATCTTTTGTTGAAAAGCAGAACTACATGCATAAAGTACTTTTGCATGAGATATATTAATTCTCGCTGATGAAATATGAAAAAAATTCTATTTAAGTAATGGATCTAATTTAAAACACTCAATTGGTATCTGGCATTAGTCTCAGTAACTAATATGAATTCCGATTTGGGATCTGGCGCTGTATCGAAAGAACATAGGTGTAAGTTTTGCAGCAAAGAGTTTATATTGAGAAAGAATAAAAGACATCACGAGAAGAATGACTGTGTTAAAAATCCACTGCGCAATATGATAAATTGTGTTCGATCTAGCAAGTCGTTTACGCAGAGAGAGAGCCTAAAAAGACATGGCAGAACTTGTAACGCCAAGCCTGCGCACAAGCTAGAGGACAACGATGAATCTACTAGACTAAGGAAGAGTCATCTGCATTACGATAATAATTTTATTGGCTCTTCCGATCTCGACAAGGAACTTAAATTAAAGGAGGTTGATGATTTACGGAAGAATGAAGACAATGGAAGAATCCTTAACGTGAAAAGTGAGAATATATTCCAGCCGAATTCAAGTAGATCGTTCCTACTTTGTAAAAATGATGGACTCCTAAAAAGGAAGCATGAAGACGATGAAGACACTTCAACATCATCAACATCGAATTATTACGGTAAATTGGGTGAAGACGATTCCTTCTACGGTGATTGTTACAGTGACTCTGAGAGTGTTGACAAAGACAGACTATGTTGAAGCACCTAAAGCTACCAAGATCGAAGAATGTGGCGGTGTCCAGAGACCGAAACGATGGAAACGACGTGATATATTAACTAAATCTGATCAATCTTGTGATGATCACAGTCTCAAAAATGAAAGTTTTCCTGAGGTTGGTGGTAAAACGGAAGACACCAGAGATCATATTTATTATAAACGTGCAAGGAAGATGGTGGTAGAAGAGAATGATTACACATCATGGAAAGATCCAAACATATTGGTTGACCGGCTAAGACTTCTACATGGTTCGCTTTGTGCAGGAAACTATTCGTGCATCAAAGAAATATCCTTCATACTCAAGGAACTGAGGAAAGCTGGCTACATACAATAATGGCTTGTTTTACTTGCATTCTTATAATGTAAAGAAATAAAATAAATAATTTAAAGTATAAGAATTTAATGTTTTTATTTCTTGTATTCTGATTTCTAACTAAGACTTAGATCTCGTAACTTGTGCTTCCTTTTTGCCTTTTTTTTGTTGATGGAGCTTACTTATTCGATGGTGCTTTCTAATGTGCTGCCTTTTCGTTGTCGGTGCTTCCAAATGTGCTGCCTTTTCGTTGTCGGTGCTTCCAAATGTGCTGCCTTTTCGTTGATGGTCCTTCTATTTTTAATGTTGTTTTGACTCTAGTATTATTGTAAATGGTTCTTGATTTGACTAGCGTATTATTCCATACGGTGCATGTATATAAGCGAGTCCTAGACAGCAGGTCGCTCAGTTTCTTACTGACGTCGGCGGTGTAAGGATCGCCTAGTTTGTTTATTCTGGTGCATAAGTCGTGTCAATTAGCTGTTCTTGAGACCTCGATGACATCTTTACCATCTTTAACGTCGAACTCGACGGAGGTTGTACCGTCGACTACGGGAACCTTGACGACAGCTACGATGGAGATGGTGCAGATCCCGTTGATAACGATGACGTCAACATTGGAGGAGATTTCAACAGATGTGATACCACCAGCAGAAGAGACTTTAATGCCGGTAGTGCTGGCTGTACAGGAAACCTCAACGGACGCTGTTTCGCCATCAATGGAGACTTCAATGGGTGATGATTCAACGACTAACGAACATCGGTGCTGTTACTGCGACAAGATTTTCTCAAACAACACCAATGCTCGACGATATGAGAATAGAGAATGTTCCAAGAACCTTTATCGCAAAATGATTGGCTGTAAGAAATGTCACAGGCAATTCGCAAGACAAGATAATATGAAAACGAACATGAAGAGATGCAAAAGTCCTGCTGTTCGGCAGAAAGTAAAGGTTTCTATACAACAACGATGCATTGATGTTCATAAGAGTATGCCTGGAGATGGTGCAACTGCTGCAACGTCAGTATCTGGATCGGGTCTGAAAGGTTCGTCTTCATCACCCCGGTATCCTTGCAGCTACTATGATATGACGTTCGCATTTGCTCATGATGTACGAAGACATGAGAGGAGCAAATGCAAGAAGAATCCTTCTCGCATGAAGTTTCGCTGTGATGAGTGTCATGAATGGTTTACTCGAATTGATAATTTGCGACGACATGCGAAAAACTGTAAAGGTGAAGTCCGTCTGCCTACTGCTGAACTACCTGCAGAAATTTCGACTCCTCGGTTTAGGTTGAAGGCTCGTGAGCGTACAAGCAAGAAAACCGATGTGCAGCAACCGATTGGTATGATGTCTGAACAGGAAAATAAACCTAAGACTGTGTTCGGAGCATTACAAGTGAATGATAATGGCTTCTACTTGGCGCAGTCTGCATTTCGTGGTACATTGAAGGACTACTATTATCTAAATACGTTCGGTGAGTCGAAGGACATTTGTACTTTTCTTGATGATATCAGACAGGACATGATCAATCAGCTTACTGATGACGTAGCAACAAAGGGTCCATTAAAATATAACTTGTGGTTGGACTGTATATATGGAAAGCCATATCCGTTAGATGACAAAGTGAAGAAGTGTGCATTCAAGACATCGGCTGCAGTAATTTACAGTTCTGACGATGTGAAGCAAACTGTTAAAAACGGTATCCAGAAACTCTGCCAAGAAGAGGAGAACTATGTCAGTAAAGGTTCTGGTTGGACTCTGTCTAGTATAAACCGATTGGAGCTAAGAATTAGTCATTTCACACCGATGCGGAACTAAATGATTGATTATAAATTTGCTAGCTCTGTAAATGATCCTGTAGTAGAATAGAAATTATGTAATAAATATTATGTTTGTAAAAGAACTTGCGGTGGTTTAATTCCTCGAACCTGTTATTATTATGTTAAATTTATGTTATATTTAATTTTTTTTGCATCATCCTAGATCGAACCAAGTAACTATTCAATAGGTAAATTAATGATTGATTTATTTAATGAATTTTGGAAGTTTTCCCGAATTTCTAGATAAATAATTACGGATTTTCAAGATGGCGTCCAAATTTCCAGATGGTGGGTGTCATAGCAATAATTGATTACTGCACTCTAGCGTATAAGAATTAAACTAACATGTCATCAGCGCACTCTCGCCGATGATACAATGATGATGGCTTCCAACATCGAAGACAAGATGGCGAACATGACGTCATACTAGGTGACGATATATATATTTGCTTTGAAAAAAGTGGTGGGAGTCAGTATGCCAGCAGCCACCGCGGGGGAAGGATCGGTCGTCATTTTTATTTTTTTGCCCTCACCGGGTTCGAACAGAGGACTCCGAACTCCGTGTCGTAAATTTTTTTTTAATATTTTTATTAAAAATTTATAAATGGATTTTTTTATGAATTTAAAATTTTTTTTCATTAAAATCGGATAATAAATAAAAAAGTTAAAGATGGCGACCATAACTAAAATTGCAACGGTGACGTCATAATTCAAAATGGCGGATAACACAATGCCGGAATGATCGAGAAAACAAAATTACGTCATACAAGATGGCGGATCCAAAATGGCCGTCGGGGTCAAGGTCAAGTTTAAAGGTCAAGGTCACAACCTGATAGAGGCTTAACTGAGGCTTGAGTGAAGGATGCTTAAGCCTCTTTTAGGACATTTCTAGCCGCTGGGATTTTTAAGGACTAAAACGGGAAATTTTCCTTCGAAACGGAAATTTTTGAGTCAATTTGAGTCATTTTTGAGGAATTTTGAGGAATTTTTGCCGCCGTGACGTCACAAATCCAAGATGGCGGTCGACAATCGCAATCCACACCCTGAACCCTGCGCTCGGAGGAACTATTATATACTACTCTATTCGAAGATTTTTATGGTAGTTTTAGATGTTTATACATAAGTATTTAAATACATAGGAAAAAAAAGGTTCAAAATTGCCTGTTAAATAAATTTACAATAGATACATACAAAAAATACATTAATTTAAATATTGTGTGACCACAACTTTTCATTAGTGAATCGTCATCAATATGAATGGTACACAATATGTGTGTGTGTGTGTGTTACTAATGTTTATTATCGTGATACTACTTAGTTGTAAGGCGCCTAAGCCACTTGTTGGAAAATGATGACTTTAACAAACATTTTACGATAATATACACGATATATTTATCAAAAATTTAATTTCTCGAAATATTGGGGAAATGATTATTATTTATGATATATATATAATTATTAAAAAAATTGGCTTAAAATTGTTTTTAATGAAGAATTTCTTGAAAACCTTCATTGCGCGTTAATATTCTCTGGTCATTCAATATCCTACCTGTTGTGGATTCGATTTAAATTACACTTTCATTTGACTTGGAACTTTTGATCGTATATTTAAGATAACTCACCGATGATGTAAGCAACACTAAGATGTAGGCATCGATGTTAAATATCTCTTCTGGCTTGATTATTCTTTTAATTATGCAAGAAATATACTACATTTAACACATAGACTGGTCAGTGGCCAAAGCGTGGCAAACTAACCCACGGCTCACTACTGTAACACTGAAAAATGCTGTAGCTAACGGTCTCGTCAAAACATTACGCTCTGCCCCCATGCAAGCCACGAAGTATTTCCTAGAAATTTAGCATTCTTCAAACAATTTTAAATTTTAAAAATCATTAAGAAAATTATTTCTGTGCTTCGGGCTCAGAATAAATCACAGGAGGAACAGGTTAGCATAGAGAAATGAAACGATACACTGAAAGCGCATGAAAACAGAATGCATAAAGCGTTACAGAGCATAAAGTGAGTTAGTCAGTGAGTCAGTGAGTCAGTGATGAGCGTATTAATAAAAAATTACTAGTATAGAATAAGACACTACATTACCTCATTAGAATAATATAAAATACCAATAGTTTAATGTTAGCCACATGTTAATCTACAAAGTTAATAATTGAATAAATATTTCATATAATAAATATAAAATTATTTAAGTAGTTTAACTTTGCAGGGTTGGTTAGCTTTATTTATGAAAACATTAATTTAAATTGCTACTTTTAAATCTCCTAGACCAATGAGACCATGAACTAAAAAAAAAAAAACTATAAATATATTTGTTAAGGTTTAGCAATTTTTCACTCCAGTTGTGTGACACTGTGTATTTATTTACAACATGTTTTATAACCTAGTATCCACTGAAGGTATTGCAAGTTACACATTAAAGATATTAACTTTTCTGTCCTTGATAGATTCATTACCATCATCAACATTTTTATCCTGAAGATACCGATTCAATTTCATTGATGTTGATGATCCATCAATGATACCGATATTAATGAGCTCGATTACCTGTTTTATTTGTTGTTATGTACTGTGTACTGTAATTGAAATAAACAAATAAACCTTCCAAGTGTAATTTAATTTAAAAAAAGCGCTATTCTTTACATTTCGAATTAAACATTAAATGATTACACACACAAACTCTTAACCAAATCAAATTTAACGTGGATATACACGTTTGTATTTTCACGACCCACATTACAAAATTTTATAAGCGATATTATGTTGGCTGTCTAAAGTTCACCTACAATTTTGGCGCGTGGCTGGGTCTGGAATATTTTGGACCTATACAACTATCATAACTTTAGTGGTTCATAAAATTGCTTTTAGTCACTTCTTGGAGTACGTGTTGGCATTCACTAGGAATACTTCTCATGACATGGCATTCTGCAAATGCTCTTTATTTTTTACGATTAATCATTTAATCGCGACGGTAATTGTAGTTTTTTTTTATTTTTCACAGCTGTTCATGAATAAACACCTTAATGTGTACTTCATTACAAGTGATGCTATTTATGGCCACGTCAATGTTTAGTCTTTAGAAATTTATTTTTAAGTGTAAGGTTTAAACATTTTTTACATCAAGCAAGCGAACTCTGGCTCGTTGCTCACACTTTATGAGTCGTTCTTGCACGCAACTCTCCACTCCCCGGCCCGATGTGCCAGTCTTGTACTAGACGAGCTTACCTCGCGCACAACGCCGTTTTTGCACGCACCTCCCTACACACGCGACACACCAGTTAAGTTAATAATTAATCTCAATTAAGTTCGGCTTTCATATCCAACTTATTTTAAAATATCTTAATAACTGAGTTAAAGTCTCTTTTTAAAATTAAACTCATATTACAGCCAAAAAAGAAATCTTAAAAAAAATATGTTAAAAGGAAAAAAAATGGTACAAATCTAACAAAACAAAATAATAGTAATCTTTAACAAACCTACAAAAATGCAAAAACAAACTAGTTTTATTTTAAGTCTTTAAAGCTTATCATTCCAGGGAGCTGGCCACAATAATTGTTTTCTATACAGCTAGTTAATAGTGATGGGTAATAAGTCTCATTTTAACTTAAATTATTAACATGACAAATAATGCACTCATCCACTCCATAACTTCTTACGTCCGCGGTTTGGAATAATTCATGAATTGATCATACTTAGTAGTCTGTGATGTTAATAAGGTAGTTTAAGGTGGGTCACAAAAGTGCAAATCGAACAAGTTATAGCAATTACAAAAAAAAAACTCGCGAGTGGTAGGAAATAGGAGAGTCTGGGACAGGCTTTAGACTGTGGAACGTGTAGCAGGTCAATATTTGACCGATCTATGACGTCACGGCGTCTATCTTGGATTACTTTAAACTTTGACCTTGAACTTGACACCGGCGGCCATTTATAATCCGCTATTCTGAATTATGACATCACATCCGCCTTATTGGATTCTAGAACTTTCTGCCATTCTGAATTATGACGATGCCCTTTATGTTAATCTAGTATTATGTCGCGTTTGTTTCAAATGTTCTCCAAAAACGTTCAGTATTAAGGCGGCCGCCTGGCCGGTCGCTAAGGGCGACACCGGCTCGCGCACCACACGCCTCCTCGCCTCTACACGCCAGGCACTGAAATGGCGCACAGTATTCTCGTCGGTGACGCGCCTCTATGAGATGTACATTTCATTCAGGAATATTAAAGCTTATATTCCACTTACAAATACTGTGGGTTGTATTTTTCATACCTAAAAACATTTGTGAAAACACCCCTTTTAGCCTTTTCCACAATCCAAAGGTACACGTTATAGATGAAACCATGGATTGAAACTTGTATAAACAAGTGTATTGGCTCTTAAATTCTATTCCTAATCAGGCACCTTTAACAAATATTGAACGGTTCGAGAACGTCGCCTTAAAATCCTGTATCTGCATGCCGTTTGACGACACAGCCAGGCGCCACCTTAAAGGTAGGTCTGATTTCCAAAAGTACAAACATCCAAACATTCACACTTATGGGCTAAACGTTTTAGTATAATTTTTGTAGGGATTTCTGGAATGTGGTTCCAATGTCTTTGTACTGCATCGCTACGCATCAAATAATTGTTGCTAATAAAGATTTGTTAGTGTCAAAATGCTATTGCAGTAAAGTTCTGTTGCACCATTAAATTCTTATTTAGCATGGGTTACATTTACATGCGTGGGATAATTGTTATGCCTGTGGCGTTAAAACGAGAAACCATTTAAAATAAACAGCGAGTTTTTCGACGTGACAACGTCTAATAAATCGATGAACGCCGGCTGCACGCACGATAAAGTGTCCCGTTACGCACATTGTTCCGTTACGCTGTGTCCCGTTAAGCTCATTGTACGCTTGCGCCGCATCTATTACTCTTCCACTCGATTGGCCTATGCGTCCCAGGAGAAGAAAGACATTGGCAGCACACAACTTACATCTACACATGAACTGTTTCGTCGACTTTTTATAAACTGAAGTGAAAAGTTAATGTGGTTTTCATTGCTTATTAAAACAATTTCGGCAATAAATATTAATTATTCTTGGAATTTAAATTGATACTAGTAAAATTTCAATTATTTATTCTTTTATTATTAAAAAGGTAGAATCTGTCGTCGATTACAGTAATAATAGGTTATTTTAGATATTTGATTACAGTTTATTTATAGGAAACTTGTTCATAATTATATTTAAACGAAAAGTTAATGTGGTTTCATTGCTTATTACAACAACAATTTCGGTAGTAAAGGTTAATTATTCTTGCATTTCAAAATTCTGATTACTAGTATAATTTCAAGTATTTATTCTTTCATTATTGAATAAAGTAGCATCTGTCGGCGAGTGCAGTAATAATAGGTTATGTTACAATTGACTAAAAAATTATGGTGATTCATATATTGATGATAGATATTAGATTACAGTTTATCTATATGAAAACTTGTTAATAACTATATTTAAACTTTATAGCTAAACGCTAGTTTTTAAAATTAATTACAAGTCTTCTACACGTGATGTTTCGTCGAATGTTCATAAAGTGAAGTGAAAAGTTAATGTGGTTTTCATTGCTTATTGGAACAACAATTTGGGCAATAAAGGTTAATTATTCTTGCATTTTAAAAATCTGATTACTAGTTTAATTTCAAGTATTTATTCTATTATTATAAAAATAAAAATGATTCAATTTTATTTATAAAAGTATGCAATCATTTAATTAATGTTTTGTTATGACGTAGTCATGTTAAACTATCGTCCGTAAACCGACGTTACAGACAACCAATTTTTTTTCTTATTTGTTTGCTGTGTATATAGAGTAACGTAATATTTAAATTGTTATTTACAAATTATTGTAATCATGAGAAATTTTATACTTTCGCTGACAATGTTTGCTGTGTTTTCCGTCCTGTTTAATGAGTTCATGATCAGCTGTAGCTAATGTATTTAAACCCTATTTTTTTTATTTATTCTTGCGATTTTGTATGTTTCGCTTTCTTTACATGACCCGAGTCGCGCTGGATTCACACCCCGCCCTCCACACCCACATTTATTATTGTACTTCTTCCATGTCTCTATCGGTTTAGAGTCATTTAAACTCATCTTTATCAGAGTTGTCCTCCTCCCATGTACACTTATTATGTTATCTGTTGATGTTATAAAAATATTTTGTTCCCTGAATTTAATTTTTGTTTATTACTCCAAATCAACACGTTATTTACCTGCTTCTAGGTGTCCCTAACAGAAGGGTATTTCATCTTTGCATGTCTGGTTCTAACCTGGTCGCAGGCTAAAGCGTCCTCAGACGAGAATGTTGTAAAATCAATAACCACTCCATTAGAGTAATTTATTTCAGAGGCTGGTGACAAGAAAATTACTCGTCAAACAGCACAATTCTGAAGCGGCATTTCCACAGTATGATTGCTTATTTCAGTTGTTACTACCCGCCCCCTCCCCGATCAAAAAATAAATAAACAGCACAATCGTGAACCACTCGCCTTGACGTCTCAGTTCGCAAGAGACGACGTAAACGAAGAGTCACCTCGTTCTTCGACTGACAACGTAGCAGCAAGAATCTACAGAAGTTTTCTTGCAGAGTCAGCGATCGCAAGTTAATATTGTAAATAGTGTTTAGATCGCATGCTTTTATTAGCGTTTTGGTTTTAATTTAATAAGTGTGAACAATTCAAGTATCATAAATATGAGGAAAATTTTTGTTTCTTAAATTGATTGTAAATTAAATTCTGTCCTCCGTACGCAAAATCATTTGCAGATAAAAATTATAAATAAATAAATCTTTACCTATATTCGATATTTGCTTTGTAATGTACAGAGAGAAAAATGATATTACACAGCAGAGGACTCGTTATTGTAATATTCTAATCGAGATTTTAGCTGGGTTCGTAGAAATAGAAAATAAAAAAACGACTAATTGCTGTTATACTGCAAACGAACAAGAGTGCAATTTTAAATAAATTTATTAATAATAAAGGAAGGTAAATTAATTTGCCAGTTGAAAAAGATCGAATACCTAATAATGGTTAATTATATGGCCGTGTGAAAATAGGAATCTAAACCTATGAACACAGGGCCCTATTTAAATTTTATAAAGCGAGACCGATGTATTAATGAAGCCATTATTGTTAGTTTTGTTTCTGCAAGGTAAGTAACAATGATTACATTATTTTGTATTTTCCTAAAAATCTAGAGGCTGGTAAATATGTCAGCGAGCTTAATATCTGACATATGGCACTTAAAAAGAAATGTGGCTAAAAAGTTGGGCCTGTAATAGGTCACATTGTTTAAGTAACGAAAGTGATAGAAAATACCCGCAATATTGAAGGTCTTTCTGCTAAACCAGGTTCGGGACGCAATAATACCAGAACGTAATTAGCCTAGAATGTTTTAAATAATAAAAAATAAAAAATTTCCATTATAGGAATCATTCAAAGAAAGTTAAATTACTTTGAAATTTTTTTTAAGAAATTATAATTTATTTAATGAATCAATGTGCTACAATTTCGTTTTGCGCAAATAACATCTGAAATGAAACTAAGTTGCTTTAGTCATGTTTTCCAATAACAATATTTAATAGGTGGTTAAGTCTTAAATGAGATTACTGTTCGTCATTAAGAGGCCACTCCAGTGTTTGAGGGGCGCTACGCAACCCGCATTAACCGCATAAGATTCAATTCTATTTTAATTTTGCTTATAACTAATTATCTATTATAGATTTCGAAATGATGCTTGCTTGATATGTAAGACAACGATGCTCTTATCAATGCCCCTTTCTTCAAAAACGTGCATAAATTATGGTTCAAACCTAGACAATACACTTATGCATATTAGTAAATATTAGTATAAAACCATAATTTATGCACGTTTTTGAAGAAAGGGGCTTTGATAAGAGCATCGTTGTCTTACATATCAAGCAAGCATCATTTCGAAATCTATATTAGTTAATTAGTTATAAGCAAAATAAAAATAGCATTGAATCTTATGGGGTTAACGCGGGTTGCGTAGTGCCCCTGAAACACTGGAGTGGCCTCTTACAGCTGCAATGTAAAATATTTTTGATGTGTAACATCTAAGCTCTCGGCAATATGGCATTTGGTAGAAGTAATTTCTTGAATGGGACGGAAGGCGCATGTAACGGAAATGTGTAACCACGGTGCTGCCATCTGTGGTGGATGGTGAGGATCAGAGTTCCCAAAGCTAAAGGTGAACTTCATTGTATTAACTGTCAAGTGAATTTCAACAAGAGGGGTAAGAATTTTAATAAAATTCTTGGTCGAAATTCAGGTGCAAATCTGGGTTTTAGAATTTTTTCAGGTTTTTTAAGCTCTTATAGATGCCTTATTATTATATAGTTTAACATTTTGGTCTACCTATCAGACGATTTAATAGTTGACGTAGCTAACCCAGCAGCGATTTATAGGGACGGATGAAGAAACTTCATGTGATTCGCGTTAATAAATGTAGATGAAAAATCAATTTGCATATGTTTATCACGTTCGACATTATTAAAAAATAAACACTACGTTACATTTCGTGTTGGTTTCGTATTATAAGCATGTTTGTAACATAGAACACATTACTGGCAAGTATGAAAGACTAGCTCACATATTTTTATTTATTTTTTCAGCCCAGAATGACTACTAGAAGGCAAGGGAAAGTGCATCCCATTCAAGAACTTGATCCACATAGTCAAGCCAGATGTAAACAAGCGATGACACAGGAAAATCGAGGTAAACAAAGTAATTAAAACCTAAGCTTTACTATCAGTCAAATTTTGACAAACGCGTATACTTATTATTTTTTTTTAGGAAAAGCCAAATGCGTGAAAGCTAATGGAATGTAATTCAATCCCAAGCTTCTATATATTTATATAGATAATAAATATGTATGTTTATGATAGTATGTAAATTTTTAAAAGGGTTGAAGGCAATAAGTCGAGTGTTTAATTTATTTACAGGTTCTTCGCAGATTATACGGAAATGTGATTTAACTGCTTACAAATCAAAAATATACAACGTTTAGAACTATTAAAATAACAAATTAATTTGCATACATTAATGATAAAACCTATTATTTTCACTCCCTTGTAAATTTTTACAATCCGGAAGGGTAGTCTTTCTGCCGTTTAATATTATTTTGTAGTTGGTTACCAAATTTGATGATTAAGAGTGAAATGACTTACTAAATCAAAAAACAACGAATTTGATTGAAGGAAGCAATAGGAATACAAGCATCTCCTGAAACTTTTGTGTACAAAGTACGCCGATATGTTGCGTTATTATGCTGTTTCAAATAAGATGTTGTTTATTAAATCATAAACCTGTAAAAAAAATAGACATTAATTTTGTATGCCACGCTCTAGTGTTACGACGATGGAAAGAGAGAATAATTAAAAAAATCGTTGAATGGAGAATAAAACATTATTCCGTTAGATTACATTTTATTTTAAATAAAAATATAAAATATTTTGATTGTAACTACTATAATAATTTATTTAAGTGCTGAATATCACACTTGGGAATTGAGTTAGGCAATAAATTTTTTGTTTAAAAAAATACTTTAATTTCCTTGAGAAAATATCTCTAGAAATATTTCGAGTGAATACCCGAGCAACCTTCATATATAAATACAAGCTGAAGTACCCAGAGTTGCCCAGGTTAAACAAAACATAATATAAGGAACGTCTTACAATGTTTCAAGTCTATGAAACATACTCTTGAAAAAAACCGGAAATTTTTTATTTTAAAATCCCATTGATTGCAAAATCTCGGTGCATTTAGGCTACACTTGAGCAAAACCGGGACGCCAATATTCAGCTTCATTTTGTGGGAAGGCAGGTAAACCCTAGGCAAGATGTGACGGATTCACAAAACGATAAGGTGTTACAAATTTCAAGACAACGCAATCTATGTACGAATTTCTATACTAAAATATATTTAACGCCTTTAGTTCGCTAGCAGCCGCGAGCTTCACGAAGCGGTTGGGTTTCGCCCGTGAGAAGGATAAGAAGTTTCCAAACATTACTATATAACCATGTGGGGGACATAGAGAAATTACAGAATCTCGTCTTTTGTGTATGGTTTTCTATTATAAAACTGAGTTTACTCCTTTTTACTTCCTTTAGGTTTAGAATTTATTATTATATGTAGGCTATGAAACTCTCCGGCCCATAAACTATCTTTATGCTAGAAACTATATCGATCCATTTATCTGTTGCTGTGTGAAAGTAGGACAAACAGAAACTCACACCTTTGCAGTTATAATGTTAGAATGGATACATGCAAACTTATCTACAATATATTTTTAGAGCTGTAACAAACCGTATGTATTCGGTAATGAGTAACGGGTGCGCCATCTAGTAACGAGTAACGAAACGTTACACATGGCTACATTTCGTTACTCGCATTTTTCGTATGTTTTACGTTTGAGATTGTAACAGAAACAACATAAGAAAGTATTTTTTACAAATTAGAAATATGTATGGTTTTGTTTTTTATGATCGCGTATTTTCACGTTTTTTTGTTCTTATCTTAAAAGAGATAATAAAATAAAGCCACTCTAATGAGATTTAATTGTTTCTTGGTTAACAAAAACTGTTAATTATCAAATATTGTTAATTGTTTATATTCTATTTATTATTATTTACGCGACGTCATACTGTACGAGTACGCAATACGATTCGATTCGTTGCTGCAACATAACATAGCATGTTATGCGGTATCAGTAGTAACGATACGATACGATAGTAACGAGTACTAATTGTTATAGTAACGAATACATACGGGTACGCTTTTTTTCGTTACTTTTACACCTCTATATATTATGTAGCAAAATATTTTTACTTTGGAGACACAACTAAGAGTTAGTATTTTTTTTTCTGTGGAATTTTTCGCGTTCAGCGAAAACTCCTGGTAATTAAAACCACGGAGGTATACGAGAAAAATCTATGAAGTTTTGAAGTGGAACACAACTGGTCAACACTTGGATAGCAAAAAAATATGGTACCTGCATAAAGGTTTTATATTTAATAAGTTTGCTTAATATCTTGAATAGAACTCGGTAGGAAGAATCGTAAAAGTGCCAACAATTAAAAAATTGTCATTATGAAGTGAATATTTCTAAACACACATTATTATATATATTCAAGGAATTGGCGTTTAACTTCATTATTACCAATACAATTGTTTTTCTTCGCAGATAGAAAAAAAAATGTGGTCTAGGGTCATTCTAATTTTGACTTAGTTATTAAGATGAAAATTATTGCACATACCACCTTCCTTGTTCTTCGACAATGTTTTCACCAATTATTTATCTTCATTGTTAAGAATATACTTAGATTATGCTGTAATATTGTTTTATAAATCGTAGCGTGAACATGATTTAGAGCTGACGACATTAAATGTAAGGTGACTCAGTAAATGTCATCTGGGGCATTTGATTAAGGTTAAGACAAATAAAGATTATGAAGATGTACAATTGATTAATCATTTCTCTGTTTGTAGTTTATGAGTTGTAAAATTCTCGTTAATTTAAGGTTTTTGATTTAACGTACAGGTTTATTAAGACGTGCCGTCTTATCGTTCTACCTGGGTAATTACTTTAAATAGTTTTGAAGGACTAAATCTAACTCCCCACACAATATTTTTTAACACCAATTTTCTTATTATGTATACCTCTCTGATTTAATGCAATTTCTATGTTATCAAAGATAAATCTTTTTGTATGCGAGTGCAGATACATTCAAATTGTCTTATTTAAGGTTATCTTGCTCACTCACTGCTGAGACATTGTGAAAATGTAATCCCACTTTCATTTCCTACTCTATGCGGACAAAATGGTTGTAGCAATTATAGTAAAATATTGCGATTCTTAAACAAGTATTAATTGGAAATTTTATTTCCGCTCTAAATCGAGCGATACTGGATTCCTTCAAATATCATACAAATTATCTATAAAATGTAATGAAATATTATCCCTTTACAGAGCAGAGAACAAATTTGCAATGTTAGTAGATACAAAATAATCCTTATATAATGCACTTTTCATTATTTTACTATCGTTTTAGGCATTGCTGGAGAAGTTGATGAATTAGCAAACATGCATTTTATCAACTGCTTTAAGACACTTTCAAGAGCACTCAAGATTCTCGGCCTTGAAATATTTCGTATAAATACAGTCATTGAAGACAATGGGATCATTAGAAATGTGTTGAAGAGGTCTATTGGTTTAACAGTTTATTCTACCGTTGTCTTCATGATAAATACATTTGCTTGCATTTTATCTATTTCAAATGTGTCAGTCTATTGTGCACAACTCAAATTATCTTTGCTTTATACATTTTCGATGTTTACTTGTATTATCAATGTGTCTGTTTCGAGCCTTTTTGGTCTCGTTGGTATGTGGCTAAATAAGGAGCCCAGACAAGAGATGCTGCAGAGATTAGTGGATACGGATTACATATTACTAGGAAGTGGGGGTGAAAATTCCAGGAAATGGTCAAAGTGCACCAGATCATTACTGATGATTTCTTATGGCACAGTAACCGTTGTTGCAAGCATTAATTATGTAATTTTATATAACTTTACGTTAGTTGGTGCAACTAATATACTTGTGTACGTGCGAGATTATATACTCATCACCATGGTAGCAAACTACACAAATGTTGTACTTCTTGTTCGACAACGGTTCAACCTTCTAAACACTAAAATACGGCACATTCCACACAAGGAACAATTAAATGCTATTGCATTACGCCCGAGGGAATCCCGATTACGAGGAAATATTGGAAACAGTAATCACTTCAATACGACTGTGGCTAATGGCAATCCACCTCATCCTGTCTCTGGAAAATGCAATCACATGTCAAAAAGCACACACAATACGTACAATGACGATATAAAACTTCTAAAAAGAGTTCACAACAATCTAATTAACATTATCTCACTAATAAACTCTGCGTACGGCAAGCTGGTTCTGTTCAACATTACTTCGGCATTTGCCAATATGATTTTCAGCACATCATCATTCCTGATTTTTCTAACGAGTAACTCAAGCAGTATTTCAGACGTTTATGACAAAATTGTGTTTCTCGTAGGTTTCATGTGGGCAGTGATAAACATATGCCAGGCGTTAGTCATCATCTCCGCTTGCAGCGCCACTGTCAGAGCCGCTGGGAGGACGGGAGACGTGGTTCAGGAGTTGCTCTTGCAGCCGGGGATTGGAGGTGATACCAGACTCGAACTGCAGGAGTTCTCGGACCAGATACACGGCTCTCAGGTGGAGTTCACTGCAGCCGGCTTCTTCACTCTGGACCTGACCCTGATCCCCTCCATGGCTTCTTCCGCCGTGTCATACATTCTTGTTCTGCTGCAGTTCAGCCCCCTTGAAAAAGTTAAATAGGTATTCTAGCTGTGTGACATCGTCATGTGTTTAAATCAGACATTGCTTTTCAATAAACTCCGTGTCCCATGAATACATCGCTGCTATAACAGCACTTCATCTTTGGTCCTCGATACATTCACCACCATCGTTATGATGTTTATTCCTGAAGATCTCGTTTTCACTTCATTGAAGTTAGTTCTTCATTAATGTAATAGAAGTCAATAATCCTGCCACTATACCCTAGTCAGCAATGCACTGCGATGCTAAAAACACATTTTTTTAAAATCTTTTATGCTTAGTTCAGTATTTACACTGCTTGAAATCAAGAAACACTATGCATTGCAAACATACACGATTTTCCTTTCATAAGAAAAAGGAAAAAAAGGGATATTTCTTTATGATTTTGCTACAAAGTTCAATACACAAACCTAAACCTACTCTCACTTTAACTTATATAGTACCGTTTGTCATTTAACGATGCACAATGCGGCACGTGTGTTAGGTGTCTTGAATCACGACGTAAATTATCGCGTATGACTGGATATGAAATTGGGTTGGACCAATCGTAGCTAACGTATCTTTTCCGTTTAATTTATATTTTAGCTTTACAAATAAATTCTTATAGTAGCTCTTAGTCACTGCTATGGAAACTTGTTATTACATGCTATTTTTCTCATGCTCACTTTTATTGGCAACACTTGATTGATAGCGACGAGTATGGTCACGACGATACATCACAATCCGCATTGTTTGCGTTAGTAAAATTAACTATCTTTAACTCAGATATGATAGCTGTTATTTAGTTATCATTAACACAATATGAATATTCCACAGGTGAACATGATCGGTGGTTGTTTCTAAATCCCAGAAAAATATCCGGACATATGTTCTATAAGAGTATTGGCGATTCAAAGCCACTACCATCACAGACTACCAAAAAAATAACATTTTCTCACTTAGGTGATGTTTCAGGAGAATTTTGTAAAATGTGAAGATCTACGACGTTAAACAAAACTTAAACTTAACTTTCTATAAGAGTTAAAAACCTTTGTCTAAATCTTTTCCTTTATTATTCGAAATCATTATAAATTAAAATGACAGCAATTCGGCAATAATCGTTTAGTAAGATTTTCTATTGCGATATGTAGCGGTTGTTTTGTTTTAATCAATATCACCGTAATAAAAACAATTGATGCGTGTTCTTATGTACGCGCGTGAGAAGTTATACTTCTTTGGCATCATTAAAAATAGTTTTTAATTGCATGCAGATAATTAATTACAATAAAATAATAAAAGGGCTGGAAAAAGCTAGTCAACACAGTCAATAAAGTTCAGTTTATATGTGAAAAATTAAATAAATAAAATTTAGAGAATAATAAATATGTATGACATAATTTGTACTAAATATTATAAGATTATTAATTTTATATATTTATTATTGATTACTTAATATTTTATAAGATAATAGATAAATTTAATATTAAAATCAAAAATTTAATTTAAGTTTATTCATTTTTTAAATGTTTCTTATTTTCTTATTTTTATAATCAATTTTAATTTTTATCGATAAGTTTTTATTAAATTTGTTCATTTATTTTTATAAATTTTTTTCAATTTAATAATAAAAATTAAAAATTAATATTAAAATTTGATGTTCGATTTTAATTTTTATCACAATTTGTTTATTAAATGTTTTATTAAATTTATTTCTTTATTTTGTAAATATTAAATAATCAATAATAAATATTTAATATTAATAATTTAACAATATTTAGTAATAATTATATTAAATAATAATTTAATTTATATCAAATAATAATACATACGGATAGTTAACCTCAATTATATTGGAGCACTTGAAGAAGTATCTATTTCTATTTTGTTGGCAGCTTTTTTTCGAGACTTAATGAGCGCTCTAGCGGGCATCTTCAACCTGTTGATTTTGTGTTACAGTGATGCACGCACATCTTAAAATTTCACTCTCATAATTTTTCCATAACGCGCCTAAAGAAGTATAACTTCAAAATCTTCTAGAAAATATAACTCTCTGTTCCATGATCTTTAGAAGTGTACCAAAAAATAATCCCCTTTTCTATTTTTGATTAGGCGTGGTGATGGATCGTAATTTTTTGTTGTAATCAGGTTTGTTGTAGCCCACTACTTTACACTATTAATTGTCAATAATAATCACCACAAACATTGCATTTAGTGTGAAATGTATATATGTGTATGTATATATATATTTAGAGTTTCATGTATACATGTATTAATATATAAGAGCGGACTTACATGTACATAACTGTAATATTGTGTGGTTACTTACGAAAACTCAAATTATTTTATAATACCCAATCGCTAACCACATACAAACACTTTAAGTCATTAAATGTTAAATTATGAACAACATTTTTTATCAATGTACTAAGCAAAAAAACTGTGTTCTTTTAAGCTTGGTCTATACTGCTATACAAAATTCTTTAATATTGAGTGTATTCACTGTATACCACAAAATTAAAATGTTTATTATGTTGATGTGTTGCTTTATGTATTGATCAGATTATAAAAAATTATTAAGTGTAAAATGTACATTAAAATACTTGTATAAACACATAATTCGTATAATATTTAAATATTTTAAAACCTTGCTTTGTAAAATGCTAAAATGCTTTATGATGGTTTACTTACCTAATTATTTCACTATGTGTATTCGTTTCAAGAATACTTCATTATCATAAAAAAATTTTTGCACAAAATATTTAATCCCAGTTAAAATGCAAAGCAACAGATTATTCTTGCAAAACAGTGTATTTTTCTTGTATCTTTGGGCAAAAACGTTTTTATTTATATTCCATATTGATGTAGTATTATTTATTGAAATTATTAATGTATGTATCTAGAGAAAAATTGAAAACTACAATGACAGTCTAATTTTTGAAAATAAACGAATTGTAACAGAAATGCACGTTAAAATCTTCTTGTTATTTGGTTATCCACTGAACAGAAAACACATTTCTAGTGATTTTCATTATTTTTTTTCAAAGTAAAAAAAACCCTTAACTAACAACATGTATTTTAACGTTTGTAATAAATTATTAACCACACAAGCTCATTTATGATCGTGCGTACCACCCAACAAATAAAAAATGGTGAGCTATAACTTGTTCTATGAAAAGTTATAAAAAATTTACACAGTCTTTTGTGACTTGATATTCAAGACATCAAACAACGAAGAGAATATCACATATATTTTGAATGAAACATTGAGATTTGTGAGTTTGATATTACGGTTTAGATACTTATTTAATTATTCAGCATAATATTTAAACAATTTAAGATTTTAATAATACTGTGTTGCACCAAAAAGAATTAAACAATACGTTCACGATTTTTAAACGTAAAATACTATTCGAAGTTTTTTTATGTTAGTTTTAGATGTTTATATACATTAGTATTTACAAAAACATGGGAAAAAATGTTCAAAATTGTGTGTTAAAAAATTTCCAATAGATACATAAATAATACATTAATTTAAATATTGTGTAACGACAACTTTTCATTAGTGAATCATCATCAATAAGAATGGTACATACCAGGTATGTGTGTTACTAATGTTTATTATCGAGATACTACTTAGATGTAAGGCGCCTAAGCCGCTTGTTGAAAAATGATGACTTTAACAAACACTTTACTTTAATATACGCGATATATTTATTAAAAATTCAATTACTCTCAATATTGGGCAAATGAAACCTATATCTTATGTATATTAAATTATTAAAAAAATTTGCCGTAAAATTGTTTTTAGTGAAGAAACTCTTAAAAAACTACATTGCGTGTTAATAGTCACTGGTCATTATTTAATAATCTTCCTGTTGTGGATTCGATTTATATTACACTTTTACTTGACTTGCAAATTTTGATCGTATATTTAAGATACTTAAATGACCGGTGATATAGGCAACACCAAGATGTAGGCATCGATGTTAAATACCTTTTCTGGATTGATTATTGTTTTTTTAACAAGAAATATACTACATTTAACACTGATACTCGTCAGTGGCCAAAGCGTGGAAAACTAACCCACGGCTCACTGCTGTGTCACTGAAAATGCTGTAGCTATCGGTCTCGTCAAAGCATAACGCTATGCCCCCGTGCAAGTCACGAAGTCTCTCCCAGAAATTTAGCAATCTTCAAAAAATTTATAATTCAAAACATTATTCAAAATATTATCTTTGCGCCACGGACTCTAAATAAATGCCACCAGGAGCAGGATAGCAAAGAGAAATAAAAATTTCACATTGTAAGCGCGTGAAATCTGAATTCATTAAGCGTTACAGAGCATACGGTGAGTCAGTTAGTGATAAGCATATTTATAAAAGAAAAAATAAATTACTCGTATATATAAAATAAGTCACTACATTATCCAAATTCACTAATATAAAAACCAATCATTTAATTGTAGCTAAATGTTAATCCACTAAGTTAATAACAGAATAAGTATTTCATGTAATAAATAGAAAGTTATTGCATTAGTTAAAATTTCAAGAGTAGGGCTAGCTTTATTTATGAGAACATTTATTTAAGTTATTACTTTTAAACCTTTTATACCACTGAGACCATTTGCAAATTACTATAAATATTTTTGTCATGGTTTAGCCATTTTTCACTCCAGTACTGTGGCACTGTGTATTTATTTAAAAACATGTTTTTATAACCTAGTATACCATGAAGACGTTGCAAGTATCTTATTACAGATATTAACTTTATTGTCCTTGATGAATTCATTACCATCATCAACATTTTTATCCTGAAGATATCGAAACAATTTCTTTGATGGTGGTGCTTTATCAATGTTACATATATTAAAGAAATCGATTATCTGTTTTTTTTGTTATATGTAATGTGTACTGTGATTGAAAAAAAAAACAAATTAAGCTTGTAAGTGTAGTTAAATTTTTAAAAAACCCTATGATTTACATTTAGAATTAAACATTAAATGATTACACACACAAACTCCAATAAAATCAAATTTAACGTGGATATAGACCTACACTTTTGTATTTACACGTCGCACATTGCAGTATTTTTAAAAGCAATATTTTGTAGGTTATCTAAAGTACTCCTACAATATTGGCGCGAGGCTAGGTCTGGAATTATTTTGGACCGATACAACTATCATACCTTTAGTTGTTCACATAATTGCTTTTTGTCACTTCTTGGAGCACGTGTTGGCATTCACTAGGAATAATTTTCATGACATGGCATTTTGCATATGGTCTTTATTTTTTACTATTAAATATTTAATCGCGACGAGAGTTGTAGTTTTTATTTTAATTTCATAGCTATTCACTAATCAACACCTTAATGTGTACTTCATTACATGTGATGCAATTTTTTTTTCTGAATCACTTTTACATTTATGGCCACGGCAATGTTTAGTCTTTAGATATTTATTTTTAAGTACAATGATTAAATTTATTTACATTAAGCAAGCGCACTCTGGCTCGTTGCTCACACTTTATGAGTCGTTCTTGCACGCAACTCTCCAGTCCCCGGCCCGATGTGCCAGTCTTGCACTCGAGACAAGTTTCCATCGCGCACAACGCCATTTTAGAACGCATCTGCCTACACACGCGACACAACAGTTACGTTAATTATTAATCTCAGTAAAGTTGAGCATTCATATACAACTTATTTTAAAAGTCCTTAAGAATTGAGTTAAAGTCTCTTTAAAATTAAACTTAAAATAAATTATTAACAGGAAAAGAATTGAAACAAATCAAACAAAAAATTAAAATAATAGTAATTTAAAAGAAAGCTACGAATAAGCAAAAAAGTAAATAAATTTTGAAAGTATTTAAAGCTTATCAGGCCAGGAAGTTTACCACAAAAAAATTTTCTATACAAGTAGTGAAAAGTGATGGGTTATAAGTCTCATTTTAACTTAATTTATTAACTTGGCAAATGTTGCATTCATCCAGTCCATAACCTCTTTCTTCCGCAGTTTTCAATAATTAATGAATTGATCATTCTTTGTAGTCTGTGATGTTAATAAGATAGTTAAAGGTGGGTCACAAACGCGCAAGGCGCGCAAGTGATAGCAATTACAAATAAAATTCGCGAGTAGTAGAAAATAGGAAATTCTGGGACAGGCTTTTGGGCTATGGAGCGTGGAGCAGGACAATGTTTGACCGAACTCTGACGTCACGGCGTCTATCTTAGATTACCTTGATCATTGACATTGAACTTGGCCCGGCGGCCATTTTGGATACGTCATTCTGAATTATGACATCACATCCGCCTTATTGGATTATAGAACTTTCAGCCATTCTGAATTAAGACTAGCCCTTTTTGTTAATCAATTATTATGTGTCGCTTTTGTTTCAAATGTTCTCCAAAAACGTACAGTATTTAGGCGGCTGCCTGGCCGGTCGCTAAGGGCGACATCGGCTCGCACACCGCACGCCTCTTCGCCTCTACGCGCCAGGCACTGAACTGGTGCTAAGTATTCTCGTCGGTAACCGCCTCTATGAGACGTACATTTCATGCAGGAATATTAAAGGTTAGCCTATATACCACTTACAAATTCTGTGTGTTGAATTTTTCATACCTAAAAACGTTTGTGAAAACACGCCTTTTAGCCTTTTCCACTGTCCAAAAGTACACGTTATAGATGAATCCATGGAACGAAACTTGTATATACAAGTGCATTGGTTCTTAAATTCTATTTGTTATCAGGCACCTTTAACAGTTTGTGAAGGGCGCCTTAAAACCCCGAGCATGCCGTCTGGCGACACGGCCAGGTGCCACCTTAAAGGTAAGCCTGAATTCCAAAAGTACAAACATACAAAAAATCACATTTATAGGAAACATGTATTAGTACAATTTTCAATACCCGGGATTTCTGGATTGTGATTCTAGTGTCTTTGTACTGCATCACCTCGCTTCAAATAATTGTTGCTAATAAAACTTTTTTAGTGTCAAAATGCTATTTAAGTAAAATGCTGTTACATCATTAAATTCTTTTTTAGCATGTGTTACAAATGTGCGGGATAATTGTTATGCCTGTGCCGTTCACACGGAGACCATTTTTAATAAAGATCGAGTTTTTTTATGTATGCGTAGTTTTAAATGCAAATGAAATATTTTTTTTGTAGTATTATGTTAATGTTAACTTGAGAACTAAATCCTAAATACATAAATTATATGATTTTTAGTGGTTATTTTATTGCTATCTCATCCACGTCTGTATTGCCCTGGGCTTAATTCCTGACACGTAGTACAAACCTTTCACCCAAGAACGATTTTCTAAATACTTTTAGTAAAAAAAAAAAAAAAACAAAAAAAAAATCGTGTAAAGGAAAAATTGGCAAATTTTTTTAAAACAATCCTTTTTTCCTTGATGCCTAGTTCTATGCATTCGGCTATCAACAAAAATTCTCGGATTGATGTGTCGTGTTTTCCTACTCCCCTCCTCCACCACACCCCGCGCTGTATCATCTTTACCGCATCACAGATTTACAGGGAACTATTTTGTATTCGCTGAAATATACGTCGTTAAGCCTTTTTCAACTGGCGCACCGCACACCCCTTCATTATTATTATTATTTGTTGATCTTCAGACTATTACTTTAGTCGTGGACGTCAGTACTGTAGGACCGGTCATGGGAGTTAGTAAAGTGGTTAATGTTGTATCAGCGCTTGATTTTTTGTGGCGTCACTGCTTTTTTTGTATTCTTGTGCTTCCTATGCTGTTAAATTCCCTTTTGGCCACCACAGTCTCAATTACATTTCTCTCGAAATGTGCATCGTCTCTCTTCGTTGAACTGTTGGCTTGCCTTGTGCAGGTTTCAACACCCTTGGTCGGAGCCCTGTCTGAAACACGTGGTTTTCTTAAAATTTGTGTTTTATGTCTGTAAAATTTTACTACAGTAGTATACGAATAGGGCTCCGGCGCCAGGGTCCAGGGTCCGGTGCCGGGTGCCGAGCCACATCTCTGACGTCACGGCGGCCATCTTGGATGAGCGTAACGGGACACAGCGTAACGGGACATGTAGGAAATTCACCTTTTGACCCTCAAAACATGCCAAAATTGGGCAAAAATTGCCCAAAATTCCTCAAAAATCGCCAAAATTTACATTTCTTAGGAAAAAAATTCCGCCAAAAATTCTCGAAAAATTCCACAATTCAAAAATTTCTCTCTTCGAGGGAAAAATTCCCGTTTCGAGGGTAAATATCCCGTTTTATTCCTTAAAAATACCAGCAGCTAGAAATGTCCATATAGAGGCTTAAACATCCATGTCTACAACCTCAGATAAGTCTCTGACGTTATCATGGATTATGACGTCACCGTTTCAATTACCGTTACGACCGCCATCTTTAACTTTTTAATTTATTATCCGATTTTAAAGATATTTTTTTTAAAAATTATTAAAAAATTCAAATAATAATTTTTTTTTAAAACTATTTTAAAAACATACATTTACGACACGGCGATTGGAGTCCTCGGTTCGAACCCGACGAGGGCAATAAAAATAAAAATGGCGACCGATCCTTCCCCCCGTGGTGGCTGCTGGCAGACTGACTCCCACCACTTATGTCAAAGTATATATCTTCACCTAGTATGACGTCATGTCCGCCATCTTGAAAATCCGTAATTTTATGCTAGAGATTCGGAAAAAAAATTTAAAAATCATTAAAAAAATTAATCAACCTAATTAAATAATAAAAAAATCATTAAAACCACTGTTGCACTTTTCGTGACGGCCGCCATCTTGAAATCACCCGCTAGAGATCACCATCTTGTTTTCGTCTGCTAGAGTGTGCTGATACCATGTTAGTATAATTATCTGGTCACCACACCTTTGACCTTGACCTTGAAATATGACCTTGACCTTGAAATTTGACCTTGACCTTGAACTTTGACCTTGAAATTTAACATTGACCTTGAACTTTGACCTTGACCTTGAAATTTGCCCTTGACCTTGATCTTTTACCTTGACCTTGAAATTCGACCTTGACCTTGAAATTTGACTTTGTTCTTGTCGACCATCATGGATCCGACATTTTATGTTCAGTACATGCTACCAGGAGCTACCACCTGCTGGAGTACGCCATCTTGTGTGTGTACTTGTATTATAGAGTACATTTCCATCTCGATAATTTTATTCTAACCCGCTACAGTGCAGTAATCACACTTATTACAGAGGTGCCCCCACCATCTTGAAATTCGGCCGCCATCTTGAAATCATGTAATAATGTAGCTAGAAAAGCGGGAAAAAATCCAAAATTCATCAAAAAAATCACTCATTAACTTACATATCGATTCGATCCGCTCCAGTCGTTTGTTCGATACTCGATCGATGCAATAATGTTTAATTTTATGGAAAAAAAATAATTTCAATAAACCACGTTCAACATTCTTAAAGAGACTTTAAATCCTCTACTACCATCATCCTATCAGACATCAAGACCACCATATTGGAAATTCGTAATTGTAATGCTAGAGATTCGGGAAAAAGTTCAAAATTCATTAAATAAATTTGTAATCTATATACTTATTGATAAGATCGACTAAGGTCCTTGGTTTGATCCCTGGCCGATACAAAACAACTTTAATTTTAAAAAAGTACCAGAAAAGTGTAAGGTTCGAGAAATAAAACACCACAAAGTCTTTTACAAACATAATATTTACTACACAATTTCTATCCTACTACAGAATCACTTGCGAAAGCCAGCAATCTTAAAAACATTTAGCCCTGCATAGACGTGCAACGACTACTTCTTAGCTCCAACAGCTCCAAATGCTCCAACAGCTCCAAATGGCTCCAACAGCTCCAAAAAGGCTCCAAATGCCTCCAACAGCTCCAAAAAGGCTCCAAATGGTCCAAAATATTCCAAATGCTTCAAAAGGCTCCAATAGCTCCAAAAAGGATCCAAATGCTCCAACAGCCTCCAAATGCTTAACACACAGCTTAAAATGCTCCAAATGGCTCCAACAGCTCCAAATGGACCCAAATGCTTCAAAAGGTTCCAATAGCTCCAAAAAGGCTCCAAATGCTCCAACAGCCTCGAAATGCTTAACACAGCTCCAACAGCCTCCAAATGCTTAACACACAGCTCCAAATGCTCCAAATGGCTCCAACAGCTCCAAATGGCTCCAAATGCTCCAAAAGGCTCCAAATGCTCCAACAGCCTCCAAATGCTTAAGACAGTTCCAAATCTCCAAATGGCTCCAACAGCTCCAAATGCTCCAAATGCTCCAAAAGGCTCCAAATGCTACAATAGCCTCCAAATGCTCCAAATCTCCAAATGGCTCCAACAGCTCCAAAAGGCTCCAAATGCTTCAAAACGCTCCAAATGCTCCAACAGCACCATCTTCAATTGGTTCCAACTGATTCCAATTACTTTTCTTATCGAACTTGGCATGATTACTGACATGACTATTAGTATACATTTTGACTGGCAGTGGTAACGTTTTTTATACCTTTCAGTTATAAGTTATGTATATATATTATCACTCTATATATTTATTATGTATATTATGTTTGTATATGGATGATGGTAACACACCTCTGACTGGTCGACTCTAGGTATCTTTTTCTCGTATAATTTCAATTATTCTATGGGCATAACATAGCTAATTAAAAGTTATTATAATTTATTGGGCGCCGTTGCTATGTTAAGTGATTGTCCGTTATAAATGTTGGACTTAGTGAATTAACTATAGAAATAAATTAATTAAAATAATAAAAGAAAAACTGTGATTGTGTAGAGTGAATGGGTATTACAATGTAGACAACACACAGTTTAATGACAAAAGACATGCAAACAACTATAACAAATACCCTGAACCATATTAATTCTAAACAAACAATTACACAACAACATTAACACTTATATTGCCACACAGTGGAAATTTAATGGAGTTGTTATGAATAGTGATAAATTGTGCAGATTATTAGTGAGAAAAAAATGTTGAATTGATCAGGTTAATTGTGGTTTTCCTGCTTAGGTTGACTGGTTAAAAATGCAGGAGATACGTAGGCAACGATTTATACTAAATTTCGTTACGTTGAAATTATCATTTGTCAAAAGTTCTTATACGAGAAACAGTTTAATAGTTAATGTATTCAAATTTCCGTAATTTAACGTCGATCAGTTTCAGTAAAATATACAAACACTAAAGAATTATTATGAAATTCCTTCAATAAATAATATTGTCACCTCGGCTAGAGCTCAGGGTTAGCATAAGTTCTGCTTTCAGACCACTGAGTAGAATATTCACTATAAACCATTCTGAAATAATCATTCAAATCTGTAATAAAGTTCAAACGAATTTAAATAAAAATAATGTTCAAAATTGTCCGAAATATATGTAGTTGATTGGAATATAATTATAGTGTTCAATAGTATTAACTTGTAAAATATCGTGCTAGTGACGCTATCCAGCAAAAAAATGGCACCTTTTAGCTTAAGCTATAAGCCTCTAACTAAATTGCAGATAATTTATCTATTTGCCGCCGGATCCCGTTGTAAATACTAACGGTCTTAGTCACCACAACACAAATTAGTTTAGAATCACAGAATTTATATTATTTTACAAGATTATGTTAATTATACCAATTTATATAAGGCCGGCGTCGGGATAGGCCCAGACGAAGAGACGCTTTTTCTTACTTTTTTCTATCATAATTCACGGACGCACTTCCACCCACGGCGGTATGCAATTATACAGGATAGCCTGCGGCTATAAACATTGCAGCCAGGAACAGGTAATCTGATGTACGTGATAACTAATCACATCAAAACAAAATGGAAAAACTATTAAATATAACATATCTGTGGTGAGACAAAAAAATACAATAAATAACAGAAGTGAAGTTACAACAATGAGTTAAATATTAAATCAGGTTAGGTTTGATGGTAGTATAGTCAGTTCAATTTTTATGAATGCTAAGCTGTAGCATGACAGTTACGTTATTTGAAGGTCAGATATATTACATAAAAGTGTTAAACAACATCATAGTATTATGAATAATATAGAAATACACATATGATAATAAAACAATTATTAAGTAGTCTTATGTTGCTGTACGCGGTACCATGTAACCGTACAAAGTTTTATTTAGAAATCAGATTTCGATAAATGGTAGATACCATCTGGAAAGAAAATATAATAATTTATCTTCAAGTTTGTACACATACATTTAATTTAAGCCATTATTGTATGTAGCCAGCTTCCCTCAGTTCTTTGAGTATGAAGGATATTTCTTTAATGTTGGAATAGTTTCCTGCACAAAGCGATCCATGTAGTAGTCATAGCCTGTCAACCAATATGTTAGGATCTTCCCATGAGGTATAATCAATCTCTTCTGCGGCGTTCATCATCCTTGCATGTTTATAATAAATATTATTATCTCTGGTGTCTATCTTTTCAACACCAACCACGAGGTCACTTTCGTCATCTTGCCAATGATTATCACAAGCTTGATCAGGATAATTTATTTTATTACGACGTTTCCATCGTTTTGGTCTCAAACCACCATCACAGTCTTCGCTCTTGAATGCTTTTGGTGCTTCAGCACAGTACTCAATTATGTCAGCACGAAAAAAATACAAAAACAAAATCTGGCTTGTACTAGAACTCTAACTTTGCACATCAAAGAGAAGTTCACAAGCCAGATTTTGTTTTTGTATTTTTTTCGTTTTTATTTTTAATTTTTTATTATTTCTTTTTGTAATTTTATGATATCAAAGAAAACTTGTGGTGGTTTTCTCCGTGTGCTTCCGATTATTCTTGTCAATATTATGGTGGTTTTCTCCGTGTGCTCCCGTTTATTCTTGACAATATTTTGATGGTTTTCTCCGAGTGCTTCTGATTATTCCTGACTAGGCATCTGATGGTTTTCTCCGAGTGTTTCTGATTATTCCTGACTCGAAATCTTATGGTTTTCTCCGAGTGCTTCTGGTTACAGATGAGAAATTGATCTCTGCATGAAGGATTTTTTTACATAATGAGGCATGTCATTTTATTCAAGGTTACATGTAATTAGTGAATTTCTGCTACTTAATCAACACTTGTAATATTTTTATCAGGTGGAAATTAAAAAAAAAGTATCATTACTCAGTCAAATAATAATCTCTGAGAAATCTAAGAAGCACTAACAGGAAGGACGAATTTCCTTCTCCTTGGAGTCTAGCGAAGCCATCCTTTTTTTGCGATCGTTAGTGAGCATCCCGCATCCCGCATAAAAGAACTAAATAATATTTACCTGCAAGTAACATGTGGCGACATCTGATGTTGAAAAGCAGAACTACTTGCATCAATTTGCTTTGCATTAGATAACTTAATTCTCGCTGATGAAATAATTAAAAAATTCTATTTAAGTAATATATCTAATTTAAAACTCTTAGTTTGCATCTGGCATTAGTCTCAGTAACTAATATGAATCCTGATTCGGGATTTGTTGCTGTATCAAAACGTTATCACTGTAGATAATGTAGCAAGGTGTTTACCTTGAGAAAGAATGCTAAACGACATGAGAGAAGCGAGTGTAATTTGGGTCCTTGTCAAAAACCATTTCATTGCAGTCAGTGTTAGAAATCCTTTGGTAGAAGATATTACTTAGTAGTATAGGATAGGGCATCCGAGGACTGGGTTCTGGGTGTGGAGCCGGAGCCGGTGTCTGCCATATTGGATTGTGACGTCACGGCGGCCATCTTGGATGAGTGTAACGGGACACCGCGTAACGGGACAAGTTTGACCTTGACCTTTGACCTTGACCTTGACCCCGGCGGCCATTTTGGATCCGCCATCTTGGATCCTCCATTTTGGATGACGTCATTGTGTTCTAGAAAATTCAGGTGATGTGTTTTCCGTCATTTTGAATTTTGACGTCACCGTTGCAATTTTCGTTACGGCCGCCATCTTTAAATTTTTTTTTATTATCCGATTTTAATGAAATTTTTTTAAAATTTATTAAAAAATCCATTTAATAAAATTTTAATAAAATACTTATAAAAAATATACTTTTAGTACACGGAGTTTGGAGTCCTCGGTTCGAACCCGACGAGTGCAAAAAAAATAAAAATGGCGACCGATCCTTCCTCAATGGTGGTTGCAGGCAGACTGACTCCCACCACTTTTGCAAAGCATATATATCGTCACCTAGTATGATGTCATGTCCGCCATCTTGAAATTTGGACGCCATCTTGAAAATCTTTATTTACTATCCGATTTTAATGAAAAAAATTCCAAAATTTATCAAAAAATTAACGTATTTGAATTCCGTTTGATTATATCGTTGTACGTCCTCGGTTCGATTCCCGGCAAGAGTAAATTGTCGATCCTTCCTCCATGAAAGCTACCTAGACTGATCTACCACCACCAGTACAAGGTATATATCATCAACTGGTATGACATCATGTCCGCCATCTTGTCTTCATCCGCTGGAGAGCACCATCTTGTTTTCGTCTGCTAGAGTGTGTCGATACCATGTAGTATAATTATCTGGTTACCAAACATTTGACCTTGACCTTGAACTTTGACTGTGACCTTGAACTTTGACCTTGACCTTGAAATTTGACCTTGACCTTGAAATTTGACCTTGACCTTGAAATTTGACATTGACCTTGAAATTTGACCTTGACCTTGAAATTTGACCTTGACCTTGAAATTTGACCTTGACCTTGAAATTGGACTTTGTACTTGAAATTTGACTTTGTCATTGTCGACCATCATGGATCCGACATTTTATGTTCAGTACATGCTACCAGGAGCGACCACCTGCTGGAGTACACCATCTTGCGCGTGTACTCATATTATAGAGTACATTTCCATCTGGTTAATTTTATTCTAACCCGCTACAGTGCAGTAATCATTTATTACCGAGGTGCCCCCGCCATCTTGAAATTCGGCCGCCATCTTGAAATCATGTAATAATGTAGCTAGAAAAGCGGGAAAAAATCCAAAATTCATAAAAAAAATCACTCATTAACTTACATATCGATTCGATCCGCTACAGTCCTTGGTTCGATCCGAGATCGATGCAATAATGTTTAATTTTATGTAAAAAAAATAATAATTTCCATAAACCATGTTCAAAATTCATTAAATAAATTTGTAATCCATATAATGATTGATTGGATCGACTTAGGTCCTTGGTTCGATCCCTGACCGATACAAAACTACTTTAATTTAAAAAAAAATACTAAAAAAGTGCTAGGTGTGAGAAAATAAAAACACCACAAGTTCTTTTAAAAAAATTTTATTACATAAATTCAATACACTACTACAAGTACAAAAAAAAACACTGACAAATTAATAAAGCCTTTTGGATTCCTCGATTCAAACAGTCTTCTTATTGTACGGACTAAGCCTTTTACATGACTTTAAATGTCTATCCGATCCGGTCATCACCGCAGCCAGAGACGGACTGAAGTTCATATCACTTATATAGTCTCATTAGCCGGTACAACACATGAGTCAAATCAATAACCATGTTCATTATACGTCTCGGAGCATTTTTTATAATGACGATGTAAGCTATCGAGACGTGAAATTAGTTTATTGCACTTATTGCACTGAAATTGTATTCTTTGAACATTATAAGAACAACCGCTTCTTTCATGTCTGCGAGCATTTGAGGTGATAGTAAATGATACACCACAGTATTTGCACTGATGCGAAGTACGCTCTTCATTAATTGAAGTATTCAATGCTGATGAAACTTCAGCTAATGGTGGAACAGCACATATCGAAGTCTCCTCCAGTGTTGTCAGAGGCGTTGCCAACGGGATCTGCTCCATCATCGTCGACGCCGACGTCATGGTTTCCGTAGTCGATGGTACATCCTCCATCGAGTACGACGTTAAAGTCGGCAAAGATGCCATCGAAGTCTCAAGAACAAGCAATTACACGTCTTATGCACCAGAAGAAATAAACTAGGTGATCCTTACACCGCCGACGTCAGTAACAAACTGAGCGTCCTGCTGTCTAGGACTCGCTTATATACATGCACCGTATGGAATAATACGCTAGTCAAACCAAGAACATTTTACTAAAATACTAGAGTCAAATCAACATTAAAAAAATAGAAGCACCATCAAAAAAAAAGGAAGCACACTTGGAAGCACCTTCAAAAAAGGAAAAAAAAAATTGGAAGCACCATCAAAAAAAGGAAGCACACTTGGAAGCACCTTCAAAAAAGGAAAAAAAAATTGGAAGCACCGACTACGAAAAGGCAGCACATTTGGAAGCACCGACTACTTAAAGGCAGCACATTTGGCAGCACCGACAACGAAAAGGCAGCACATTTGGCAGCACCGACAACGAAAAGGCAGCACATTTGGAAGCACCGACTACGAAAAGGCAGCACATTTGGAAGCACCGACAACGAAAAGGCAGCACATTTGTAAGCACCGACAACGAAAAGGCAGCACATTTGGCAGCACCGACAACGAAAAGGCAGCACATTTGGAAGCACCGACAACGCAAAGGCAGCACATTTGGAAGCACCGACTACGAAAAGGCAGCACATTTGGAAGCACCGCCTACGAAAAGGCAGCACATTTGGAAGCACAATAAAAAAAGGCAGCACATTTGGAAGCACCGACAACGAAAAGGCAGCACATTTGGAAGCACCGCCATCGAAAAGGCAGCACATTTGGAAGCACCGACAACGAAAAGGCAGCACATTTGGAAGCACCGACAACGAAAAGGCAGCACATTTGGAAGCACCGACAACGAAAAGGCAGCACATTTGGAAGCACCGACAACGAAAAGGCAGCACATTTGGAAGCACCGACTACGAAAAGACAGCACATTTGGAAGCACCGACAACGAAAAGGCAGCACATTTGGAAGCACCGACAACGAAAAGGCAGCACATTTGGAAGCACCATCATCGAAAAGGCAGCACATTTGGAAGCTCCATCAAAAAAAAAAAAAAGGCAACAAGGAAGCACAAGTTACGAGATCTAAGTCTTAGAAATCAGAATACAAGAAATAAAAACATTAAATTCTTATAATTTAAATTGTTTATTTTATTGCTTTACATTATACAAATGCAAGTAAAACAAGCCATTATTGTATGTAGCCAGCATTCCTCAGTTCCTTGAGTATGAAGGATATTTCTTTGATGCACGAATAGTTTCCTGCACAAAGCGAACCATGTAGAAGTCTTAACCGGTCAACCAATATGTTTGGATCTTTCCATGATGTGTAATCAATCTCTTCTACCACCATCTTCCTTGCACCTTTATAAATATTATGATCTCTGGTGTCTTCCGTTTTACCACCAACCTCAGGGTAACTTTCATGTTTGAGACGGTGATCATCACAAGCTTGATCAGATTTATTTAATATATCACGTCGTTTCCACCGTTTCGGTCTCAGGACACCGCCACATTCTTCGATCTTGGCAGCTTTAGGTGCTTCATCATAGTCTATGTCTTTGTCAACAGCCTCAGAGTCACTGTAACAATCACCGTAGAAGGAATCGTCTTCACCCAATTTACCGTAATAATTCGATGTTGATGATGTTGAAGTGTCTTCATCGTCTTCGTGCTTCCTTTTTAGGAGTCCATCATTTTTACAAAGTAGGAAAGATCTACTTGAATTCGGCTGGAATATATTCTCACTTTTCACGTTAAGGATTCTTCCATTGTCTTCATTCTTCCGTAAATCATCAACCTTCTTCAATTTAAGTTCTTTGTCGAGATCGGAAGAGCCAAGAAAATTATTGTCGTAATGCCGATCACTCTTCCTTAGGCTAGTAGATTCATCGTTGTCCTCTAGCTTGTACGCAGGCTTGGCGCTACAAGTTCTGCCATGTCTTTTTAGGCTCTCTCTCCGCGTAAACGACTTGCTACATCGAACACAACTTATCATATTGCGCAGTGGATTTTTAACACAGTCATTCTTCTCGTGTTGTCTTTTATTCTTTCTCAAGATAAACTCTTTACTGCAAAACTTACACCTATGTTCTTTCGATACAGCATCAGATCCCAAATCGGAATTCATATTAGTTACTGAGACTAATGCTAGATACCAATTGAGTGTTTTAAATTAGATTCAATACTTAAATAGAAATTTTTTCATATTTCATCAGCGAGAATTAATATATCTCCTGCAAAAGTACTTTATGCATGTAGTTCTGCTTTTCAACAACAGATGTCGCCACATGTTGCTTGCAGGTAAATAATATTTAGTTCTTTTATGCGGGATGCGGGATGCTCACTAACGATCGCAAAAGAAGGATGGCTTCGCTAGACTCCAAGGAAAAGGAAGTTCGTCTTGCATGTTGGTGCTCCACAGATGTCTCATGGCATAATATTAATTTGACTGAGTAATGATATGTGTTAATTGCACCTTATAAAAATATTGCAAGTTTTGATTTAGTAGCAGAAATTATCGAATTAAATGTAACTCCAATTAAAATGACATGTCTCAATAGACAAAAAAAAAAATCCATGCAGAGAGTGGTTCCTCAGAATAGTCAGAAACACTTGAAGAAACCACAGGAATGATTGCAAGAACACGGGAAAAACCATCAAATTATTGACATTAATAATAAGGAGCACACGGAGAAAACCATCATAATATTGGCAAGAATAATCAGGAGCACACGGAGAAAACCTTCATAATATTGACCAGATTAATCAGAAGTACTCGGAGAAAACCACCACAAGTTTTCCTTGATATCATAAAATTACAGGAAAAAAAAATTAATAAAAAATTAAAAATAAAAACGAAAAAAAAATTGCATAAACAGTTTCTGCTAGCTTGTGAACTTCTCATTGTTGAGCAAAGATAGAGTTCTAGTACAAGCCAGAATGTTTGAATTTTTTTTTCGTTTTTATTTTTAATTTTTTATTAATTTTTTTTTCCTGTAATTTTATGATATCAAGGAAAACTTGTGGTGGTTTTCTCCGAGTACTTCCGATTAATCTGGTCAATATTATGATGGTTTTCTCCGTGTGCTCCTGATTATTCTTGCCAATATTATGATGGTTTTCTCCGTGTGCTCCTTATTATTAATGTCAATAATTTGATGGTTTTTCCCGTGTTCTTGCAATCATTTCTGTGGTTTCTTCAAGTGTTTCTGACTATTCTGAGGAACCACTCTCTGCATGGATTTTTTTTTGTCTATTGAGACATGTCATTTTAATTGGAGTTACATTTAATTCGATAATTTCTGCTACTAAATCAAAACTTGCAATATTTTTATAAGGTGCAATTAACACATATCATTACTCAGTCAAATTAATATTATGCCATGAGACATCTGTGGAGCACCAACATGCAAGACGAACTTCCTTTTCCTTGGAGTCTAGCGAAGCCATCCTTCTTTTGCGATCGTTAGTGAGCATCCCGCATCCCGCATAAAAGAACTAAATATTATTTACCTGCAAGCAACATGTGGCGACATCTGTTGTTGAAAAGCAGAACTACATGCATAAAGTACTTTTGCAGGAGATATATTAATTCTCGCTGATGAAATATGAAAAAATTTCTATTTAAGTATTGAATCTAATTTAAAACACTCAATTGGTATATAGCATTAGTCTCAGTAACTAATATGAATTCCGATTTGGGATCTGACGCTGTATCGAAAGAACATAGGTGTAAGTTTTGCAGTAAAGAGTTTATCTTGAGAAAGAATAAAAGACAACACGAGAAGAATGACTGTGTTAAAAATCCACTGCGCAATATGATAAGTTGTGTTCGATGTAGCAAGTCGTTTACGCGGAGAGAGAGCCTAAAAAGACATGGCAGAACTTGTAGCGCCAAGCCTGCGTACAAGCTAGAGGACAACGATGAATCTACTAGCCTAAGGAAGAGTGATCGGCATTACGACAATAATTTTCTTGGCTCTTCCGATCTCGACAAAGAACTTAAATTGAAGAAGGTTGATGATTTACGGAAGAATGAAGACAATGGAAGAATCCTTAACGTGAAAAGTGAGAATATATTCCAGCCGAATTCAAGTAGATCTTTCCTACTTTGTAAAAATGATGGACTCCTAAAAAGGAAGCACGAAGACGATGAAGACACTTCAACATCATCAACATCGAATTATTACGGTAAATTGGGTGAAGACGATTCCTTCTACGGTGATTGTTACAGTGACTCTGAGGCTGTTGACAAAGACATAGACTATGATGAAGCACCTAAAGCTGCCAAGATCGAAGAATGTGGCGGTGTCCTGAGACCGAAACGGTGGAAACGACGTGATATATTAAATAAATCTGATCAAGCTTGTGATGATCACCGTCTCAAACATGAAAGTTACCCTGAGGTTGGTGGTAAAACGGAAGACACCAGAGATCATAATATTTATAAAGGTGCAAGGAAGATGGTGGTAGAAGAGATTGATTACACATCATGGAAAGATCCAAACATATTGGTTGACCGGTTAAGACTTCTACATGGTTCGCTTTGTGCAGGAAACTATTCGTGCATCAAAGAAATATCCTTCATACTCAAGGAACTGAGGAATGCTGGCTACATACAATAATGGCTTGTTTTACTTGCATTTGTATAATGTAAAGCAATAAAATAAACAATTTAAATTATAAGAATTTAATGTTTTTATTTCTTGTATTCTGATTTCTAAGACTTAGATCTCGTAACTTGTGCTTCCTTGTTGCCTTTTTTTTTTTTTGATGGAGCTTCCAAATGTGCTGCCTTTTCGATGATGGTGCTTCCAAATGTGCTGCCTTTTCGTTGTCGGTGCTTCCAAATGTGCTGCCTTTTCGTTGTCGGTGCTTCCAAATGTGCTGTCTTTTCGTAGTCGGTGCTTCCAAATGTACTGCCTTTTCGTTGTCGGTGCTTCCAAATGTGCTGCCTTTTCGATGGCGGTGCTTCCAAATGTGCTGCCTTTTCGTTGTCGGTGCTTCCAAATGTGCTGCCTTTTTTTATTGTGCTTCCAAATGTGCTGCCTTTTCGTAGGCGGTGCTTCCAAATGTGCTGCCTTTTCGTAGTCGGTGCTTCCAAATGTGCTGCCTTTGCGTTGTCGGTGCTTCCAAATGTGCTGCCTTTTCGTTGTCGGTGCTGCCAAATGTGCTGCCTTTTCGTTGTCGGTGCTTACAAATGTGCTGCCTTTTCGTTGTCGGTGCTTCCAAATGTGCTGCCTTTTCGTAGTCGGTGCTTCCAAATGTGCTGCCTTTTCGTTGTCGGTGCTGCCAAATGTGCTGCCTTTTCGTTGTCGGTGCTGCCAAATGTGCTGCCTTTAAGTAGTCGGTGCTTCCAAATGTGCTGCCTTTTCGTAGTCGGTGCTTCCAATTTTTTTTTCCTTTTTTGAAGGTGCTTCCAAGTGTGCTTCCTTTTTTTGATGGTGCTTCCAATTTTTTTTTTTCCTTTTTTGAAGGTGCTTCCAAGTGTGCTTCCTTTTTTTTTGATGGTGCTTCTATTTTTTTAATGTTGATTTGACTTTAGTATTTTAGTAAAATGTTCTTGGTTAACTAGCGTATTATTCCATACGGTGCATGTATATAAGCGAGTCCTAGACAGCAGGACGCTCAGTTTGTTACTGACGTCGGCGGTGTAAGGATCACCTAGTTTATTTCTTCTGGTGCATAAGACGTGTAATTGCTTGTTCTTGAGACTTCGATGGCATCTTTGCCGACTTTAACGTCGTACTCGATGGAGGATGTACCATCGACTACGGGAACCATGACGTCGGCGCCGACGATGATGGAGCAGATCCCGTTGGCAACGCCTCTGACAACACTGGAGGAGACTTCGATATGTGCTGTTCCACCATTAGCTGAAGTTTCATCAGCATTGAATACTTCAATTAATGAAGAGCGTACTTCGCATCAGTGCAAATACTGTGGTGTATCATTTACTATCACCTCAAATGCTCGCAGACATAAAAGAAGCGGTTGTTCTTATAATGTTCAAAGAATACAATTTCAGTGCAATAAGTGCAATAAACTAATTTCACGTCTCGATAGCTTACATCGTCATTATAAAAAATGCTCCGAGACGTATAATGAACATGGTTATTGATTTGACTCATGTGTTGTACCGGCTAATGAGACTATATAAGTGATATGAACTTCAGTCCGTCTCTGGCTGCGGTGATGACCGGATCGGATAGACATTTAAAGTCATGTAAAAGGCTTAGTCCGTACAATAAGAAGACTGTTTGAATCGAGGAATCCAAAAGGCTTTATTAATTTGTCAGTGTTTTTTTTTTGTACTTGTAGTAGTGTATTGAATTTATGTAATAAAATTTTTTTAAAAGAACTTGTGGTGTTTTTATTTTCTCACACCTAGCACTTTTTTAGTATTTTTTTTTTAAATTAAAGTTGTTTTGTATCGGTCAGGGATTGAACCAAGGACCTAAGTCGATCCAATCAATCATTATATGGATTACAAATTTATTTAATGAATTTTGAACATGGTTTATGGAAATTATTATTTTTTTGACATAAAATTAAACATTATTGCATCGATCTCGGATCGAACCAAGGACTGGAGCGGATCGAATCGATATGTAAGTTAATGAGTGATTTTTTTTATGAATTTTGGATTTTTTCCCGCTTTTCTAGCTACATTATTACATGATTTCAAGATGGCGGCCGAATTTCAAGATGGCGGGGGCACCTCGGTAATAAATGATTACTGCACTGTAGCGGGTTAGAATAAAATTAACCAGATGGAAATGTACTCTATAATATGAGTACACGCGCAAGATGGTGTACTCCAGCAGGTGGTCGCTCCTGGTAGCATGTACTGAACATAAAATGTCGGATCCATGATGGTCGACAAGGAAAAAGTCAAATTTCAAGTACAAAGTCCAATTTCAAGGTCAAGGTCAAATTTCAAGGTCAAGGTCAAATTTCAAGGTCAAGGTCAAATTTCAAGGTCAATGTCAAATTTCAAGGTCAAGGTCAAATTTCAAGGTCAAGGTCAAATTTCAAGGTCAAGGTCAAAGTTCAAGGTCACAGTCAAAGTTCAAGGTCAAGGTCAAAGGTTTGGTAACCAGATAATTATACTACATGGTATCGACACACTCTAGCAGACGAAAACAAGATGGTGCTCTCCAGCGGATGAAGACAAGATGGCGGACATGATGTCATACCAGTTGATGATATATACCTTGTACTGGTGGTGGTAGATCAGTCTAGGTAGCTTTCATGGAGGAAGGATCGACAATTTACTCTCGCCGGGAATCGAACCGAGGACGTACAACGATATAATCAAACGGAATTCAAATACGTTAATTTTTTGATAAATTTTGGAATTTTTTTCATTAAAATCGGATAGTAAATAAAGATTTTCAAGATGGCGTCCAAATTTCAAGATGGCGGACATGACATCATACTAGGTGTCGATATATATGCTTTGAAAAAGTGGTGGGAGTCAGTCTGCCTGCAACCACCATTGAGGAAGGATCGGTCGCCATTTTTATTTTTTTTGCACTCGTCGGGTTCGAACCGAGGACTCCAAACTCCGTGTACTAAAAGTATATTTTTTATAAGTATTTTATTAAAATTTTATTAAATGGATTTTTTAATAAATTTTAAAAAAAATTTCATTAAAATCGGATAATAAATAAAAAAGTTAAAGATGGCGGCCGTAACGAAAATTGCAACGGTGACGTCATCATTCAAAATGGCGGAAAACACATCACCTGAATTTTCTAGAACACAATGACGTCATCCAAAATGGAGGATCCAAGATGGCGGATCCAAAATGGCCGCCGGGGTCAAGGTAAAGGTCAAAGGTCAAGGTCAAACTTGTCCCGTTACGCGGTGTCCCGTTACACTCATCCAAGATGGCCGCCGTGACGTCACAATCCAATATGGCAGACACCGGCTCCGGCTCCACACCCAGAACCCAGTCCTCGGATGCCCTATCCTATACTACTTACTTGGATAGATATTACAAGACCTGTACAATTAAGATGAATAAAGATAACGAAGACTGGGCTACAACATCGCGGAAGAGGAACGAAGGCGAAAAAGCTAATGCTAAAATTACTGATCTAGATCAAGATAATAATTTAAAATTTAAAACAAACGAAGGAAGTTGTAACCACATTAGAAATGAAAAGATATTTACTCCAATATCTAGTCATCTCCATGAAAATGTGAAAGATGGAGAACCACCTGAAACTTACAAGGACGAATACTTTGATGAATCATCTGAAGCGGGCATGATTGAAGATTGTGGTGACACATCTGAGGCTGACATGATTGAGTACTGTACTGAAGCACCTAAAGCAGGCAAGATCGAAGACTGTGATGGCGGTCTGAGACCAAAACGATGGAAAAGACATAATAAAATAAATTATCCTGATCAAGTTTGTGATGCTGACATGATTGAAGACTGTGGTGACACATTAGAAGCTGGCATGAACGAAGACTGTGCTGACACATCTAAGGCTGACATGATTGAGTACTGTGCTGAAGCACCAAAAGCATGCAAGAGCGAAGACTGTGATGGTGGCTTGAGACCAAAACGATGGAAACGTCGTAATAAAATAAATTATCCTGATCAAGCTTGTGATAATCACTGGCAAGATGACGAAAGTGACCTCGTGGTTGGTGTTGAAACGATAGACACCAGAGATAATAATATTTATTATAAACATGCAAGGATGATGAACGCAGCAGAAGAGATTGATTATCCCTCATGGGAAGATCCTAACATATTGGTTGACAGGCTACGACTACTACATGGATCGCTTTGTGCAGGAAACTATTCGAACATTAAAGAAATATCCTTTATACTAAAGAACTGAGGGAAACTGGCTACATACAATAATGGCTTTAATTAAATGTATGTGTATAAACTTGAAGATAAATTAATATATTTTCTTTCCAGATGGTATCTACCATTTATCGAAATCTGATTTCTAAATAAAACTTATAACTGAAAGGTGTAAAAAACGTTACCACTGCCAGTCAAAATGTATACTAATAAAGTCGTGTCAGTAATCATGCCAAGTTCGATAAGAAAAGTAATTGGAATCAGTTGGAACCAATAGAAGATGGTGCTGTTGGAGCATTTGGAGCCTTTTGAAGCATTTAGAGCCTTTTGGAGCTGTTGGAGCCATTTGGAGCATTTGGAGCCTTTGGAGCATTTGGAGGCTATTGTAGTATTTGGAGCCTTTTGGAGCATTTGGAGCATTTGGAGCTGTTGTAGCCATTTGGAGCATTTGGAGCTGTCTTAAGCATTTGGAGGCTGTTGGAGCCATTTGGAGCATTTGGAGCTGTGTGTTAAGCATTTGGAGGCTGTTGGAGCATTTGGAGCCTTTTTGGAGCTGTTGGAGCCTTTTGAAGCATTTGGAGCCTTTTGGAGCTGTTGGAGCCATTTGGAACATTTGGAGCCTTTGGATCATTTGGAGGCTATTGTAGCATTTGGAGCCATTTGGAGCATTTGGAGCTGTCTTAAGCATTTGGAGGCTGTTGGAGCATTTGGAGCCTTTTGGAGCATTTGGAGCCATTTGGAGCTGTTGGAGCCATTTGGAGCTGTTGGAGCCATTTGGTGCATTTGGAGCTGTGTGTTAAGCATTTGGAGGCTGTTGGAGCATTTGGATCCTTTTTGGAGCTATTGCAGCCTTTTGAAGCATTTGGAATATTTTGGAGCATTTGGAGCCTTTTTGGAGCTTTTGGAGCCATTTGGAGCTGTTGGAGCTGTTGGAGCCTTTTGAAGCATTTGGAGCCATTTGGAATATTTTGGAGCATTTGGAGCCTTTTTGGAGCGGTTGGAGTCATTTGGAGCTGTTGGAGCATTTGGAGCTGTTGGAGCTAAAAAGTAGTCGTTGCGCGTCTATGCAGGGCTAAATGTTTATAAGATTGCTGGCTTTCGCAAGTGATTCTGTAGTAGGATAGAAATTGTGTAATAAAAATTATGTTTGTAAAAGACTTTGTGGTGTTTTATTTCTCGAACCTTACACTTTTCTGGTACTTTTTTAAAATTAAAGTTGTTTTGTATTGGCCAGGGACAGAACCAAGGACCTTAGTCGATCTAATCAATCAGTACATAGATTACAAATTTATTTAATGAATTTTGAACTTTTTCCCGAATCTCTAGCATTACAATTACGAATTTCCAATATGGTGGTCTTGATGTCTGATAGGATGATGGTAGTAGAGGATTTAAAGTCTCTTTAAGAATGTTGAATGTGGTTTATTGAAATTATTATTTTTTTCATAAAATTAAACATTAATGCATCGATCGAGTATCGAACCAAGGACTGGGGCGGATCGAATCGATATGTAAGTTAATGAGTGATTTTTTTGATGAATTTTGGATTTTTTCCCGCTTTTCTAGCTACATTATTACATGATTTCAAGATGGCGGCCGAATTTCAAGATGGCGGGGGCACCTCGGTAATAAATGATTACTGCACTGTAGCGGGTTAGAATAAAATTATCGAGATGGAAATGTACTCTATAATACAAGTACACACACAAGATAGCGTACTACAGCAGGTGGTAGCTCCTGGTAGCATGTACTGAACATAAAATGTCGGATCCATGATGGTCGACAAGGACAAAGACAAATTTCAAGGTCAAGGTCGAATTTTAAGGTCAAGGTAAAAGATGAAGGTCAAGGGCAAATTTCAAAGTCAAGGTCAAAGTTCAAGATCAAGGTCAAATTTCAAGGTCAAAGTTCAAGGTTAAGGTCAAATTTCAAGGTCAAGGTCATATTTCAAGGTCAAGGTCAAAGGTGTGGTGACCAGATAATTATACTAACATTGTATCAGCACACTCTAGCAGACGAAAACAAGATGGTGATCTCTAGCGGGTGATTTCAAGATGGCGGCCGTCACGAAAAGTGCAACAGTGGTTTTAATGATTTTTTTATTATTTAATTAGGTTGATTAATTTTTTTAATGATTTTTAAATTTTTTTTCCGAATCTCTAGCATTAAAATTACGGATTTTCAAGATGGCGGACATGACGTCATACTAGGTGAAGATATATATACTTTGACATAAGTGGTGGGAGTCAGTCTGCCAGCAGCCACCACGGGGGGAAGGATCGGTCACCATTTTTATTTTTATTGCCCTCGTCGGGTTCGAACCGAGGACTCCAATCGCCGTGTCGTAAATGTATGTTTTTAAAATAGTTTAAAAAAAAAAATTATTATTTGAATTTTTTAATAATTTTTAAAAAAATATCTTTAAAATCGGATAATAAATTAAAAAGTTAAAGATGGCGGTCGTAACGGTAATTGAAACGGTGACGTCATAATCCATGATAACGTCAGAGGCTTATCTGAGGTTGTAGACATGGATGTTTAAGCCTCTATATGGACATTTCTAGCTGCTGGTATTTTTAAGGAATAAAACGGGAAATTTACCCTCGAAACGGGAATTTTTCCTTCGAAGAGAGAAATTTTTGAATTGTGGAATTTTTTGAGAATTTTTGGCGGAATTTTTTTCCTAAGAAATGTAAATTTTGGCGATTTTTGAGGAATTTTGGGCAATTTTTGCCCAATTTTGGCATGTTTTGAGGGTCAAAAGGTCAATGTCCTACTTGACCCGTTACGCTGTGTCCCGTTACGCTCATCCAAGATGGCCTCCGTGACGTCAGAGACGTGGCTCGGCACCCGGCACCGGACCCTGGACCCTGGCGCCGGAGCCCCATTCGTATACTACTTACCACAGAACTTTAATTTGCCTAAGCCTCGCCGTCTTTAAAATACCAACTCAGTACTACTGCCTCTGCCATATCGTCATCATATAACCATCTGGAACATAGTTCCCTTTTTTTTCTTATTTGTTTGCTGTGTATAAACAGTAAAGTAATATTTAAATTGTTATTTACAAATTGTAATCATGGGAAATATTATCATTTCGCTGACAATTTTAGCTGTGTTTTCCGTCCCATTTAAATTTTTCATGTTAAATTGTCCTATTTAAACTATTTTTTTTCTTCTTGCGATTTTGTATGTTTCGCTTTCTTTACATGACCCGAGTCGCGCTGGATTCACACCCCACCCTCCGCACCCACATTTATTATTGTACTTATTCCGTGTCTCTATCGGTTTGGAGACATTTAAACTCATCTTTATCAGAGTTTTCCATCTCCCATTTACACTTATTATGTTGTCTGTTGATGTTATATAAATATTTTGTTCCCTGGATTTAATCTTTGTTTATTACTCCAATTCATCAAATTTTTTACCTGCTTGTAGTTGTCTCTAAGAAACAGGTATTTCATCTTTGCTTATCTAGTTATAACCCGGTAGCAGGCTAAAGCGTCCGCTGATGGGAAAATTGTAAAATCAATAACCACTCCATTTGAGTAATCTTTTTCAGACGCTGGTGACGAGAAAATTACTCGTCAAACAGCACAATTCTGGAGCGGCATTTCAACTATATGATTGCGTGTTTCCGTTGTTTCTTCTGCCCCCTCACCGAGTCTTCGAAAGGGAAACACCGCACAATCGTGAAGTACTAGTCTTGACGTCTAAGTTCGCAAGAGACGACGTGAACGAAGAGTCACCTCGTTCTTCGACTGACCACGGAGCGGCAAGAAACAACAAAAGTTTTCTTGCAGAGTCAGCGATCGCAATTTAATATTGTAAACAAAATTTGGATAACATGCTTTTCTTAGCGATTTTTTTAAATTTAATAAGTGTGAACAATTCAAGTATGATAAATATGAGGAAAAATTTTTTTTTCTTAAATTGTTTGTAAATTAATTTCTGTCCTCTGTACACCAAATCATTTGCATATAAAAATTATAATAAAATAAATCTTTATCTATATTCGATATTTGCTTTGTAATGTACAGAGAGAAAAATGATATTACACAGCAGAGGACTCGGTATAGTAATATTCTTACCGAATTTTAGCTGGGTTCGTAGAAATATAAAATAAAAACACGACTAACCGCTGTTATACTGCAAACGAACAAGAGTGCAATTTCAAATAGGTACATTTATTAAAAAAAAGGAAGGTAATTCATTTGCTAGTTTATAAGATCGAATACCTAATAATGGTTAATTATATGGCCGTGTGAAATTAGGTATCTAAACCTATGAACATAGGGCCCTATTTAATTTTTATAAAGCGAGACCGATATATTAACGAAGCCATTTTTGTTAGTTTTTTTCTGCAAGGTAATTCAAAATGATTACATTATTTAGTATATTCCAAAAATGTAGAGGCTGGAAATATATGTCAGCGAACTTAATAATTGAAACATTGATTGACATATGGCACTTAAAAAGAAATGTGCCTAAAATGATGGGCCAGTAATAGGTCACTTTGTTTAAGTAGCGAATGTGATAGAAAATACCCGCAATATTGAAGGTCTTTCTCCTAAACCAGGTTCGGGACGCAATAATACCAGAACGTAATAAGCCTAGAATGTTTTCAAACAAAAACCATATTTTCCATTATAGGAATTATTTAAAGTAAGTAAAATTACTTTGAATGGATTTATTAAGAAATTATAATTTATATACTGAATCAAGGTGCTACAATTTCGTTTTGCGCAAATAACAGCTGAAATGAAACTAAGTTGCTTCAGTCATGTTTTCCAATAACACTCTTTAATAGGTGGTTTAGTCGTAAATGAGATAACTTTTCGTCATTAAAGCTGCAATTTAAAATATTTTTGATGTGTATCATCTAAGCTCTCGGCAATATGGCATTTGGTAGAAGTAATTTCTTGAATGGGACGGAAGGCGCATGTAACGGAAATGTGTAACCAAAGTGCCGCCATCTGTGGTGGATGGTGAGGATCAGAGCTCCCAAAGCTAAAGGTGAACTTTATTGTATTAACTGTTTAGTGAATTTCAACAAGAGGGGTAAGTATTATAATAAAATTCTTGGTCGAAATGCAGGTGCAAATCTGGTTTTTGAAATTTTTTCAAATATTTTTAGTTTTTATAGGTGCCGTTTGATTATATAGTTTAACATTTCGGTCTAACTATCAGACGATTTAATAGTTGACGTAGCTAACGCATCAGCGAATTATAGGGACGGATGAAGAAACTTCGTGTGATTCGCGTTAAGAAATGAAGTTGAAAAATCTATTTGCATATGTTTATCACGTTCGACATTATTTAAAAAAAACTGTACGTTACATTTCGTGTTGGTTTCGTATTATAAGTATCTTTGTAACTTAAAACACTTTTATTAACTCGTTTGCGAGGTTAGATGTTACACATCACTGGCGGTTATGAAAACCTCGCTCACTTTTTTATTATTTATTTTTTCAGCCCAAAATGACTACTGGAAGGCAAGGCAAAGTGCATCCCATTCAAGAACTTGATCCACATAGTCAAGCCAGACATGAACAAGCGATGACACAGAAAAATCGAGGTAAACCCAGTAATTTTAAACAAACCGTTAATTTCGGTCTAATTTTGACAAAAGTGTATATTTATTATTATTAGTTTTTGGGAAAAGCCAAATGCGCGAAAGCTAAGTGGTGGCTGGCACCTAAATTATCATTAAAATAAATGGAATTTGAACCCAAACTTCATATATGTATTTTTATGCGTATATGTAAATACGTTAGATTGTTTTAAGGCAACAAGTCCACTGTTTAGTTTACTTACATACTTTCCGCAGATTTTACAGAGACGTATTATAAGTGATTACTAAAAAATACAATGATTACACTAATTAAAATAAGAAATTAATTTGCATATACTAATTATAAAACCTATTATTTTCATTCCCCCGTAAAATTGAACAAAACGGAAGCGTTTTGTTTCTGCCGTTTAAGATTGATTATTTTATAGTTTGTTACAAAATTTGATGATTAAGAGTGAAATGACTTACTAAACCGAAAACATAAATAATTTGATTGAAAGAAGCAATAGGAATACAAGCATCCGCTGAAAGTTTTGTGTGCAAAGTACGCCGATATGTTTCGTCATATGATGTTTCAAATAAGAAGTGTTGTTGTTTATTAAATCGTAAATATGTAAAAAAAAATGATTGTCTGTAAATTCGGTTTACGGACGATAGTTTAATGTGACAACGTCATAACAAAACATTGATGAAATGATTGCATACTTTTATGAATAAAATGGAATCATTTTTATTTTAATAATAAAAGAATAAATACTTGAAATTATACTAGTAATCAGATTTTTAAAATGCAAGAATAATTAGCTTTTATAGCCGAAATTGTTGTTGTAATAAGCAATTAACATTTCACTTCACTTTATACACAGTCGACAAAACAGTTCACGTGTAGATGACTTGTAATTAATTTAAAAACTGGCGTTTAGCTATAAAGTTTCAATTTAATTATGAACATGTTTGCATATAAATAACCTGTAATCAAATATCTATCTTAAATTATATGATTCTCAATAATTTTTTAGTCAATTGTACTCACCGACAGATGCTACTTTTTTTAATAATAAAAGAATAAATAGGGGAAGGGGGGGGGGGGCAAGATGGGGACGCTATGAAGAAATTGCCTTAAAAAATAATGGTTGTTGATAATATGGCGACAAATATTTCTACAGGTGCACAAAATGTCAGGCTATCAATGTAAACTAAAATGATAGTTACAGATTACTCACTGAAAACAATGGCAAAACATTTAAGATCTCACGATAACACCCCATCTTACCCCATACATGGGGCAAGATGGGGCATAACTTGGGGCAAGATGGGGTGGCATTATTTACACATGTCACATACATAAGCAGTGTCTTCGTCCTCGTCTTCTCCAGCACATGCACAGTGAGCCCACCTTAACATTCTGTACACTTAACCCACGCTTCCGTTGATTCAGAAAACAAATGACCACACAAAATACACTTAGCATCGTCAGTTTCTTTCACTTCAGAACCTTTGTGTTTTTTCTGTTTGATGGTGGGCCTACTCTTCTTTGTTGTCATCATTCCGTTATCTAGGTTCAGCTTCTTTTTGCAAAAAACAGCACATTTCCCAGTTTGAGATTTCAGGTCATTTCTATATGGCGATTCAGTTAAAATAGCAGTTTTCCCACGGCGCCGATCACTAGAATTGTTCCTTTCTTTGCCGACATGGGGAAACGGCGTTGTATCTTTTGGGGATACTCGACTAAATGCACCAGTGTTATTTTGTACAGTGGAGAACGAACAGCTAGGAAATATGCAATTCTTGTTTACTACAGGATTCGAGGACTCTGGTGTGCTATCTTTTTCAGTGACATCATCAGGCATTATTCTGTCAATAGTTTTGGACGAACAACTAGGAACAGAATTATCCTTGCATACTTGAGAACCCGAAGATTCTGGTATGCTGGTTCCTTTAAAGACACTACTGGTCTATCAGTTGTTTTGAAAGGCAAGAAATCACTATCCTGAAAGACCTCAGGGTGTATTGGCCATATTCCCGTGGCTTTGAAACCATTGATGGCTGTCGTCATTGTGGCTGCTTGTAGAAAAGCACTTCCAAACAAGCTGGCTATCTGATACATTGTGACAACACGCCCTGGGTGGCATCGCAACCAATGGTTACTGCAACTTCATAATATGTGCTGAGTGGCTTCATGAATGTAACATCCAGTGGCTGGAGGCGATGTGTGCAGTGCGGCGGGAAACAGAGGAGGATAACCCCTTCTCTTTCTAGATCAATTAGTTCAAGATTTTTTGTGTGCGTAGAATGGCCGTCAAACAGTAATAAAACACGATTATTTTTGGAGGCGTTAGTTAAATTCCATAAACCAGTTGAACCACCTTACGAAAATGTCGGACTGCATCCAACCTGATGGATGACATTCGGCCCAAGTTCCAGGTGTAGACCCATCTAAAAGTTCGTCTTTCAATCTCTGTCGAGGAAATATCATCATCGGTGGCATGTAAACGCCTGATGCACGGACATAAAGTTCTACAGTTACTGTTTGTCCTCTCTCTGCCGATGTTAGAGCTCCAACTTGTTTTCTTCCTTTCGAAGAGATGATTTTTGATCTTGACTTTGGCACTGATGACACACTTGTTTCATTGCAGTTGTACACTCTGTCTGGAGTAATTTGGTATTGGTCATACAGCTGTCCTAATAGTTAAAAAAATTGTTTTTACTAGACTATTACAAACGAGCAGGCATGGTTTTTAAACCTATAAAATAACTACAACTTATCAGAAGCAATACTCTTGACGTGACAATTTTTAGGAGCTTTTAAGGGGCAAGATGGAACTGTAGCATAATACTTAACAGAAGTATAATAACTTTACAGCTTTTTTAGTCACTTCCGCGGTTAGAGTATTAAATGCCTCAAACACTATGTTATTCAATACAATACAAGAAATATAACATTTTAAATCGTGGCTTACATGTTGGCCTTGCCAAAACCAATTAAAATAAGATCACAACAGAGAGATACATTAAAATGGCCACCGAACACAACGAAATACTCCAAGCTTACTAAAATCTTGTACGCCGAGCCAGCGTGACTTGCTCTTCGATATTCAATCTTTTCCCGTAAGATGGCAGCACCATGCAGACAACTAAACACCTGCCCCATCTTGCCTCACGACCCCATCTTGCCCCCCCTTCCCCTACTTCAAATTATACTAGTAATCAGATTTTTAAAATGCAAGAATAATATACCTTTATTGCCGAAATTGTTATTGTAATAAGCAATGTGCTGGGGATCTTTAAGGTTTCACAATGTTATTAGAAATGAACAGAAACAAGGTGTGATTCCGTCTGAATATAATTACGTCAAATTTATTAAAGGACAATTTATAACAGATGTTAAAAATTATAAACATACAATATCCATTAAGTACTTAAAAAGATCTCAGGTATATTCAGAAAAATAAAAATGTGAGTCGACCCTAAATTCAAATATAAAAAGGTTCATTTACTAAAAATACCTAAACCAATAAAAAAATACAAATATATTTAAACTATCCCAGTTGAGGTATGTACTTAAAATCCAGAAATTATGTTTATATGATGAACTTCGTCTGACGGCGTAATTTAGGCAAGTTAAAAAAAAGGTTAAAAGATACAGTAGCACCGGAGGTCGGGGCTTCGTTTCCCGGAGATCACGCGGGAACATGATGCCAGGGCGCCTGTGTGTTGTAGAGGAAGGGAGATGAAAATGCCAATTCGGTGTCCGGCTCTCGGACCCTGTCTGCGAACAGTCCAAATAAAAACTGATCAGAACTTGTACACAGACAGTATACGGGGCAGAAAATGCCCACAAAGGTTAAGGGGAGGTTGGGGAAAGTCGCGGATCGTCACTCACCAGACAGGGTAGTTGGCTTCTATTTACCGATGCGTCGCCAGCCAGGAACTGGATCCCGCGAATACGTGGCTGGGCGCGGACGTTTTCATAATTTCAAAATAAATAATTTAAAAGAAAAATAACTATTACTCTTGTACTATGTAGACGGACTAAACTACTTGAAAAAGATTACAGGGATAGCATCCTTTATTTAAGCGACTACATGGTCGGTTGCGGCCGGATGGAAGTCTTGCAGTGTCTCGTCGATCCGCCGATAATCACAAACGGTCCGTCTGCAGTCGCGACGCGACGTGTCTCGCGAAGAACCGCGTCTCTTAATTAAAAGCAAATGTTCAATCAAAAGTGGGGGGAGGGACTGGGACGTCCGGACCGAAAGGTTCCAAAGTTCCTCGTGTGGGCATCATAATAAACTCTGACTTTTGCTGTCTCGAAGTTGGTAGCACTGGCCGACATTAGCGCTACCTGTTGAGGGGTGTCTGAAATATAAAAGAATCGACTCGCCCAAGGCGTCTGCTATAACAAGGGGATAAAGGGCGCAGTCAGGAGCTGCACTCTGGCGGCCAAGATAATAAGTTACTGTTTCTGCCGCTAGATGTCGTGGGGTCCATCTTTGCCCAAAAAAATTTTATGCCAATCGCCCTTGACGCCGGCCAACACTTGGCGGGGTTAACGGCAGGGCAATGCTCCGGAGGTGAATTCTCAGAACTGAAGGGGGGGAGTGGAGTAAGTGGGGGGCATAAAACGCAACGACGCTGGGAACGCGCGTCCATTACGTGCTTTTCGAGGAGAGAACCTAATACGTATTCGTGACGGTAAAGGCTATGGTCAGCTCGTCTCTGAGAAATGGTAACAACTCGTCCAGAGCTGTTGTATGCAATTTTAGTCATGAAGTGAAGTAACGTTACAGGCCTGGGACGTGCCTGTAAGCGAGGGAAATGTCAAACGGGCTGCCAACAAAGTCTTAGATCTGCAAAAGATCCTATAGGTCTCTGGGAAAGGTGCTTCAGGCTACTGGCACAAAGTTTAACTAAGGGGAGTACACCAGCCTAACAAAGAGTAAATCACCTAAAGTAACCAAATTATAAAGAAAAAAATATCCCAAACATAATTTAAAATTATATAAAATAAGAAGAAAAAAAGTGTCGAAATTCCTAATTTCCGGCACAGCAATGAAAACATTAACTTTTCACTTCACTTTACAACCAGTCGACGAAACAGTTCACGTGTAGATGACTTGTAATTAATTTTAAAAACTGGCGTTAAGCTATAAAGTTTAAATTTAATTATATACAAGTTTGCATATAAATAACCTGTAATCAAATATCTTTCTTAAATTATATGATTCTCAATACTTTTTAGTCAATTGTACTTACCGACAGATGCTACTTTTTTTAATAATAAAAGAATAAATACTTCAAATTATACTAGTAATCAGATTTTTAAAATGCAAGAATAATATACCTTTATTGCCGAAATTGTTGTTGTAATAAGCAATGAAAACCACATTAACTTTTCACTTCACTTTATAACCAGTCGACGAAACAGTGTAACGGGACACTTTTTCGTGCTTGCAGCCGTCGTTCATCGATTTATTAAACGTTGTCACGTAAAAAAAAAAACATTAAGTTTGTTTGCCATGTCCTATTGTTACGACGAAGGAAAGAGAGAATAATTAAATAATCATTTCGCCAAGGAGAAGGACAGGAAGTTTTCAAACCTTCCTACATGACCGTGTGGTGGACTTAGAGAAATGACAGAAACTCACTGTTTGTGTGTATGACCTACCTTCTATATATTTTCTAATATAAAACTTAATGGCCCCAATTTTTCTTTCATTAGGGATGAATTTTCATAATTACATGTAGTCTACAACACTCTCCTGTCCATAAACTATCTATATGCCAAAAATTATATCGATCCATTTCTCTGTTGCTGCATAAAAAAAGACTAAACAGGCAAAAAAACACTTTTGCATTTATAATGTTCGAAGGGATACATACAAAATTATCTACATGTTATTATTTAGCGAAATATTTTGTTTTTTTGGAGACCCAACTAAGTGTTAGTTATTTTTTTTTTACTTTGGAAATTTTCGCGTTCTGCGAAAACTCCCTGTAATTTAAACCACGGAAGTATACGATTAAATCTAAGAAGTTTTTAAGTTGAAGTCAACTGGTATAATCTTGGATAGCAAAAATATATCGTAGCTGCATAATGGCTAATATTTAAGAAGTTTACTTAATAGCTTGAATATAACTCGGTAGGAATAATCGTATATGTGCCAAGAATCATAAAATTTTCATAATGAAGTGAGTATTTCTAAACACACATGATTCATCTACAAGGAATTGGCGTTTAACTTCATTATTACCAAAATAATTGTTAATTGTTTTGCTTCCCAGAAAAAAAAGAGGTGTAGGGACTTTCTAATTTTGATTTAGTTATTAGGGAGAAAATTATTGCACACACCGCCTTCCTTGTTCTACCACAATGGTTTTCACCAATTGTTGTTCTGCTTTAATAGGAATATAGCTAGATTTTGCTGTAATATGTTTTGAATAAATCGTAGCGTGAACATATTGTCGAGGTCACGACAGATAATGTAATGTGCCTTCAATAACTGTATAGATTATATAGATGAACAATTTATTATTTATCTCTCTGTTTGTAGTTGATGAGTTGTCAAATTTTCATTTATTTAATTTTTTTTATTTAACGTAATGGTTTTTAAGACATTTCTTAACTGATGCCTGTTATTTTATTATTTTAGAAAATAAATTAAATATTTAGTTTTTATAAGGTGGAATAAATACCTAAATGTTATTTAAGGAGGTATTTAATATTTAACTAAGGAATAACTATATAGGGTCTTATCCTTTCATCTAGGTCAGTGGCGTCTCGTCAGGGCAAGCAAGGCAAGCAGTGCTTGCCCAGGAAGTTTCCAGACATTGTATTTTTTTAAAGAAATATTTTATTCAGAATAGTATTTTTCTTTGGCTCGTGCAGTTAGGTGTATGTATTTTTTACATTATCTTCTTGGGACCCAATACTGTGCGCTGTGCGCTATAAGAAAATAATTCGTTGACACACAAAACATGCTGTTTTAGAAGCGTTGCTAGGTTTAGAAGCGCTGGTAGGACCGCTTTCAGCAGGAAGGCTGCCGCAGTAGTTTCCTTTCGGAAGGGGGGTGGCATGGTACAAAGGTTCGAGGAGGGGATTGGCTGTAAAACCACGTGATAGAAGCTACGAAGGTAGCGCTTTCTTGCCGAACTCAAGCGAATATGGCCGAAGCAGACGGTGTAATTCTTCCGCCGACTGCTTCGGCTATGTCCGCTACAGTTCGGCAGGGCAGGTGGCGAGGTCGCGTTTCAGTCGGCGGTCGTCTCTCGGGGCGCGCGCATCTCTCTCACGGGCTGTTGGCTGCCAGTGCGTGGGGGATTTGTGGGCGTACGGGAGGTGGCCTAGCAGTGCCAACTGCTACCGACCGCGTCCCGCGGGTGGCGGATACGGGATCCCAGCTTGAGAGTTGCAATCTCGCTGGAGTGACTGTGAATAACCACGTACCTTTTAACAGAGTTTCTGATCACGTATGAAGATAGTTTCTTTTGTGTTGGTACAAAAAATACCAACATTTAATTTTTACTATTCTAGTACATTTTTATGAGCTTCTTCTCTTTATTTTAAGTACTTACTTTACCATGTGTTGTCTGTTTATATATTTTGTACCAGATATCTATGATACTACACTCCCACTTAGTATATAAATAATGTAGAGTAGGTATTTTGTTATCAAGATAATGTATGCCAAACATTATTATTTTTCAAAAATAGTTTATAATTTAAAAAAAAATGTAAATTTTTCAACCTGTGGAATAGTCAATGTTCAGTTAAGAAAACTTCTTAAATAGCACCCTTTTGTACCTTGAAATCCATTTTTTCCTGGGGGAGGGCCCCCGGACGCCCCCCTCCCCTCCACCTTGTTTTGGGGTGAACGGAGTTGTTGCTTTCCCTCATGTAAACCTCACGCCTCGCCACTGATCTAGGTAATTACTTGACATAGTTTTTGGTTTTTATTAAACATTTTTTAAAAACCTTTGGTTTCTAACAAAGATAGTTCGCAGATTGTGAAGTGGATGTTTTGAAGTACTAAATATAACTCCCCGCCCCCCCCCCCCCCCAACATAATTTTATTTTAACACCAATATTCCAAAATGATTGTAGTGATTATAGTCAAATATAGCGATTCTTAAACCAGTATTATTTTGATAGTTTATTTCCGCTCTAAATTCACTACATCTATCCGTAGTCCACGCTGATTGAGCGATACAGAATTCCTACGAATAGCATAACAATTTTTCTCTATAATTTAATGATGTATTGTACTTGTACAGAGCAGAGAACAAAATTGTAATATTTGTAGATATATAATAATCCTGATACAATTATTCTGCTATCGTTTCAGGCATTGCTGAAGATGATGATGTTGAAGCGAACATGCATTTTATCAAATGCTTTAAGACACTTTCAAGAGCGCTCAAGCTTTTCGGCCTTGAAATATTTCGTATAAATACAATCATTGAAGACAATGGGATCATCAATTATGTGTTGGAGAGGTCTACTGGTTTAACAGTATATTCTACCATTGTCTTCATGATAAATACATTTTCTTGCATTGAATCTATGTTAAATGTATCCATCTATTGTGCACAACTTAAATTGTCTTTACTCTATAAATTATCGATGTACACTTGTATTATCAATGTGTCTGTTTCGAGCCTATTTGGTCTCGTTGGTATATGGCTAAATAAGGAGCCCAGACAAGAGATGCTGCAGAGATTCGTGGATACGAATAACATATTACTAGGAAATGGGAGTGAAAATTATAGGAAATGGTCAAAGTGCACCAGATTATTAGTGATTGTTTCTTATATCACATTAACTGTTGTTGCAAGCATTAATTTTACAATTTTCTATAACTTGACGTCAGTTGGTGCAACTAATATACTTGCGTCTTTGGGAGATTTTATACTCATCACCATGGTAGCAAACTACACAAATGTTGTACTTCTGGTTCGACAACGTTTCAACATTCTAAATACTAAACTACAGCACATTCCACACAAGGAACAATTAAATGCTATCAAACTACAACCGAGGGAATCCCGATTACGAAGAAATATTGGAAACAGTAATCACTTCAATACGACTGTGGCTAATGGCAATCCACCTCATCCTGTCTCTGGAAAATTCAATCACATGTCAAAAAGCACATACAATTCGTACAATGACGATGTATTAGTTCTAAAAAGAGTTCACAACAATCTAATTAACATTATCTCACTAATAAACTCTGCGTACGGCAAGCTGGTTCTGTTTAACATTACGTCGGCATTTGCCAATATAATTTTCAGCACATCATCATTTTTAATTTTTCTACCGGGCAACTGGAACAGTATTTCCGACGGTTATGACAAAGATGTGTTTTTCGTAAGTTGCATGTGGGCAGGGATAAACATCCTCCAGGCGTTAGTCATCATCTCCGCTTGCAGCGCCACTGTCAGTGCCGCTAGGAGGAGGGGAGACGTGGTTCAGGAGTTGCTCTTGCAGCCGGGGATTGGAGGTGATACCAGACTCGAACTGCAGGAGTTCTCGGACCAGATACACAGCTCTCAGGTGGAGTTCACTGCAGCCGGCTTCTTCACTCTGGACCTGACCCTGATCCCCTCCATGGCTTCTTCCGCCGTGTCATTTATCCTTGTTCTGCTGCAACTCAGCCCCCTTGAAAAAGTTAAATAGGCATTCTTGCTGTGTCACATTGTCGTGTGTGAATTCACAAATTACTGTTCAATAAACTCCGTATCCCGTGAATCCATCGCTGTTATCACAGCACTTCATCTTTGGTACTCGATACATTCACCACCGTCATTATGATGTTTACATCCTGAAGATCTCGTTTTCACTTCAATGACGTTAGTTATTCATTAACGTAATGGAAGTCAATAAGCCTGTTACTGCAACCTATTCAGCCATACACAGCGATACTAAACACCCATTTTTTAATCTTTTTGATTGGTTCAGCATATATGTGTAACGTTGTTTGAAATCAAGGAATACTATGCGTTGTAAAAATAGACCATTTTTCCTTTCAAAAAAAGGTAAAAATAAAGGGCGAGCGTTTTCTTTACAAAATTTATTCAATGTTCAACACAGAAACACAAATCTACAATCATATTACCTTGTATAGGACCATTCATCTTTTAGCGATACATAATGCGGTACGTGTGTTATGTATGTGTCTTGAATTGCGAAGTAAATTATCACGTATGGCTGAAAATGAAATTAGATGGACCGATCAAAGCTAACGTCACTTTTACCGTTTATATCAGTAGTATATAATAGTATTTCCGAGATCAGGCGCCAGGCGGTGGAACCGAGAGCCGGCTCCGCCATCTTGGATTTGTGACGTCACGGCGGCAAAAATTCCTCAAAATTCCTCAAAAATGACTCAAAATGACTCAAAATTTCCCGTTTTAAGAAAAAATTTCCCGTTTTCGAGGGAAAAATTCCCGTTTCGAGGGAAAATTTCCCGTTTTATTCCTTAAAAATCCCAACGGCTAGAAATGTCCTGATAGAGGCTTAAGCATCCTTAACTCAAGCCTCAGTTAAGCCTCTATCAGGATGTGACCTTGACCTTTGACCTTGACCCCGACGGCCATCTTGGATCCACCATCTTGGATGACGTCATTTCGTTTTCTCGAACATTCCGGCATTGTGTTATCCGCCATTTTGAATTATGACATCATCGTTGCAATTTCCGTTACGGCCGCCATCTTTAAATTTATTATCCGATTTTAATGAAAAAATATTTTAAAATATAAAAAAATTAAATAAAAAAATTTTTAATAACATATTTAAAAAAACAAACATTTACAACACGGAGCTCGGAGTCCTCGGTTCGAACCCAACGAGTGCAAAAAAAATAAAAATGGCGACCGATCCTTCCCTCGTGGTGGACGAAGGCATACTGACTCCCTCCACTTTTTTTCAAAGCATATATATCGTCAGGTAGTATGACGTCATGTCCGCCATCTTGCCCTCGTCTGCTGGAAGCCATCATCAGTGTATCGTCGGCGAGAGTGCGCTGACGCCATGTTAGTTTAATTCTTATCCGCTAGAGTGCAGTAATCATTTATTATTGCTGTGACACCCGCCATCTTGTCATTTGGCCGCCATCTTGAAAATCCGTAATTATTTAGCTAGAAATTCGGGAAAAATTCCAAAATTCATTAAATAAATTTGTAATCTATATACTGATTGATTAGGTCGACTAAGGTCCTTGGTACGATCTAGGACGATGCAAAAAAAATTAAATATAACATCAATTTAACATAATAGTAACAGGTTCGAGGAATTAAACACCACAAGTTCTTTTACAAACATAATATTTATTACATAATTTCTATTCTACTACAGGATCATTTGCGAAAGCCAGCAATCTTATAATCATTTAGTTCCGCAGCGGTGTGAAATGACTAATTCTTAGCTCCAATAAGTTTATACTAGACAGAGTCCAGCCAGAACCTTTACAGACATAGTCAACCTCTTCTTGACAGAGTTTCTGGATACCGTTTTTAACAGTTTGCTTCACATCGTTAGAACTGTAAATTACTGCAGCCGATGTCTTGAATGCACACTTCTTCACTTTGTCATCGAACGGATATGGCTTTCCATATATACAGTCCAACCACAAGTTATATTTCAAAGGTCCGTTTGTTGCTACATCATCAGTAAGCTGATTGATTATGTCCTCTCTGATATCATCAAGAAAATTACAAATGTCTTTCGACTCACCTAACGTATTTAAATAATAGTAGTCCTTCAATGTTCCACGAAATGCAGACTGCGCTAAGTAGAAGCCATTATCGTTCACTTGTAATGCGCCGAACACAGTCTTAGGTTTATTTTCCTGTTCAGACGTCATACCAATCGGTTGCTGCACATCGGTTTTCTTGCTTGTACGCTCACGAGCCTTAAAGCTAAACCGAGGAGTCGAAATTTCTGCAGGTAGTTCAGCAGTAGGCACACGGACTTCTCCTTTACAGTTTTTCGCATGCCATCGCAAATTATCAATTCGAGTAAACCATTCATGACACTCATCACATCGAAACTTCATGCGAGATGGATTCTTCGTGCATTTGCTCCGCTCATGTCTTCGTGCATCATGAGCAAATGCGAACGACGTATCACAGTAGCTGCAAGGATACCGTGGTGATGAAGACGAAACTTTCAGACCCGATCCAGATACTGACGTTGCCACAGTTGCACCATCTCCAGGCATACTCTTATGAACATCAATGCATCGTTGTTGCGCTGAAACCTTTACTTTCTACCGAACAGAAGGACCTTTGCATGCATTCATGTGCGTTTTCATATTATCTTTTCTGGCAAACTGCTTATGACATTTCTCACAATCAAACATTTTACGATATAGGTTCTTGGCACATTCTCTATTCTCATGTCGTCGAGCATTGCTGTTGTTTGAGAAAATCTTGTCGCAGTAACAGCACCGATGTTCGTTAGTTGTTGTCGATTCGGCATCCATTGAAGTCTTCATTGATGACGAACCAGCGTTCGTCGAGTTTCCCTGTGCAGCCAGCACTAGTAGCATTAAAGTCTCTTCTGCTGGCGGTACCACGTCTGTTGAAGTCTCCTCCAGTGTTGACATCGACGTTGCCAACGGAATCTGCTCCACCATCGTCGACGCTGACGTCATGGTTCCCGCAGTCGATGGTACAACCTCCATCGAGTTCGTCGTTAAAGTCGGTAAAGATGCCATCGAGTTCGCAAGAACAGGTAATTACGTGATTAATGCACCATATGAAACAAACTAGGTGATCCTTACACCGACGACGTCAGTAACAAACTGAGCGTCCTGTTGTCTAGGACTCGCTTATATACATGCACCGTATGGAATAATACGCTAGTCAAATCAAGAACAATTTACAATAATACTAGAGTCAAAACAACATTAAAAATAGAAGAACCATCAACGAAAATACAGCACATTTGGAAGCACCGGCAACGAAAAGGCAGCACATTTGGAAGCACCGACAACGAAACGGCAGCACATTTGGAAGCACCGACAACGAAAAGGCAGCACATTTAGAAGCACCGACTACGAAAAGGCAGCACATTTGGAAGCACCGACAACGATAAGGCAGCACATTTGGAAGCACCGACAACGAAAAGGCAGCACATTTTGGACGCACCGACAACGAAAAGGCAGCACATTTGGAAGCACCGACAACGAAAAGGCAGCACATTTTTTGGACGCACCGACAACGAAAAGGCAGCACATTTGGAAGCACCGACAACGAAAAGGCAGCACATTTGGAAGCACCGACAACGAAAAGGCAGCACATTTTGGACGCACCGACAACGAAAAGGCAGCACATTTGGAAGCACCGACAACGAAAAGGCAGCACATTTTGGACGCACCGACAACGAAAAGGCAGCACATTTGGAAACACCGACAACGAAAAGGCAGCACATTTGGAAGCACCGACAACGAAAAGGCAGCACATTTTGGACGCACCGACAACGAAAAGGCAGCACATTTGGAAGCACCGACAACGAAAAGGCAGCACATTTGGAAGCACCGACAACGAAAAGGCAGCACATTTGGAAGCACCGACTACGAAAAGGCAGCACATTTGAAAGCACCGACAACGAAAAGGCAGCACATTTGGAAGCACCGACAACGAAAAGGCAGCACATTTGGCAGCACCGACTACGAAAAGGCAGCACATTTCGCAGCACCGACAACGAAAAGGCAGCACATTTGGAAGCACCGACAACGAAAAGGTAGCACATTTGGAAGCACCGACAACGAAAAGGCAGCACATTTGGAAGCACCGACAACGAAAGGCAGCACATTTGGAAGCACCATCATCGAAAAGGCAGCACATTTGGAAGCTCCATCAACAAAAAAAGGCTAAAAGGAAGCACAAGTTACGAGATCTAAGTCAGTTAGAAATCAGAATACAAAAATAAAAACATTAAATTCTTATAATTTAAATTATTTATTTTATTGCTTTACATTATACAAATGCAAGTAAGAAAAGCCATTATTGTATGTAGCCAGCATTCCTCAGTTACTTTAGTATGAAGGATATTTCTTTGATGCACGAATAGTTTCCTGCACAAAGCGAACCATGTAGAAGTCTTAGCCGGTCAACCAATATGTTTGGAATTTTTCCATGAAGTATAATCATTCTCTTCTACCACCATCTTCCTTGCACCTTTATAATAAATATTATGATCTCTGATGTCTTCCGTTTTACCACCAACCTCAGGGTAACTTTCATGTTTGAGATGGTGATCATCACAAGCTTGATCAGATTTATTTAATATATCACGTCGTTTCCATCGTTTCGGTCTCAGGACACCGCCACATTCTTCGATCTTGGCAGCTTTAGGTGCTTCAGCATAGTCTATGTCTTTGTCAACAGCCTCAGAGTCACTGTAACAATCACCGTAGAAGGAATCGTCTTCACCCAATTTACCGTAATAATTCGATGTTGATGATGTTGAAGTGTCTTCATCGTCTTCATGCTTCCTTTTTAGGAGTCCATCATTTTTACAAAGTAGGAAAGATCTACTTGAATTCGGCTGGAATATATTCTCACTTTTCACGTTAAGGATTCTTCCATTGTCTTCATTCTTCCGTAAATCATCAACCTTCTTCAATTTAAGTTCTTTGTCGAGATCGGAAGAGCTAAGAAAATTATTGTCGTAATGCAGATCACTCTTCCTTAGGCTAGTAGATTCATCGTTGTCCTCTAGCTTGTACGCAGGCTTGGCGCTACAAGTTCTGCCATGTCTTTTTAGGCTCTCTCTCCGCTTAAACGACTTGCTACATCGAACACAACTTATCATATTGCGCAGTGGATTTTTAACACAGTCATTCTTCTCGTGTTGTCTTTTATTCTTTCTCAAGATAAACTCTTTACTGCAAAACTTACACCTATGTTCTTTCGATACAGCGTCAGATCCCAAATCGGAATTCATATTAGTTACTGAGACTAATGCCAGATACCAATTGAGTGTTTTAAATTAGATTCAATACTTAAATAGAAATTTTTTTCATATTTCATCAGCGAGAATTAATATATCTCATGCAAAAGTACTTTATGCATGTAGTTCTGCTTTTCAACAACATATGTCGCCACATGTTGCTTGCAGGTAAATAATATTTAGTTCTTTTATGCGGGATGCGGGATGCTCACTAACGATCGCAAAAGAAGGATGGCTTCGCTAGAGTCCAAGGAAAAGGAAGTTCGTCTTGCATGTTGGTGCTCCACAGATGTCTCATGGCGTAATATTAATTTGACTGAGTAATGATATTTGTTAATTCCACCTGATAAAAATATTGCAAGTTTTGATTTAGTAGCAGAAATTATCGAATTAAATGTAACTCCAAATAATATTACATGTCTCATTAGACCAAAAAAAATCCATGCAGAGAGCGGTTTCTCAGAATAGTCAGAAACACTTGAAGAAACCACAGGAATGATTGCAAGAACACGGGAAAAACCATCAAAATATTGTCAAGAATAATCAGGAGCACACTGAGAAAACCACCATAATATTAACAATAATAATCGGAAGCACACGGAGAAAACCATCATATTATTGACCAGATTAATCGGAAGCACACAGAGAAAACCACCACATGTTTTCTTTGATATCATAAAATTACAAGAAAAAATATTTTAAAATAAAAATAAATTAATAAAAAAATAAAAAAAATGCATAAACAGTTTCTGCTAGCTTATAAAATTATCATTGTTGAGCAAAGATAGAGTTCTTGTACAAGCCAGAAATTTATGCATAACTAATATGATTTCCGATTTGGGATCTGACGCTGTATCGAAAGAACATAGGTGTAAGTTTTGCAGTAAAGAGTTTATCTTGAGAAAGAATAAAAGACAACACGAGAAGAATGACTGTGTTAAAAATCCACTGCGCAATATGATAAGTTGTGTTCGATGTAGCAAGTCGTTTACGCGGAGAGAGAGCCTAAAAAGACATGGCAGAACTTGTAGCGCCAAGCCTGCGTACAAGCTAGAGGACAACGATGAATCTACTAGCCTAAGGAAGAGTGATCTGCATTACGACAATAATTTTCTTAGCTCTTCCGATCTCGACAAAGAACTTAAATTGAAGAAGGTTGATGATTTACGGAAGAATGAAGACAATGGAAGAATCCTTAACGTGAAAAGTGAGAATATATTCCAGCCGAATTCAAGTAGATCTTTCCTACTTTGTAAAAATGATGGACTCCTAAAAAGGAAGCATGAAGACGATGAAGACACTTCAACATCATCAACATCGAATTATTACGGTAAATTGGGTGAAGACGATTCCTTCTACGGTGATTGTTACAGTGACTCTGAGGCTGTTGACAAAGACATAGACTATGATGAAGCACCTAAAGCTGCCAAGATCGAAGAATGTGGCGGTGTCCTGAGACCGAAACGATGGAAACGACGTGATATATTAAATAAATCTGATCAAGCTTGTGATGATCACCATCTCAAACATGAAAGTTACCCTGAGGTTGGTGGTAAAACGGAAGACATCAGAGATCATAATATTTATTATAAAGGTGCAAGGAAGATGGTGGTAGAAGAGAATGATTATACTTCATGGAAAAATTCCAAACATATTGGTTGACCGGCTAAGACTTCTACATGGTTCGCTTTGTGCAGGAAACTATTCGTGCATCAAAGAAATATCCTTCATACTAAAGTAACTGAGGAATGCTGGCTACATACAATAATGGCTTTTCTTACTTGCATTTGTATAATGTAAAGCAATAAAATAAATAATTTAAATTATAAGAATTTAATGTTTTTATTTTTGTATTCTGATTTCTAACTGACTTAGATCTCGTAACTTGTGCTTCCTTTTAGCCTTTTTTTGTTGATGGAGCTTCCAAATGTGCTGCCTTTTCGATGATGGTGCTTCCAAATGTGCTGCCTTTCGTTGTCGGTGCTTCCAAATGTGCTGCCTTTTCGTTGTCGGTGCTTCCAAATGTGCTACCTTTTCGTTGTCGGTGCTTCCAAATGTGCTGCCTTTTCGTTGTCGGTGCTGCGAAATGTGCTGCCTTTTCGTAGTCGGTGCTGCCAAATGTGCTGCCTTTTCGTTGTCGGTGCTTCCAAATGTGCTGCCTTTTCTTTGTCGGTGCTTTCAAATGTGCTGCCTTTTCGTAGTCGGTGCTTCCAAATGTGCTGCCTTTTCGTTGTCGGTGCTTCCAAATGTGCTGCCTTTTCGTTGTCGGTGCTTCCAAATGTGCTGCCTTTTCGTTGTCGGTGCGTCCAAAATGTGCTGCCTTTTCGTTGTCGGTGCTTCCAAATGTGCTGCCTTTTCGTTGTCGGTGTTTCCAAATGTGCTGCCTTTTCGTTGTCGGTGCGTCCAAAATGTGCTGCCTTTTCGTTGTCGGTGCTTCCAAATGTGCTGCCTTTTCGTTGTCGGTGCGTCCAAAATGTGCTGCCTTTTCGTTGTCGGTGCTTCCAAATGTGCTGCCTTTTCGTTGTCGGTGCTTCCAAATGTGCTGCCTTTTCGTTGTCGGTGCGTCCAAAAAATGTGCTGCCTTTTCGTTGTCGGTGCTTCCAAATGTGCTGCCTTTTCGTTGTCGGTGCGTCCAAAATGTGCTGCCTTTTCGTTGTCGGTGCTTCCAAATGTGCTGCCTTTTCGTTGTCGGTGCTTCCAAATGTGCTGCCGTTTCGTTGTCGGTGCTTCCAAATTTGCTGCCTTTTCGTAGTCGGTGCTGCCAAATGTGCTGCCTTTTCGTTGTCGGTGCTTCCAAATGTGTTGCCTTTTCGTTGTCGGTGCTTCCAAATGTGCTGCCATTTCGTTGTCGGTGCTTCCAAATGTGCTGCCTTTTCGTTGCCGGTGCTTCCAAATGTGCTGTATTTTTGTTGATGGTTCTTCTATTTTTAATGTTGTTTTGACTCTAGTATTATTGTAAATGGTTCTTGATTTGACTAGCGTATTATTCCATACGGTGCATGTATATAAGCGAGTCCTAGACAACAGGACGCTCAGTTTGTTACTGACGTCGTCGGTGTAAGGATCACCTAGTTTGTTTCATATGGTGCATTTACCACGTAATTACCTGTTCTTGCGAACTCGATGGCATCTTTACCGACTTTAACGACGAACTAGATGGAGGTTGTACCATCGACTGCGGGAACCATGACGTCAGCGTCGACGATGGTGGAGCAGATTCCGTTGGCAACGTCGATGTCAACACTGGAGGAGACTTCAACAGACGTGGTACCGCCAGCAGAAGAGACTTTAATGCTACTAGTGCTGGCTGCACAGGGAAACTCGACGAACGCTGGTTCGTCATCAATGAAGACTTCAATGGATGCCGAATCGACAACAACTAACGAACATCGGTGCTGTTACTGCGACAAGATTTTCTCAAACAACAGCAATGCTCGACGACATGAGAATAGAGAATGTGCCAAGAACCTATATCGTAAAATGTTTGATTGTGAGAAATGTCATAAGCAGTTTGCCAGAAAAGATAATATGAAAACGCACATGAAGGCATGCAAAGGTCCTTCTGTTCGGTAGAAAGTAAAGGTTTCAGCGCAACAACGATGCATTGATGTTCATAAGAGTATGCCTGGAGATGGTGCAACTGCGGCAACGTCAGTATCTGGATCGGGTCTGAAAGGTTCGTCTTCATCACCACGGTATCCTTGCAGCTACTGTGATACGTCGTTCGCATTTGCTCATGATGCACGAAGACATGAGCGGAGCAAATGCACGAAGAATCCATCTCGCATGAAGTTTCGATGTGATGAGTGTCATGAATGGTTTACTCGAATTGATAATTTGCGATGGCATGCGAAAAACTGTAAAGGAGAAGTCCGTGTGCCTACTGCTGAACTACCTGCAGAAATTTCGACTCCTCGGTTTAGCTTGAAGGCTCGTGAGCGTACAAGCAAGAAAACCGATGTGCAGCAACCGATTGGTATGACGTCTGAACAGGAAAATAAACCTAAGACTGTGTTCGGCGCATTACAAGTGAACGATAATGGCTTCTACTTAGCGCAGTCTGCATTTCGTGGAACATTGAAGGACTACTATTATTTAAATACGTTAGGTGAGTCGAAAGACATTTGTAATTTTCTTGATGATATCAGAGAGGACATAATCAATCAGCTTACTGATGATGTAGCAACAAACGGACCTTTGAAATATAACTTGTGGTTGGACTGTATATATGGAAAGCCATATCCGTTCGATGACAAAGTGAAGAAGTGTGCATTCAAGACATCGGCTGCAGTAATTTACAGTTCTAACGATGTGAAGCAAACTGTTAAAAACGGTATCCAGAAACTCTGTCAAGAAGAGGTTGACTATGTCTGTAAAGGTTCTGGCTGGACTCTGTCTAGTATAAACTTATTGGAGCTAAGAATTAGTCATTTCACACCGCTGCGGAACTAAATGATTATAAGATTGCTGGCTTTCGCAAATGATCCTGTAGTAGAATAGAAATTATGTAATAAATATTATGTTTGTAAAAGAACTTGTGGTGTTTAATTCCTCGAACCTGTTACTATTATGTTAAATTGATGTTATATTTAATTTTTTTTGCATCGTCCTAGATCGTACCAAGGACCTTAGTCGACCTAATCAATCAGTATATAGATTACAAATTTATTTAATGAATTTTGGAATTTTTCCCGAATTTCTAGCTAAATAATTACGGATTTTCAAGATGGCGGCCAAATGACAATATGGCGGGTGTCACAGCAATAATAAATGATTACTGCACTCTAGCGGATAAGAATTAAACTAACATGGCGTCAGCGCACTCTCGCCGACGATACACTGATGATGGCTTCCAGCAGACGAGGGCAAGATGGCGGACATGACGTCATACTACCTGACGATATATATGCTTTGAAAAAAAGTGGAGGGAGTCAGTATGCCTGCGTCCACCACGAGGGAAGGATCGGTCGCCATTTTTATTTTTTTTGCACTCGTCGGGTTCGAACCGAGGACTCCGAGCTCCGTGTTGTAAATGTTTGTTTTTTTAAATATGTTATTAAAAAATTTTTTATTTAATTTTTTTATAATTTTAAAATATTTTTTCATTAAAATCGGATAATAAATTTAAAGATGGCGGCCGTAACGGAAATTGCAACGATGATGTCATAATTCAAAATGGCGGATAACACAATGCCGGAATGTTCGAGAAAACGAAATGACGTCATCCAAGATGGTGGATCCAAGATGGCCGTCGGGGTCAAGGTCAAAGGTCAAGGTCACATCCTGATAGAGGCTTAACTGAGGCTTGAGTTAAGGATGCTTAAGCCTCTATCAGGACATTTCTAGCCGTTGGGATTTTTAAGGAATAAAACGGGAAATTTTCCCTCGAAACGGGAATTTTTCCCTCGAAAACGGGAAATTTTTTCTTAAAACGGGAAATTTTGAGTCATTTTGAGTCATTTTTGAGGAATTTTGAGGAATTTTTGCCGCCGTGACGTCACAAATCCAAGATGGCGGAGCCGGCTCTCGGCTCCACCGCCTGGCGCCTGATCTCGGAAATACTATTATATACTACTTATATCTTTACTTTAAAAATAAATTCTTTGACTACCTTTTAGTGACTGCTGCGGAAACATGTTACTACATTACATTTTGCTCTTTCTCTCTTTTATTGGCAAAACTTAATTGATGGCGACGACAATGGTCACGATGTTACATCACAATCCACATGTTTTGTTTAAAAAATATTACTTGTTTCTATTCAGATGATATCTGTTATATAGTTATCATTAACAGAATATGAATATTCTACTAGTGAACATGATCATTGTTTGTTAGTACATCCCAGAAAAATATCCGGTATTATCTTCTACAGGAGTATCGGCTAATAAATGTGACTTTACCACCACAGACTACAAAATAAAAAAGGAAAATAACATTTTCTCACTTAGATGATGATTCAGGAGAATTTTTGTAAACGTTAAGATCTAAAACGTTAAACACAGCATAAACTAAACTTTCTATAAGAGTTAAACCCTTTGTCTAAATCTTTTCCTTGTAACACTCCCAATAACTTGACTTTATTCGAAACCTTTATAATACAGTAAAATCATAGGGATTCGGCAATAATCGTTTATAAAGATTTTCTACTGCGATATGTAGCGTTTGTTTTGTTTTAATCAATATTACTGTAACAAAAAATCTTCTAGAAAAAAAGAACTCTCTGTTCCAAGATCTTTAGAAGTGTACCACAAAATAATCCCCTTTTCTATTTTTGAATTGGCGTCGCGGTGTATAGTCATATTTCATTAAATGAAATATGACTATCCACCGCGACGCATTACAAATTTTGTAATCAAGTTAATTGAAGCCCACTTCTTTACACTACAAATCGTCAATAATAAGCACCACAAACTTTGAATTTTGTGTGAAATGTATACATGTATATATACATACATGTGTATGTATCTTTATATATTTTGAGTTTCATGTATAAATGTATTTATATATATGAGCAGACTTACATGTACATAACTGTAATATTGTGTGTGGTACCTACTTACGAACACTCAAATTATTGTATAATTTTTTATGTTTTTAGTATACACAATTGCTAACTACATACAAACACTGTAAGTCATTAAATTTTTAATTATTAACAAGGTTTATCGTATTTTCTTATCAATGTACCAAGCAAAAAACTGTGTTCATTTAAGCTTGGTCTATAGTACTATACATAACATTTTAAATATTGAGTGTGTTCACTGTATAACACAAAATAAAATGTTTATTATGCTGATGTGTGCCTTTGTGGATTGATCAGATTATAAAAAAAAATTAAGTGTAGACTGTAAATTAAGATACTTGTTTACATCCATAAATCCTATAATATTGAAATATTTTTAAACCTTGCTTTGTAAAATGCTAAAATGCTTTATGATGGTTACCTTACATAATTATTTCACTAAGTGTATTCGTTTCAAGAATACTTCATTATCATAAAAATTATTTTTACACAAAATATTTAATCTTAGTTAACATGCAAAGCAACAGATTATTGTTGCAAAAAAAATGGGTTTTTTCTTGTATCTTTATGAAAAAACATTGTTTTATTTATATTACACATTAATCTAGAATTATTTATTGAAATTATTAATGTATGTATCTAGAGAAAAATTGAAAACTACAATGACAGTCTCATTTTTGAAAATAAACGAATTTTAACAGAAATGCACGTTAAAATCTTTTTGTTATTTGGTTATCCACTGAACAGAAAACACATTTCTAGTGATTTTCATCATTTTTTCCAAGGGAAAAAAAACCTTTGACTAACAACATGTATTTTAACGTTTGTTATAAATTATTAACCACACAAACACATTTCTGATCGTGCGTACCATCCAACAAATAAGCAAATAGTGATCTATAAATTGTTCTATTTAATGTTATACAAAATTTACACAGTCTGTTGTGACTTGATATGCAAGACATCAAACAAGGAAGAGAATATCAGATATATTTTTAATGTAACATTGAGATTAGTGAATTTGATATTACGGTTTAGTTAAAAATTTAATTATTCAGCATAATATTTAAACACTATTAGATTTTAATAATAGTATCTAGCACCAACAAGATTTAATACCTACACGATTTTTAAACGTAAAAAAAACACTATTCGAAGTTTTTTATGTTTGTTTCAGTTGTTCATACAAAAGAATTTACAAATACATAGGAAAAAAAATGTTCAAAATTTCATCTATAAGAATGGTACACAACATGTGTGTGTGTTACTAATGTTTATTATCGAGATACTGCTTAGTTGTAAGGCGCCTAAGCCGCTTGTTGAAAAATGATTTCTTTAGCAAACGCTTTACTTTAATATACACGATATATTTATCAAAAATTATTTTTCTCTAAATATTGGGCAAATGAAACTTATATCTTATGTATATTAATTTATTTAAAAAATTTGCCGTACAATTGTTTTTATTGAAGAAACCCTTGAAAAACTACATTGCGTGTTAATAGTCCTAGTCATTATTCAATAATCTTCCCGTTGCGGATTCGATTTAAATTACACTTTCTCTTAAATTGCAACTTTTGATCGCATATTTAACGTACTTAGCTCACCGATGAATTAGGCAGCATCAAGATCTAGGCATCGATGTTAAATATCTGTTCTGGCATGTTATTGTCTTTTTATGCAAGAAAAATACCACATTTAACACTGAGACTCGTCAGTTGCCAAAGCGTGGCAAACTAACCCACGGCTCACTGCTGTGTCACAGAAAAATGCTGTAGCTATCGGTCTCATCAAAACATAACGCTATTCCCCTATGCAAGTCACGAGGTATTTCCTAGAAATTTAGCAATGTTCAAAAAAAATTTTAATTCAAAACATTATTTAAAATATTATCTTTGCGCCACGGACACTAAATAAATGCCAGAAGAAACAGGATAGCAAAGAGAAACAAATATGTTACATTGTAAGCGCGTGAAAACAGAATTTATTAAGCTTTACAGAGCATATGGTGAGTCAGTCAGTTAGTCAGTGATAAGCATATTTATAAAGCAAAAAATAATTTACTCGGTTTTATAGAATAAGTCACTACATTACCCCAATACACTAATATAAAATACCAATCATTTAATTGTAGATAATTTTTTTATCCACAAAGTTAATAACAGAATAAATTTTTCATCTAATAAATATAAATTTATTGCAGTAGTTAAAATTTCCAGAGTTTGGCTAGCTTTATTTATGAGAACATTCATTTAAATTGCAACTTTTAAATCTCCTAGACCACTGAGACCATGTGCACAAAAAAATTCAAATATATTTGTTATGGTTTACCAATTTTTCACTTCAATTGTGTGACACTGTGTATTTATATTATTAAATATTTTTATAACTTCGTATCCCATGAAGACGTTGCAAGTATCGCGTTACAGATATTAACTTTATTGTCCTTCATAAATTCATAACCATCATCAACAATGTTGATGCTTTATAAATGTTACCGATATTAAAGAGCTCGATTACCTGTTCTTTGTTAAATGTACTGTGTACTGTGATTGAAATAAACAAATAAAGCTTGCAAGTGTAGTTCAATTTTTATAAAACGCTATGATTTACATTTCGAATTAAACATTAAATGATTACACACACAAACTCCAATTAAATCAAATTTAACGTGGATATACACGTTTGTATTTTCACGTCGCAAATTGCAGTATTTTTAAAATACATATTCTGTAGGTTGTTTAAAGTGCGCCTACAATTTTGGCGCGAGGCTAGGTCTGGAATTATTATAAGCCGATACAACTATCATACCTTAATTCGTTAATATATTGCTTTTTGTCACTTCTTGGAGCACGTGTTGGCATTCACTAGGAATACTTCTCATGACATGGCATTTTGCATATGGTCTTTATTTTTTACGTTTAAACATTTAATCGCGACGAAAATTGTAGTATTTAATTTAATTTTTCATAGCTATTCAAGAATATACATCTTATTGTGTACTTCATTACAAGTGATGCAATTTTTTTTCTGTATCATTTTTACATTTATGGCCACGGCAAATGTTTAGTCTTTAAATATTTGTTTTTAAGTGCAAGGATTAAATTTATTTACATTAAGCAAGCGCACTCTGGCTCGTTGCTCTCACCTGATGAGTCGTTCTTGCACGCAACTCTCCCGTCCCCGGCCCGATGTGCCAGTCTTGCACTAGACGAGCTTACCTCGCGCACAACGCCGTTTTAGCACGCATCTGCCTACACACGCGACACAACAGTTACGTTAATTATTAATCTCAGTAAAGTTGAGCATTCATATACAACTTATTTTAAAAGTCCTTAAGATTTGAGTTAAAGTCTCTTTAAAATTAAACTTAAAATAAATTATTAACAGGAAAAGAATTGAAACAAATCTAACAAAAAAATTAAAATAATAGTAATTTTAAAGAAAGCTACGTATAAGCAAAAAAGTTAATAAATTTTGAAAGTATTTAAAGCTTATCAGGCCAGGACGTTTACCACAAAAAAAAAATGTTTTCTATACAAGTAGTTAATAGTGATGTGTTAAAAGTCTAATTTTATCTTAATTTATTAACTTGGCAAATATTGCACTCATCCAGTCCATAACCTCTTTCTTCCGCGGTTTTCAATAATTCATGAATTGATCATTCTTTGTAGTCTGTGATGTTAATAAGATAGTTAAAGGTGGGTCACAAACGCGCAAGGCGCACAAGTGATAGCAATTACAAAAAAACTCGCGAGTAGTAGGAAATAGTAAAATCTAGGACAGGCTTTAGGCTGTGAAGCGTGGAGCAGGTAAATGGTTGACCGAACTCTGACATCACGGCGTCCATCTTGGATTACCTTGACCATTGACATTGAACTTGGCCCCGGCGGCCATTTTGGATCCGACATTTCTAATTATGACATCATATACGCCTTATTGGATTATAGAAATTTCAGCCATTCTGAAGTAAAACGTAGCCCTTTTTGTTAATCAATTTTTATGTGTCACTTTTGTTTCAAATGTTCTCCAAAAACGTTCAGTATAAAGGCGGCCGCCTGGCAGGTCGCTAAGGGCGACACCGGCTCGCTCACCACACGCCTCCTTGCCTCTACGCGCCAGGCTCCGAACTGGTGCTAAGTATTCTCGTCGATAACCGCTTCTATGAGACGTACATTTCATGAAGGAATATTAAAGCTGTGTATACATACTGTGTGTTGATTTTTTCATACCTAAAAACGTTTGTGAAAACACGCCTTTTATCCTTTTCCACTGTCCAAAAGTACACGTTATAGATGTAACCACGGAAAGAAACATGTATATAAAATTACATTGGCTCTCTTAAACTCTATTCGTAATCAGGCACCTTTAACAAATCTTGAACGGTTTGTGAAGGGCGCCTTAAAACCCTGAGTTCAGCATGCCGTCTGGCGACACGGCCAGGCGCCACCTTAAAGGTAAGCCTGAATGTCAAAAGTACAAACATCCAAACATTCACATTTATAGGCTACATGTATTAGTACAATTTTCAATGCCCGGTATTTCTGGATTGTGATTCTAGAGTCTTTGTACTGCATCATCTCACATCAAATACTTGTTGCTAATAAAACTTTGTTAGTGTCAAAATGCTATTTAAGTAAAATGCTGTTACATAATTAAATTCTTATGTAGCATGGGTTACATTTAAATTTGTGGGATAATTGTTACGCCTGTGCCGTTTACACGAGAACCAATTTAAATAAAGATCGAGTTTTTTTAATGTTTGCTTAGTTTTAAATGTAAGTGAAATATCCCTATTTATTTAGTATTATATTAATGTAAATTTGAGAAAAATATCATAAATACATTAAATTTATGATTTTTGCTGTTATTTTTTTGCTATCAGTTCCATGTCCGTATTGCCCTGGGCTTAATTCCTGTCACGTAGTAGAAACCTATCACCCAAGAACGATTTTCTGAATACATTTAGTAAAAAAAAAATCGTGTGAAGGAAAAAATCGGCAAATTTTTTAAAACAATCCTTGCTTCCTTGATGCCTAGTTCTATGCATAGACTATTAACAAAAATTCTCGGATTGGTGTGTCGTGTTTTCCTATCCCCCTCCTCTCACCCACCCACCTTTATCATCTTCACCGCATCGCAGATTTTCAGGAAACTATTTTGTGTTCGCGGAGTTATAGGTACGTCGTTAGGCTTTTTAAAACAGGCGCACCGCACACCCCTTCATTATTATTATTATATGTTGGTCTTCAGATCAGTGGCGTAGCCAGGATTTGTGTATGAGGGGTGTTAAGAAGCATGCCCCCCCCCCCCCCCCATTAAAGCGGGTGGTCCGGGGCTCCTAGTGATATTTTAGCAGTTATCGGTACTTAAATTTAATTATTGTAATGGTAAAATTTTTATTAATTTTAATATGAAATTTGTTTGAGTGATGAATAAGAAATTAATTAAAGATTTGGTGCTAAGGGGGGGGGGGGGTTGATCTCCTAAAACCATCCCCTGGCTACGCCCCTGCTTCAGACTAGTACTTTAGTCGTGGATGACAGTACTGCAGGACCGGTCATGTGAGTAAGTAAAGTGGTTAATGTTGTTGCAGCGCTCGATTTATTGTGGCATCATAGTTTTTTGTAGTCTTGTGCTTCCTATGCTGTTAAATTACCCTTTGGCCACCAGAGTCTCAAAAACATTTCTCTCGAGATGTGCTTCGTCTCTATTCGTTGAAATGTTGGCTTGCACTGTGCTGGTTTCAACACCTATGGTCGGCGCCCTGTCAGAAACACGTTGGGTTCTTAAATTTGGCGTTTGATGGCTGTAAAAGTTTACCACAGAACTTTAATTTGCCTAAGCCTCGCCGTCTTTAAAATACCAGCTCAGAACTACTGCCTCTGCCATATCGTCGTCATATAACCATCTGGATCACAGTTCCTTCTTTTTTCTTATTTGTTTGCTGTGTATATACAGTAAGGTAATATTTAAATTGTTATTTAAAAATTGTAATCATTAGAAATATTATAATTCCGCTGACAATGTTTGCTGTGTTGTCCGTCCTGTTTAATGAGTTCATGATCAGCTGTAGCTAATGTATTAAAACTCATTTTTTTTCTTCTTGCGACTTTGCATGTTTCGCTTTCTTTACATGACCCGAGTCGCGCTGGATTCACACCCCGCCCTCCACACCCACATTTATTATTGTACTTATTCTATGTCTCTATCGGTTTGGAGACCTTTGGACTTACTTTTATTAGAGTTGTCCTCCTCCCATGTGAACTTATTATGTTATCTGTTGATGTTATAAAAATATTTTGTTCCCTATTTAATCTTTATTTATTACTCAAATTCAGCACTTTTTTTTTTTTTACCTGCTTTTAGGTGTTACTAACAGAAGGGAATTTCATCTTCTGCATGTATGGTTGTAACCTGGTCGCTGGCTTCCTCTGATAGTCCAGGCATTTTGTGAGAAAAAGGAGTCGATTAGTATATCAAAATTTGCAGAAACATTCGTAGAATAACATAAGTAGTATATGAATGGGGCTCCGGAAACAGGCCTCAGGCGGTGGTGCTTGGTGCCGACCGCCATCTTGGATTCTGACGTCACGGCGGCCATCTTGGATAAGCGTAACGTGACACTTTTTCGTGCGTGCAGCCGGCGTAATGGGACATAATGTAACGGGACAAGTAGATCATGGCGGCCATTTTGGATCCGCCATCTTGGATCCGACATTCTGGATGATGACGTCACCGTTGCAATTTTCGTTACGGTCGCCATCTTGAAATTTGGACACCATCTTGAAAATCTTTAATTATTATCTGATTTTAATGAAAAAAATTCCAAAATTCATCAAAAAATTAACTTATTCTAATTCTGATTGATTATATCGATTCCCATCCTTGGTTAGATTCCCGGTGAGTGCAAACATCAGATCCTTCCTCCATGAAAGCTACCTAGACTGATCTACCACCACCAGTACCAAGGTATATATCATCAACATGTATGACGTCATGTCCGCCATCTTGTCTTCATCTGCAGGAGACCGCCATCGTGTTTTCGTCTGCTAGAGTGTGCCGATACCATGTAGTATAATTATCTGGTCACAATACTTTTGTCCTCAACTGTTGACATTGACCTTGACCTTGGCCTTTGACCTTGACCTTGAAATTTGACCTTGACCTTTACCTTTGACCTTTACCTTGAAATTTGACCTTGACCTTGAAATTTTACCTTGACCTTGACCTTTGACCTTGACCTTGAAATTTGACCTTGACCTTGAAATTTGACCTTGACCTTTGACCTTTGACCTTGACCTTGAAATTTGACCTTGACCTTGAAATTTGACCTTGACCTTGAAATTTGACTTTGTCCTTGTCGTCCATCATGGATCCGACATTTTATGTTCAGTACATGCTACCAGGAGCTACCATCTGCTGGAGTACGCCATCTTGTGTGTGTACTTGTATTATAGAGTACATTTTTACAGTGCAGTAATCATTTATTACGGAGGTGCCCCCGCCATCTTGAAATTCGGACGCCATCTTGAAATCATTTAATAATGTAGCTAGAAAAGCGGGAAAAAATCCAAAATTCATCAAAAAAATCACTCATTAATTTACACATCGATTCGATCCGCTCCAGTCCTTGGTTCGATCCTCGATCGTTGCAATAATGTTTAATTTTATGAAAAAATAACTTCAATAAGCCACGTTCAACATTCTTAAAGAGACTTTAAAACCTCTACTACCATCATCCTATAAGCCATCAAGACCACCATATTGAAAATTCGTAATTGTAATGCTAGAGATTCGGGAAAAAGTTCAAAATTCATTAAATAAATTTGTAATCTATATACTGATTGATTAGATCGACTAATATCCTTGGTTCGATCCCTGGCCGATACAAAACAACTTTAATTAAAAAAGTACCACTAAAGTGGCAGGTTTGAGAAAATAAAAACACCGCAAGTTCTTTTAAAATAACTTTTATTACATACATACTACACTACTACAAGTACAAAAAAACACTGACAAATTACTAAAGCCTTGTGGATTTCTCGACGTCTGCATCTGCCACCCACGAATTGAAGCGAGGTGGAAAGCCCCACCACTTGACGTAGGACAGTCCATTTCTTCGTTTTATAATCTTCTCCACCAAGTACGTATCGGGATACAACGTAGGCTGAATCTCTTCGGCATAGAAGCCGCCATGGATAGGTTTGTGGTCCAAATCTTCAAGGTAGTAGGTCCTAGGCTCTGATTCACGAACATGTGTCACACGGAAAAGTTCGGGACTCCAGTTCGCAGTGAAACCTTTCTCGAAGATACCTTTCTGCTTGGAGATTCGCACAATGTCGCCGACGTTAGCTTTACGCTTTCGTGGATCTTTCTTCTTCGTGTTGGGAAAAACTGTTTGAAGCAGGCGATTATCCTTTACGTCCTTTGGCTTCATTTTCGTGGTAGAATGCACCGTGGAATTATACTCGCTTATTAGTTTCGGCAAGATGTCAAGCCACTTGTAATTTCCGTTAGCCGTGAACTGCCGCCACATCTTGGAACGCAAAGTTCTGTTAAACCTTTCGACAACGGAGGCTTTGACGTTACTAAATGTAGAGTAGTGTTTGATGCCATACTTCTTCATCAAAGCCTTGAAGGTTGCATTGTAGAATTCTTTCCCGAGGTCCGTTTGCAGGTGCGACGGTACACGTCCATCACGCAAAATATTGTTCATGGCCTTGGCTACGTCAGTTGCAGTCTTTGATTTGACAGGTCTAGCCCAAGCGAACTTGCTATAAACATCGATGACTGTCAACATGTACTTGAAACCTTTATTCAATCGGGAATACGGTATCATCTCAACAAGGTCCGCCTGGAATAAATCATCAATTCCACGAACTATGACTTTGCGACGAAGGTATTTCCGTCTAGCAGGAGCATGAAGTTCGCGAGCGATTCCGGTTCGACTCATTGTATGTAGCCGGCTTCCTTCAGTTCTTCAAGTATGGAGACTATTTCGTTGATGTGCGAATAGTTTCCTACACTAAGCGATGCATGTAGAATTCTAAGGCGATCAACTAATTCATTAGGGTCGTCCCAATATACATAGTCAAATGTCTGACCACTTTCTAGCTTTTTTAAACCTTCGCCATGTATTGTTAGTTCACTGAAGAGATTAGCGAGAATGTCGATTTTTTCATGATCTACGTCTTTATATACACCACTATCTGGATCGTTATCGCGAAAATGTGCATTGGTTAGCTCTAGCAGTTTTTTGTACTCTTGTAAGTCGTTGTGAGAATATCCTTTAGGCTCCCTGCGAAACAGCAATTCGTACAGACCCGGAGTCCCGCGCGTTTTGAACTCTGCTACGCGCACGATATTTCCTGGTAGAAAGTCTATTTCTTTAGCACCGAGGAACCACTTATTATGTTTTCTGTACACTCCGTAGGTCGTGTCATTATTCCGGCTCGTAAACGATATCAGGTATGGTCGGACCATTGCATTAACTTGATGTCCCTTTTTCGGTATTTTTTTCTTGTGCATGGACTCTGTACTTGTTAAGTCCTCTTCTCGATCCGGTTCATACTTTCTCTTCTTTACAGTCGGCATTATATCTTCAACTTCTGTCTTCACAATGAAGGCTGGTTCTTCCTTGTTTTTAAGTTCGTCGAGACGACTAGTGATTGGTTTAAATATCTCCTCATTTTCCATCTCACGTGCAAGTCTGGTTCGTCTAGCAAGTAAATATTTTTCGCGAACAGACTGTATAGCTCGATGAAGGTCACTGGCCAGGTCCGACATTGTACTGGCTGAAAACTTATTGCAAGACCTCCTTATATACTTTTTTATTCGTTCGCAGAAACTTCTTTCTTGTGTTTGGCCAAATCTGAATTTGTTGACGATTGAGATAGTGATGCTTTCAGACTACTTTGAAAAGTCCTCAGATCGTCCCGTCTTTGTGCATTCGATACTTCGATCATGTCGCGAATGCGAGAATCCGATGCTTCCACACGCTGGTCGATGGCAACGAGATACTCAAGTAATTCCTTTTTCACACTGTCTACTTTTTGAGCCAGTAGCGAAATGTATTTGCGGATAACGTCGTCATGAGACTTGAGAGCAGTACGTAAGTCTCGACTGCTACGACCGAATTTCGAAATGCTATGACTCATGTTTGGCGATAAACTGATCGAAACCTCGTCTGTACCTGCCCTTATATAGAGGCCAGTCTTTGACTATAACTAGGAATCCGTGTTCTTCTTTCCAACACAAGCAGCACATGTCTTTGAATTCCTGGAATGTCATGTCGGTGTTTACGTGATCGTCATAAGCGTGGCGTAAATTAAGTTCGTCCATGCGAAACAAAACTATGACATTCGCGTTGTCTCGTAGGAGATGTTTGGGTATTCTAACGTATGTCTGACACAGGTAAACGCAGTCTACCTTGGCGTGTCTGCCCATGGAAAAGTACTCTTGTATTATGCCTTGTTTCTCGCACATTACATCGTCGAACACAAACACGGAATTAGGCTTTGCTTCGCTTGGAGGTACAGCATCGGCGCTATCGCTAAACGGAAAATACTCCAGACCATCCACAGATCGTAGAACAGTAGCTAGGCGCTGGTACTTTGGCTGTTGCAACGACTTGGAATACAAGTAAACGTTCTCGAACCGAAGACCGTTTGGCTCCTCCAGTAAACTCAGTAAAACACACGTCTTGCCACAGTTGGACGGACCCGCCATTATGCATCGTACGGCAGAAGGCAACAGTAAGCCATGTCGTGATTCACGCGCACTAAATACATCGTCTTGCGTAATGCGCACGGGCAAACACACGTCTTGCTTGACGACCTGCATTGTACTAAAGTAATTGTATAAAAGAAGCGTATTTATACTTTCTGGTCAGTTGTGCGTAATGACTCGAAGAGGTAAGAACAAAAAACACATCGGTGCGGGACTCGTAAACTCGCTGATAAACAACCTACCATTCGAGCTACACATTCCCGGCTACAGATTTTGCGGCCCCGGCACGAAACTAGCGAAAAGGTTACCTCGCGGTGACGTGGGAATTAATTCTCTGGACGAAAAGTGCAAGCAGCACGATATCGCATATTCATTAAGCAAGGATCTGAAATCCAGGCACCGAGCCGACGAGATATTGGCACAGGAAGCCGAAGATATAAGTAAATCGTCGAACGCGGGGCTAGGAGAGAAAATCGCAGCGTGGGGCGTATCTAAAATCATGAAGGCAAAGACGAAATTAGGACTGGGCGCTCGTCGAGCCGGCTCCATCAAGTCAAAGACTAACTCACGCAAGACCAAACGCAAGACTGGTGCAGGCGTGCAAAAAGCCAAGCAAAAATTACAGACTCTCGACAAGAAGATTATAGGAGGATTTCTTCCTTTGCTTTTGCCTGCATTGGGTGCTCTCGGCGGCCTCATCGGTGCAACGAGCGGTATAGTGCGGGCAGTCAACACTTCGAAGAATGAGCGCAAGCAGTTAAAAGAAGCACAGCGACACAATGCCAGCATGGAAGCCATTGCCATCGGTAAAAAAAACGGTGCAGGACTCTACTTGCAACCTCACAAGGCAGGTCGTGGCATGAAAAAGAAACGAGTAAAGAGAAAATCCTAAGTTCCCTGCCGAAACGACCGCTCACCAACGTAGATTTAATAAAGTACGCACGCAAACTTAAAATACCAAATTTCCGCGGCGTGTTTATGCGAAACACTTTGCCCAGCAAGTCAAAGACACGTGAGTGCGTCATAATTAATTTAGACACGTCGGCGGGTCGCGGCACGCACTGGGTGGCCTATGTAAAGACTGGAAACATGGCCGAGTACTACGATAGTTTTGGTAATTTACGCCCTCCGCCAGAACTTAGGTTGTACCTGGGCCGGTCCACTACGTTGTTTTACAATTACGAAACGGAACAGAAGCCTAATCAAACAAACTGCGGACACTTGTGTCTTCGCTTTTTAACAAACAAAAATTAGCTGACAAATAAAAATTGCTACTTAAAGGTTGTGCAGTGACGATAATTTATTAATCATGTCGATAACACTTACCTTGACAGGTCACGCATCTGAGCTGCGGGCGGTTCATTTCCCGCCTCTGGATTTAGACGGAGAATGGTGTATCGGACTCGTAGATTTTCAAACGTATAATACCATACCGAACATCGACGAGGAAAACTGCAAGATCTGCTTCCTGAAAAGCGATGGGACCGCTCATGAAATACAGTTACCTGTTGGCTCTTACGAAATAGATGACATTGCAAATTACATCAGGGATATGTTACCACAGGATGTAGACTATCAACTGCGTGGAAATCCAAACACTCAAAAAAGCATTCTAACATGCAGTGAAAATGTCGACTTTACGAAACCTGGGACCATAGGTACGATGCTCGGATTCAAATCAAAGGTGTATGGTACAGGAAGAACGTACGAATCTACGCGCGCAGTAAACATTTTGCCTGTGAATGTCATAAGAATAAACTGTAATTTGGCAAGTGGAACGTATCTCAACGGAAGACTAAGCAACATGCTGCACGAGTTTTCACCGATGGTCCCGCCAGGATATAAACTAGTAGAAGTACCGCAAAGTATCATTTACGTTACAGTCGTCGTGAAGTGCGCACACGAAGTCGTCGTCCGAATCGTTGACCAGCGAGGACGATTGGTGAATTTTCAAGACGAGGAAATTACATTACGTCTGCACTTGAAGCGATGGGCATAAAGTTCGTAACACCGAACAATTATAAAAGAAATCGTATTGCCGTGAATAAGAACAGTTCTCTACCAGACATCGGTGCGTTAACACCTGACAACATAAAGTATCTCCTTAGTATTGGACAAGTGCCGAATAAATATGGAAGACGAAATCCTCAACGTGGAAGATCCGGTCATTTTTGATGACAGCATTACGAAAATGGAATTGCACGAGTACCAGCCTTTCCTGCTCGGACCGTACGCACTACCATCGGAAGTACGCATTGCTGTACAGCATCAGGATATTTGTACTTTACCTTCGCAGTCATTTCTACGTATAAGAGGCACGCTTACAAAAGCGGATGGTACGCATCCGACAACGACATCAATATCCTGCAATGGTATTCTTCACCTAATCGAGCGCATTACTTATGTACTCAATGGTGTCGAGGTAGACCAGACGAGAGATGTAGGCATAACATCTGCTATGAAAAATTACCTTTCGCTCACGCCAAATGAACTGTCTGCTGCAAAGATGGCCGGTTGGGCTCTCGAGGATGAATATAAGCTTCCGGTTTATGCCGAAGGGAAGTTCGAAGTTTGTGTTCCTCTGTCCATGCTTCTTGGATTCGCTGAGGACTACAAGCATCTAATCATTAATTGGAAACAAGAGCTCGTACTGCTTCTAGCCAACACGCACATTAATGCAATTGTCGCCGCTGCAGAAAACCCTCAAGATGTCTCGCTAACACTACAGTCTATCGAGTGGATGCTGCCCCACATCCAAGTGAGCACTGTTGAGCGAGTCAAGATGTTGAAGAACATAGAAAATGGCAAGAACTTCGATGTGCCATTCCGATCCTGGAGCCTGGAAACTTATCCTGGCTTGCCTCATAGTCAGCGTATCAATTGGATAGTAAAGTCCAGCTTCGCTACGGAAAAACCAAGATACATCATCGTCGGACTTCAGACCGGAAGACAGCTTAATGCAGGAGTAAGTCGCTCCGTATTCGATAACTGTCAAATACGCAATGTAAAAATATTTTTAAACAGCGAAAGTTATCCGTACGTTGACATGAACATGGATTTTGAAAGTGGAAGATTTCTTCTAGCATATCAAATGTATGCCAAGTTTCAGCAAGCTTACTATGGGCGGATACAGTCACCGATACTGAGTCCCGACAGTTTCAAGAACAAGGCGCCGTTAATGGTGTTTGACGTTTCCAAACAGGATGATCGAATAAATTCAAACATCATCGACTGTAGGATCGAGATAACGACTAGCGGAAATATTCCACCAAACACCTATGCTTTTTGTCTGATACTTCACGATCGGCTTGCATCATACAATTGTCGAGACAAACTTGTGAAAATTCTGACATAAATACCGTTTCGTTTTCTATGATAATTTAGTTATGACCGAGCATTGCTAGCCACAAGATGTACTGCAACCTGCAAGGTTTCCAGAGTCAAAATGGATTCGTGCTCAAGGAAATTAGCGTCACCTCCGGAGACAAGACTCGAACCCGCAGCTTCCGACCTCCGTATCCGTGGAAACTACTAGACGAAAAAAGTAAACGGTCGAATGAATGGCTATGTAAATATTATCATGGACTAGAGTGGGACGAAGGAAAAATTCCGTACCACCAAGTGAAAAACACTATTGAAGATTTACTACTGCAAAACGAAATAATCTACGTTGCCGGACCTGAACAGAAGAAATGGCTACGAGAACTGTGTGACGTCGGAGCAGCTGAAATTGTGGATATACAGACCGACTACGGCTGTCCTTCCCTGCGCAAGCTTAGTGCAATAACTTGATGTAAGTTTTTGGACATACGCCATTGCTAAGAACTTTTTCTGTTGAAGAAAAACTAATAAATAAAATAAATAAATAAAAATAAAAATACTCAAAAAAAGATACAAAAAACACACAAAATTAAGCCGTGCAGCTACGTGACAAGTTTGAATGTGTCTGTGCCTGTACAAACTCGCAGCTAATGCAGAAATGGCACACTCAATGTTAGTAGGAGCCTGCATATATAAATGGCGTACCTACGTACGTGCCTTCAGTTGACGTTCGGCCTGCAAGAAGATGTTTACGTTTCATCCTGCTAACGTGTACGTGTGCGCAAGACCTAGCTTCAGCAGTGTCGAGTACAGCTACTGGGATTCCGGGTATCTACGTACATATACAGAAATCTGTGATGGAGGCGCTCAGCATTGGCGGTTTGCGCACTTTCCTGTGTCCTACGAACCGACTCAGCAGCTGGTAGCTTGTTGCGAACCTGGAAACTGTGTCGTCTATCACATGAGACCACACACAATCCTTCCTGCTAGCATCGCTGAGGTAGTCGCCTCGTCTGCATGTGCAACACCAAACATGGACGTGTTGCAACCTGTTGCGACCTGTGATGCATCTACGAAGACGTCCAAACGGTGTGCGTCTCGTCGTCGCAGTTCAGGCAGTGAATCTGTCCCAACTAGCACTGAGCCAAAGCCCAGGCGTAGACGTGGTCACAGACGTCATCGACCATGTCTTGTCGGAGTTGTCAACGTCACAGAAGATGACCAGCTGGAAACCTGTGTTCCTGATCCTGTGGCCTGCGAACCAGTTGGAACCGGAGTCAACGAACCAGTTGGAACCGGAGTCGACGTGTCAGTTCGTGCGGCATTAAAGACTTTGCTTGTGAAAATGCTTGATTTCTTAACCTAATATGTATTTGTGTACTCTTTATAAATAAATGTGTAAAACTTGAACTCGTGTGTTTTTATTTCTACAATTTTTAGGTACCTAATAAAAAAATAATTTTAAATACAGACATTATTTTGACTCATGTAGTATACCAGTAGACCGCGGGTATATAAGCGAGGTTCGGACGACTGGACCCGCAGTTCACCTCTGGCCGCGGTGCAGTACGGACGTGCTCTCTCCATTAAGTATCGTGACATTTAGTTATGTCGACCGGAATAGAATGTTTACCGACAGCAGCGGGGACCTCGATGACAGCAACGATGATGGAGACGGAGATCCTGATACCGTTTGCAGAGGAGACCACGGCAGCGGAGAGCTCAATGGCTGAGGTGTCGACAGCTGTGAAGATCCCGATACCTGCTGCAGAGGAGACGACGATACGTGCTGTTCCACCATCAGCTGACGTTTCATCATCTGCATTCCAGACATCAAGTAATGAAGAGCGTACATCGCATCAATGCAAATATTGTGGTGCATCAATAACCTGCAGTAGGTCTCTGACAATCTCTCGAGAGATATATAAGTGCGGCAAATGCGATAAGGTTTTTTCGCATTGTAACAGTCTGTATAGTCACAAGATTATGTGCATAGGAAACGAATCAAGTGATAGTATGCTTCCATACCATCAGACATCATCATTTATTGCCTTACCTGAGGCGATAGTCAACAAAAGAGCAGTAGTCAATTGCCAAAACTTCAAGGACCAGTTTTGTTTTAAATGGAGTATTTTGGCAAGATTTGTCGAGGGAAGTCATCAAAACCGTGTTGATAAGAGGTATTATGCTTTGGAGAATAAGTACAACTTCGATGGACTGTGCTATCCGCCACCGTTAAATCAGATAAAAGTTTTTGAGAAAAATAACCCTGAAGTCTCAGTTAATGTGTATGCGCTAAATGAGGATAATAAAGTGTGTCCGATTCGTGTAACCAAACAAGAAAGAAAAAATCATTTCGATTTGTTGCTTGTGACAAATGAAAGCGGTTCTGCACACTACTGCTACATCAAAAACTTCTCCCGACTTGTGAGACCCCAGGTTACAAAACATCAACAGAAGATTTATATGTGTAAGATGTGCTTTAAGTATTTCGCTAATCGACCTCGAAAATCAGGACTCACAGCTATACAGTGTCTTGAACAGCACAAGATTAAATGCGGAAATAAATCTTAACCAAGTTTTTAGTAATTTGTCAGTGTTTTTTTGTACTTGTAGTAGTGTAGTATGTATGTAATAAAAGATTTTTTAAAAGAACTTGCGGTGTTTTTATTTTCTCAAACCTGCCACTTTAGTGGTACTTTTTTAATTAAAGTTGTTTTGTATCGGCCAGGGATCGAACCAAGGATATTAGTCGATCTAATCAATCAGTATATAGATTACAAATTTATTTAATGAATTTTGAACTTTTTCCCGAATCTCTAGCATTACAATTACGAATTTTCAATATGGTGGTCTTGATGGCTTATAGGATGATGGTAGTAGAGGTTTTAAAGTCTCTTTAAGAATGTTGAACGTGGCTTATTGAAGTTATTTTTTCATAAAATTAAACATTATTGCAACGATCGAGGATCGAACCAAGGACTGGAGCGGATCGAATCGATGTGTAAATTAATGAGTGATTTTTTTGATGAATTTTGGATTTTTTCCCGCTTTTCTAGCTACATTATTAAATGATTTCAAGATGGCGTCCGAATTTCAAGATGGCGGGGGCACCTCCGTAATAAATGATTACTGCACTGTAAAAATGTACTCTATAATACAAGTACACACACAAGATGGCGTACTCCAGCAGATGGTAGCTCCTGGTAGCATGTACTGAACATAAAATGTCGGATCCATGATGGACGACAAGGACAAAGTCAAATTTCAAGGTCAAGGTCAAATTTCAAGGTCAAGGTCAAATTTCAAGGTCAAGGTCAAATTTCAAGGTCAAGGTCAAATTTCAAGGTCAAGGTCAAAGGTCAAGGTCAAGGTAAAATTTCAAGGTCAAGGTCAAAGGCCAAGGTCAAGGTCAATGTCAACAGTTGAGGACAAAAGTATTGTGACCAGATAATTATACTACATGGTATCGGCACACTCTAGCAGACGAAAACAAGATGGCGGTCTCCTGCAGATGAAGACAAGATGGCGGACATGACGTCATACATGTTGATGATATATACCTTGGTACTGGTGGTGGTAGATCAGTCTAGGTAGCTTTCATGGAGGAAGGATCTGATGTTTGCACTCACCGGGAATCGAACCAAGGATGGGAATCGATATAATCAATCAGAATTCGAATAAGTTAATTTTTTGATGAATTTTGGAATTTTTTTCATTAAAATCAGATAATAATTAAAGATTTTCAAGATGGTGTCCAAATTTCAAGATGGCGACCGTAACGAAAATTGCAACGGTGACGTCATCATCCAGAATGGCGGATCCAAGATGGCGGATCCAAAATGGCCGCCGTGATCTACTTGTCCCGTTACATTATGTCCCGTTACGCTGTGTCCCGTTACGCCGGCTGCACGCACGAAAAAGTGTCACGTTACGCTTATCCAAGATGGCCGCCGTGACGTCACAATCCAAGATGGCCGCCGTGACGTCAGAATCCAAGATGGCGGTCGGCACCAAGCACCACCGCCTGAGGCCTGTTTCCGGAGCCCCATTCATATACTACTAACATATCCAAAATCCATCGAAATCCACTTTATTTTAGTAACGTTTTTTTCCGAGATCTGTCCCGGAAAAATGCGGAATGAATTAATAACTGGAAAACGGTGCGATCTACGAAAAAAGGTATAGACACTAAAATTAAAGAGAGCCAAATTTTCCATAACATATAAAAAATGTACAAAATTTCACTAAAACTACTATTTTGTTTTCTGGAATTCGTCCCGGAAAACCCTAAAATATTGAAATAAATTGAAAATGGCGCATTTTACAGCAAAATGTTTCAGGACAAAGGTAAACTACACAACGATTTTCATAATATATTACAAATTCACAAAAATCAACACATAATAGGTTTTTGGTTTTCCAGAAAATTTCCTGAAAAAAAAAAAGACAAAACGAAAACGTTGTATCTTACGTCAAAAAGACGTGACTAAAATTAAAGGTATTTTTTTTTTGTATTAAATAGAATTTCAATTCACCAAAATCTGCTCATATATATTTACATATGTATATAGTTTTTTTTTGTGACTCGTCCTGGAAAATCTTTAAAAATTCAATAAAACGAAAACGAAACATGGTACGCACATGGTACGAAAACACAAGTGCGACTGTCGCACTTGTGATTTCGTACCATGTGCGTCTCTGCCTGAGGACGGGAGCAGATAGCAGTTCCCGAAACGTCGCTTGTTTCTGTTTTATAAAACGGTTGTGTTTGTTTCGTCTTTTATTTTTGTCGCGTTTTTGTCTCGTTTTGACTGTTGTGCTGAATTTTTTTGGGTTCCATATTTTTGTGCTGTAATCATTTGAGGAGGTTTTTAAGTTCTCTTCTGTTTTTGGAAAAATGTTTGTTTCGTCTTTTCGTTTTGCTATGTCTTTTCAACATTTGTGCTGAATTTTTTGTGTTCGGTATTTTTGTGCTATCATCATTTGCGGTTTTTTTTTCGTTCTGTTAGTCAATTTTTCTTTGTTTGTTGACTATATTCCTGTTGTGGAGTATTGTGTGGTGTTATATCCTGACAACAGAAATTTTTTGCTTATTTTGTGTTTTTTTGTAGTTTTCTTCTATAGAAATACATGTGCTTAGCAATGGCGTATGTCCAAAAGCTTACATCAAGTCGTATGCCATGTAAAATTATGTCAGATCCGAACTATATTCATTTTCCATAATATATTTTAAAGTCACTTAAATTATATTCCTTTTTTAGTTAGTGATGTGTTTAAACGTTTTTTTAATCTACCGAAATATTTTCCAGAAAAAAAAAATCAGACTCATTTCAACTGCTTATCGTTTGAAAGAAAAATTCGACACGTCCATTCTCACAAAACATACCATACAATTAAATTTACACAAGATTTCCAGTGGCCTGTTTCGAGAAGAAATAGAAAAATATACACACATTGGGATGCACTCTGCAACACACAATACTGAATATACATGCAACCTTAAAACCCGTCACTGTAATTGCAGTCCTCGGGAGGTAATTCACGCCAGTTTTTACAGGTTGATCCATGACAGTTTCCACAAGCCGAAGAACATGAGATGCCGTGATTCCTACAACTGCAGTTGGATGCACCGCAACCATCTTCCTTGCAAGTGCACCTGATTACCTTCAAAAGGCATTCCGGAGCTGTTGGCTTGTCTGCCGAAATTGGCAAGAGAATGTGGCCACATTTTCTCAATTCCCATTCTTTTGGATTCATCTTAATTCCCTTCCATTCTTGTATCTGATAGAAAACCCTTAAGAAATGGAAACGAGCTGAAGCACTAGTTGTAGGTAACTGTTCTGGTTGTACACATTTGGAACTAGTAGCTGCTTTCTCACTAAAAACTTTAAAACGCAAAGTGTCGTGTGTGTCACTTCTCGACCCTTTGTACAGGCGTACTAGCAGCTGTTCTCCCGATTTTGCAATGTCTTCTTTTGACACACTGGGAATACTATTTGAAAATACTTTCGCAAGTTGCCTGAAGGCACTGTCATTCTGGATCAGATCCAATATTTTCCCCTTTCCTATAACATAGATGTGTGATGTTGTGTCACATCCCATGAATGCATGGCAGAAAAGAATATTACTGCAAATTTCATCACCGAGCTTGCAGAGTTATAACACATGGATACATAAAATCACTCAGTACAAGGGAATGGGAATTCAATCGTATGAATAGTAACTATACCAGGATAATAGTACATAAATTTTAAGAAAATTTTGATAAAGGTCCATTATATAAAGCAATTTTTTTGCCCTTAATTTAATTCACGATTTATTTTGAAGTACGGTGCACGGTTTCCGTTTTTTTTCTTTTGATAACTTTCTTCCGGGACATTTCCTGCAAAACAAAAAAAAAAAAAAAACAATTCAATGTTGATCTATGTGAAATTCTGATATATTATGAAAAACATTGTTTACTTTATCTTTTTCCTAAACCATTATGCTGTAAAGTGCACAATTTTCCATTTATTTCATTTTTAATATTTTTTCCGGTAATAATCCCGGAAAACGAAGCAGAAGTTATAAGCGGATTTTCTTGAACTTTGGATATGTTATGGGAATGTTAATTTTCTTTAATTATTGTCTCTACAGGTTTTGTCTTCATATGCACCGTTTTAGAGTATTTTTTTTTTCGGGTTTTTCCGGGACAACACCAGAAAAAAATAGTTACCAAAAGAAAGTGGATTTCGGTGGATTTTGAATATGTTATTCTACGAATGTTTCTGTGAATTTTTATGTAAAAAAAAACCTTTTCTTGCAATTTATCCATTTTTTTCATATCTTTCCTGGACTATGATGGAAATGCTGTGAAATCAATAAACCACTCCATTAGAGTAATTTTTTTTTCAGAGGCCGATGACGAGAAAATGACTCGTCAAACAGCACAATTCTGAAGCGGCATTTCAACTATATGATTGCGTGTTTCCGTTGTTTCTTACCGCCCCCTCCCCGAGTCATCGAAATACTCGTCTTGACGTCTCAGTTCGCAAGAGACGACGAAAACGAAGAGTCACCTCGTTCTTCGACTGACCACGGAGCGGCAAGAAACTACAGCAGTTTTCTTGCAGAGTCAGCGATCGCAAGTTAATATTGTAAACAGTGTTTGAATCTAATGCCTTCCTTAGCGTTTTGTTTGTAATTTAATAAGTGTGAACAATTCAAGTATGATAAAATTGAGTAAATTTTTTTTCTTACATTGCTTGTAAATTATATTCTGTCCCCTGTAGGCCTACACCAAATCATATTCAGATAAAAATAATAATAAATAAATAAATCTTTAACTATATTCGATATTTACTTTGTAATGCACAGAGATAAAAATGATTTTACACAGCAGAGGAATCGGTATAGTAATATTCTTACCGAGATTTTAGCTAAGTTCGTAGGAATAGAAAATAAAAACACGACTTACTGCTGTTATACTGCAAAAGAACAAGAGTGCAATTTTAATTACATTTATTAAAAAAAAGGAAGGTAAATTCATTTGCCAGTTTACATAATCAAATACCTAATAATGGTTAATTATATGGCCATGTGAAAATAGGAATCTAAACCTATGAACACAGAGCCCTATTAAAATTTTATAAAGCGAGACCGATTTATTAATGAAATCATTATTTTTAGGTTTTTTTTTTCCTGCAAGGTAAGTCTCAATGATTACATTATTTTGTATATTCCAAAAATGTGGAGGCTGGAAATATATGTCAGCGAGCTTAATAACTGAAACATTTATTGACATATGGCACTTAAAAAGAAATGTGGCTAAAAAGATGGGCCTGTAATAGGTCACATTGTTTAAGTAACGAAAGTGATAGAAAATACCCGCAATATTGAAGGTATTTCTCCTAAACCAGGTTCGGGACGCAATAATACCAGTACGCAATTAGTAGAGACCTGAAAAATTCGCGGGTTCATTTCGTGTTATGCTAAAATTAAATAATTATACCTTAGTGCTGCTTCTGTCATTGGTTCACTGTTAATCTGGAGGACTGAGGACCAATTAGAGACCCCTCACTCATAGAAGTGTCGAATCACAGGCTACCCAGTCGAGACGACTCACAAGTCAGCAGCCAATGAACAGTTGGTATTTGCCCGAGTGTGTAGAGGATATTGGAGTCTATCCTGGCGGTCATTGAACCCGCGAATTTTTCAGGTCTCTAGTAATTAGCCTAGAATGTTTTCAATAAAAAAAATTTCAATAATATTAGTCATACAAAGAAAGTTAAATTACTTTGAAATATGTTTTTAAGAAATTATAATTTATTTATTGAATCAAGGTGCTACAATTTCGTTTTGCACAAATAACAGCTGAAAGAAAACTGCTTCAGTCATATTTTACAATAACACTATTTAATAGGGGGTTAAGTCTTAAATGAGATAACTGTTCGTCATTAAAGCTTCAATGTAAAATATTTTTGATGTTTAACATCTAAGCTCTCGGCAATATGGCATTTGGTAGAAGTAATTTCTTGAATGGGACGGAAGGCACATGTAACGGAAATGTGTAACACCGGTGCTGCCATCTGTGGCGGATTGTGAGGATCAGAGTTCCCAAAGCTAAAGGTGTAATTCATTGTATTAACTGTTTAGTGAATTTCAACCAGAGATGTAAGTATTTTAAAAAAAATATTGGTCTAAATTCAGGTGCAAATATGGGTTGTAGAATTTTTTCAAGTATATTTAGCTTTTATAGGTACCGTTTTATTATATAGTTTAACATTTTGTACTACCTGTCAGACAATATAATATTTGACGTAGCTAACGCAGCAGCGAATTATAGGGACGGATGAAGAAACTTCATGTGATTCGCGTTAAGAAATGTAGTTGAAAAATCAATTTGCATATGTTTATCACGTTCGACATTATTAAAAAAACACTACGTTAGATTTCGTGTTGGTTTCGTATTATAAGTATGTTTGTAACATATAACACATTTATTAGCTCGTTTTCGAGGTTAATGTTACACATTACTGGCGAGTATGAAAGACTAGCTCACATAATTTTATTTTATCTTTCAGCCAAAAATGACTACTGGAAGGCAAGGGAAAGTGCATCCCATTCAAGAACTTGATCCACATAGTCAAGCCAGACGTCAACAAGCGATGACACAGAAAAATCGAGGTAAACACAGTAATTAAAACCTAAGCATTACTTTCAGTCAACTTTTGACATACGAGTATACTTATTATTATTATTTTTTGGAAAAGCCAAATGCGTGAAAACTAATTAAATGTAATTCAATTCCAAGCATCATAGTTTCTATATATTTACTAGATAATGCCCGGCATGCGTTGCAATGCCTCAATCAATTTTTTAAACGTATACTAAGCATCTCTCTTTATCTCTCTAATTCTCTATCTCTCTATGTATATCTCTATAACTCTCTCTATCTTTCTATTTATATCTCTATCTCTATATATCTTTCTACATATATATATCTCTATATATCTTTCTAGGGGACCCGACAGACATTGTCCTGCCCAAATGTACATATGGCGGTAAGTATTTCTACGCTGGACATTTTGTATCTTCTCATTATACATACCCCTCCTCTTGGGCACGCTACTGCCGTTACCAAAAACCTTTCCCATGGTTACGCAGAAGGCAACAACAATGCAAAAGCCCGTTGCCATGGAGGCTAATTTGCAACAATGCTTAGTTTTTTTGCTTTTAAAGCGTGTATTTTTAGTTTTTCTTAACTCAGAATCGAGATAAAATATCCAATTGTGAATCTAAACCATCCTCGAATCCCCGTGAACTCACACACAAAATTTCATCAAAATCGCGTACAAACAGACAGACAGAAAAAGTACTGTTTTATTATAGTAAGATAGATAGATTAATCTTACATGTTCGCATCCATGCAGTATATGAAAAATCAGCATGCATAGCCCCACACCTATAACTATGCGTATCTGCTGCCCACGACTTTTTCCGCATGGAATTTTGTATTATCTTGCACCATTTAGAAATTTAAACATTATAACATAACAGCTGATACAGTTGTAGTTTTCTTATGTTCACAAATGATAATTTTTCTCACCTCTATTTCAGTCTTTGCAATAAAAATATGTTACTACCTAAATTTTGAGTAAATATGTTTCTACTTTCAAATGTAATGACCGGAAGACACTTCATAAAATGTCTTTGTAAACAACATTTACTGTTTTTTCTGTCTCGAGCTAGAATGTAAAGATTGTCTGCATTACTGACCCGCGAGCAAGCTACATACATTTCAGAGAGAGAGTGAGAGAAAGACACCTATTGAATGTCTATCTAACTAATTTTTTTATGAGAGCATATTTTCATTAAATAAATCATGAAATCATTCAACGATAAAAGCTGTTTATTTAATTAAGCGGACGGGTTCGCTCCAAGGAGAAAATTGACGCGGCGAGACCTCGTGGACCTAGAGAAATGACACACACTCACTATTTGTGTGGCTATGAAACATGATTTATTTCTGCAATTTAAATTGTAATATACAAAAAGGGTATTGAAAATTGAAACAAATATGGCGACACTATAAACTGTCAGGATCTTTATTTTTTTCTTACTTTCTACTTAGTTCCTTACAACAGCAAAACTTAATGGCTTCTAATAATGCGTTGCAATTTTTGCTTTTAAAGCGTGTTTTTTTAGTTTTTCTTAACTCAGAATCGAGATAAAATATCCAATTGTGAATCTAAACCATCCTCACTATTTGTGTGGCTATGACACATGATTTTTTTTTCTGCAATTTAAATTGTAATATACAAAAAGGATATTGAAAATTGAAACAAATATGGCGACACTATAAACTGTCAGGATCTTTATTTTTTTCTTACTTTCTACTTAGTTCCTTACAACAGCAAAACTTAATGGCTTCTAATAATGCGTTGCAATTTTTGCTTTTAAAGCGTGTTTTTTTAGTTTTTCTTAACTCAGAATCGAGATAAAATATCCAATTGTGAATCTAAACTATCCTCACTGTGTGGCTATGAAACATGATTTTTTTCTGCAATTTAAAATGTAATATACAAAAAGGGTATTGAAAATTGAAACAAATATGGCGACACTATAAACTGTCAGGTTCTTTATTTTTTCTTACTCTCTACTTAGTTCCTTACAATAGCAAAACTTAATGGCTTCTAATAATGCGTTGCAATTTTTGCTTTTAAAGTGTGTTTTTTTAGTTTTTCTTAACTCAGAATCAAGATAAAATATCCAATTGTGAATCTAAACCATCCTCGAATCCCCGTGAACTCACACACAAAATTTCATCAAAATCGGTCCAGCCGTCTAGGAGGAGTTCAGTGACATACACACGCACACAAGAAATATATATATAAAGATATAGATAATAAATATGTATGTTTATGATAGTATGTAAATTCTTTAAATGGGTTGAAGGCAGTAAGACCACTGTTTAATTTAATTACAGGTTTTTTGCAGATTTTACAGAAAAGTGTGTTAACTGATTACAAACCAATAGTCTACAAGCATTATACCTATTAAAATAACATATTAATTTGCATACATTAATGATAAAACCTATTATTTTCACTCCCTTGTAAATATGTACAATCCGAAAGGGTAGTCTTTCTGCCGTTTAAGATTATTTTGTAGTTGGTTTCCAAAATTTAATGATTAAGAGTGAAATGACTTACTAAATCGAAAAACAACGAATATGATCGAAGGAAGAAATAGGAATACAAGCATCCACTGAAAGTTTTGTGTGCAAAGTACGCCGATATGTTGCGTTATATGCTGTTTCAAATAAGATGTGGTTGTTTATTAAATCATAAATCTGTAAAAAAAACAACGGAGATATTAGTTTTGTATGCCACGCCCTAGTGTTACGACGAAGGAAAGAGAGAATAATTAAAAAATACATGCAAAATTATCTACAATTTATTATGTAGCAAAATAGTTTTACTTTAGAGACACAACTAAGTGATCGTATTTTTTTTTACTGTGGAATTTTTCGCGCTCAGTGTAAACTGCCGGTAATTTAAACCTCGGAGGTAAACGAGAAAAATATTGGAATTTTTGAAGTCGAAATCAACTGGTCAACATTTGGATAGCAAAAACATATCGTACCCACATAATGGCTAGTATTTAAGAAGTTTGTTTAATATATTGAATAGAACTCGGTAGGAGAATCGTACAAGTGCCAAAAATCATAAAATTGTCATAATGAAGTAAATATATTTTTAAACACACATGATTATATATCTACAAGGAATTGGCTTTTAACTTCATTATTACCAAGACAATTGTTTTGCTTCGCAGAAAGAAAAAAAAAGTGGTCAAGTGTCGTTCTAATTTTGACTTAGTTATTAAGATGAAAATTATTGCACACACTACCTTCCTTGTTCTTCGACAGTGTTTTCACCAATTATTTAACTTCATTGTTAGGAAATATACTTAGGTTATGCTGTAATAATGCTTTATAAATCGTAGCGTGAACACGTTTTAGAGCTGACGACATAAAATTTACGGTGACTCAGTAACAGTCTTCGGGGGCATTTGATTCAGGTTAAGACAAATAAAGATTATGAAGATGTACAATTTGATTAATTATCTCTCTGTTTGTAATTTATGAGTTGTAAAATTCTCATTAATTTAAGGTTTTTGATTTAACGTAAAGAATTATTAAGACGTGCCATAACTGTTGCCTGTTGTTTTCTTATTTTAGAAAAAAATCTAATTGCAGCGATACCGGATTCCTTTGAATATCATAAAAAGTATTCTCCAAAATTTAATGATGTATTATACATTTATAGAGCAGAGAACAAATTTGCAATTATTGTAGATACAAAATAATCCAGCTAATTATTTTACTATTGTTTTAGGCATTGCTGGAGAAGTGTATGATGAAGCAAACATGCATTTTATCAACTGCTTTAAGACACATTCAAGAGCACTCAAGCTTCTCGGCCTTGAAATATTTCGTATAAATACAGTTATTGAAGACAATGGGATTATCAGAAATGTGTTGAAGAGGTCTACTGGTTTAACAGTATATTCTACCGTTGTCTTAATGATAAATATATTTGCTTGCATTGTATCTATGTTAAATGTGTCCGTCTTTTGTGTACAACTCAAATTGTCTATGCCATATAAATTATCGATATACACTTGTATTATCAATGTGTCTGTTTCGAGCCTATTTGGTCTCGTAGGTATGTGGCTAAATAAGAAGCCCAGACAAGAGATGCTGCAGAGATTAGTGGATACGGATTACATATTACTAGGAAATGGGAGTGAAAATTCCAGGAAATGGTCAAAGTGCACCAGATCATTACTGATGATTTCTTATGGCACAGTAACCGTTGTTGCAAGCATTAATTATGTAATTTTATATAACTTGATGGCAGTTGGTGCAACTACTATACTTGCGTACTTGCGAGATTATATACTCATCACCATGGTAGCAAACTACACAAATATTGTACTTCTTGTTCGACAACGGTTCAAACTTCTAAATACTAAACTACAGCATATTCCACACAAGGAACAATTAAATGCTATTGTAATACGCCCGAGGGAATCCCGATTACGAAGAAATATTGGAAATAGTAATCACTTCAATACGACAGTGGCTAGTGGCAATCCACCTCATCCTGTCTCTGGAAAATGCAATCACATGTAAAAAAGCACCCTCAATTCTTACAATGACAATGTAAAACTTCTGAAAAGAGTTTACAACAATCTAATTAACATTATCTCACTAATAAACTCTGCGTACGGCAAGCTGGTTCTGTTCAACATTACGTCGGCATTTGCCAATATGATTCTCAGCACATCATCATTTTTGATTTTTCTACCGGGTAATTCGAACAGTATTTCCGACGTTTATGACAAAAAAGTGTTCTTCGTATGTTTCATGTGGGCAGCAATTTACACGATTCAGGCGGTGGCTATCATCTCCGCTTGCAGCGCCACTGTCAGAGCCGCTAGGAGGACGGGAGACGTGGTTCAGGAGTTGCTCTTGCAGCCGGGGATTGGAGATGATACCAGACTCGAACTGCAGGAGTTCTCGGACCAGATACACGGCTCTCAGGTGGAGTTCACTGCAGCCGGCTTCTTCACTCTGGACCTGACCCTGATCCCCTCCATGGCTTCATCCGCCGTGTCCTTTATCCTTGTTCTGCTGCAACTCAGCCCCCTTGAAAAAGGCAAATAGGCATTCTTGCTGTGTCACATTGTCATGTGTTAATTTACATATACTCTTCAATAAACTCCGTATCCCGTGAATCCATCGCTGATATCACAGCATTTTATCTTTGGTCCTCGATACATTCACCACCATCGTTTTCACTTCATTACAGTTAGTTCTTTTAAATTTAATAGAATTCAATAATTCTGCACTGTACCTTATTCAGCCATGCATAGCGATGCTAAAAACACATGTTTTAATCTTGGTTGTTTGGTTCAGCATTTATGTGTAACACTGTTTGAAATCATGAAACACTATACATTGCAAACGTAGACCAATTTTCCAGTCAAAAAAAAAGGGGGTAGGCGGGTCTTTATGATTTTGCTTAAAATTTCAATAAACGAACAGAAACCTACATTCACTCTATCTTACATAGTACGATTTGTAATTTAATGATGCACAATGCGGTACGTGTGTTAGGTGTCTTGAATCGCCACTTAAAGTATTGCATATGGCTGGATATCTAATTAGGTTGGAACATTCGTAGCTAACGTAACATTTACCGTTTATATCTTAACATTACAGGTAAATTCTTTGAATGCCTCTTAGTGACAGCTATGGAAACTTGTTACTACATGACATTTTGCCCTTGCTCTTTTTTATTGCCAACACTTGATTAATGGCGACGAGTATGGTCACGATGATACATTACAATCCGCATGTTTGTGTTAAAAAATATTAACTTTCTATAACTCAGATGATAGCTGTTATTCTGTTATCATTAACAGAATATGAATATTCCGCCGGTAATAATGATCGGTGGTTGTTAGTACATCCCATAAAAAATATCCGGACAAATGTTCTACAAGAGTATCTTCTAATGAATGTGACTTTAACACCACAGACTACAAAATAGAAAAGCAAAATAATTTTCTCACTAAGGTGATGTTTCAGGAGAATTTTTTTTAAATGTAAATATCTACGACCTGAAACACAAAATAAACTAAACTTTCTATAACAGTCAAAAACCTTTGTCTAAATCTTTTCCTTGTAACATTCCCAATAACTTGACTTTATTCGAAACCTTCATAATACAGTAAAATCATAGGAATTCGGCAAGAATCGTTTAGTAAGATTTTCTATTGCGATATGTAGCATTTGTTTTATTTAATCAATATAACTGTAATAAAAATTTTTCTTGAAAATAGAACCTCTGTTCCAAGATATTTAAAAGTGTACCAAAATATAATCCCTTTTTCTATTTTTGATTTTGCGTCAAGGTGGTTCGTCATTTTCCATTTGTAATCAGGTTTATTCTAGCCCACTTATTTATACTATAAATCGTAAATAATAATCACCACAAACTTTGCATTTTGTTTTGTTTTGCATATATATATTTGGAGTTTCGTGTAAACATGTATTTTAATACAAGAGAAGACTTGCATGTACATAACTGTAATATTGGTTGTGTTACTTACGAAAACTCAAATTATTTTATAATTTTTTTATATTTTAAGCTAACCACATACAAACACTTTAAGTCATTAAATTTTAAATCATTAACAACGTTTAAAATATTTTTTATCTATGTACTAAGCAAAAAAATGTTTTCATTTAAGCTTGGTCTATACTGCTATACAAAACATTTTAAAAATTGAGTGTATACTACCACAAAATAAAATGTTTATTATGTTGTGTTGCTTTGTAGATTGATAAGAAATTAAAAAATAATTAAGTGTATAATATACATTAAAATACTTGTATATATTCATAAATCGTATAATATTTAAATATTTTAAAGCATTGCTTTGAAAAATTCTAAAATGCTTAATGATGGTTAACTTACCTAATTATTTCCTACGTGTATTCGTTTCAAGAATAATTTATTATCATTAAAATATTTTTCACAAAATAATTAATCTTAGTTAACATGCAACGCAACAGAATATTTTTGCAAAAAATGTGTTCTGGTATCTTTATAAAGAAAAGGTTGTTTAATTTATATTCCATCTTGATGTAGTATTATTTATTGAAATTATTCATGTATGTATATAGAAAAAAATTGTAAACTACAATGACCGTCTCATTTTTGAAACTAAACGAATTTTAACAGAAATACACATTAAAATATTCTTGTTATTTGGTAATCCACTGAACAGAAAACCCATTTATAGTGAATTTCATCATTTTTTCCAAAGAAAAACCCTTCAACTAACAACATGTATTTTAACGTTTGTAATAAATTATTAACCACACAAGCTCATTTCTGATTGTGCGTACCACCCAACAAATAAAAAATAGTGAGCTCTAACTTGTTCTATGAAATGTTATACAAAATGTACACAGTCTATTGTGACTTGATATTCAAGACATCAAACAAGGAAGAGAATATCACATATATTTTTAATGTAACATTAAGATTTTCAAATTTTTTTACGGTGTAGTCAATTATTTAATTTTTCAGCATAATATTTCAACACTTTTAGATTTTAATAATGCTATGTAGCACCAACAAGAATTAAACAATACGTACACGATTTTTAAACCTAAAAGCACTAATCGAAGATTTTTATGTTAGTTTTAGATATTTATACGTAAGTATTTACAAATACATGGGTAAAAAAGGTCCAAACTGCCTGTTAAATAAATTTTTAAAATAGATGCATACAAAAAAAACATTAATTTAAATATTGTGTGCCCACAACTTTTCATTAGTGAATCATCATCAATAAGAATGTGACACAATATGTGTGTGTGGTACTAATGTTTATTATCGAGATACTAAGTAGTAAGGCGCCTAAGCCGCTTGTTGAAAATTGATTACTTTAACAAACATTTTACTTTAATATACACGATATATTGATCAAAAATTCAATTTCTCTAAATATTTGGCAAATGAAAATTATTTCTGATCTGTATTAAACTATTAAAAAAATTGTCGTAAAATTGTTTTTAATGAAGAACCTCTTCAAAAACTGCATTGCGTGTTAATATTCTCTGGTCATTATTCAATAATCTTCTTTGCTGTGTATTCTATTTAAATTAAATTTCACTAGACTTGCAACTTTTGGTCTTATATTTAAGATATTTAACTCACCGATGCTGTAGGCGATACCAACGTGTAGACTTCGATGTTAAAATCTCTTCTGGCTTAATTATTCTTTTTTTAATGAAACAAATATACTAAATTTAACACTGAGACTCGACAGTGGCCAAAGCGTGGCAAACTAACCCACGGCTCACTGCTGTATCACTGAAAAATGCTGTAGCTATCGGTCTCGTCAAAACATTACGCTATGCCCCCATGCAAGCCACGAAGTCTCTCCCAGAAATTTAGCAATCATTAAACATTTTTAAAATTTAAAACATTATTCAAAATATTATCTTTGCGCCACGGACTCGGAATAAATGCCAGAAGGAACAGGACAGCAAAGATAAATGAAAATGTTAAACTGTAAGCGCGTGAAAACAGAATTCATGAAGCGTTACAGAGCAGACAGTGAGTCATTCAGTGAGTCAGTGATAAGCGTATTAATAAAAAAATTACTAGTATTGAATAAGACACTACATTACCCCAATAGAATAATATAAAATACCAATAATTTAATTGTAGCTAAATGATAATCCATAAAGTTTATCACAGAATATTTTTTTTATCTAATAAAAAGAAAATTATTGTAATAGTTAAAATTTCCAGAGTTTGGCTAGCTTTATTTATGAGAACTTTAATTTAAATTGCTACTTTTAAATCTCCTTTACCACTGAGACCATGTGCAAATAACTATAAATATTTTTGTCTTGGTTTAGCAATTTTTCACTCCAGTTGTGTGACACTTTGTATTTGTGTGAAAAAATGTTTTTATAACCTAGTATCCTCTGAAGTCATTGCAAGTTACACATTACAGATATAAACATTTTTTGTTCTTTATAAATTTATTACCATCATCAACATTTTTATCCTGAACATATCGATTTCATTTCTTTGATGTTGGTGCTTTATCAATGTTACCGATATTAATGAGCTCGATTACCTGTTTTTTGTGCTATGTACTGTGTACTGTGATTAAAATAAACAAATAAACCTTGAAAGTGTAGTTAAATTAAAAACAAGTTATGATTTATATTTCGAATTAAATAATAAATGATTACACACACAAACTCCCAATCAAATCAAATTTAACGTGGATATACACATTTGTATTTTCACGAAGCACATTGCAGTTTTTTAAAAGCGTAATTCTGTAGGTTGTCTGAAGCGCACCTACAATTTTGGCGCGAGGCTGGGGTGGAATTATTTTGGACCGATACAACTACCACACCTTTAGTGGTTCATATCATTGCTTTTTGTCACTTCTTGGAGTACGTGTTGGCATTCACTAGGAATACGTCTCATGACATGGCATTTAGCATTTTTACGATTAATCATTTTATCGCAACGATAATTAATTGTAGTTTTTTTACTTTGAATAGGTGTTCACTTACATATGTGCGTGTTTTTTTGTTCATATAGAATCGACATCACTAAAATTTATTCAAATATTCATATATATTTTACTTTGGTTCATTACTAAAACGATAGCTTTTATTATAAACACAATCTGAACATTCAACGGTGTACGTGGTCTATAGTGGTAAATACGTAGAAAAATTTTCCAGGTGGAGGGAAGTAGATTCCCATAAAATAGTGACCATAATTTAATTTTACTGTACTATCACTGGAGACAATCAAAAAACGTAGAAAAGTATTTAGAAAAATGTTCACAGCCATAATTTCCGTGAATTTTTTGTCAATAGTTAAGATCTATTTTGAGTAAACACAACTTACACTCTATAATAATAAATTAAAAATTTTGTTGATATTACACCTGGTTCATTAATTTTATTTGTAACTTCCACACTGCTGTATAATTAGTTGTTCACAGGATTCATTGAGTAGGATCTTATTTTGGGATAAGTGCTGTATTTTTATACTAATATTAGTGCAACAAACACACCACATTAACATAGTATATTGTGATCTTGGTTATTTGAGTATCTCGTCGTATCTGCGGCAGTAGGCTGTAGTTTTCAGAGATGAATACTCTGATATAGCGAAGTTTAAGTATTTTAACACTTTTCTTTACCTATTTAAAGCTTTCGGTCACTATAAATAACAAGGTATTTCATGAAATTATATGCTATGCTCAAAAAAGGGGGGGGGGGAAATTGCATATGACAAAAAAAGTGTTGAGAAAAAAATTGAGAACAAGAGGGTGTCTTTCAATAAGACTGCTTAGAAATGAAAAAATATTTCATCAGATTATTTTTAAAAATTAAGTAGAACAGGAAAATGTATTCCCAAATTACTCATTACAAATTTTAATTGACAAAATTTCAGATACATTATACTTGATTAATAATAGGTTAATAGGCCTACTTTTTAATTTGTCTAAAACGTTTGCGCTCTCTGGTTTATATCTGGCAACAGCTGCTCGAATCAAGGACAACTTTAATGACAGAAATCGTGCATTGGAAAGAGAAAGAAAACGCTCATTTAAATGCACACTGCATTCGAAACATGAGAAGCGCTATACTAGTGATGTTACACTATAGATATATCTGTTGAACTTATTTGAGGCAATGCAAGGGAAGTTTATCGAGTAGATTTTAGTAATATCCGTTAAATTAACAAAAAAGAAGGTAAAAAACGAACTAATCAACCTGGCGTGTGAGACGGTAACGGTAATAACAGTACGAAGAGTATGGTGGAGAGCTGTCGTCGGTGAATAACATCTTTAGCGAATAACAGGATTGACTCCAACCTAGAATTAAGAGCTCTGATTCGGTAACAAACTGATTCGGAGCCTACTATGATGCACAGAAAACATTTTTTAATTACTTTTACAAAATATTCCTTTGCAAACCTGTTGCCAGAAAATAGTTTGTAATACTACAAAACAGATATTTCAACCTTGTTAAACACATGGCTGTGGTTATTTTTTGCATATATGAAATACTGTTTCCGAGAAAATACTGATTATTTCTTTTGTAAATTTGCACATAATTAATTTTTAATTTATGTTTTTTTATTTATTCATAATTTTTTTTTAAAACAAATTGAATTTATTTAGTTGTGTCATGCTAATTATGTGCTCAGTTAATGCTGGAAAGCTATTCAGGGAACCGTTTACAAACTGGACAATACAAAGCATACAAGCATCGGAACCCAGTATCATTGCTTGTAGTGATACAGTTGTTTTAATGTAAATGTACTAATTTACAAACATCTGTAATTTTACATAAATATTCCTGCTCCATTTTCTAAAACAAATTGCAGTAGGTGCAAGTTCTTAGCTTGAATGTAGAGGTCAGTCTTGCTACAGTTTCTTGCGAGAATTGTACTCCCTGCATATTTCCAACCCACTGAGAGGAATGAAATGAAATAATGTGTAGTGATTGGAAAAATTTTCGGAAAGGATGACCGCTAGGCCTCGGTAGAGTCGGGCTACGATACTACTATTTTTTTAGTTAATTGTATGGTTTGTGCAATGGGGGAAAATTTATTCAAGATATTACCTCTGACAGCAATGGTATACGTCCAAAATAACGTCTTGAATAATTTGTTTTTGTTTAAAGGTTTCACATTTTCTCAGAGACACCCACATAAAATGAAGTCAAGTTACAAACACATCCTTAAGGTAAAAGTGTTTGAATTCGAATTAATAGTGAAATTAAATCGCGAAATTATCTTCTTTGGCTTTTAGTGTTTGTCTGCTGCCGCAGTGGTGTCAAAAGATTAATTTGAAATAATGATGTAAATAAATTAATTCGAAAAAAAAATCGGAATTATAATACTTTAACATTTTGGAAAAGAAATAAGATCGGAAATAAATTTCATTAAACAAAGCTTTATAATGTCAATTTTATATACGTTTTTTTTAAGATTGTCTTCAATACTCTGAATGCTGCTTAAAGCGTTTCTATATAAAAACTTTCAGTGAGCATGTAAATACAGCGATCACACAAGTGACATTTAAGAATTAATTTTACTATTTATAATATAAAATATATATATAATATAATATATATAGGTTTGAAGTGATTGCTACTACTAAATTTTATAATTACTCTCAGCAAGAAAGATTGTAAGCAATTAGCACTCATGCTTATGAGTATGGATTGCGATCTCTCCCAAACTCACCACTATCGTAATAATACCAGCTTCCATTTTAGATTTTAAAATTTTTGAATGCTGCTTAAAATGTACAAACACTGCATTGAGAACTTACTCATCCGTTTATAGGTTGAATTCACAATAACTTGTGGAAGAGCAGCGAGAAAGACGGGAGGGAAAGAGAAGAGTTAATGAGGGGAGGTGAAGAGATGAGTTATTGAGAGAAGAAGAGAGAGTGAGGAAAGAGATAAGAAAGTATAATGAGTGGAGGGGAAGACAAGAGAGGATGATGGGATAAAAAGATAATAGAGGATTGGGGGAGGTAGAGAGTGAGGGGAAGAGAGGAATGAGAAGAGGATAAGAGAAGAAAATATGAAGGGGAAAAGAAAAGAGGTAAAGGGCGGAGAAGAAAGAATAAGGAAAGGAGAAGAGAGAATGAGAGAGGAGAAAAGAAGAAACAGTGAGGGAAATAGAAAAGTCGATTCAGCTCCGGTGAAATATGTTTGCTTAGACGAATGGAAAACAATTTATTGGGAAATCAATATCGGTGGTGACAACATGATGAACCGACGAACATTGGGAAACGCACGATGAGAAAATTGCATGCCAAACAACTGAAAGCTGTGGCGTCAAACACGCAACGAATCTTAATGTAAAAATAAATGAAACATGGGCATGCTAGCTCTGTATTTTCAACTGGAGGCACATTCGAGAGATCGTCGGTTTGAAGCATGGTCAGCACTCCATAAATTGTAATAATTGTAGCACTTCTTCACTAGGAGCAATCTGTATTTACTAATGTAACAACTTCAACAAACAAAGAAACTGGTAGTAAGTATTCGACAGTTTGAAAAAAAAATCAACTCATAGATCACATTGAGAACATCAAGTTAAATGTAAATAATGTTTTAGAGTTCGTTATGAGAAATTACTTCACTGGACAGCTAGTTACCAAAAAGTTATCTACAGTGCAAAGTTTTTATGGATGGTATCTTCTATGGTCATATTTACGATAGTGTCAAAAAGATTCCTAGTGGCCATATTGTTCTAAACACCAAAAACTAAAGGCATACGGTTTCAAAATTCCATCAAAAAACTGCACCCTCCTTTCTTGAGACATATTTTTTTTGCAAACATTTCATTTTTTTTATCAAATATACCTTAGTGGTCATGAATACTAAAACACCAAATTATCTCTTCATTTTTAACTTTCAATAAATTATAGTTGTTGAATAGATTTTCCCGCATTTCTAATTCATGAAAAATAATATTTCATATTTTTAAATTGCTTGATGTTTATAGACAAATAGATAAAAAAACATACCTCGTTGTGTCTGTACTTTTTTTCCTTAAGCATTAAACATATCGCAGAGTAATATTAATTATAAAATACAATTTTAATTATGATTTCTAGCTGCAAGTCGGTTTTTTAAGCATAAAAACGATATCTGAGATTCCAAAAATAACGTTTAAAGAGCAAGAAACTGCACGTTTCAAACAAGAAAATAGACTCCTTCCATTGGCCGGCTGTTCACCAGAATTCCTGAGAAAACGTAAAGGTAAATATTTTAAGACAAAGTTACAATACTTTTACAAAAGATGTTCTGCTTTTATTATAAAACTATTATTTTTCGCAGCCTTAGTCTGATAGCCATCTACAGGAAATAGTTGAACTTTTTTGTTTTGTTGAGCTGTCATTTAATTTAAATAAATATATTTATTTTACAAATAAATTATTTTAAATAAATTATACAAAATGATTTCTTGACTAAGTGCAATTAGCTGTAGTATTTAATATTACGCAATCATGTGTGGCAAAATTTTGTTTTCTGCTTTTAAGAAAATATTTCAATTAAGAAATATTATTTTGAAAAAAAAAAAAATGAAAATTATTAGCAAATAATTTTTAAAGAGAAGCTATTTAATAGTATTAATATTTAAATATAATAATTAAAATAGTTCACCACTGAAAAAATTTTGCATTGTAATTACGGCTTACAAATATTTGTTTATAATATTATCTTGTATCTATAGTTGTAACTCAATACACGACAATCAGTAATTTCATGAAAGGGAAAAATCAAGAGTGTATGATAGGGTGGACAAAATGACGTAATAATTTAATATCAGTACCTTTGTTATCGACATGTATCTACAGACTGTACAAAATCCAACGATCTCTCTTTCTAGCTGAGCAGAAAAGCAAACAAAAGATTTAGTTCCTCCGCCTTAAGTAAGAAAAGAAAATTAATTTTTTTTGTCGTTTGAAAATTGTAATTCTTCTCGACTAAGTCTTATATTTTTAAAGATATTTGTTGTAATTTCAGGTGTACCTAGTGAGATGGAGACTGCAGAAGAACTAGCTATCACTCCCTGCTTCAAACCAACCGATACCACCTCAAAACTGCTGGGCCTCGACACTTTCCGAGTAGCAGCTGTTATTAAACGTGGGGACATCAACCTCGTACTGAAGAGGTCCGCCAAAGCAACTATTTATTCACTAACCATTTCATTTCTTATCATAGTTCTTAACGTGTACGGCATGTGCATTTCTGTAAATGACCTGCTAACAAAACTCGGACTGATGCGTGCTGTCACTCAAACTATTTGTATGGCTCATTTAACTATAACAAGTATAGTGGGCATCGTCATGATGTCCATAAATAACAAATGCAGACAGAAAATATTACAGACATTTGTGGTTGTTGACAAGTTGTTACTGGGAAATCCGAGTGACCATTACAACAACTGGAAAATATGTACCAGAAGGATCATGTTATTTGCTTATGTTATACTGGCTGTAGCTGCAGTCATTACAAATTCATTTGTTTATCTATCAACAAAATCAGACCCATTATTATCCTTAGTAAGCGTACGAGACCTAATAAACTTGGCCATGGTTGCTAACTCTTTAAATGTAATATTACTTATAAGACATAGGTTTATTATTATAAATACTCGCTTGCAGGATTTTGAAAGTCATAAAATGAAAAAAACTATTAACAGTCGTCTTCGACGACATGAATACCGAATAAATATGGACCACAATTATCTTATTATTAACCATAGAATAGGAAACAACAAAGTTAGTCATGTATCTAGAACAACTAACGTTACAGTACGGTGTAACCGTTACTACTATATGGAATTGATAAAAACTGTTAGAAGAGCTTACAACCATCTCTGCAAGATTATTTTTCTGACAAACTCTGCTTACGGATTAATTATCATGCTAAACATTTCATCATCTTTCGCACACAACGTTTTCGGCACAACCACGGGTATATTAGATCTACGTAGGCACACAGATTCTTTGCGCGATGTTAGTAAAATAGGTAAGGTATTGTATTTCTTGTGGGCAGCAATTTACACGATTCAGGCGGTGGCTATCATCTCCGCTTGCAGCGCCACTGTCAGAGCCGCTGGGAGGACGGGAGACGTGGTTCAGGAGTTGCTCTTGCAGCCGGGGATTGGAGGTGATACCAGACTCGAACTGCAGGAGTTCTCGGACCAGATACACGGCTCTCAGGTGGAGTTCACTGCAGCCGGCTTCTTCACTCTGGACCTGACCCTGATCCCCTCCATGGCTTCATCCGCCGTGAGTTATGTCCTTGTTCTGCTGCAACTTGATTCCCCTTAGTGTCCTCACTAGGCTCCAACAAGAAAACTCTCGTCATAGCTTGAATATTCATTGTGTGATACAAATCTGAATTGTAAATATTCCAAAATAATGTGGTTGTGAATAATTTTTGTGTATCTTTTTAGGAGAAGTTATTTTTGTCAGTTATTATATTCATATAAACAGTCAAAGACACGTAATTTATATTTTGTGCGAATTGCCGAAACAATTTTTTTTTTTAGTTCTGCTCCATCCCTCAGTTTCTTGGAGATATATTATTTTAGGTAGATTTTTTTTAAGAAATACTACCTATTGTAGTCGATACTATGGCCTGAATACCGGAAGATTTTTATATAATATTTCGTTTCATGGTCCATAGACCACAAAACCATCGTCACCTCAAAAGTTTATATATACTTTTATATATATCACTCTTTTTGTGGACACAATAACTGTCGCAATTTGTTACAAATCACTTCCAAACTGATACATAAAATCTAATAGCTGAAAATCTCGGTCGAATTATTTAATGGACAATATCCGACCAAGGGGTAGAAATGGAGAAGGTTTTTCTTTGAAAAATAGAATAATCGCTGTAAATCCCACAATATGGAAAATATAACTTCAGTTTGAAAACATAACTCTTAGGAGTAACAATTAGATATTTTATCTGAATAAGATTTTGATACGACCAACCATAACTACCAGAGACTGAAACAACAAGGGTTGGAGAACAAAAAAATTATAGCTCCCTTCATAGGCACAACATCGAATTCGTGCAAATTTTGTATTAATCTTATAATTTTTATCTAAAAATTTTGTCTCAAACAATTTTTATCAAACGAACCAGGGGTAGAAAAAATAAGGGGTGGATTAAAAAAAAACTCCCTGAGTAACTTTATACTAGAACTATTAATTAAATAATTTTTGTTTACCCAACCATTACTGCAAGGGGTAGAAAAGTAACAAGGTTTGAAATTTAAAAAAATTGTCTTTTTCTAAATAGATAGATAAACTATCATATCCGTTATAATTTATTGTATGGCCTAATCTTCATCTAAAACATTTATATTGTAGCGATTTGAACTGTGCGCGCCGCATCGGCCTCCGGCACTCCGCTCCCCTCCACCTTCTCCCTCCTTTCCCCCCCTTCCTAGTGGTTCTATGTCTACTCGTTCACCCCTCCCCCCCTCTCTTGATTGGCGCGTGCGCGCGCTGCGGCGCGATGTTATAAAAACAGTTGTAATTTGGTCAGGGGCCTCTTTCTTCCTTGATTTTTGTCAGGCTCGGTTGTCAGCTGTTGTAATCTACGAGCATGTAGTCGATTAGGTTCAGTTAGACCTACGTGTGTGTACGACCTCAGGGGAAACATGTAAGTTGGTTTGAGTTGTGTGTGAGGCGGTGGCCCTTGCCTTAATATAGAGTCATTTATTTCTAAATTGGTTTGTCTAAATTCCCTTTCGGCTTCCACCTTCAAAATTATTTGGTTTGGATTAATGTAACTGGAAGCTTAGTTTTTTTTTATTGGTAACTATCTTCCCCTGAGACGTCGTCGCACGTCTTTTATCTTTTCTTAATTATGTAAATCTTTAAATATAACTGCACTTTGCAGTAATTTTGTCATTGTAACGCTTATAACTGCACTTTGCAGTAGTTTGTAAAATGTAAAACAGTTTGAATTGTAATACTTGACACTGCTTTTAATTCACGTCAACTGCGTTGTTTAATGGGATCGTTACACGGTGTAGCCGGCTTACCTTTGAAGCCCGTTTTGTATTAAATCATTGTTTTTTATTATTGTTTTTAACCTTGCCTAAATTTGTATCGACTTAACTTCATCAGTAACCTTATGTTATGATTTGTTGTTTGAATAAAATGTCTGTGTACCTGATACCTTTTACCTTGCTTACCTAAACTGCTCCATTCACGTAAACCCCAGTCCTTGCAAGGTTCTGGCCATCCGTCCCAATGCTCCAAAGCTATACAAGCTTTACAATATGAAACAGTTTTTGATAAAACGAATTATTACCGTAAATACATGGGTTGAAATTTAAAAAAAAAATTCAAAACATTCTATATATTAATTTCGTTTGAATTTAATTCAAACAATCTTAATATTATCTTAAACCTTGGTGCAAATAAAAATTTTGATACGACTTCGTTTATAGTGCAAGTGACGAAAAATAGTGTTTGAAGGTTAAACAAATTATATAACTACATTATTTGGCATATGATATGAAATCCGTTTTAAGTTATTCAATGGTGGATAAAGTGAGTTAAAAATAGTTGTAATAATTTCGATGAATGGAAAATGGGCAAATATTTAATCGATCATTTTGTAATATTGGGTAACATAAATAACTATGTTATGTACATAAAGTTCTCAAAATGTTCCAAAAGTTTATCGATGTTTCCAAAGTATTTCACAGAATAAATAGTTACTTCTAAATCTACCTACGCCTATAGGTTGTGCCGAAAGGGATGTTTTCTGTATTAAGCACAGTAAAAATTTATTTTCTCCTAATTGGCTATGAGTTAGTTTGAAATTAATGAATGAACAGGTATAATATGAAACTAGCACATATTATTACAATTTTCTTGCAAACCAACGATAAAAACATCAGTAAAAGCTGCTCTGTGTTTGTAAAGGATTTTTTTTCTTTGTATCCCTTGTGGTTAACACAATTATTCATGAATAATTGCGCGTGCTTCAAATTCTTCGTACCCACGTCTCTTAGAAAGTAAAAAAAAGAAGAAATAAGTGGACCAATCTAAACAATTTTTAGTGATAGTCTGTTGTAGTATAGTTTATGTACGTACAATTTTTATTTACATGATCGCCTATAGATGTTAGGTTTTCATAAGATATGTATTTATTAGGTATTAATTGCCAACAAAATGCACAATTACACTTAGACAATACTATCTCTGCTCTTTGTGGCAGCTCAAGATATATCAGCACAAATTGAACATCTTAGAAACGTATTTTAATGTATTTAAATACAAAAATCTAAAAGTAAATATAGAAGTGTATTATCACTACTGTCGTCGCGATTAAGTCCATATTTTGATTTTCCTATATTGAGCTAATATAAACAAGTATTGTGTAAAAATAAAAGCGACTGAGTTCGTGTTCTACAGCTTGTACGAGAGGAATTTTTTTTTTTACAAATAAACTTTTGGCTATGGGTTTTACGTGTCTTTGAAACAGTAACATTTTTCTAAATTTTTGTTAATGTCATTATCATCAAAGTACGCTAGTTTACCGTACTTCGCATTTTAAAAGAATTTGTTTGTAACTGCAATGTGAATATTAATATTTATTATCAGAATGTTTTAAAGGTTGGATAAGTAGGCTTTTACGTTTCACAGTTTTGTAAAAATCCTAGACCTCAGTACCTGTACACACACAATTTTTTTTTGTTAATGGAACAGAAATATGCATGTATAATTACACATATTTGTAAAATTGTACACTTACATGAAGACAACTGCATCATTACAGAATAGTGTTCGCTTTAATACTGCGTATGGATTCTTACCCAGGCATTTATGCTTTGTGTTGTCCCAGTACCTTCAGTAGTTAAAGTTATTTTTAAACTTCCCTGAATAGCTTTCCAGAATTAACTGGGCACATAATTAGCATGATACAACAACATAAAGTAAAATTGTTGAATATTCGATTACATTTTCCATAGTTAAAAAAATATGTTTAAATGAAACATCAATTTAAAATTAAATCATGCGCCAATTTTCGAAAGAAATAATCAGTATTTGCTCGGGAAAAGTATTTCATATATGCAAAAATTACCCCAGCCATGTGTTTTACAAGGTTAAAATATATATTTTGTAGTGTTACAAACTATTTCCTGGCAACAGGTTTGCAAAGGAATATTTTGTAAAAGTACATAAAAAAAATTTCTGTGCATCGTACTAGGCTCCGAATCAGTTTCGTGCCGAATCATAGTTCGTTATTCTAGGTTGGAGTCAATCCTGTTATTCGCTAAAAATGTTATCCACCGACGACAGCTCTCCACCATACCCTTCGTGCTGTTATTATCTTTACCGTCTCACACGCCAGGTTGATTACTTCGTTATTTACCTTCTTTTTTTTAATTTAACGGATATTTCTAAAATATATTCGATAAACCTCCCTTGCATTGCCTCAAATAAGTTAACAGATATTCCTTTAGTGTAATATCACTAGTACAGCGCTTCTCATCTTTCGAATTCAGTGTGCATTAAGTGGGCGTTTTCTTTGTCTTTACAATACACGATTTCTGTCGTTAAAGTTGTTCTTGTTTCGAAGGGCTCTGTTGCCAGATATAAATCAGAGAGAAAAAAACGTTTTAGAAAAAACTTTGCAATGTTATAAAATGTTATTAATGCATCTTAATCATTGTATTTTGTAAAGAAAATTAAGAAAATTTTCTAATGAGTATTTTGGAAATACTTTTTTCCTGTTATATTTAATTTAAAAATTGACATAATGATGTTATTTTTTATATCTAAGGAGGTGATTTAAAGTACGCCATCTTTTTATGAATCTTTTTGTTAACAGTGTTTGTTATCACATATAATTGTTTTTGTGCTTTTTTGAACTTAGTAGGACATAAGTTTATGAAATACCTTGTTCTTTATATAGACCGAAATCTTTAAATAGATAAAGAGTGGTGTTCAAATATTCGACCATCGCTACATCAGAGTATTCATCCCTGAAAAATACAGCCTACTGCCGCAGATACGACGAGATACATCACCAAATCCACAATATGATATGTTAATGTGATTGTTCGTTGCACTAATAATTGTTGTAAATCCTTCGATCCCTTTATAAAACATCATAAACTCCGTCTTAGATATTAATCACAAAAGTTTATTATAATCTTCATTAACATTGCCAGATGATAAGTGATTTGCTTGACATTCCGTGAATCCATAATATGTATTTTATTTATTTATATTGTTCATAATTTGTTATTATTTATTGTCTTTGTAATTATTTCATCTCTATGTTTCTACCTGTTTCTGCATTTGTGTTGTATTTGTGTTGTGCCAGCCTGTTTTGGAAAATATATGTTGGCTAGCACTAAAAAAATTAATAAAATAATTTTAAAAAATAATTTTAAATCGTGACGCGTCAACAGCACCCTCAAAAGGAAATCCCCAAACCCCATTCTTCAAATTATCATTAATACTATGAAATTAAACTGAAGCGTTATTCTAGTTTTGTTTTGAAAATCATTAAAAATAATATTTATATGTACTTTGCATGGCAGGATATGCGTTTAACGTGTAAAACATGTTTCTTAAAAGTTATCGTATGTTATAAAATTTAATAATGTGACATTATATTGCTTCCAGCATGTTTCTGACTTAATTTTGGTATTATTTTTTTACTTGATATATTTTTCTAAGTAAAATTACAACGAAAAAGGTAATACGGAAGATGAAAAAAATAAATTGCATTTCAAAAAATACATTCATTTCCAAAGTATACAAACGAGATTAAATTTCAGTTAAAATTACATTTTATAAAGCTGTAAATTCTAGTTCATTTATTTAAATTTATTTTTAAACTTCACGGTATAGATAACTTCTCTACAGAGTTAAGGCTTTGTCATGTCGTTTATAAAAACTTCCCGTCTGAAGTAAAGTATAAGTGTAAGAATACTGTACAGTAAATGCTCTTTAATCCAGCATGAATTAGCGATCCTGTAGGGTTATCGAACGTCAAATTATTTATAGTAAAAATTCAAAGAAAAATAATCATTTTACATATTATTTAAAATCATTTGAAATATTCTGTCCTATGGTAAGAAACGATAGTTAAAAGAGCATAGCTGCTAAAAAATAATCTGATATCACGTTGCTTCCATAGTCAACAAACTAAATGTCTAAGATTCACACCAGTCCATTCCAATGAGCGAACAGTTCCTAAGCTTACCGAAGTTTCACTTCGGTAGCACATACTGTAAGATAAGAATGCGCGGAAATATGTCGATATCGTCTGTCACAGACTTTAGTGACAGGTAAATTGTATAACATCCAAGCTACATCAAAAATATTATAGATTAGTGTAAAAAGTTGATTATGTACAATAAACATTCTGTGAAATCGCTGGAATGGTTGGTTAGGTTAGGTTAGCTACATTATAGATACTATAAAATAATAAGGGCAATTATTTACGTTAAGTAAGCTACATCTTAAATGAATAATTTTCGTGCAACCAATAAAATTATTTTACTGTTCCTTTAATGTAGTTATCCTAACCTAACCAATTATCCACTCTTTTAAACTATTTTTAATGTAGCTTACCTAACCTAGCTAACCGTCCACAATATTAAACGTATTTTAGGTGTAACTCACCTAACCTAACTGACCATTCTCACGATATAACATAATTTGTATATGTAAAATAACCTTAAAATATTAAACTACTGCCGTTTTGGATATTTTTTTTTTACTTTTCAGAAATTTGGCTTTTCTTCATAGTGAGAAATTTTTTAACCAATCAGCATAAAACTTCTAACCAAATAAACTATAAATAGAATTTAAAATTCAAATCCTTGCTTATTTTAAATAAACAGAAAGGGAGTAAAACGAAGAGAAAAAAAACTGAACATGCACGAAAGCGACCTCGAAATGGACTTGTGTGTTATCTTAAGTTCAAAAAACGCCCCAACTCCTGAAAAAAAATCAAACGCTATAATTTCGATTGATGCTGGATTACAGAATGTCTCAATCGAAATAAATATGCCGGACAAATGTTCGCAGAATTTATTAATTACATGCGCGTTGCATTAGCTTTTCATCAACGATATTTTAAGAGTGTGTTTAAATGTTGTATCTCATCTGCTTTTGAATGCAGGTAGGACATTTTAAATTAAATAATACTTTGTCTTTGTTGTCGAGTGATTTATTATAGCATCTTCGAAATGTGATGTAATGAACGCGTAAACGCTTAGATAAACTGAGATTGTTGATTTTTTTTTCTCTTTTGTACATTGATGTATTTTGGTTGCATCTGGTAGAAATTACAATTATAGGCCCCAAAACACCAGCCACATGCAAAACATGTATCAAAATACTTATAAATACAATTTTTTTCTTTTGCACACATAAAACTAAATGTTTGTTAGCAAGAACTATAACCAAGATGAATAAAATTGGAATAACTTAAAACGTTGATTTTTTTTATTCGTGGAAGGAAAAAAAAGGGGGGTTTAAAATGGTTTTGCATTTCAAGATTATTGAGTTATCGTACCGAGTGCCGCTGGCTGGAACACACGTCCCATAACTATGGTGCGTACGAGGCAACACCGACCGGTAAGAAAGGCGTGTCTGCCGTGACTTTATCGCAGGATCCCAAGGAGACGTGTGCTCCCCCGATGTTCCCCGGGACGTGGGTATTCGGCGCGCAGTCATTTCTCACAACTCGCTTTCTCCCCCCGTCTTTCTTGCTTCCCTCGCGTTCGTATTGGCCCCGACCACATCTCGTGCTGGGTGACGCAGAGCCACTTGTTCCCAGATTGCATACTCCGTGTCGCTCAACCAGTGTCTCGAATTCAACAGCTCTCGTAAAGGAGAACCAGTGGCACACATTTTCCCAAAAGAAAAGTCAGTTAAAAGCATCACACGATGTTTCTTTACGAACACTGACAACCAAGGGAAATTTTTTAAATGACACTTTTTGACGTGACAACGTCTAATAAATCGATGAACGCCGGCTGCACGCACGAAAAAGTGTCCCGTTACGCACATTGTCCCGTCACGCTTTATCCCGTTACGCTCATCGTACGCTTGCGGCGCATCTATCTCTCTTCCACTCGATTGGAAAAAACCATCGATTTGACTTTTTCGAGGCACATTTAACTTGAAACACTCCCATTCGTTTCCTACTTTTCCTATCATCGTCCTATCCTTAACATAATAACACAGATTGGAAGAAGTTAAATAGCAAACATGTATAAAAGTTATAGTTAAAATAATCTGTTCGTTAAAGTAATAAACATATTTGAATTAATGTGTGCAAATAAAAGTAAATGTATCAATGAAATTGTAGATTTCATTACACTCCTTCTTTGTATCCATACAAAATAGTGATAATTCAATAAAAATTATTCAATTTTTTTCATAAAAGTATGCAATCATTTCATCAATGCTTTTTATGACGTTGTCACGTTAAACTATCGTCCGTAAACCAACTTTACAGACAAACAAATGTTTTTAATACACTGGCAGACGATTATGTAGACCACTGACACTACTTTTAAAGAACGGTCAAATTTGAGACAAGTTACGTGAGTCAGAGTATGCTGTTCCGCGGCTAAAACAGCTGTTCCGAAACAAAAGTTTGTGTATTTTAATTTACTCCTGAGTCAGATGGATATGAATGCATCTGGGTTGCAAATGGGTACAAAACTTATTCGGAACAATCCTAAACGCTGTTAACCTTCACATATCACAGGAAGGTACCATTCAGATTCGTTTAGTGGCAGCATTGACAAATATAAATGTAATATTTATGTTAAAATCCCAACACTTCTCAGTATGTAACAAGTATGTTTTAAATAAATTTTACAAACAGTTCCTACCGAATTATAGCAATTTATTCAAGCAGTTGCACAACACAGTTGTGTAATAGCAAATACTATGGAACTCAGTACCGGACAATCTCTGGAAATCTTGGTAACCACTGCGTTAAACGCTTCTAGCCGTAGTTGGTACATAGGTACTAATGATTGAAGAATTGTTATGCTTATGAATTTTGGTAAACATTAAAACATTTGAAGTATAAGTATGAAAACGGATTTGTAGAATTATTTTACTGCTCCAATGTGTCTCGTTAATGTATTAATAATTGCATTATGAGTAATGACGTGTGAAAGTTTGGCCTCTTCACGAACGCGTGAGTGGGTATTTTCAGCGTTGAAATCATTTGTAATATACTGATAAATGACCAAATGCACGGCAAAACCAGCACAATATGTAGTATTTACGGCTTTAATAATTACCGAGTGCTGAAGAGTGCAAAATTGTTCTACTCATTTCCAAAAACTGGCTGTAACTATATGCTTGTAAACATATTTCAATCTGTAATGCTTTCCCTGCAAACTTATCAAAGAATTTAATACGCCTGTTGATTATATATGCATTAAATAATAAATAAAACCTATACACAACAATCAGAAAAATAAATATGAGTTGATTTTTCAGGTATTATTGATTTCATTAAGGATTATGTCAAAGATGTAATGAATAGTATGTTTTAAAACAAATTACAGAAAGTTTTTTTGTTAGAATTACTAACACACGATGTAACGATAATACGAGGGATTTTTTAATCTCCGAAGTGCTATAAAAAAGACCTATTTACATAACGTTATTAGTTCAGCAGGATTTTACTTTTTTTCTCAAATAATCGCCCAAACGATTGAGGCATTTGTCACATCGTAACACAATCTTCTCGATACCTTCTTCAAACAAATTAGTAGAGACTGGAAAATTCTCGATTACCTCTAAAATAAACTCCATAACCCCCTACACACTCAGGAAAAAGCCACCTGCTCATTGGCTATTGACTCTTGACACCTGTTAACTGGGATGCTTGCGATTCGATACTTTTTTGGGGTTGAAAGTTTTTCATTGGCTCCAAGTCTTTCAGATAAACTGTGAGCCATTCACAGATGCAATATAAAGGTACAGTTGTTTTGATTCTAGCATATCGTGAAATGAATCCGCGAATATTCCGGTCTCTAGAAGTTAGTCGCCAGTGAAGAGAGGTACAGGGCCAGCGCCTGGATCTCCCCGTCCCTCATGACGCCACTGTGAGGTGGGTGGACTAATAGCGCGGCGCACTGGCTCCCGCGTCAAGACTTATCGCAAGATTTGCGAATAATGGGGCAGAATGCGCCACACTATTAGTCCACCCGCCTTACAGTGGCGTCGTGAGGGAGGGGGAGATCCAGGCGCTGGCCCTGTACCTCTCTTCACAGGCGACTAACTTCTTCGAAGAAGACATCGAGAAGCTTGTGTTATGATATGAAAACTGCCTCGATCGTTTTGGCGATTACGTAGAAAAATGTTTTGCTGTACTTTTTGTTATATAGTTATTACGTTATGTAAATTTGTCTTCTTTTTTTTTTCAGCCCATCGGAGGTTGAAAAGAAAACAGTCCTCGTCTTCTTCCAAGTCATAAGTAATTGTGTAATTTCTCACTTGTTTCTAAACAGAGTTCTACACAACTCTCGTAAGGCAGTGCTAGTGGCCATGGCTTTCATATTTCTCCATTATCAGCATCACAAATGTCCTGTATTGAGATAAACAGTATTCAAAATAGTTCAAGACTTGTACGTCTATAACTCATACCTAAAGTCATTTGGGAGAGAAATTGTGTACACATGTCACTACAGAGCGGAGAACCATCACTAACAAACCAAATACAATAATAAGTACCATGCTCAGTAATCGATGGGCCGCTGTCATAAGGACAAAAAAAAAGAGCGCGTGTAACTCAATTGATGGAATAGAAGTGAAAATTGTATGGCAATTCAAACCTCTACTCGTTAATGCTCTCTTTATATAGCTTTGGAATCAGAAGCGTTTAAAAAACAATGTTTCACGTGAAAGTTGCATTAAAATTTGGCCTGGAAATCGTAATGGAAATTTAACTCTCATCACGTCCAAAGATGTTTCCCTTCAAAAAAATATTTAAGAAAAAGTTGTAATAAAAATCGGCCTTGAATTTTTTTCACCCATCCCGCCCAGAGAGGTCTCGCTTCAATAATAACCCAGAATAAATAAATACCCAATAGGTGTTATTTTTATGTATAAGTTACCTTATTTGATTTTTAGTCTAGTGTTCGTCTCGATGGCCGCTGGATCGAAGAAATCACTTTTTTCAATGCCAGATCAGAAGTCACATGGTTCGAATCACCTCATTTCTGATGCAGTTTCCAAAAATAAATGTAAGGTAGTTTTTCAGTACTCGCCAGAGATGAGTAGCATCTAAACTAGGTAACGAGGAAATCTGTGTGGTCTCCTTATGCAAATACACTTATAATTCTAAACTCGGACACGAATAACATAGAAGTGTTCAAAATAATGCAAAGCATAATATATAAATATATAAAAAAGCAAATTGTGTTTTAAACTACATTACTTGAAGCGAATCACACGTAGTTTCCGCACCCGCCGCTAGAATTCGTTGACGGAGCAGCTACGTCGACTATTGAATCATTCCATTTGCAGACCCAATTTTTGTTCTATATAATGAAACGGCTCCGATAAAAGCAAAAAGGACATTTTAAAAAAAATTCTTAACCCCGTCTTTTGACCTGAATTTCGGCAAGGGATTTTGTTAAAATACTGTCCAATTCGTTAAAATCCATTAAACATACTCTAATTCAACGTTCGCTACAGACGTCAGCACCGTGGTTACACAATATCGTTCCATGCGACTTCCGTTCCATGCACGAAATTACTCGTACCAAATGCCGTGCACCGAGAGCTAAGAGATTAAAAATTAAAAAAAAATTGGTTGTCTGTAAAGTCGGTTTACGGACGATACTTCAACGTGACAACGTCATAACCTAACATTGATGAAATGATTGCATACTTTTATGAATAAAATTGAATAATTTTTATTTTAATAATAAAATAATAAATACTTGAAATTATACAAGTAATCAGATTTTTAAAATGCAAGAATAATTAACCTTTATTGCCGAAATTGTTGTTGTAATAAGCAATGAAAACCACATTAACTTTTCACTTCACTTTATAAACAGTCAATGAAACAGTTCACGTGTAGATGACTTGTAATTAATTTTAAAAACTGGCGTTTAGCTATAAAGTTTAAATATAATTATGAACAAGTTTTCCTATAAATAAATTGTCTTCAAATATCTATCATCAATTTTTATGAATCACCATAATTGTTTAGTCAATTGTAACATAACCTATTATTACTGCACTCGCCGACAGCGTAACGGAACACAGCGTAAGGGATCAATGAGCGTAACGGGACACAGCGTATCGGAACAATGTGCGTAACGGGACACTTTTTCGTGCGTGCAGCCGGCGTTCATTGATTTATTAGACGTTGTCACGTCAAAAATATTATGAAACCTTTAATGTTCATACAAACCTTGCGTCCAAGTTATTTCTCTCTCCCTCTTTGCGCAGCCTCGCTTCAAAAGCGTCCTTGCAAGTTGTCCCATGCAATACCTCGAGATTCAAGTTGTGTCTGTAGTTGCGGTGAAGAAGTGTCTTCGTCGCCATCGGCCACTACAGCTTGCCTTGGCCCGAAAGATGACGTGATGCGCCAGGGGAGAGGGGGAGGGATAGTGCAAGGAACATCCTAGGCGGAAGATAATAAGTTCATTCTGCTGTCCCGCCCATGGAACTCCTTTGTCCCGCATTCTTCCCGTCGGAAGACAGCCGCAACTCCGCTGACTCCGGGAGTTGCGCAAGACGCAGGGACGTGACGAGGTGAAACGGTGAATTAGCATCGAGAGAAAAATTTCCCAAAAAAATATACTTAACTTACCACTCATTTCACGGGTAAGTTACGGCTGTTAGCGTTCTCTTACAACTCAAACATATGGCCTTCGCCAAAAAAAATTCTTTGGATGTTATACAATATTTTCAGAAATACGCCATTGCAGTTTTGCACTTTTGAAGTTGCAAAAAAAAATTCAAGAATGCAAAATAATAAATAAAAATGAAAAACAAAATACATGTTTAGTTTTACTGTTGGGTCCATCTGTTCGACATCAGCTGATTTAGGCTTGTTCTCTGCGGGTTTATGTTTTCATTTTTTATTTCTTACTTTGCAATATTGAATTTTTTCCATGAAAAACAGTGCAAAACTGCAATGGCGTATGCCTAAAAAAATTGTATTCTATAAAAAATCCACATTGCATGAATAATTTAAAAAACCTTCTTTGGATGGTTCTTTCAATAGGAGAGAGTAATCTAAGATTTTTTTTTTTTAAAAAAAACGCCATTTCTGGTTTGACTGTATGTATCGTTTATGGGCCGGAAATGACATAGACTACATAAAATTATGAAATTCTATCCCTAAGGGAGTGAAAAAAGGGGAAATTCAGTTTTATAATATTAATTTAAAGATAGCTGGGGCCTGCTGTATATTGGTGATCGTATCCTACTGATTGCATCACATCCTGCTGAGTTGAATGTTCGTGCAAATAATGTCTTCCGCTGGCACTCTGTGCGATTGGGCCTTGCCTGGGAACTCATAGAGCTAAAGTAAGCGGTTCTATGAAATTAAATTACACTATCCTTTCTGTCCAAGAGGAGTTCAAAGGTATGGTAACTAATATACCTGGCACTTACTACTCATCGTTTGAACACTCTAAACGTATTTATTTTCGTATGATTTTGATATTAGTTTCTAAATATACTAAATTTTTCAACTACTCAAGAACTTTGTTATTATTGTCTAGATATCGCCGTGAAATATTAAATCATCAACAATTAAATAATTCAAGTTGCCCCCAAAACAATGGAATTGGATTCGAATAACTGTTAAAACTACTCCACTTTACTCCGTGGAATGGAATTGTGAGTGAATTCGCTGATGTATAATTAATTATTACTGATTAATCGGTTCTTAAATTTTTTTCAGTGTATTTTAATTTATTTAACAGTGATTTGCACTGTTCTTTCACAAAATTTAGCAACTTGAAATACCGATCATTACGGATTTTTCAGTTAGTTACATTTCATTGATTTAAGTTGGAGATTCAGATTTAGCGAGTAAAGCTTTGTTTTGATAGTTGTATACGTAAAATGAATTTCTCTATTTTCCACTGAAATGTGATGCAAAACCAGTTTTCTTATTTTTTTTATCTAAAGCGAAAAAAAAAAACTCCTCAGTTATTGGAGGACAGACAGCAAACAACAATCAAAAATAGTTACATCCAACTTTTACAACATAATAATTAATGAGGACTGAGTCAGTACTTAAATCACAATTCAGATCCCCCTGCAATGATATATGACCAATCGTCGCTCATATTGGTACAAGCTTGCGTTGTGGAAGCATACCTTTTGTTTTTACAATAAAATTTACAGTCCATTCGTCCACTGAATTGGACATGTCTTAATGATACTTGAAGTTAGTCAAAACCTTTTTGGCGTGATAACGTCTTTTAAATCGATGAACGCCGGCTGCACGCACGAAAAAGCATGACTCATTGTCACGTTCCGCCTGAGACGAGCGTGCAAGAACCGGCCAACCACCGTGCGAGAAAATCTTCTATAATATCAAACAGGTTAAAGCGGGCTTTTAAACTAATTGTTCGTGATTATATTTAAACAAATTATTTAAATTAAATTTGCAAAATCTGTAAATAATATTTGAAAATTAAAAAGTATGCAATTTTTAATCAATGTTTTCTTATGACTTTATCACGTAAAATTATCGTCCGTAAACCGACTTTACAGACATGACCACCCCCAAACCCCTCTTTTTTTTTAACGCGTGGGTCCTAGATCAGATTCTAGTCAACATCATACTTTATGGCTATGAAGGAAATAAAATGGTTTTATAATTATATTTATTACAGCTAATACAATATTTATATTAATACAATATTAAAGCTTAAGGTTATTACGGGATAAAATGTCGAAGAAAAAGTGCAGTTAAAATGAATCAAACAATTATATAGAAGGTTGCAAAGTGTGAATAGAGAGTTAGTATTAAAAAAATGGGTGCGTGTACTTAGTGAGAAGCGCTTGAGAAGTTATACTTCTTTGCCATCATTAAAAAAAAGTTTTTAATTGCATGCAAAAATATTGCGTGGAGTCCCTCCGCGCGGAAGAAGTGAAACTTCGTAATGTGGAAATTAAAATAGGAAGGGGTAGAAATTTATTTTTAGTGAAATCATATTGTATCAAATCAAATTTTAAAAAATAAAGGAAATAAATTTGTAACGATTCATAGATTATTTTCAGAGAGAGAGAGAGAGAGAGAGAGAGAGACAGAGAGAGAGAGAGAGAGAGAGAGAGACAGAGAGAGAGAGAGACAGAGAGAGAGAGAGAAAGAGAGAGAGAGAGAGAGAGAGAGACAGAGAGAGAGAGAGAGAGAGAGACAGAGAGAGAGAGAGAGAGAGAGAGAGAGGACAGAGAGAGAGAGAGAGAGAGAGAGACAGAGAGAAAGAGAGAGAGAGAGAGAGAGAGAGATCTATTGAATGTCTATAAAACTAACTTTTTTATGAGAGCAGATTTTCATGAAATAAATCATGAAATCATTCAACGATAAAAGCTGTTTATTTAATTAAGCGGACGGGTTCGCCCCAAGGAGAAAATTGACGCGGCGAGACCTCGTGGACATAGAGAAATGACACACACTCACTATTTATGTGTCTACTAGCTGCAGTACCGGCTTTGCCCGGGCTGAACACCGGGTGATATATTGTCCGCGAGTTACAGCAAAATGGATAGCGATATTTCCAGTGTGGTGGACATTAAGAAATGACACATAATTACTGTTTGTGTATCTGTGACCTATGGTTTTCTGTTTACCCATGGCGATTGGTTGAAAGGTTTAGAAGTTGATGCGTTACAGCGCCATCTAGCGGCAAAAAAAAAATGGTTAGCATATAAACCTTCTCCATGATAAAAACACTTCGATGTGCCAACTTTCATGGCGATCGGTCAAACGGTTGTAAGAGTTTATCGACGTCATACATGCCAACATCCAATTATATATATTCTTATATTTCGAAATTTTGGGGCTTTCACTTTTGTGGTTAATGGATGTTCAGGACCTCGAATGGTTTGGAACACTCCATCTCGAAAGAATAGATATTTGAAATTCCTGAAATTGTCGAAATTTTGGGGCTTTGTTCCCAGAGGGGGGCGGGGGGTTCGAGGACCCTGAATGGCTCGGTAATACTTAAAATCGAAAGAGATAGATTTTTTTAATTTTTTAAACTTTCGAAATTGGCATTTACTGTACTCCTATCTACCATAATAACAATATTGACAAATAGAAAGCTTATTACCTACCTATGAATAATTATCTAAATAAATAAATAAATAAATAACTGTATGTTTAAGAATTTACGTTCATAATATTAAACTTCAAACTATACACACCAAAAAAAAAACTAAGGATGGTTGTGAAACTATTTTTTATTTGTCATAATGTTTAAAACATTTGTAGGATTTGTTTATATATGTACAACTGTGGTGGCAATATTCCGCTTATCCAAAGGAGTATAGAAATTAATAGAGAAATCACTTCCCTGTACACACCACAAATCTTTGAATTAAGAAAAAAAACATAGTCCAAAATGAAACAAAGTATAAATAACAACTAATTTGACAAAAAAATTTATATAACTGGAATGACAATGTTAACATCCGCCTGAAATTTAATAGAAGTAGGTAGGTAAGAATATATATATATATAATAAATTAAATGAAATTAAAAAATACATATATAAAATTATCTCACACTCAACCAAACATAATGTTTAATATTAAATAAAGGAAGATGGCAATTACACGTAACTATTCTAATTAATAAAATAAATCAACTTTCCTGAAAAAGTAAAATTCAAATTTTTCAACAATATATTACATAGTTGATAAATATTTCTGTACATCGGTCTCGGCAGCCCTAAGACTCTTGACGCTCAGCAGATAAATAATAAACACTAAACCAAACTCCTGTAAAAAAATAACAATATTGACAAATAGAAAATATTAGTAGGCCCTACCAACCTATGAATAAATTTCGAAGAAATTTATAAGTTTAAGAATTTATGTACCTACATAATATTAAACTTGAAACAATCCACACAATAAAAACCTAAGAATGTTAGTGAAGCTAATTTTTTTTATTTGTCATAATACCTAAAATACGTATGTTTCCAACATGAAACAAAGTATAAATAATGACCAATTTGACAAAAAAAAATTGTACAACTCGAATGACATTGAAAACATACACGTGAAATTTAAAAGAATTATGAGTGCCCTAGGTAGGGAGAAAAAATATATATAGAAGATATTAAATAAAAAAAATGGGTGCGTGTGAGAAGTTATACTTCTTTGTCATCATTAAAAAATAGTTTTTAATTGCATGCAAAAATATTGCGTGGAGTCCCTCCGCGTGGAAGAAGTGAAACTTCGTAATGTGAAAATGAAAATAGGAAGGGGTAGAAATTTATTTTTAGTGAAATCATATTGTATCAAATCAAACTAAAAAAATAAAGGAAATAAATTTGTAACTATTCATAGATTGATTATCAGAGAGAGAGAGAGAGAGAGAGAGAGAGAGAGAGAGAGAGACCTACTGAATGTCTATAAAACTAACTTTTTTATGAGAGCTGATTTTCATGAAATAAATCATGAAATCATTCAACGATAAAAGCTGTTTATTTAATTAAGCGGACGGGTTCGCTCCAAGGAGAAAATTGACGCGGCGAGACCTCGTGGACTTAGAGAAATGACACACACTCACTATTTATGTGTCTATGAAACATGATATTTTTCTGCAATTTAAATTGTAATATACAAAAACGGTATTGAAAATTGAAACAAATATGGCGACACTACAAACTGTCAAGATCTTTATTTTTTTCTTACTCTCTCTCTACTTAGTTCCTTACAATAGCAAAACGTAACGTAATGGCTTGAAAGCTATTGCTCGGCAGACATAGAGGAATGACACTAACAGTTTGTATATCTATGACACACATTACATAAAATTAAGATATATTTTTTTAACCAGTTTAAAATTTATTTTTTTATACAAAAGATAGCCTATGTCCATCCCCAGGATATAATCTATCTCCTTGCCAAATTTCATTACGATCCGTTCAGCCGTTCAGCCGGGAAAAGGTAACAAACAGACAGACAGACAGACAGAGTTACTTTCGCATTTATAATATTAGTAAGAATGAAACATGATTTTTTTTCTGCCATTTAAATTGTATTACACAAGAAGGGTATTGAAAATTGAAACAAATATGGCGACACTACAAACTGTCAGGATCTTTATTTTTTTCTTACTCTCTACTTAGTTCCTTATAATAGCAGCATTCACTCTCACTCTCTCTCTCTCTTTCTATTTCCCCTCCCCAGGAGCGTCAAACGTTTAACGCAACCTTGTTGGAAGTCGCATTAGAAGTATAACTTCAAAAACAGTTTTCGAGAAAATTTCCCACTTGTCGCCGCATGAAAGTTATCTTTCGTTGAAGTCCCACCCAGCAGGCACCAGGCGTCTTGCGTCAACAGCGCCGTGTCTACTGCTCGCGACAGCCCCGATCATATCAACGTGTGTTACTTTCCACGAGCTTGTTAGTTGCGCGATTCGCTTTACTGCTGTGTAACATCTCAGCTCTACGTGCACGGCATTCGGTAGGAGTGGTTTCGCGAGTGCTACGGAACTTCGAGGAACGGGAATGTGTAACAGCCACTGCGCTGCCATCTGTGGCGGATGGCGCGAACCAAAGTTCACAAAGACAAAGGGAGATTTTTATAGTAATAACCTAATAACTGTTCATTAAATTTCAACAAGAATGGCAGTATTTTAAAAAATATTCCCTGTCGAAAATAAGGTCCAAAACAGGAATTAAGTATTTTTTGAAAAAAAAAAAAAAATTCGCCTTTATTGGAGCCGTTTCATTATACAGTTTGAAATTTCGGTCTGCAAATAGAATGTTTCAATAGTCGAAGTAGCTGCACCGGTAACGAATTCTAGCGGCGGGCTCGGAAACTACGTGTGATTCGAGTCCATAAATGTAATTGAAAACACAATTTTCGTATAGGCTATTATTCACCGTCGATATTATTTTTAAAGAATTGTACGTTAAATATTTTGTCCCGAGTTTTGTACTGTAAGTGTATTTTTGTAATGAGAACACGTGAATTTGTTCATTAACGAAATTAGTTGTTACACATCAATGCTTTTTGGAGGGGCTGGAATGCATTACATTATACACTCGAACTTAGTTCCTACTGGACCACAGGTAGTTCTGACACGCATCGAAGAACTAGAAACCAATCAAATTAATTTTTTTATAGAATTGATATGATTATGTAACATCACATATATTTGTATATTTGTACATTTATATGAAAGTAAGTATCGCTACAAAAAAAGTTCGCAGTTATACTGGGTTCGGATTCTTGCTCCGGAGATTCCAGTATTAACTGAGAACGTAAGTAAGCAAATTAAAAATATTTCAAGTCCAAAAGTAGAATATTCGATTAGGTATATTTATCATGGTTTAAAAAAAAGTGTTTACTTGTATAAAATCAATTTTAATAAATATGTGTGCCAATTTTTGTAAGCATGACAAGAAATGTTCCGTATTTTTCCAAAAACGTATTTAATATATGCAAAAATAACCATAGCGAATTGTTGTACAAATTCACAGTAAATTACAAAAAAAAAGTTTTCTGTGAATAACAAAATTTCAAGAATGAAATCCCATGCATTCCGCTTTGGAGGTACAATGTGACTGCATCCAATTGGAAATTGACACAGTGACTTGTTAGTGTACAAGTGCGTGTGGATTTTTTTCGTGGTACAACTCTTCCGGTGACAGAAAACAGAGTGAGATTTGCAGGTCTGTGGTGACTAAACTATATCCACGAAGAAGAAGAAAATTCTTGTATCGACTAATGTTCGGGCAAACAAGGATTCGAACCGCGGTATAATTTTTTTCCTGCCTTCTGTTCATTTCGTGGTTGGTACAAGCTGGTATCTGATGACTTCTCGGGTGACGAGATGTATAACAAAAATAAACTCAATAAACCGACTGCACTGAATTTTAGAAATAAAAAAATGTATTAAATTTTATTACTCACAACACTACATACTTACACCGAATGCGCACGTTATATTTCAGAGATTTATTGGGGAAATACAGGGCTGTAAATGTTGCGAGCCCTGCATAGCTACATAACTGCACAATTAAAACTAAATAACCCAAAACTACACAAAACACAAATTTGCACACAAACACAAAGCGACATAACTGCACCACATTTGTATTATCATTAAACGGAATACATTCCAGGCCTTCCACCATACGTAAAAATCGTAGCCAGGCGCCGGTACTTTGGCTGTTGCAGCGACTTGGAAAACAGATACACGTTTTCTACCCGAAGACAGTTTGGTTCTTCCAGCAAGCTCAGTAGAAACACACTTCAACAAGCAGCCAAAGATAAATTCTGTGCTATGTCTACCCTAAAAATTTAGCAACGAAGGCTTATTGAAAAATGTATAAAATACATAATTTTTTTAAATTGCATTGGTTTTAAATTCAAACACATTTACATTTTTGCTGCTTACGCTATTGGCTTACGGTTCATCCGGATGACCATGGGCCAATGAGAAACCTACAAACGAATATGTGTCCAATCACAGAATACACCCAGTTTCATACGCTTTACAAGTGGTCAGCCAATGAACACGCGACTTTTATCCTAGTCATCACTTCACTATAACGGAAATGGAAATTACTAAGCTATGCAACTGCATGTGAAATGTACTATGTATTTTACTTTACCTTAAACAAATTTATGAACTAAAACCAGGACTCGTGTTAAATTACCCATAAAATTGTACAAATTAATAAACTTCCAGTAAGTAATATTTAGGAAAGTTATCAGAAAGGTTTATTTCATGTAGCTATACACAGAAAGAACAATTTCTGTACTTTTACAAAAGATTCCTTTGGAAACCAGTTGCCAATAAACAGTTGTTTGCAATACTACAAAAATATATTTCCGCGATAATACTGAGTATTTCTTACAAAAGTTGCCTCATGTTATCGTGCAAGCATATTAAAAAAAAACACAGAAAATTTAATAATAAATTTAATAATTTGAATTTATTTATTTTTTATGCTTATTAATGTTCGCAGTTATTTCTGGAAAGCTATTCAGGGAACGGTTTATAAATAACTTTAACTATTGGAGGTACTGGGACAACACAAAGCATAAACCCAGTATTTCTGCGAACATCGTTTTGTTGTGATACAGTTGTTTTCATGTAAAAGCCTACAGGCGTAGGTAGATTTCGAAGTACCTATTTATTCTGGAAAGATTTTCGAAACTTTTGTAAACTCCTGGAACATTTTAAAAACTTAATTTACAATATAAAAAATCGATTAAACATTTTCTCATATTCCATGCAGCGAAAATATTTTGCAATGTCATGTTATGCCTACTAAGGTAGTTAGGCAATTATTTTTTACCTTCAAACACTATTTTTCATCCCTTGCACTAATACGTGATCATAAAAAAAAATTCGGAAAAAGTTTTAAAGTAATATTAAGATGGTTATAAATAAATTCCGACTAATTTGATAATATGAAAGTTTTAATTATTTTAAATTTGTACCCCTGTTTTTACGGCAATAGTTCGTTTCATCAAAAATTGTTTCAGCCAAGAAAGAGTTTAGGAGTTTCACATAAATTATAACGGATTTGATTATATATATGAAAATGTAATGACCTTTTTTGCCTTTATACCCTTGTTATGTCCACCCCTTGCTGTAATGGTTTGTAAAATAAAATTTACTTTAAACAAAAGTTTTCAACGATACTTAAAAAGTTAACCAAAAATAAACATTAATTCGATAGAGAAGTGCCATTTATTTTCTTATTTCAACCCTACGTTTTTAAAACCCCTTCCAGTATTATGGAAAAAAAATTCAGACAAACATCTAAGAAAAAATAATAAGATTTACAAACAATGTGAACGGAGTTGATTGTATACCTACTAAGGCAATTATTAATTTCTTTTTGTATTTTATCCGATCCTTGCAGCAATGGTTGATTGTATCAAAAATTATTTCAGACAAAGTTTTGATAATATTTATGTGGTTTACAAACAAATGGAACCGATTGATAGTGTGCCTACTAAAGGAATTACAAATTACTAATTTTTTTGTCATTCAAACCCTTTTTATTCCTCCTCTTTGTAGTAATGGTTGGTCGTATGAAAAATTATCTCAGACGAATGTTATAGATAATAATTTAAGGTTTTACAATATAACATAACGGATTTAATATGACTTTTTTATTCTACCCCTAATTGTTTCAACCCCTTGCAACAATGGTTTGTCTAATCAAAAATTGTTTCAGACAAAAGTTTGAGATATTAATTATAAGATTAACACAAACCCTGTACGAATTAGATGATGTTGTGCCTACGAAGGTTTTTTTTTTGTCCTACGACCCTTGTTTTTTTCCATCCCTTGTAGGTATCGTTGTTCGTATCAAAAACTTATTGCGACAAAAATTGATGGCAATTACTCCTACGAGTTATAATACTTTCAAAAAAATGTGATCCTTTCCATATTAAGGTAGTCACAGCTATTATTCTCTTTTTCAAAAAACCTTAGCCATTTCTACCCCTTTGGTCGAATATTGCCCATTAACGACGAACTAGGCAGAGATTTTCCACTTTTTGATTTTATGTATCAGTTTGGTTGTGATAGATGAAAAATTGCGGCAGTTATCGTAGCCACAAAATTGCAATATGTAAGTATGTAAACTTTTGAGTTGACAATGGTTTTGGGGTCTATGGACCATGAAACGAAAAACTATGTAAACATTTTCCGGAAGTCGCACCATAGTAACGCCTGCAATATGTAGTATTTCTCTGAAATCTACCTAAAAAAAAAAAATACTACGGTGTAGTAATGTGTACGCTGCATAGCTCTGTCTGTTCGCACGCTACGTGTTCACGCAACACAGCGGTGTTCCCGACTGACCTTGTGACCTCAGGAGACCTCCTCCCCCGCAAGCGGTCAGCAGGCCGAGCATTCCCACGGCCCTGTTGTGCAAACAACCCTCGGACATCCCTTCCCCCCCTTTTTTTTTCCTTTTCCGTAGACGGGAACAAAGGGTGGCGGTCATGTAATTTTTTTTTTTTTTGCGACGGACCGCGTGGGAAAAAGTCTTCGGTGGCCTGGGCGAAGACTCTTCGGTCTTTTTGGCGCACGCGATGCCCCCTCTTTGATGGGTCGGGTATCAGCAGAGAGACCCGCTCACGATCAGTCAGTAGGTGAGACAGCTGACCAGCGACACTTCAAGGGGCCCGCCTACCTGAACCTGGAAGCACATAAAGGTGCGCAGAGCCACAGAAGAAACCACGCTAATTGAAAACTGCCCAACATATCCGAGTGGGTGTCTTGTACGCTGAGGCCGGACGGGTGGTTCTGTTTCCGTATATCGCGTTTTTAAACCGTATAATCTTTAGGCATGAAACACCCGGAAAAGATTCTTGAAAGCACCCAAGGGCCTTGTGTTGCACTTTCATCTTCATTTACCCGCTGTATAATGTTACCGTTACATAGATTTCACATGTACGACGAGAAGAAGGACCACGCGCCTGTTCAGAGCCTCGCGCTCAGAGGCGACTCAGCGCTAGAAGCATAGAGTAAGTAAAGGGAGAGGCGCCACTCCCATAGTAATGATCGTTCGCTTAAATTTGTAAACAAAAACCCTTGCGATCATACCATTTCTTTGCAACTTGACCACGAAAAAATTACGGAAAATTTATCTTCCCATCAAGCACACACTGAGGTCAGTGGGCTTTCTTATAACATAGAAAAAAATAAACTGTCTTCCAGATTTCATAGCTAAGCAACTGTAAAAAATAATTGACAAGTTATTATGTAATTTTATTGGACAAGTCAAGTTTGCAAACTACAGTAATAAAGACAAAACAGTAACAATCTGTAACTTCTAAGTTTAGCAAATCAAATTTAATAGGACTCAGTATTTTTCTCAAAACAGTACGCATGAAGTCAGGTTAGCACTTAGGTTTGTAAAACATACCTTATAGGTTCTGCAGGTAATCTGTAGAACGACAGGCCAACGTGCTCTAATTTTCGTTTTCGGCAATATGCCACGCAGCATCTATAGTTTTAAGTGACATTTTAAAAATATACACTTTTACTTTCAAATCCCATTATTATCACGAGACAATACAAAGATGGCCGTATGATAGCTCGAAGCTCGACCACAGAACAGAGAATCAAACCCAAAAAAAATTTATACAAATGGCATCACAAGAAACTATTTATAATTAGAAAAGTAGTTTCTGGTACTGTAACAGCAACTTAGATTAACACAAATGAATAACAACTGGACATGCTATAAACTGAAGAGATCAAAACTTGTTATCTATTTTTCCCGATGTTGGTGGAACATGGTAGGATCCAATTTTTAAGGATTCAGTTCGTCCTTTCTACTGTCACCGCCGTGGCTAGAAGCACCAGCGAGAGTAGCTGTCGTCAATCCCGTCTCACCGACACAGACACACGCCCCAGACTGGGCGTGCCTCCTCAAGGCCACCGCCATGTTCGCAGCAGTCGCGTCTGTCTGATGCGTCGGAGCCAGGGCTGCCACTCATGGGTTTTTCCACCCAGATCTGGGTTTTTCCGATGGTGTTTGGGTTTCTTGGTTTTTAAATAATGAATTCCAACAATTCTAGGTTTTTTTATAATTTTAATTATTTTTATACCTAAAACAATAATAAAGGTAGCTACTGTAGCTTTTGCAATATCTGTTTGAAAAATGCAAACAAGTCTATGTGTTTCACACACAAAAATACATATAAACACAAAACTAGTTTTCAAGAAGCTAAGTCGAATATTAAATTAGACACATTCTTCAAAGAGGCTTGAAGAACGCAAAACCAATGCAACAATTAACCTTCAAACCGATCTTGTAGAATCAGACTCTGATTAAAGACTAACGTACATGATGCAGTTTTATAAAAACAATTACCGGTTTAAAGAATGAAGTGATGGTGTTTGTTTTGTCATGTACATATTTGTAGGTTTTTTTTATGATATGTGCTGCTCCAAGAATTATTTATATAGCCATTTTGCTGCAGTGTAGTTTTCTTGTATTGGTTGTATTTAACCGTTTTCAGTCTTGTAAGGTAATTAATTGTTTTATATTAAAACCAGTTATGTTTATATTTTTTTAATTAATACTCAAACATTTTCAACGATAGCTTTTTAAACGCATCTGGGTTTTTTTACCCATGTTCCTGGTTTTTTTTGTAGGTTATCTAGGTTTTTCATGAAAATCAGAGTGGCAGCCCTGGTCGCAGATGCGGGTGTGGCCTCCGAATGGTTCACGTGATGACCTACGACGTCAGGGTCTGATGGCACGGCCGCGCGCAGCGTTCCTGTCCGATAACAGCTGGCGCACTTGAACTACAGGACGACCATGAAAAAATGTCCCAGATTCAATGGTACATTATAACTAGGGGCATGCAGATTTCGCGAAAAGATTTCGAGACTAGATGAAAGTTAAAACACTATAGCATCGTCTGTGTTTCGTCAACGGGTGAGTTCCTGTCAGGCACATGTCGATTGTAACAACACCAATCACAGTGATTCAGTGCGGAAGCAAGCGAGTCCTGATTGGCTCGGTCAAATAAGGACACGACGGCTCTCGCAGACGGACGCCAATCACAAGGAAGAAACCACAGGTGCGGGTATACCTTGTTGACGTCTAATACGCATTCAAATCTTTTCGCAAAAAATGCCTGCCCATAATTATAACAGTTTAATTTAGACTATTTATAAATAATCACACATCAAATTGAAGCTAAACTAACTTAGATATTCTTACAATTGTTCAATTTAGCTATACGGACACATATCCAATTCTTCCCACAATTTGGTTAAGGCGTCCGGAGTAATGGAAGCAATTCAGCCTATTCAGTGCTGTACCACAACTCTGGCAAGTCATTAAGAAGCGGGGGAACGTAGACACGATTTTTTTTTTATAAATCCCCAAAAGAAAAAATAAATTCTCGTGGCGTTATGTCAGGAAAACGTGGAGGCCAGCGATATAGCTGTGTCGTCTCGAACATTACGACCAATCCAACGGCCAGGGAATTCGACGTACAAACACTCTCGTACATATGGATTCCGATGGAAGGGCTTAAATTACAGATTAAAAACTTTACAATTTGCAGAACACAAAACGCTTTACGCCCCAGGTAGGTGGCGCTGCGAGCGAGAAAACAACAAAGCAGTACTCACGCATGCGCTTATCTAAAACTGTTTTGAGTTACTCTTTAATTGTGACCTTGAATCACAACTCTACAACACGTACGGTTGATGCTATTAAAATTTCATAGGTGGGACATTCTTTTATGGACACACTGCATTAATATCAAACACGTCGGACGGCACCATCTGAGTCTGACGTCATGAGCTATATCCGCCAATGAGAGCTGCGGTGAGTGTTAAAAATTTCGTGAAAATATTTTCTTTTCCTTAAGAAACTTTTTTATTTTAGTTTTTTTATTAATTCGCCTTGTGCGTCGATTTGTTTGATTTTTATTTGTAGCAGTGAAGCAGAAAACGAAGGGCGCGTAAGAGTATGCTTGAAAATAACATAAGGGCCAGATAAGTAGTTCAGTTAAAAATTTACAAGCAATGTATTGAAATATCATTAATTCGAATTTTCATTAAACTGAAATTGAACAACATTGAAGAAAAAATTACCATCTATTTGCGAAGAACACTGGTTACAAATTATCCTGGGATCTTCATAGATTTTCCGTTATCTTCGTAAATTCACGGACAATGAGATTACTTTATTTGACAGGAATCCAAAAGTATATTCTCGGTGTCTTAACAAAACTTTCAATCTCTTATTTTGTCTACGTGTTAGTTTATCTATGATTCAGAACGAAACATGCAACTCGAAAATTTTAAATACAGTGAAGTTTCTAAGAACGTTCAGTTATTTGGAATTGCGAACAACTCTTCGTTTATTTGAGGTTAATTCTCCGTTGAAATAGTCCGTAGATTAACTGTAATTTCTTAACAGTGCAGGGAAACCAAGCTGAATAGCTACAGCAATATACTGTCCTGACCACTAGGTACTATCTCGTGGCACGCTGCTATGGAGGAAGTATCGGGCAGATTGTTCGGACAATACGGCTGAACAGGGACTTTACATCACAAGGCCGTTGAACGCCAGCTGGCGAATGATGCTTTGGCTTCCGCGTTCGAAGGCTGTGGACATTCCTGGCTTCAAGTTCGGTGGCGAACGTCATGAAAACGTTCTTTATATTATTATTAATGCAATCGTGAACGATAAACCTGAACATTTATCATGGAGAACATAACGAAGTTAGCACAGACGAACACATTCAAACTTAAATATCAGGCAGAGGAAATTTTCCGTGGAAGGAATTTAGTCATGAAAAAAAAAAAAAATAACAGCACAGACGACCGCACAGGCTAACATGTTTTGTCATAGGAAACCAACTGTGTTGCCGTTGTGTTTTCCATAATATCTGTTTATCTTCATCGTTGTGTTCGTATATTTTCTGCGTTGTCCGGGTTTTTGTTGCCTGTCTGTATTTAACTGTTATTGTTGAAACTGTCTCGTCATTGTCAACCCACGGTTTTCGTCTGTGCTGTTTTGTTATTTTTTCTCACGAATTAAATTCCTTTCACGGAATTATTTTGCTGTCTGATGTTTAAGTTTGAATGTGTTCATCTGTGCTGTCGTCGTTGTGTTTTACATGATACCTTGTTTAGGTTCATCTTTGGGTTTATGTGTTTGACATCAGCTTGTTCTATTTGGGTTTATGTTTTCATTTGTAATACTTAATTTGCGTTCTTGAATTTTTTTCCCATGACAAACAGTGCCAAACTGCAATGGCGTATTCCCAATATATTGTTTTAAACCAAGGTCATGAACGCTCAGAAGCAGCAGACGTCCTGATATATAGAGACATGCAAAATTCGCGGATTCATTTAGCAATAGCCTAGCATCAAAACAACTATACCTTCGTACCGCTTCTGCGATTGGCCCACATTTTATCCGGGGAACTGTGAGCCAATGGGAAACACTAAACCAAGAAAGTGCCGAATTACGGACAGCCTAGTTGAGACGTCTCACGCGTCAGTAGCCAATGAACAGGTGTCATTTCAGCGAGTATTTAAAGGACTGTGGAGTCTATCCTAGAGGTCAATGAATCCGCGAATTTTGCAGGTCTCTACAGTGATATAGCATGTCAAGCTTGCAGCAATCCTGTTCCTACGAGCCTGCAAGCTCGAACCAAGCTGGGAGCAACTAGCCTTTAGGCCTGGGTTACAAAATAAACAAGAACGCAAGAACCAAAATGTTCAGCAAACCACATTTAAGAGTACCCGTTCATGAACTACGCAAGGTGAAACAACAAAACTCAAGTATCGTTCAACTTTCAACTTTCTTGTGTTTTAGTTTGAGTTTTCATAGGCCATAATTGCATAGAATTGTTCCGAAAACTTCTATAGACGCAGAAGAAAGGTGCATAGAAGAGAACGATGCTTTTTTATTATATACGTAATTTTTCATTTGTTAAAATTACACACAGTAAAATAAAGTAACATTTAAAAATCAAATTACTGATGATTTAAATTATTTTCATGATAAAAATTTATTACGAAAATAATGCCGGGGTATAAATTTGTTTGCTGCTGTTCAAAAATTTTAATTTATGTGGGGTTTATGAAGTCTTGCGACGTTGCTTAACGTCCGTAAGGGCAGTACTACACGACGTTTTTATAAGGTAGCGAATGAGCACTGCCTTGTTGGGATACGACCATATCCATACTCGCGGACCGTATTCCAGAACGTGACCAAACCGAATAATAAGGAAACAAATCGGGAACTGTTTTAATAAACGCGAGGCCAGAAACTGGATATAATCATATTCCATCGTAAGTTTCGCAACAACCGCCTTTGTAATGATCCCAAATACTTTTAAAGATGCTATTATTTATTGTCATCAGTAGAGACCCGTGAAATTCGCGGGTTCATTTCGTGTTATGCTAAAATTCAAATAATTATACCTTAGTGTTGTTTCTGTCATTGGTTCACTGTTAATCTGGAGGACTGAGGGCCAATTAGAGACCCTCACTCAAAGAAGTGTCGAATCACAGACACTCAGTCGAGACGACTCACAAGTCAGCAGCCAATGAACAGTTGGCATTTGCCCGAATGTGTAGAGGATATTGGAGTCTATCCTGGAGGTCATTGAACCCGCGAATTTCACAGGTCTCTATAGTCATGAGTCATGACCATTCAAGTGTACAGAATATATTCCAGGATAGTTTCGCTATCATCAGAGACCGGAAAAATTCGCGGATTCTTTTCACGACAGCCTAAAAATTCATATAGTTATTCCTCAGCGTTGCCTCTGCTATTGGCTCACAACTCACCCGGATGACTCTGGGCCAGTGAGAAACACTCAACCGAATCACAGGCCGCTACATTGGGACACCTTCAAAAAAGACAGAAGCCAATGAGAGGGTGACATTCGACAGAGTGTACGTAGAACTATAAAGTTAATCCTAGAGGTCATTTAACCCGCGAGTTTTTCCGGTCCCTAGCTATCATCAATTTTCACTTGGCACACCAACGCGCTTGGTACGACCCCCGACGATCACGAAAAGTGACTACACACGAGTTGAATGGCGCCAGACGCGGGTCCGCCCTCTCGACCAAATCAACGAAGAAGCGAGCTCTGCGCATGCGCAGAATTTGGACGCGGATAGGACACCGAGTTCCGTCCCCTGAAGAAAGAAAAAAGAAGAGACTGGCCATGTTCTATCGGTAGAGACCGAAAAAATTCGCGGATTCATTTCACGATATGATCGAATCCAAACAACTGCACCTTTATATTGCTTCTCTGATTGGTTCACAGTTTATCTGAAGGACTTTGAGCCAATGAAAAAACCTTCAACCAAAAAAAAGCATCGAATCGCAAGCGTCCCACTTGACAGGTATCACGAGTCAGTAGCCAATGAGCAGGTTGCATTTGACCGAGTGTGTAGGGGGATTATGGAGTCTATCCTAGAGGTCATCCACCAGCGCGAATTTTTCCAGTCTCTATCTATCGGGCTCTTGTAATACTGTTAGGACACAAGTGGTAGCATGTTCATTACCTGAACCCCTTATTTGTTTGAATTTGTGTGCGGTAACATCCGTGACGTCAGTGCTGGAGGGTTAATAAGGTCGAATGGGGGCGCGTGAAGGGGGATGGAAAGGGTTGCCTGTCGTGGGACAAGCGACGACGCGACGACCCCCCCTGGCTGCGTGGGCCAATCAGACAAGGGGAAGGAAAAGGGGGGGATACAAGGATGAAGAGGGGAGGGAGGTGTTTTTTTTTGTTTCCCAGCGCGCCCGGCCGGAGTCAAGTTGGGCAAGCGCCCCGTCGCCCCTGCAAGAGAGAGACGAAGAGAGAGTGTGAGAGAGAGAGCGTGTGGGAGCCAGTGGCGTGCACGGGTGGTGGGGGGGGGGACGATATAAACCCGGCCGGCTACCCACGGCAGCAGCCACTACCGCGTCTTCACACGTGCGTCAAACTGCAGCACACTTCTCCGTCGAAGGCCACCTCCGTAAACACCAACCACTACGTCAAGGTACGTTTACGAATCAACTTACTATACCGAAAAGAACCCTGCTTATGACTCGGTCTCACACGTCATATCGATAGAGACTGGAAACATTTGCGCTTTTGATGACCTCTAGGTTAGACTCGACAATCCCATACACGCTCGGGCAAATGCCACCTGCTCATTGGCTATTGACTCGTGACACCTGTCAACTGGGACGCTTGCGATTTGATACTTTTTTGGTTGAAGGTTTTTCATTGGCTCAAAGTCCTTCAGATAAATTGTGAGCCAATCACAGAAGCAATATAAAGGTACAGTAGTTTGGCTTCTATCATATCGTGAAATGAATCCGCGAATTTTTCCGGTCTCTACAAATCGATTTTTTTTTTGTCGTGTTAACATCTCAGCTCTCGGTTTACGGCATTTGGCAGGAGTCATTTCGCGGATGGAACGGAAGTCGAACGAACGGAAATTGTGCGAACACGGTGCTGCCGTCTGTGGAAGAACTCAGAAATATCGAAAATATGGCGGACCCGCGTAAATAATCCGTATATATTTGCTTTCGTGAACATCGCAGAATTTTCACCGCGCATTGCTATTAAGGTTGCCGTCTGCCCAGTCACGCATATGGTGTGCAGAGCTTCAGGAAAAACAACGCGTTTTCAAAACTACTCAAGATATCCGAGAGGGGGTCTCTTTACGAAAATAATTTAATAATTCGTACATTTGAAAAGTACATTTGATTTCGGATTAATATTTTTAACTTTTATTTTTAGAAAAGTTAAAATGGTTAAAAGGCGTGTTTTCGGAGTAATTTTCAGGTATAAAACAACCGTTACAGATTCTTTAAAGCAATTAAGGGACTTGCATGATACCTTTACTTTCATTTATACGCCATATGATGTTACGGTCACCGCTCAAATTTCACAGTTGTTCTATGGACGATGAGAAGACTGCGCGCCAGTTCACAGATTTGAGCTTAGAGGCGACACCGCGCTAGAAGCACCAGCGAGCATCGCGCTTATCATCCCCCCTCACTAACACACATACACTCCGAATAGACGGGCCCCTTAAAAAATAAAACTTCATAATAGTACAACTATTCTTTAATACTTTTTGTTATAATTTATAATCATGAAAATAAATTATGAGAACTTAAAAACAGCTTTAGAATCCTGGCATTACAACCTTTAGTTTGCATTGAAATAACGCACCGTTCATCATACTGAAGAGAGACAATAAAATGTTAGCTTACATATATTCGACGCCTTGTAAATAAAGGAATTCCGTGATGAAATTTTTACTGTTAAATCTTTAATGCTAATCAGCTCAGTAAGGTTAATGTTTGTTTTCCCCCTTCCCTATTTTCTCCTAATTACCATTATTTAAGAGCTATTTATATATTTTTAACGCTACACCCCCGCAGCACTTTTGTATTCTGTAAGAAACATTTTCAACAGATATCCACTAAGGACCAATTTCACCTCGTGGTCGTTGACGTTGTTTAACTAAGGGTCGTTTTAAGTTACCTGACCTTTGTAAACGTCTGTTAAACGTTTTCTCTTCATCACTCATTTCTTGTGTTTCACAAACTTCGTGTGGTTAAGCAAAGTTTAACTTTATTAAAGATCGTTAGAAATTCAATTACAAGCAGTGGTCATTTCGTTTTTGGGTCATATCAAGTCAAGTTTGTAAACAAATAGAGTTACTAAAAAGAAAGATAGGTTACGTAAGGTTAGGACAGCGACATTTAACATAGGCTTAAATGGTGCAAATGTATGCTCGCAATTAGTCTTGTTTGATACGTAGGGCTACGTGAATTCGGTCGAGCAAGCGGAAAAAGAATGTGTTCGGGACATATCAGAGATTAATTAATTGCAGGCTTTATTAGTTTTTGTTTTGTTTGAAGTTTGGAAGTGTGTTGATAAATGGTAAAAATAAATGCGTGATATTTTTTTTTTCCTGTGCGTGGTTTCAGAACAAACTGCAAAATTACGGCATTAACTGCAAAATTAATTGGATGCTTACCAAAGAAACGCGTGTGTTTATTCGCAGTTAGCGCGGCAATTTTTTATAAGGCTAATTTTAAAAGTTCTTTTAGATTAACATGAATGTATTTCCAGGAAAATATTTTTTTTCCGCATGTATGAAATTTTATACTTAGTTATAACAAAAATTGAACATAAAGATTTACCAAATACTTCAAAATAATAACTCCTAGTATTTTTTTTCAAATTTTAATTAAAATTATGCAATTTGCAAACATAATTTCATATAATTAGGCCATCTGTAGATGCTAGGATGATTTTCGTAAGTATGTTGAAATAATGGCCCTACAAAACTTTTATCTGATACAGATCTATATTTCATATTTAAAAATAATTAAAGCAGAAAATATTACAGGGTAGAAAGTCCAAGGGATATAAATATTATATTACTAATGATTCACCTCTGGGTCTTACTTATGTTATTTATTTGTGAAATATTTCACGGATCGTGGAAAATTTAAAAAGGCTAAAGTATTCTTTATAATTTTTGTGAGCTAAGCAAAAATACAAGATGAATCGTGACGAAGTGTAATACAGGAAGCAGCGATAATTGATGTTATTTGATGTAAAAAAAAATCCTATGTCAATATGAGGAGTATGCGAAATACTACGACGCGGAAAAAAAAACGCACCAATGTGAAGCGCACTTACTCGCAAGTCGCCGCGCGCATTTCACGCGAGTGCGGCGGAACGCATTTCCCGCCGCAGGTGTGTGGCGTGTTGGAACATCTGCCGTGAAGGCTGGCAACCGTTGAGATAACGTCAGCCGCCAGTGTCTGCGTTTGCCCGCACTTCGCCACGAGTCCACGTGACTTCGCTGACCGACAGCACAATGTACGTGGTTCCAGATGCTGTGCTCCAGTCACTCGCTGTGTGCCCTCCTGACGGCAGCGCTGCTCGCCATGGTCCTCTCCGTCCTGGTGAGTGCGACAACCTGTGACTATACCTCAGACTCCGTCCTGGTGAGTGCGACAACCTGTAGCTATACCTGAGACTCCGTCCTGGTGAGTGCGACAACCTGTGACTATACCTCAGACTCCGTCCTGGTGAGTGTGACAACCTGTGACTATACCTCAGACTCCGTCCTGGTGAGTGTGACAACCTGTGACTATACCTCAGACTCCGTCCTGGTGAGTGCGACAACCTGTAGCTATACCTCAGACTCCGTCCTGGTGAGTGCGACAACCTGTGACTATACCTCAGACTCCGTCCTGGTGAGTGCGACAACCTGTAGCTATACCTGAGACTCCGTCCTGGTGAGTGCGACAACCTGTGACTATACCTCAGACTCCGTCCTGGTGAGTGCGACGACCTGTAGCTATACCTCAGACTCCGTCCTGGTGAGTGTGACAACCTGTAGCTATACCTCAGACTCCGTCCTGGTGAGTGCGACAACCTGTGACTATACCTCAGACTCCGTCCTGGTGAGTGTGACAACCTGTGACTATACCTCAGACTCCGTCCTGGTGAGTGCGACAACCTGTGACTATACCTCAGACTCTGTCCTGGTGAGTGCGACAACCTGTGACTATACCTCAGACTCCGTCCTGGTGAGTGTGACAACCTGTGACTATACCTCAGACTCCGTCCTGGTGAGTGCGACAACCTGTGACTATACCTCAGACTCCGTCCTGGTGAGTGCGACAACCTGTGACTATACCTCAGACTCCGTCCTGGTGAGTGCGACAACCTGTAGCTATACCTGAGACTCCGTCCTGGTGAGTGCGACAACCTGTGACTATACCTCAGACTCCGTCCTGGTGAGTGTGACAACCTGTGACTATACCTCAGACTCCGTCCTGGTGAGTGTGACAACCTGTGACTATACCTCAGACTCCGTCCTGGTGAGTGCGACGACCTGTAGCTATACCTCAGACTCCGTCCTGGTGAGTGCGACAACCTGTAGCTATACCTGAGACTCCGTCCTGGTGAGTGCGACAACCTGTAGCTATACCTGAGACTCCGTCCTGGTGAGTGCGACAACCTATAGCTATACCTCAGTCTCCGTCCTGGTGAGTGCGACAACCCGTGACTATACCTGAGACTCCGTCCTGGTGAGTGCGACAACCTGTGACTATACCTCAGACTCCGTCCTGATGAGTGCGACAACCTGTAGCTACACCTGAGACTCCGTCCTGGTGAGTACGACAACCTGTAGCTATACTTCAGACTCCGTCCTGGTGAGTGCGACAACCTGTGACTATACCTCAGACTCCGTCCTGATGAGTGCGACAACCTGTATCTACACCTCAGACTCCGTCCTGGTGAGTACGACAACCTGTAGCTATACTTTAGACTCCGTCCTGGTGAATGCGACAACCTGTAGCTATACCTCAAACTCCGTCCTGGTGAGTGCGACAACCTGTAGCTATACCTCAACATTGGGGCAGAGCGAATGACAGAACCCGTTCAGAGATTATTTCTTCGTCAGCTTTTACCCTACTATGTAGCTACTGGGAAAGGTGGTAAAACTGTATTTTAATGTGTAACATCTTAGCTGTCGGTGTACGGCATTTGGTTTGAGTAATCTCGTGAATGCGACAGAAGTCACGGAACGGAAATGTGTAACAACCACGGTGCTGCCATCTATGGCGGGTGGCAAATGAAAAACTTTAGAGTATTTACTATTTAGTGAATTTAACAAGTTGGGCAGTAGTTCAATAAAACTCCTTATTGAAAATCAGGTCCAAAGCCTGGATTTAGTATTTTTTTTTATTTTCAAGTCATTTTCGCTTTTATCGAAGCCGTTTCATTATATAGTTTAAAATTTCGGTCTGCAAATGGAATGATACTATAGTCGACGTAGCTGCTCCGGCAGGCAATTCTAGCGGCCGTTGCGGGAACTACGCGTGATTCGATTCCAGAAATATAATTTAAAACACAATTTGCGTGTAATTATCACGTTCGCCATTTAAGAGCTTCGTTTTGTAAGTGTATTTGAAAAATAAGAACACTTGAATTCGCTCGTTTCCGAGGCTATATGTTACACAAATCGCCGGCGAGTACTAAAAAAAATAAACTCGCTCACTTTTTTTTTTTTTTTTTTTTTAACTTATTGTGTACCAACTAGTGATGGGTTGAATACACTTTTTTTTCTCGCCAATCTGAATCTAAGATTCGATTCTAAAAATATGACCTGGAATCTGATTTTAGATCTCAAGATTCTGGAATTAAATAATATTTTAACATATTTACTCGTTTAGGGTTTGAACAATTTATTTTGGTGTCAAACATTTTCCTTGAAATGTTCAACTAATATTCCCAGAGCACTGTAAACAGTAAAAATACAAACATTTCTTCGATAGCTTTTGTAGGAATAAATAATTCAGTCCTTGTCAACTACACGGATGCTAGTGTGTGAATAATTGTCAAAATTCTATTCCTCAGATATTTTCTTTTGATAATTTTTCCTCGAATATAAAATCTTTCAATTACTAGAGATTTGATGTATGTGAGGATATTATTGGCCCACCCCTAGAACCAAGCCTATGCTTTATGCCGAATATTAAATCTCGACGAAGGAAGAGCTAACAAGGTTTGTGATGGCAGTGTCTAATAACTATACAGCTTAGAAATTAAATATTCGGAATCGGTAAAATGTAGGCTAACGACCAAAAAAAATAATTAAGAACTCAATATGATGTTGAAGTTACACAAGACTCTAAGTGCCAAAATTATAAATTAATTTTTTTCTTATGCTATTGTTTCTGCTATTTGAAACGCATTATGCTCATATATGTTTAAAAAAAATCTTTGAAAAATGCTACGATACTTCTCCAAGCGTTCTGTTAATAGCTTGCTGTGAGGGAATAAATTAATTCAAATGAAATTATAAGTAAAATAAAACCCATAGTTTACTCATTAATTTATGGCCACAGCACGAATCTTCAAAATCATTAAGATGAAGTAGAAGCGAACGTACGTGTTAAATGTTCACTGTCCAAGACATACTTCTCCTGCATGGCCTATAGTTGGAGGCAGGTATGGGGACGCGCCACAACGACGAAATTCCAAATTGACCACAACGCCGACAGCTAGAAAACTGCTGTGTACCACAACGCCGAAATACACTAACGCCGAAAAATGTCATTGCAAGACTGCCACAAAGGTTAGGTTAGGTTAGACTAGGTTAAGTTAGACTAGGTTATGTTGGACTAGGTTAGGTTGGACTAGGTTAGGTTAGGCTAGGTTAGGTTAGGCTAGGTTAAGCTAGGTTAGGTTAGGCTAGGCTAGGATAGGCTAGGTTAAGTTAGGTTAGGTTATATTACGCTAGGTGAGGTTAGGTTAGGTAAGGTTAGGTTTGATTGTGGTATTTCGGCGTTAAGGTACATTTAAGAAACACACACAAATTCATTCAGTTGTTATTTCGGCGTTGTGGTACACAGCAGTTTTCTAGCTGTCAGCGTTGTGGTAAATTTTGACATTCGGCAATATGGTATTTCGGCGTAGTGGTAACGACCCGGTAGGTATTATTTGCAGGAGAAAAAAAATTCGTAACCTCCCTTTGGCTGACGTCTGCCAGAGAAGCGATCGCCTTATTCGGCCGGACCATTAAGGACGCTACTACTTCCGAGCTGAATGACTGATTCGTGTGACGTCAGTAGACACGCACCTAGAATAAACTCCAACCGCGAAACGCGGACGAAGGCACAGTGCTCTTAAGGTTGCACCTAATTTATTTTCATTTTGCTTCTAATGTTTCCCGCTATTATACACGTTTTACATAAATACATAAATAACCACATCCAATTGTTTATAAAAAGCGCTTTTTCCTTTTTAACAAACATGTCATTATTGAATGGTTTTAATGAACTTTAAGGCAAATTTTTGTAACAGTCCCCAGTGTGCACTGAGAGCAAGAAATGACATGGAATGCAGTTTTGAATTAACCGTTCGCATATGGCCTTCGTCTTAAAAGTCTTTAAATTTTAGTTTATCATTCATTAAAACAAAAATAAATAGGTTTTTACAAAATCTAGAAATTTGGGGTTTTTCGGTTGTTGTTTTTTTTTTTTTTTTTTGAAAACCAAATTTTTAACGATTTCATGAATTAAATACAAGCAAAACAATGTTTTTGAAAAGAAGCTTCGTACGAACGGTTAAAAAAAACTGAATACATGATTTCATTTTTTTCCAGTGTATATAAGGACTTGTTTAGTAGAAAAATAATTTTATGATCATATTAATATGGCTATATTATGAAAATATTTGAAATTGTGTGAAAAAAAACCACCAAATTTTGCAAGCAAAATAATTTAAGATACTAGCCCATTGACACGTATTTGATCTGAAAATCATTTTTGCGAAAAATAAACGTACCTAACATAAAGTTAAAAAAAACTGCAGGGCTACCATAACACTATGCTATGTATGTCTGCTTGAGTGCTGATTTATTAGAGTGGAGAAAGTTCCATTTTATTTTTCTCCTTATTGAACGCCAATCATCCGGTTGAGAAAAGCCTCATCATTAATGCGACGGGTGAGAGTTAGTTGTTGTGTGCACGAAGCGAATTTACGCTTGCACTGTGCCATTTCTCGCACACCGCCGCGCCTGTGAGCAAACGTCTGCGAAGGATTTTTAACGGTCGGGAACGTTTTTAACACAGACGCCGCCAGACGGCTTTCTACCGTTGCGAGGCAGGGTCGCAGGTACTTTCGGCGCGTGACGGCCTTCGCCCGGGGGGGGAGGGGGATATGGAGATGTCGAAACTACTTATCGAACGGCTCTACTTTCGAGCACTCGCTGTTAGAAATCACAGTTAAAATTTACGGACGAGTTGTTACGAAGAGTTGTTCAGTTGTTCGCAAGGGCACCCCCCCCCCCCAACACCAATGATGATGGCGCATTAATCCCCCCCCCCCTTAATCACGCAATTTCCCCACCCCCCCAAAGAAAAAATAACTTACCAGGGACTCTGTATAAGAAAGTGTGCAATCAAGTGGTCAGAGGGTTCCTAACCCAGAAAATCTTTGAATATTAGTTTTTTCCCAACCATTTTGTAGTATTACAAATATAACAAAAATTGAATATTGCACATAAGGGGCAATAAATATTAGGTGGTAAAATTTTTATATATTTGGTTTTTATTTATTTATTCGTATTTTCTCTCTCCCCCCCCCCCCCCCCCTCCAAACCACCCTGGAGAATTTGTCTGAGTATGTAGGGGATTGTGGAGTCTATCCTAGAGGTCATCGAAAGCGCGAATGATTCCAGTCTCTATCTATGGGCAAATCAAGTCAATTTACGATGCGCTCTCAAAAAACATTATCAATACACGTCTCATTCAGTCTATCACTCGCACAAAGTTATGTTTTCAAATCTTACCTTAAAGATAAAGCAAAATATGTTGAGGAAGGTTACGGATTAGGGAGGCACTTAAATGCGTCTCAGGTATAAGCCTGTGTGTTAACATGCTGGTTGGTAACCGTGCAGGAAAGGTCACATGCAATCGTGTACTTTTTTTTCGGGGGATGGTGCCAACTATGACACCAATCGTCGCCATGACACACACCCATATTTTAATGGGGATTAGGCCCAGCAATCTTGGACTGTCCAACTTTTTCTGCTATAAATCTAATGTTTAACTATTTATCCTATTTTTTTGGCATGTCAAAGCTTAAATCATATCTCCCAGACATTCCATACCTTGTTGCGATCACATATTTACTAACAGCCTCCAGTCTGTAAGCGCCAAGCGGAAATAACTTATTACTTCACAGAGTCGACTACAACTGTCATGATAATCACACAAGTTCACAAGTGTTGTCTTCAAAAAGTAGCCAAAGCTAATTCCTGTGCCATGTCAAACCAAAATAATTTAGCACGGAAGTTTTATTGCAAGGTAGAAAGGCCTAGCCGTCATTAACTCTGGACTACAACCAGTCAAGTTGGGCCATGGGTAAAAACCTGCATGGTCACAGGCTCAGGTCATGCGGGCTGCAAACAAGCATGCGTCAGAGCAAGCAGGATAGATACGGGACGAGAGAATGGTCTTGCAGATGACTCTTGGATGACCAGAAAAGACCTGACCATGCAAGAGGTGGGTGAGCTTGGCGCGTAGCATCATCACATGCGTCGAAAGAGCGGACAAGTGAACTGCAAGTCTCGTATGGCGTCCATGCACCTGAAGGGCAGGCGAACTTTCACTACGTCTAACCTTCCCCCCCCCCCCCCACACACACACACACAACTACAATGGTTATTTGTTTTTAATTGTACGAGAGGAATCACAATGGGGTGAATCTTGATTAGGGCTCACTTACCAAAGATTACATCTTGCTTTCAACATTTTTTACGCCATGGCAGTTTTGTATCGATAATTGTTTTTATATTTGGCTTCATTAAAGGGGATTAGGCCTCGCCATATTGTGATTTCAATTATTTGGATACCGCTTGCAATAAAGATTCCGTGCTAATGTTTATTTTTTTTTCTTTTGGGTTGACATGGCATATGACTTAGCTTTGGCTGCTTGTTGAAGTCAACACTTGCGAACTGGTTTTCTTATCATGATAGCTGTAGCAGTACGCGTGAAATAATTGGTTATTTCCTTGCGGCGCTTACAGACTGGAGCCTGTTGGTAAAAATGTGGTTGCAACAAGGGTAGAATGTCTGGGAGTTATGATTTGTGCATTGGCATGCCAAAAATTTGGATAAATAGTTTAAAAAATAATAATTACAGCCTATGGATGGAACATTCAAATGATAAAGTGTCCTAATCCCCCTTTAAAACATTGCTTATAATTTAATTGAATGTCTAAAGTAAATAGTGACCCACAGAAAGCTTCAGATAGTTTGCCGTGTGAAGTCAGGCGCTTAAGGGATGACAACTGTAATAATACTGTCCATATTCACTATGTCTGAAATCATCTTAATGTGTTTCCTAAGCCTCTCCGATATTTATTGATAAAAATGTCTTATGGCATAAAACTTTTGAAACCAATACATCAATGATAATTAATCAACCTTCACTCTAAATCGTGTTTATTTATTATTCATCCAAAATTTTTGCCACGACGAGCCCGCTCTAACTGGTTTTTGCAATCTTTCAGAGCGGTTTAGCGCTGTGATCAACGCAGTGTTTACAAACAATGTTTCCGCGTGTCACCGCCGGAGGACAATGACATGTCATTGTCGACAGCAGACAACGCAACGGTTACGTTTGCCCGCGAACAATTGAGCTGTGTGCACGAACACACTCACATACGCACACTCCTAAACACTTAATTTGTCTTTTTTTTTTAGTAACTGGAACAGAAACATGAACGTAAAATTTCATTTACATTAAAAAACTGCATCATTACAAAATAGTGTTCGCTGTAATACTAGATTTGGATTCTTACCCAGGCATTTATGCTTTGTGTTGTCCCAGTACCTCCAATAGTTAAAGTTATTTTTAAAGATTTACAGTATTAACTGCGTGCATCAGAATACAACAAAATAAAGTGAAATGATTATAAATTCGATTCTTTTTCCATGGTTTAAAAAAAATATTCTTGAATGAAAATTAAATTAAAATACAAATTAGGTACCATTTTTCGTAATACTAACGTCATTATTATCTCGGAAAAATTATTCCATATATGCAAAAATAACAATAGCCATATGTTGAACAAAGTTACAGTAGGTATATCTTATTTGTAGTATTTCAAACTCTTTTTATAACTGATTTCCAAAGAAATCTTTTGTAGAATTGCAGACTGTTATTTTCATGTCTACGAATTATTGCACCCGAAATAATTTTAAGTCAATTTTATATAAAAATCAAAAAGAGAACAGAAAATGGTGTGTCCTTGCATGATCAGTCCATCGTAAATTAAAATAATTTAACCTCAAAAGTATATAATTTGTTTTAACAAAGTTAAATTGTTTTTAATATTTGTTTTGTACGGAAATAAGAAAGAATTTTAAGTTGACAATGTAAAATATAGTTAGGGATATGTATTTTTAGCGAAAAGATCTGAACACTCATTAGTAGAGACATAGACTGTCTAAGGGTTTTCCCCCCCTTTTGATTTGTTAACCCAGCGCTCTTAGCTTTCGCCTTACCGCCCTGGGGCCCCCACGGGCGTGGATGTGGATCACGCCGCATACGCAACCAGGAAGAGTGTTAGAGCTTTTGGCTATGCAAAGGGACTGAGGCTACCCATCTCAGTTTATGCACCACCTCTGGCCCCCTACTCCACTCAGCTAACCAGCAAGTTGGATGCTCCCTTGCCCTCTGGTGTATCACTTCTGGCGCCTACCCCGGTCTCCCGCCTCACACTGGGACTCCTCAATCACCCAGCGAACCCGCGGTCCGGTGGAGGCCTACCCAACCTCTGCCAGCTGTCCAGGCTGGTTACCGGAGCTGTCCTCGTCGCTCACAACGTCAGTACTTCAATGGGCTAGGGAACCCTGATACCTGCCCCTAAAGCACTCGGGGCACCACTCCCAAGTACGAGTCCTACCTCACCAAGAATCCTGGGCCATAAGAAAACCTCAGCGGGGAACCATTCAAACATGATGGATTCTTCCCGTACTACGACCAACTTTTGGTCTCGTCGGCAGACTGTTCGCTGGTAGTTTGACCGGATCATCACGCTTCTGGGACGAACACCGCCAACCCCAGCTGGAAAATGGCAATCACGGCGTCCGGGCAGGAAGCACCTGGGGATTGCCTCAGTACCTCCACCGACTACAAGGCTAAAGGGGGAACCTCGCCGTGCAGTTTACAGCCCGTTTTTAGGCCCGGGCACCCGACACCGCAACCACCATACCCAGTCGAACTCCATTACCATGGGGCCTAATCCATTCACTATGGGGCCCTTTGGGACCGATGCACCGAGGCTCGGCCGTCGAACCCCCCGGAAAGGTTTCTATCGCATCTGCTGTTGCCCGCAGATTCAGCCCTTTCACCATTTCCGGTCTCATACATGCAATTGAGGATGCACTGTGGCAGAGTTTGACCCGGCAGCGCCCTCTTTAGTTAGAGAGGTGCTATGACCAGAGGTTGGGGAACCCTCCCAACTTAGTCACCACGATCCTCCCCCAACAGTGGTGCCAACGTGGAGGCAGAGGGTTGCCACTTGATGTGGAGAGGCTATATAATCGCATCACACACCCTTTCCGCGGGCCTGATGGCTCATGTCTCGGATACTAGAACCGGCAACAGTTCCGACACCTCAGGCGACAATCACCTTCCCATGGTATGTGGAAACCTCAGGACAGGCAGAGGAGACCTCGGGGTTGCCTGAATCTCCTCACCGACTGCAAGGCTAAAGGGGAAACCTCGCCGTGCAGTTTACAGCCCGTTTTTAGGCCCGGGTGCCTGCTCTCCAGCGCCACTCCAGAGAGGCCAAGTCCACTCCCGCCCATTAGTAGAGACAGGAAGAATTTGTAACTCATTTCGCGACAGGCTAGAAGCCGAACATGTTTACCTTTCTTCCTGCTTATGTTACTGGACCACAATTCGCTAGAAGGACTCTGAGCCAGTGACTAACTTTTCTTACAATGGTAAATTATCACTAATACCCTGATAATTGCGCGATTGAAGCCGCACTATACCTCAAATATTTTTATTCCAGTATTTTCCCTCCAGTGTCGAATCCTTCAAATACTAAGGATTTGATGATTTCGCCTATTAAGAATTCCTCAATTCAATTCCCGCTTACGCTCTACTCTGTGTACTCTTCATACTCATAATGATATTATTTATAGACTTATAACAAACTACAATAATCTATATTTGAATTCCAACAGTGTTTGATTATAATTTTTTTTTGGTCTGTCATATATATATATATATTATTTTTCCTTCAAATGTTCTCTTAACATTTAATAATATGATTTTACCTATATTTTTTATATGTTATGTGTTATGGTTTTTTAACCTTTGTTAGTGATTTGTCTGTTTTGTTATTATCACTGCTAGTGTGTGCCACCGCCAGACGCCAGGCGCAGGAGCCCCATTCACATACTACTCTTATCATTCAGTGGATTGGTTTTGGTTCTCTTGCTCTCGTTTGCTGGCCAACTGTAGATGTTTTCCTCCTATGGTACCGACGGAGGTGGGAGTCCATACACTGGTAGTGATAACTGTGTTCCTGTTATTGCATGTAGTGCCCACCACTAAAGTCTACGACTGTTGGTGGGCATGTGACAAATTCCAAATAAATAAAAATAAATAAAATTACTTCCAACCAAAATATTGCGAAGAAGACGGCGGTATTTTGTAAACTATCTTGACTCCAAACATTTTCCGCGACGTATCGCCATTCCTAAAAAAAAAAGATGAATCCGTGGAGCAGGCTGGCGCCAAGTTGTTCGGAACGCATGGCCAGAACGAGGGGCACCCCGGGCGCGGAGAGGCGACGGCTATCGCGGACGGACTGTAGCTTGGGGGAAGTCCGTCAACCAGCTGTTCTCCGGCGACGTCGGATCAACCAGGAGGCGAGAGCTCGGTGTCTTTCTTCTTTCTTCTTTCTCTCCCGGATGACTGGGCAGGAGGCGCATCGCTCACTGCGTGAAAGTGAATTTCCCCCCTCCCCCCCAACCCACAAATCTTACTCTTACCACAAACTTTTTTTTTCTTCCGCACGACTTATAATTGGAGATCAGTAAAATATTTTTGCGGATTCATTTCGCGATGGACTAGAATCCGAACATGTTCATATTTTGCTGCTTCATTGATTTGGATTCCCATTCCCCCTTTTTCACTAAGTTTAGCTGAAGGACACCTGAGCCCATTGTAAATCCTTCGACAAAAGAAGAATGGGATCAAAAGCATCCCAGTTACGCAGGTGTCAAGACTCAGTAGCCAATGGGCTGGTGTGATTTGCACGGGCGCATAGGGAGAGGATCGTGGAGCTTATCCTAGTATCCTTACTTATCATGTTTATTCGGCGCCGTTACTTAATTTGTTTACTTAGGTCCAAGGGCGTATCCAGAGAGGGAGGTAGCTGCCCTCTACCGAAATTGAAAACATATTGTAAACAACATTTAATAACAGGTGGTGTTGCACGAAGAGATGTGGACTGAAATAATTAGCGGAAGCAACATTTGTAAGCAACTATAGTTCGATTGAAACGAGTCTTGATAGTAACCAACGTCCACTCACCACCATGTTGATTATTAGACTGTTGTCTAACTGTGCGCAGGTGCACCAACCTACTTCCAGGCCACTCCAGAGTGACCAACCACAATGCCCTGCAGGGCTGGAAGTTTAAAATGTTCAAAGTATATATACTACACTAAACATGCTCAAACTATATACACAGAAAGTCGGAACAGATGGTTTGATTGTATTTACAACACTTTCAAAGAAACGATTGTTAAAAATATTAAAACTCTTTTTAATAAAACAAGTTTTTTTTTGTTATTTATTTTGATTGTATGACGCCATGTAAGAGTCGAAATTTCTAAAAATGCTCCCCCAGCCTCCTTTACGTTTGGAGCTGGATAACGTTTTTTCACCTCACACACAGGCTTATCCAAAAGCACATACATTTTCCTTTCTTTCATTTATCGATCGTAACATTCGCTTTATAAAGTATTGCATGGTCTGTGGAAAACTAGGTGTTGAGATCACAAAAACGGTGGTGGGGGGGGGGGGGTTGCCTTACATTTTTTTTAACAGAGTGTCCATCATAATGGAAGACAGAATAAACCTGGAATTATTTTAAAGAATTATTGCATATATATTAATACCTATAAAGAAAAGCAATACGTTTCGTGAGGGAATTCAAATGGGTGGTTACTTATCTGTATCTCTTACCCTTTAACTGTGCCATGCAATATTGTATTTGGGTACAGTACATGTTTCTGAGCAGACTGGTATTTAATGGCGCGCGAGACAGAATTTCTATCTTCCGATGATGCCTCGGTGTGTGAACTACGTGAAACACCACTCGGTGCATAGATTACAGTTTTTATTTGTGGCATTATGTGAACAATCCTGCCTCGAATTGGAATAATGTGTAGGGCAGAGCTACAACGGTGTTAGGACGTATCGCGGAAATACGTGTTTTGGTCAGCAAAAAAAAAAATTTATATATAAATATATAAATAAATACCTGCAGAATTCAGGGGAAAAGTCTGACAATTCTCTTTGTGGGTTTTGCTGGTCAGCCTTTTGAACGCTATCCCCTCTCCATCTTCCATCTTCACGAGCTTCAGGATTTACTGGATTCACTGCTGCCTGAGGGTTACGTCTTGTTGACTAACGAATAATTAATACTAGCTGAAATACCAGGCGCTGCCCAGCTTTACACATCATGTCAAGTCTGTTGGACATACACGTACTTGAAAGACAGGAGATTTTTAAACAGAAACGCCCCTGCAACCGGCCTTGGTAGCTGACTAATACCTGAAAGTGAGTAAAGAATTAAAACGTCACAAGGAAACGCGAAGGCATAAATAATGCAAGATGTACACATATATATTGCATAGGAATAAGAGGTGGTTGTTCAAGGCAAGGAAGGAATTCAGTAGGTAATAATTCGCGTTTGGGGGTGGTTCTCTGAAATAGTTTAAATATAGGAATCGTTATGTCTGCCCAGGTTTCAAGCCAGGTCATAACGAAATACAAAAAAAAAAAGCGTGTGTTCTAACTATGAAGAGGGTATCTGTTCGAAATCTTCAGTCTAGGCCTATTGGCTAGCAAGTGGTAAGCAAAAAAAAAAAAAGAAAATCGTAGCTGTATGGAGAAGTTTCCTTGCATATCTTCAAAGGAACTCGCCGGGAAAATAACCGTAAAAAAAGATGGCATCGCGTCCACGCGAGACTTCAATAACCTACTTGGGAAAGTTTGCACCTACCAGAAGATCCCCAACTTCTCACCTCCGCGGTTAAAACATAAATGTTTTTTTTTTCCTTCCTCTCTCTCTCTCTCTCTCTCTCTCTCTCTCTCTCTCTCTCTATTGCACCATCTCGCTTGGTCACCGAACACATTGCCGACATCTCCCGACGAACAACGAAACCATCATCGCATCGGCCCCGGAAGGCGTCGAAACAACCAACAAACACCCTCTTCCCTCCCGCTCGCCGCAGAGTATAGTGGATGTTGTTCTCCTCGGCTTTCCTCCGGGGCAGAAGACAAGGCTAGGGGGGAGGGTGATTGCGTCAGCGGACGGGCAACGGCGCGTGTTCCTTCATTGTACCGAGCTCATTGTCTTCTTCCTTTCCTCCTGGAGGAGTCTCCCGGGGTCCAGGAGGCTGGTGGCGGGGTTTCGGGAGATGAGTCGGCACTTGCGGAGACGCAACGTCGTACGAGTGGTTGCTTGCCGAAGGGAGAGAGGGAGGGAGTGGGGGGTTAGCGTCCGCAACTGCAAGCCCCCTGCTACAGCCTCGTCCTTTGTGAGGCGTTTACGACGCCGTTCACGCCAGCAGCCGCCGCCGCATGCTTCGCTTTCCTGTCCGGGATGTGGCGCCAAGGGCGATGATGGCTCGCGCATCACACACCTCATCGCCTCTACGCGCAGGAACAGAACTGGCGTGCAGTTTTCTCGTCCGGTAACGCGCCCTCTACAGGACGTTTAGCGGCGACCCTAACATTTTACACTGGAGTATATATATACACGCGCGTCAATATACCACTTACGATACCGCGTGTTGAATGCCTAAAAAAAAAAGTCAGTGAATACATCCACCAGTACTGTCCATTAAAAAAAAATTGGTTGTCTGTAAAGGTCGGTTTAAGGACGATAGTTTAACGTGACAACGTCATAACAAAACATTGATTAAATGATTGCATACTTTTATGAATAAAATTTAATCATTTTCATTTTAATAATAAAAGAATAATTACTTGAAATTATACTAGTAATCAGATTTTTTAAATGCAAGAATAATTAACCTTTATTACCGAAATTGTTGTTTGTAATAAGCAATGAAAACCACATTAACTTTTCATTTAAATATAATTATGAACAAGTTTTCATATAAATAAATTATAATCAAATATCTAACATAACCTATTACTACTGCACTCGCCGACAGATGCTACTTTTTTTAGTAATAAAAGAATAAATACAGCGTAACGGGACAATGTGCGTAACGGGACACAGCGTAACGGAACAGTGTACGTAACGGGACACTCTTTCGTGCGTGCAGCCGGCGTTCATCGATTTATTAGACGTTGTCACGTCAAAAACACGTTATAGGCGTATTGACAACAGCAAATTTTTTGCTTAATTTGTGTTTTTTGTCTTTTGGGTATTTTTTAGTTTTCTTCTACAGAAAAAGTGCTTAGCAATAGCGTATGTCCAAAAGATTACATCAAGTCAAGAGCGTTAAAGTACATAATTCCCGTTTTTCAAGTACTTTTGTGTCCTACAGACTTGTTACTCGTCAGGGATGTACTCTGTAACATTTTTTTTGTAAATTAAACAGAAATATTCATGTCAAAATAAACATATTTTTAAATTTGTACATTTACATGACAACCACTGTGTCACTACAAAATAAAGTTCGCAGTAATACTGGGTTTGGATTCTTACCCAGGCATTTATGCTTTGTGTTGTCCCAGCAACTCTAATAGTTGAAGTTATTTGTAAACCGATCCCTGATTAACGTTCCGGTATTAACTTCCCACATTAACAAGCATAATAAAACAAAACAAAGTCCTGTTGTTGAATATTCTATTAATTTTTTCAGGGTTTTGAAAATCTTATTGAATGAAAGCAAATAAAATATAAACATTTTTCGCCGATTTTTGTAAGAAATACTCAGATTTATCTCGAAAAAACGTATTTCATAAACCATAGCCCCATGTTGTACAAATATACAATATCTTTGAAGTAGCTTGACTTCCGAGTTGTAGCCGTGTCCTTGGGGAATAATTAATCGACGGCCGCATGCGGCTGTTTTTGACGTGACAACGTCTAATAAATCGATGAACGCCAGCTGCACGCACGAAAAAGTGTCCCGTTACGCACATTGTTCCGTTACGCTGTGTTCCGTTACGCTCATTGTTCCGTTACGCTGTGTTCCGTTACGCTGTCGGCGAGTGCAGTAATAATAGGTTATGTTACAATTGACTAAAAATATATAGTGATTCATATAATTGCTGATAGATATTTGATTACAGTTATTTATATGAAAACTTGTTCATAATTATATTTAAACTTTATAGCTAAACGCCAGTTATTAAAATTAATTACAAGTCATATACATGTGAACTGTTTCGTCGACTGTTTATAAAGTGAAGTGAAAAGTTAATGTAGTTTTCATTGCTTATTACAACTACAATTTCGGAAATAAAGGTTAATTATTCTTTCATTTTAAAAATCTGATTACTAGTATAATTCAAGTAAGTATTTATTCTTTTATTATTAAAATAAAAATGATTCAGTTTTATATTTTACATAACGTGTTTTATTTTACCTAAGCAGCCTTTATTTTTTAAAAATTTGTGTTGAATTTGTGATTAGTAATTTTTTTTTTTTCTCATTTTAATTTATCGTCTTAAAATTCCATGCAGATGCAGAGAAAATACATGTTGCGGCTCTCTTAAAAAAAAAATTGGACAATCTATCTGTTCACTCCACATTTGGCTCATCTCCCCCCGAAGTCAGTCGACCCCTGAGGCTCTAGGCGGTCCAGACCTACATATGCAACAAACGGGGAACTTTACAGTCAGAGGCACGGGAATTTATCAGGTTCAGTTCTATAACAACTTGGTATGCGAACCTGCATACTCTTGCACTGTGCTCGCGATTGGACCGGATTTTATTTAGATGCGTCCTTCGACGCCCGTGGTTGCCGACAATGGTCAGCTAGGGAGGGAAGTGCCAACTAACGTTAGTAGAGCGAATACCAAACTCTTTGGTTTTTGGCCTGACGCCAAAAAAAAAATATTCGCGAAATTTCTTGGTTCCTATTTAAAATACAACAAATTATTATTATTTTTTTCATAAATCATGCTTCCGATCTCCACAGTAAGGAGCTTTTTGATTCCAAGGGGTGTACCCGTCTCCACCTTACTTCACGTCCGTGATTTCGGCAAGCACATCTTTTGAAATCCGAGACTCCTTAAATCTTATCGATCTTAGTCATCCGTGGGGCGAGAGAAATAATAAAGTGAAAGCCGTTGCGTAATTTTGTTTTTGTGTAAAATGAGAAAATGTTGTCGGGGTGGGAAGGTGGCGAGGGGGGGGGGGGGGGGGGGGTTGTTGTTGTTTCCCAGTTGTCGACCCGTGAGATAAACTCTTGCTAAGATATGAAAAACAAGGGAGGGGAGGGATAAGAAATATGCCCCTCATAAACCCCCCCCCCCCCCCAAACGAGAAGTTAGATAACATCACGGTACGTGTTCACGGGACAACAGCCAGCGACGATTGTGCGTAGAAGGCTTTTGAAGACGTCGAAGAACTTCAGGAAATGTTCTCTGGAAGGAGGGATTTTGGGTGGGGGGAGGATAGGGGAGGAAAAAGGGGTGGGAAAGGAGGGGAGGAGGGGGACATTACTGCAACGTCGTTTTGCGAGCGCAAACAATGCAACGAGGCGACGAGAGTTCGCACATTTGCGCGCCGAGTGCTAATTACTGTTTTTTTTTTACCACCTCGAAGCAGTTATTACGACAATGAACTTAACCATATGAACTTAACGACCAACTGTGGGAATATCTTTAATTTTTAGTTCAGCAGACGCCGCGGTTAACGCTTCTGTCGTACGCAACTCGTCTTGAATAACCGCAAAACTCATTTTTGTACTTTTTTTTTCTTTCGCTCTCGTCGGCAGCCGGGTCTTTAAGAGACGATGTCATTTTCAACTGGCACGATGCGAAGACAATAATCGGCCATGCATATAATTGAACCTTCCCCAACAAAATATGGCAGGAGTGATTTTGTGGGCGGCCGGGGGGGGGGGGGGGGGTGACAACCAACCCCAACATGGCCCGAGAGAGATTCAAACCCAGGTCTTCTGGATAGCGAGTGCACTTTCCTAGCACTGCACCACCGCACTTCGCACAGACACGAATCAGCACCACGCACGAGGAGGCACGAATGTCTGACCCGATGTAGAGCAAGGTATCCATAGATAGAGAGAAAGAGCTGAAAAAAAAATTTTTTTCTCAGGAGATCAGGATTTGTTTAGTACGTTATGTTTGCCTGTTGCTTGCATGGATTGTCTTTTTAGTGTTTGGCTGCATGAATAGGCTAAATAATGACCCGACCGACGTAAAAGATTTATGTAATATTGCGGAAAAAAAAATCATAAAATATCCTGGTGGATGAAACAAAAAAAAAATATTGTAAACTTCAGCCATCTAAACAATATTATTCTAGTAAAAAAGTTGGTTGTCTGTAAATTCGGTTTACGGACGATAGTTTAACGTGACAACGTCATAACAAAACATTGATGAAATGATTGCATACTTTTATGAATAAAATTGAATCATTTTTATTGAATTATCACTATTTTGTATGGATACAAAGAAGGAGTGAAATGAAATCTACAATTTAATTGATAAATTTACTTTTATTTGCACTCATTAATTCAAATATGTTTATTACTTTAACGAAGAGATTATTTTAACTATAACTTTTATACATGTTTGCTATTTAACTTCTTCCAATCTTTGTTATTCTGTTAAGGATAGGACGATGATAGGAAAAGTAGGAAACGAATGGGAGTGTTTCAAGTTTAATCTGCCTCGAAAAAGTCAAATCGATGGTTGTTCCAATCGAGTAGAAGAGAGATAGATGCGGTGCAAGCGTACAATGAGCGTAACGGGACAGAGCGTAACATGTTTACAATGAATGCAACGGGACAATGAGCGTAACGGGACAATGAGTCATCCTTTTTCATGCGTGCAGTCGGCGTTCATCGATTTATTAGACGTTGTCACGTCAAAAAAAACTCAGGCATTTTTAGGTGGTGTTAGTAACACGTCACCAAGAAATCTAAGACTTACAAGGCTTACTGCCAGGTATGAATTATATAGTTTTTACGAGAGGAAAGCCCAACCACAAACATCGCTTGGATTTCATTAGTCAAATTCCTGTTCGCGGATAATCTGTAATATGTCCCTCAGCAATGTGTTATTTGTCAATTACGTTCACATATCATAGGGATAAGATAAAAAGCGGTACAAGGAAGAGTAAGATTGAGCGATTATATAAAAGTTAATACTTCAAGCAAAATATTAAACACAATAAGGGAAAATGTGTAACCTTGTAATATATATATATTTAATTAGTAGGCTATTAAATGTTATAATTACGAATAACAGACATGTTAAGTATTTTTTTGTGATAAATTCGCCATAATACCGATTATCAGATAACTAATAACACGAATGGAAGTTATATTGTAGCAAAATGGTATTTTTCTTAATTATGGCACGATATACTTTAACGAAAAGTTATTTGAAAAGAACAATATAACCCTCGTTTTAAAATGTTTTGACCAAGTTTATCATAAAAAAAATAGTTTCAAGATCCCGCTGACTATTCCGACCGAGTCTAATTAAACAGTTACTTTGAAATCAACCTGAAAAATATTCTCTCCCCTATCAAAAAATAACTTAACGGCAACAAAAACATGTTTACAGCCTGTACGTTGGCAGAAAATCAAGGCAGGTGGTTACAACAAAATAATAGGTGAAAATTCTATAAGTTTAAAATGGCTACCTATCCCCTGACAACTTTAGATTTAAGGCCAACCAAACATAATATGTATATTATACATGTTACAGTAAACCTTTTATTGTGTAAGCTTACCTGCAATTATTTACAAACTAAGAAATTACTAAGAAATTACACATCAAAAACTTATTTTGTATTATCTTAGTCTAAATTTATTTTTACAAATTTCTTAACCAATAAAAAAATTATTTTTTAAAACTAAAAATTTCTTGGTGTAGTTTGAACTTGCTTCTGAATTAGGAGGTGTTCATTATTAATCTGCCAATTTTTCAGTTAATTTCTCTATGCGTAATAGAAAGTGACCAAACCAATACACAGCTCAAATATTCTCCAATATATATATATATATATATATATATATATATATATATAAGTATATATATATATATAAGTATATATATAGTACAAATAGACCTAAAACTTTACTTACATTTAATAAAAAGATTTAATATCATTATGAAGAATATATAAACAAACAGAATAAGTTCGTGCAAATGGTGATAAAATATAATATAATAATTAATTAGCAAATATACGTGTTTCTCTCACTATCCGTTTCTTAAAGTGAATATATTGTAAGATTGACAGCGTGAATATATAGTGTGAGATGTATGTCGGAAATGTATCCACATACGATGGTTTGTGCGTAGTAAGAAATGTAGAATATGTATGTTTTATGTATAAATATATATCGTAGCCGAATGGGAAATATATTTACAATTCTTCATGTGCATAGTAAGAAAGAAGAATTGTAAAGATATTTCCAATTTCTTCGCGATATATATATACATACGCACACAACTATCGTATTTCAATATATTTCCGATATGTATCTCACAAGGCACCTTTGAAGCGCAAAAGTAAATAAATTTTTAATAGTATTTTTTAAATATTTTTTTTTACGTGCGGCTAACCAACGTTTTAAAATATATATTCCCAGGAAAACGTCAGATTTGTATATGTTTGCTATTTATTGGTTTAAAACTTTCATTAGGCCTACATAACTTGGAACATTAAAAAGTGTTTGTGGTGTATTTTTAAAAATTGATGTTCCTTTACAACTCTGGTTTAATTTAAGTCTGAGCACGAAGTTTCTATTAGATGCACAATGAAGGGAAGTATACTATTCACTGACCCCTGGTAGGTCCCCGAACGTATCCAAAATTCTCAAGTCGCTCGTCTAAAGAAAAAAAAAACCATCGATCCTATGCATTAACACAATGTTTACAGTATTTTTAAATGTCACTGACCTAACATAACCAATTTAACACTATAGACGTATAAAACCCTACTCTCTAGGAGAAAAAAAAATTCGGAACGAAATTGCACGAGAATTTTATTTATAAAACACGCCTAAAATAACCTCCTTTTTGATTTAACAAGGGGGAAAATTTCGAAAAAATGAGATGCACGTACGCGAATTAGTCAGGTGTATAAATTGGGGTTTAAATAACAGTAGGTTTCGCGACATTGAACAGGAAACAAATAAGTCGCTTAAATGCTAATTTTCTGCGTGGCTTCGCACGCGATGTAGCCTTACACAACTTCCCCGTTTCAAATGCCTGCGAGATTACTGGGTTTTATTTGCGCACGGGATCATGAAAGAGCACAGGAAGTTATTAATAAAGACGGCCGCACTTATCCAATTAATTCTGGCAGCAAACACGGTCTGAGGACCTGTTCGTTATACGGGGGTTCGTAATAATTAATTGTTTCCAGATGTTCCCGTGGGGTTTAATGAAAGCGGAGTCAGCCGTGGCCAACAGGGAAATGTTATGTGGGAAAAAGGGGGGGGGGGGGTGGGGGGAAGGTTGGAAAAAGTTGGGGGGGGGGGGAGGGGGAAGAGAAAATGTTACGTCACGAAGAGATAACACCCTCAATACCGCGGCATGGTTACAAAACACACTATGGTCACAGGGTGCTCCACATTGCGAGGCGACGTTCGCACGTTAAGTAAGGAATTAAAATCTACTCTCCCACGGCGCGCTAATGACATGGGAGCAGTATATATCATTTCATCACCGTCTGTAGGAGGCGGGCTTGAAAATCTGGGAATTTATTAATTCAGTTTCTCGAATGAGAAACTCGCGTAATGCATGTTAAATACAATTCCACTTATTTTTTTTTTGTTGTTGTCTGCGAACGTACCAAAAATATTTGCGTACTATTTCTTCTTTTTTTGTAGAGACATATATCGAAAAAAAAAAGTATTATCAAATACACTAGAGAATAATATCGGACAGTTCCAAGGTTTCTATGTGAAAACCTGTCGTTGTTATCACGTCAGTCCGATAGATAGCAGTTGGTATGCCCAGTATGAACCATGGAGATATTATTCTACTTCTTACTACTTATTATCTAGGTAAATGAACAATTTATGTACCAACATTATGACAACAAAAATAACTTTCTTTTCTGTTGGACAAACCTTATTTCCATCACTGTACTGATTTATGAGCGGAAAATTAACCTCCAGTGCTTTAAATTCCTTAAAAAGTATTTAATTATGTTTGACACCAGATACTGTAATATACAATTTATAAAAATATTTTTTAGTCGCACCTCTTGCCGCTTTGTTATTTTTCACACTCTCACCCCTGTGATGTGAGCAGAGCTGTCATGTTTTAGTCTGTCTCCAGTGCGTCTGGTATTCAGACAGCGTACATTTACGCTCTGTTAAGTCACACCGTTTAGTCTAGTGATCAGGAATCCTTGCCGGTGACTCAAAGGTACTGGGTTTTAAGCCCGGTCAGGTTGCAGATTTTACGCTCGTGGAAAATTTCTTTCCCGGATTCATGGCTGTGTTTGTAGTTGTCCTTCACCTTGGGAATAAGCACCTCGCCTACCCGGGAACACACAGTGTGTGCAAAACTCAGTAAAAATCATTCGATTCAAAAAACAGCTCGACGTATCCTAGTGGTGTCTGTTTACGAAAAAAAAATTTAACAATATACGTTGAGGTCGAATTAGTAAGTCCGTTTCCGGATTTTGTTTTTTAAACTATTTTTTGAAGAGTAAATATGCTTAAAACGCGTGTTTTCATAATATTTTTTAGGAATGAATAGATACAGGAAAAATTCTTGAATTCGTTTCACGATATGCTAGAATCCAAACCACTGTACCTTTATATTGATTCTGTTATTGGCTTACAGTTTATCTTTTAACCAATGAAAAACCTTCAACCAAAAAAGTATCTAATCGCAAGCGACCCAGTTGCCAGGTGTCACGAGTCAGTAGCCAATGAGCAGGTGGCCTTTGCCTGAGTGTGTAGGGGATTGTGGAGTCTGTCCTAGAGGTCATCAAAATCGCAGAATTTTCTAGTCTGTAGGCATGAAACAGCCGGTACAGATTCCTGGAAGCACCATCTTTTATCTTCATTCATACGCCATAAAAAAGTAATTCTCACTTCTCACCACTTAAATGTCAAAATTGCCCTATGCACGACGAGAAGACTGCGCGACTGTTCAGAGCCTTGCGCTTAGAGGCGGCACCGCGGTACAATCACCAGCGAGCTTCGCTCTTACTGTACTGCCTCATTAACACAAATACACCCATGACATTATTATTAGTTTTTATATAATTTGCGCCTGGTATATCTATACTATTGGCTATTTGTAAAAGAAAAATTCAGGAATGTGTACATAATTTGAAATTTGGCCTTAATATTAGCTTCCTGGTCACTTTTAATTAATATCTACACTGCTGGAAAATGGACACAACTCTACTTCTATAGCAAGCCATCTTCGAAACATTAGCAACAAAAAAAATTAGTTGTCTGTAAAGTCGGTTAACGGACGATAGTTTAACGTGACAACGTCATAATAAAACATTGATGAAATGATTGCATACTTTTATCAATAAAATTCAATCATTTTTATTAAATTATCACTATTGTGTATGTATACAAAGAAGGAGTGAAATGAAATCTACAATTTAATTGATAAATTTACTTTTATTTGCACTCATTAATTCAATTATGTTTATTACTTTAACGAACAGATTATTTTAACTATAACTTTTATACATGTTTGCTATTTAACTTCTTCCAATCTGTGTTATCCTGTTAAGGATAGGACGATGATAGGAAAAGTAGGAAACGAATGGGAGTGTTTCAAGAATAATGTGCCTCGAAAAAGTCAAATCAATGGTTGTTCCAAACGCGTGGAAGAGAGATAGATGCGGCGCAAGCGTACAATGATCGTAACGAGACACAGCGTAACGGGACAATGTGCGTAACGGGACACTTTTTCGTGCGTGCAGCTGGCGTTCATCGATTTATTAGACGTTGTCACGTCAAAAATAACCCCTGAAAATACAACTTGTAGGTTTGATTCAGGAGTAAATGAGAATGTTTGAAGGTACGTATGTCACGTTTAGTTATTCAACTAGCGTAGTTACATATCATCACGAGTCGAAATGAAATTTGCCAGGATCATAGTGGCTAGTAGCTACACTGTTAAAAATTTTCACCTTCGATTTACGAAGAACGCTGGGTACAGAATATCCAAAGAGCTTCGTGAATCTACGAACACCGAGTTCACTCACTTTGAACAAGAATACAAAATACAATATCCTTGGTGCATCAACCAAACATGCGAAAACTGGTTAATTATATAGCAAGAACATTCGTCTTTTGTCTACGAGTGTGTTTACCTTTGATTAGATTGAAGCATACAACTCCGAATTCGAAATACGGCGCAGTTTCTACGAAGATTTAGTTATTTGAGACCACAAAAAAACTGTTCGTTATTAATTCCGTCAATTTACTTTCATTTCT